>NC_089829.1:22615108-23240108 GCF_035046505.1 Tiliqua scincoides
ATTTCTAAAATCAGGAGGTTGCGCATACACATCATGGCTTGTACCCTGTAATGGATTTTTCCTCCAGAAACTTGTCCAATCCCCTTTTAAAGGCGTCTAGGCTAGACGCCATCACCACATCCTGTGGCAAGGAGTTCCACAGACCAACCACATGCTGAGTAAAGAAATATTTCCTTTTGTCTGTCCTAACCCGCCCAACACTCAATTTTAGTGGATGTCCCCTGGTTCTGGTATTATGTGAGAGTGTAAAGACCATCTCCCTATCCCCTGCATAATTTCGTATGTCTCAATTGTGTCCCCCCTCAGGCGTCTCTTTTCTAGGCTGAAGAGGCCCAAACACCGTAGCCTTTCCTCATAAGGAAGGTGCCCCAGCCCAGCAATCATCTTAGTCACTCTCTTTTGCACCTTTTCCATTTCCACTATGTCTTTTTTGAGATGCGGCGACCAGAACTGGACACAATACTCCAGGTGTGGCCTTACCATTGATTTGTACAACGGCATTATAATATTAGCCGTTTTGTTCTCAATACCCTTCCTAATGATCCCAAGCATAGAATTGGCCTTCTTCACTGCCGCCGCACATTGGGTCGACACTTTCATCGACTTGTCCACCACCACCCCAAGATCTCTCTCCTGATCTGTCACAGACAGCTCAGAACCCATCAGCCTATATGTGAAGTTTTGATTTTTTGCCCCAATGTGCATGACTTTACACTTACTGACATTGAAGCGCATCTGCCATTTTGCTGCCCATTCTGCCAGTCTGGAGAGATCCTTCTGGAGCTCCTCACAATCACTTCTGGTCTTCACCACTCAGAAAAGTTTGGTGTCGTCTGCAAACTTAGCCACCTCACTGCTCAACCCTGTCTCCAGGTCATTTATGAAGAGGTTGAAAAGCACCGGTCCCAGGACAGATCCTCGGGGCACACTGCTTTTCACCTCTCTCCATTGTGAAAATTGCCCATTGACACCCACTCTCTGCTTCCTGGCCTCCAACCAGTTCTCAATCCATGAGAGGACCTGTCCTCTAATTCCCTAACTGTGGAGTTTTTTCAGCAGCCTTTGGTGAGGGACCATGTCGAATGCCTTCTGAAAGTCCAGATATATAATGTCCACAGGTTCTCCCACATCCACATGCCTGTTGACCTTTTCAAAGAATTCTATAAGGTTCGTGAGGCAAGACCTACCCTTACAGAAGCCATGCCGATTCTCCCTCAGCAAGGCCTGTTTGTCTATGTGTTTTGAGATCCTATCTTTGATGAGGCATTCCACCATCTTACCCGGTATGGATGTTAGGCTGACTGGCCTATAGTTTCCCGGGTCCCCCCTCTTTCCCTTTTTAAAGACATTCACTCAACAGGAAGGACTGCACAGTTGTGCTTGACTCAGCAGACATCAGAGCAGCTGCTCCTCATCTAGCACCAGCAAGGCCCAATGGGGAGTTGGGGATACGAGTAAGATCCTGCTTTCACCCCAAAGTCTCGCTACCATCTTTAGGAGCCCAGGCAGAACCTGCTTAAGATGGCCTGCCCTCCATCATACCTGCCCTCCATCGTCTGTGGTGAAGAGGGATGCCAATGAACACTTGTGGCTGCTGTGCAACCTACAGATCCCTTTTGGTACCTCACTATCCAATGGTCCAGTCACCTAACTGGCAAGTTTCCTGCTTTGGATGCCCTGGAAGCAGCTTTGTTGTCTCCTTGGGTGTCTGTTGCCCTGCACTCCTCAAATTCTTCCCTGTTCCACCTCCCTCTTTGCCTGTCTACTGGCATTTCTTTGTCCAGCATGGGTATGTTCCTCTTGTTCTCCTCATTTGGACAGGACTTCCAGGTTCTCCAAAGGAGGCCTCATTGCTCATGACGGCTTCTTGAATACCACTTGTGAGCTGTTTTGTCCTCTGCCTAAACCTCGCAATGCCTGGCCTGCTTCGTGGGACACAGTTTGGTTGGGCTTCTGCAGCTGTGATCTTAAGTGTGCTACATGTACTCTGGAGAGAGCTGAGCCTCCTGTCGGTCCCCTTCAGCTCCCTTTTCTCCAGGTCCCTCATTCTTAAAAAGTCTCCTTCCTGGACCACATGGATCCCAGCTTTTGTTTTGTCACGATTTTGGGAAAGGTTTTCACAGCTTCCCCCTTTTGCCAGTTTAATTTTAGCCTGTGTGCTGTTAATTCTAGTGAGGCTGCAGTTAAAAACAAACTGGAGAAGCCTCCTGCAAATTTCTCACCAGACTTTCCTCGTGCATTTCCTTTCCCCCAGAATAAGAACAGCGTGGTGGATTTCTGGCAGAAGCATAGCCTGCTCCAAGCCTATACACCCTTAAACTGTGCACATGGAAATGGCAGGGAAAGGCACAGCATTGTTCCCTGGAACTAAGCAAGCCTTAGGAGAGCAAGCCAACAGAAGCAGCCACAGTTTAGGGGGACAATGTTATGCCTGGGTGTTGGCAAGGACCAGCATTGCCTCAAACTGCAACCCAAATCCAAAATCTCAGCTTAGACTCTTTCAAAGTCACGTTGACTGCAGTGCGTTCAGACAATGCCATGCAATGTGAATGACACTTCACAAAGTACAAAAAAGTCAGCTCCCTGCCCCGAGAGGCTTACAATCTGAAGCAAGCACCTTAAGCCATTTCTGCCCAACATTGTGTATATGCAACAGGGATAAAATGTGTACACCTGTGGACTGGGCAGAAATGGATTAAAGGGTCAAATCAAGCCAGCACTGAGTTATAAGATCCCTGCCTTCAAAAAAACACAGTAAGGAGGTGGAGACTGGCTCAGGGATCTATTTAAGGGCCCCTAATTAAGGGGAGGGCATTTCTTGAGGAGGATAATGCAGGGGAGGGGAGGGGAGGGGGGTGCCAAAAATCTTGAGTTGGGAAGTCAAAGCTGTCACTGTCCATCAATCAATCCTTACTCAGTCCCAGTTGCACTGACTAACAACCAGGCCAAAGCTGTGCATCCTGTGCACAACACCCGGCTGGTTGGAACCTCTCCCAGCACTAAAGCCAGAGATAGGCAAGGATCTGCTTTTGCTCCAAGCTCCATGGAATACATTGGCCACAAGGACATTGTAAACTTAAGCGCAACAGCCACCAACACAGAGTGGAATGCGCTTTGAGCCAGTAGTGGGGTTTCCTGTATGGAGTCTGGCTCAAGGCCTTCTGAGCAACTGACTGCCTTTGTAGCCTACTGCTCAAAAATAACGGTGCACTGAAAGTCTCTTATGCAAGCAAACACTCTCCACGCCCCTCCCCCAAAGTACACTTCAGGAAGGGCTCTTTAGTGCCAAGCCAATAGGAAGGGCCAAGGAGAGGCACAGTGATCCATACATACAGCATGTCAATCTCTTTCTTTCTTTCTCTCTCTCTTTCTTTCTTTCTGAAACCTTTATTGGCATATCAACACAACACAATTAATACTTATACTTTACAACTGTCATAACAATTTGCACAACAACCCAACAATTTAAAACAAAATACCAGCATGTCAATCTACAACTGAACTGTGCCAACAAAAAGTGTGTAACACACCTGCTACAGCTCTTTAGCATGGACTCAACGTATGATGAGCAGCATCAGAAGAGCATGTTTGCCACCAACCCTACCTGGCACTTCCCCAGGTCTGTCTGCTGCAGAGAAGGAGAGTCACCCAAGGGTCAGCCAACAGTAGCACAAGGAGACTGCCCTGGCCAGTCAGGTTCTTCCAACTGCACATTCTGTTCAGCCCTACAGACAATTGCTCATGCCTATAGGGAGGGGCATGCTCAGTGGGAGCACCTGCTTTCCATGCCCAGCTTCAATCCCTGAAGCGACAGAAAAAGCACCTCTCTGCCCAAGAGCCTAAAGAGTTGCTGCCAGCCTGCACAGACAATGCTGAACTCTATGAAGCAAAAGTCTGACTCAGCAAGGCAGTGCCATACATTCTTCTTGGTTAGAAGCTGAAACCCAGAAACTATACCATTACCAGCTTTAGGTAGGCCACTCCTCTTTCAAGCAGCTCAGACAGGCACATGCTGCCTCACAAGCCCCATAACTATGACCTGTGATCATAGTTCGTACTAAACTGTGTGGCCGTGGAGCTTGGCTTCCCAGAAGTCAGTGATCAGGCTGACATCATCACAAGGACTCCAGATGTGCTGCCACACAGTTATTCTGCACAATGGCAGTGAAAATTAGAGAGGCTGCCCTGCTTGCGAGGTAAGCTAGCTCAAGGTCCCTTGAATGAGTGTCATGGTTAAGTGGGGATTCTCAGAAGTGGGTTGTCTCCAGCCCAAGTCAGATGCATTCTTTGCTACACCAACCCCAAGCAACGCAAACTACTGTAGTTGTTGACACATCCTACACACCCACTGCGAGAAGATGTGGCACCCCAGGCACTGTCTTGACAGTGGATTGTTGCACAAGAAACAAGTTTCTTGCAAGGAGTTCTAGGTCCATGGGAAAGGGCTTCTCTCGCCTGCTTGGAAGGACCACCAATGAGCAGAGCAGCCCAGTGCTTAAGCACGACTGTTTATGCTTGCACATGAGGTGGCACCAGCATCTCTCACATCCTGCCCCTGCTGACACACTTTGCTTGGCACATGGTCACCAGCAATCCAGCCCTCTGCTCTGCATTTCCAGAACACATTCCAAAACGACACACTCACACCCCACACCAGCAGGGAGTTGGCCCTGTCACCCCCTCTTAACCACAGGAGCTAGATAATGATTACAGATGCTTTGTGCACAACTTTGAGGTTTTGAGCTGTGCCCACCAACTTTCCCAGGGAGGAAGAGTCGCCCCTGAGGGTGCTTTACACCCAAAGGGTAACAGCCATCGCATTAAAGGCACACTTGAATGGCAGCTTGTCAATCTGGGCAGACATGCCAGGCAGGCAAGACCATTACAAAGAGGCCCTTCCGACCACCACAGCTCTTCAAGCGGGTTTCCTGCACTGTCTGGGCTGCAGTACCACCCAGCAGGTCTGAGCTCAGCCTCTCCTCTTCACACTTTAAGAACTCCAGCTGTCTGCCACTCTTGGAGGCCTGTTTCTTTACCACAGTCCAATGCTGCACCCTGATGCTCGGAGAGCCAGCCGGCTGTCTCCTCAACACCCCGGCCTCTACAAACTCACATTTGCTTTTGAGTCATTGCTGCTACTCTGTTTCGTTTTGCCTTTAATTCCTATTTAAAGTTCAGTGCGATGTAGGCAAGCCCTGGCCTTCCAGGATCAAAGCCAAAGAGAAGGAACAGTTCAGCAGACCATTCATAAGTCCTGGAACCTTCCCCAACTTTGCACAAAGCTGCAAAAACTTGCTTCACTTTTCAGTAAGCTAATCTTATTGTTTCACAACAAGGGTTGACTAATTTGTTTCTGCAATTAACCTAAGTACCAAACCTGTTGATGACTATAGTAACTTTTTGCCACTGCTTGAAAAAGGTTCATGGTTTTAAATACACATCTGACCAGCCAAATGCCCAGTCCAGTGTGCTTCGCAAGCCAGATCTTATGCTTCATTTGGCCCTGCTAGCTCCCAGGACGCTGGCAGCCAGCCCCACCTCCAATTATGACCCCGCCTGCCACACTAATCCAACCTTTCCCACACCACTCTTGTTAATACTGGAGGGGGGGGGCGCGGGGAAGAACCTTAACAGAGGACAAAGGCACCAGCCTTGTGCTCCCTGATATAAAAGGCAGGGAACAACAGCCAAGGACCACACACCAAGTCCTCTCCTGTACCTGCAAAGCAGCTCCACCCTGCAGGTTCCCTCTCCCGAAGAACCAGATCTGCAAACACTTTTCCTGCATTGGGAATGGAGTATATCTTCTTTGCAGACAAGAGCACAAGAGACTCTCAGATCAGCTCCACACATGTCAAAGATATGTGGAAAGAGGCTTCTCTGCAGAGCACCCCACAACCACGTGGAAACCCAACTGGGAGCACTTGCTCCCTTCACTGCAGGAGCACAGAAGGCTTGGCTCTCCTGAGGCTAAACTGTAGCACCTTTGGAAAGAGGGGGGCAAGGCAGGGCAGACATCCCCTCCCCTTTCATGCCTCCACTCCCTGGAGTGCACTCAGAGGGGGAAGGGTCCAACGGCAAAGGGGCTTCGTGTTCAAGGCCAAATCCAGTCCCGGTAGATTTTTAAAACTGTGTTTTTTGCACCCAGTCCTTTCTCCAAGGAACACCTGCAGGGGCTACAATCATACTATCCTTAAAACAACCTCCCTGCAAGGTAGGAACTACCCTGAGCACGTGCAGGGCTGTCACTCCTTTCGCTGCCCCCCCCCAGTGTTACAGCTGAAAGGGGGATCTGCTCCCCCCCAGGCCCAAGCATTAACCATGACTCCTCCCTGGGTGCCCCCCCCCCCGCAGCTTTAGCTTGCTACAACTTCCAGGTGAGCAACTCGGTAACAGAACGCAGGACCGGCACCACCTTGACGTCCCATAGTGCTAAGGGAGCCGCTTTCATGGACTGGAGCCCCCTTCACCCAATCCTATGCAAGTCTACTCAGAAGTAAGTCCCATTATGGTCAATGGGACTTACTCCCATGAAAGTGTAGAAGGGACTGTAGCCTCAATAGCAGAGGAAGTGGGCCGTGCAACACACTCATCCGTGGGCTGAAGAAGGTGTTTCCGCCTGGAGCTGCACAAGAGTGGCCCTGAGAATGTGCAGAATGCCTTCCCCTTCCCCCGCGACCGACCTACCTTCGAGGACCACCTCCCGGCCGGCCCGCTTCAGCGCCTGCACCGCTTGGTCGTGGGTGGCATCCCGGAGATCGATGCCGTTGACGGCCAGGATGGCGTCTCCCAGCCGGAGGGCTCCGCAGCGCTCGGCCGCCAGCCCCGGGAAGATGCGCGAGATGAGGACGGGCATGCGGTTCTCACGGCCGCCCTTAATGCTGATGCCGAGCCCGCCCGCCTCCGCCTTCACCACCCGCACCCGCCGCACCCCCGACGGGGGCGACGCCGGAACGGCAGCAGCCGGCGGCTCGGGGGAGAAGGCGGGCGGCGGCGGGGGCGAGAAGGGCCGGCCGGGGGACGACGGTGCCGCGGGAGGGCGCGGGCGCGACCCGGCCAGGGCGCCTGCCGGAGGAGAGGGCGGCGGCGGCTCGGGACTGGCCCCTGCCAGCGACGCCGCGCTCCGCCCGCCCGGGCTGCCGGCGGGGCTCCGCGGGGCTCGGGACGGGCTGCCCCACTCGGTGCCGTTGGGGAGCCCGTTGAGCGGCTGCCCCGTCGAGGGGGGCTCCGGGTCGGAGCTGAGGGTCAGCGCCTCCCCGCTCAGCTCGGCCAGCGCCCGGACCCAGCGCTCGCGCAGCAGCACCTCCACCAGCCCGGCTTTACAGGCGCGCGTCCACACGGCCATGGCGCCGCGGAGCCGCTCCGGAGCGCCGCCGCCTAACAAGAGCACCAGCGCGGTAGCCGCGTAATGGGGCGCGCGCCCGGCCGCAGCCGTCTAAGAAGGAGACCCGGGAGGCGCCGCCATTGGCTGCGGGGCGCGGGAAAAGGGGGCGGGGCGCGCGCCGCCGCGGCCGCCGCGGATTGGCCGAGGGCGGGGCCGGAGGGAACCCCCCGATGACGTCAGGCGGGGAGGCAGGGCTCTTCCGAACCGCGGATTACTTGCCCCAGAAGAGCGCGGTCGGTGGCTGCCTGCAGCAGTCGCAGCCCGTGAAAGGGGTCTAGAGCCCGAGCCTTTGCTTGTCTACTCAGAAGTAAGCGCCGTTATGGTCAATGGGGCTTACTCCCAGGATAGGATTGCAGCATGTGCCAGATCCTATGCATGTCTACTCAGAAGTAAGCCCCGTTATAGTCAATGGGACTTACTCCCTGGAAAGTGTGGGTAGGATTGCAGCCTTTTGCCACTGATTCCAAAACTTTTATGCACCTGGACCCACTTTTCAAAACGACACTTTATCAGGTCCCCCCATGACTTAAAAAAAAAACTTTACTAGACTTTTAAAAATGGTGCTCTAGAAAAAAAAGTTTATTTATAAGTAATAATAACCAGAAAAAAGACCCTGGAGCATTTGTCTCCCTATATTTACACAAGCTTGCAAGCTGCAGGAACTCAGCTCTTTGCAGGATAATTGGCAGCTACAGTATCTGATTTTTCAATAGCCTTAGAAGCAGTTAGTTATCTAATCTTTCTTTGGTGACCCACCAAAAATCAGGTTATGACCCACAGTTTGGGAACCACTGAAAAACACGCATAGGGGTTGCACCTTCTTCCCCCCACACCACAACCCTCTTGCCCACTCCTGCCTATGTATAGGCTGTGTGACTTTTCTCAAAAGTAAAAGTCACACTTAAGGCCTGTCAGCGCAGGCAGCAAGGAAAGGGTCATCCACCCGAGCCCTATTCATCCCACTGCATCAAGGAGGCTTCCATCTAAAGAAGCATGTCTAGGCTGGGAGCCTACAAGAGCCTTCAAAGAGCTTTTGTAAAGAGCCAGGATTCTGCCTCTTTTGGAGCTTTGGGGCTCTGCTGGGAAGCAATTGGCTCAGCACCAACCTTGGCCCCGGACTGCAGCTTCTCCTTCTTGGTACTTTTTATAGACACCACGGGAACCTCCCCAGCTTCACACAGGCACAAGCTTTGCAGCCAACTGAATTTCTCTCAGATGCACTTCTTTTTTTTCTGTGCTGGAGGAAACAGCAGCCTTGACCTGAATAGGATTTTAGAAACTCAAAACTTTAAAGGGAAAGGGCTGGCTGAGCCCCAGCCAGGAGCCAAGAATGTCCACAGGTTGAGATGGACAGATTTGGTTCAACTCCACTCCAGAGCACTGGACACTAATTTGATGGGAGAGTACCACCGGGGGAGCAATGCCCTCATCCTTGCCTTGAGTGACCCAAAGTCCCCCTGGCTGGTAGGGTTTTGCTGCTGATCCTTGAGCAGGGGGATGCTATATTTAACACCAGCACATGTAATCAGCAGTGATCCTAGACTCCTGAGGACATCTTGTTTAAGAAACGGGAAATACAATAAACTCCTTGTGGCTCCAGGACCGGAAGGGCTGGTGGGAGCAGGAATAGCCCATCTTCTGTCATGTCACATGAGCCAAAATAGCTACCCTCAGAGACTGAGGGAAGCTGTGGGGCAAACTCTGCAGGAACAGAGGCAGGAAATACTTTGGGGGACTAGTTATTACAGATAATTCAAGGTCTCTGTCACCAAATGTCCCTTCAGTTGGCTTGAGCTCTTGGAAGAGTGGAAAGAGCAGGGTGTCAGTCTTGCAAATACATCAATAATGAATACTTGAGGCCAGCAGCCCTTCACAGCAGTGAAGTTGCAGCCTTCCCAACACCATCCACTCTCACTCAGCTGAGATAATGAGTTGAGGCTTCTAAGCAGGTGCCAAGCCCAAGCATTTTCCGTGAGAAGTTAAATTGAGTCATTAAGAGTGGCAATCAATTGCTCCAACCCCACCTCTGCTCCAGAACAGTCTGGTTGCCTTTGGGCTTCAGGTCCTGACCTGAAATGTGAACAGTAATGATCCATCTCAAACAGGATCATCAGGAGGCCAAGTGCAACAGAGATTGTAAAATATATTGCAAATTACAAGTTGCACTGGGAGCTATTCCCTAAAAATTAGTTAGTAGATCTATACTCATCCCCCCCCCCATTCAGATGGAAAGAACAGCTTTGCAGAAAGGGTCCTTGTGTTAAATGAGCACCCTGTTCTTTAACTGAGGGCTCAACCACATCAATGCTCAACAGATATTTGCTCCATCCAAAGTGCCACAGAAATGGTTTCTAGCCAGCCAAGGACTTAATGCTGCATCTGCACAACAGTGAAGCCCTGCAACTGCAAGGTCCATTGGGCAAAGGGGGGGGGGGTTTACAGGAACAGGAGCTCACAGAGGGAATGGAGACAACACATTCCAGTTTCATCCCCTCTTTGCAAGCAGATTTATTTGGATCATTTCAGTTACAATGAAGGGCACATCAGCATATCATTCAAGGCGCTTTACATGAACAGCTCCTCCTCGGCCCCTCATCCAGGCTTCGTTCTCACCCTGAGGCATCCTGGGACTGTAATGACCTTCCTCCCCAATGTGGGGGAGAAACACGGGATGCAGGCCAAGGGCAGCAAAAACATCCTTCCTCACCACTGGATGGATTGCTCCTACTGGCCTGCAGCCAGTTTGACTGGCCTTTTAGAAGATCATAGCTGGTTGGGATTTGCAGGTGCTGAAATTACCTCCAGGACCAACTAGCCAAGGCAGCATACCTGCTGCAAGACTTGCAGAATACCTGCACAGCAGTAAAAGGACTGAGCTGTAGATCAGGAGTGGTAAGCTACACCAGGTGGTTTTAGGGCCTTCTCAGTCTTCCCCATCTGTGATATGGGGATAACATTACTGATTTAGTGTACAGGATTGTTGCAAGCATAATATGAAGAAATACTGACAGTCTAAAATGTCCAAGTGCTGCACAGAAATCAAAAAGAGGAACTCCATCCCCTGCTCACAGGCTTCCAATGACTGATAAAGGCAAGCTGTATTAGTGAGGAAGGGGAAGAGAAGGGGTACTTGGGATAAGCCAAGGGGGACAGGTGCATTTCAGGGAAAAGCAAAAGAGAGACAGGGATCAGGGGAAAGAGAGCAAAGGACTACTGTGTAAGAGGCAGGCCGGGTACAGGGAAGGCATCTTGGGCTGACTAAGGAGGCTGGTGCCTGCAGTGTAGAGCAGTGACAATAGATGCAGAGAAGCCTGATGGTGGAGGCCATTTAAGGGACATTTCAGAACCTTGAAGCACCGGTGATCAGAAAGGGGAAGCCAGAGAGGAGAGTGGTTCAAAGTTCCCTGGCTTATCCTGCTCGTTATCAAAAGACCAGAATGGCCCAGATGAAAGCACCCTGCTCTCTCCTCCATGGCACTGTACACCATTCTATCTCACAGCAACCCAGCAGCCCAGGGCACCAAGCAGATTAATCATTGACTGTGAAAAGCAGAGGCTTTCAAGGTCACACCAACCTCCGCAGCACGATAAGGACAGAGGAAGGAGCAAGCTCAAGTGCGAGGAGGGGAAAGGGAGGTTGTGGGAACTGGTCGGTTTCTCACCAGTAGCTGGCCTGCACTTCGGTACATTTGTGCCTGCTGGATAAGGGAGGTCTCTTGTGCCCACTGGGGGGCTACCCCCTGCACCACAAAGACAACAAGTCCACAGCACACTGCGCTACACAGTTTTGTTGTTCCAACAGTCCACACATGGAGCAGCTGTGGCTGGAAAGGGTGACTTTACGTGCCAAACTTCTTCCGATAGACAGGCGGGGGCAGCTGTGCTTGGATATCTGTCAGAGGCCGCTCCACCACCACCAAGGAGTTCTCGTCCAAGAGGTCCACAAACATCAAGGGCTGCAGGAAGAGAGCCAGGTTGTCACAAGGAGGGGTCAGCAGCTGGTGAGGCTCGGGCTGAATCCTCTCCCCACCCATACAGTGTGGGACTCAAAATCTCACCTTCCTTGAGATGCCAGTGCCAAAGCAAAGCATATCTCCCTGTTCAACCTGGGGGACTGAGGCAGTTCTGGGCCCTCTCTGAACACATAGAGTCTCAGGATGAGCCCTGATGGCTCAGGTCTAGAGTGAGCTCATCTAGTCCAGCCTCCTGCTTCCTTCCACAGTGCCACCAAGATGCTTCAATGAGCAGCCCACAAGCAGGGCAGGAAGGAAAGGAGCCCATCCTGTGGTTTGCTCCCCCACAGAACTCCTAGAGAGCCATCACAAGTAATTCCTACAGACAGGCCACTCCCCGGTGAATCTGTCTAATCCTGTTTGAAAGCCACCCAAGCCAGTGGCCACCAGTACTTCTTGTGGTCTGGAGTTCCATAAGTTAACTGCACTGTGCTAAACAGAACATTCCTTTTGCAACCAACCTGATACTTCTTGCAGATCTTGAAGGCGTGTCGGGCTGTTTTCCTGAGTGACTGCTGGTTGGTCAAAATGGCATCATCATCTGGCAAGGGCTGGATAGGAGACAGGCAGAGAATGAGCAGTTATTACATTTACAGGAAAAACATCCAGCATTTCCAGGCAATAGTCCGTTTTTGCTAAGAGGTGGAAAACGCGCATGTGTCACTGGCTCTGCCCTCCTGGTTACTTCTCAAAGGAATGGAAACACCTTGTGTGCCGGCACAAGGATGGCCTAGTTGAGGATGGGCAAGGTGACTGGGTCTCAGCCCCTGCAGAGGTCAACTCCCAGAGCTCAACCAAAGGGAATGCGATTGGTGCGCTTGTAGTGCAGGCTGTCACAACCACTCCCACACACTCACCAGGGACTTGTCCAGGATGCAGAACATGTACGTGTCATGAAGGAGGATGTGGGAGGCCTGCTTGGGATTGAAGGCGATGTGGGTGATGGGTGTGTCTCGCTCCAGCCAGTCCTTGTGCAGCCCATGTTGCTGCACCTTTCGGCTCCAGGGAGTGTATTCTTTGTCTACAATGCTGAACTCAAATACCTGGGAAGGAGACAGCCAAGCCGGGGGGGGGGGCAGAGAAGTAGAAGAGGGTTGAAGCCACTCTGCCCCACTACTTATCTATTTATTTACATTCCACAGCAACACTACTTCCTAAAGAATCATCTTAATCCAAGTTTAAGGACTAGAAACTTTAAAAATGAAAGTATAGAAGGTCCTTACAGACAAACAAATATCTAACATGAACAAGCTTGCTTCCGACTGTGAAGAAGGGACTGCTGTGTAGTGATCAGCACTGGAGACAAGGAGCTCAATAACTTTGAAAACAGTGCCCCCTTGCTGTGGCAACAGGGAAACACAGCAGCTCAACAACACTGAGAATCTGGGGTGTCCTTGGAAGGGAGGGTCAGTGGGGACAAGGCTGATTGGGTACAGGGAGAGCTCAGGGAGCATTAGTGCTGTAGGAGGAAAAAAATGGGCCCTGGATGGAGGCAACTCCAACAACAGAACTACAAAACCCAGCCACCTTTTATTACTACTAAGCAAGAAAGAGGGGAGGAATAGGGCTAAAGCAGAGATGTTAGCAAGGCCCCCCCCCACGGCTGCCACTGACTCTCTTGAGACAGAGAAAATCTTATAACCTAAACAGTCCCATTTAATTATGGTTAATGCAACTAAAATTAAGACCTCAAGTGTTCTTGTGACACCACCCTTCTGTCTTGCCAGTGGACATCCAGGAGTTGGACTTTTGCCCAAAAGCAAGTTTTAGGAGACTGCTGCTCTGGCATTTCCACACAGGTGCAGCACACCCTTCAATGGTGCTTTTGTACAGGCGCTTCTGCATTGAGCCAGCAAGAATCAGGCGTTTCAACTTAAGTACAGACTGGAACGTAACCTGTACCAAGGGAAGGGACTTAGTGTAGGCTTTTTATCTCCCAGAATGCAAGAGTCTGCCCTTGCTGGGTATGGCAGCCTGTCAAAATCCAGTTACTTGTCCCCACTTTTGGAGACAGTCCTGACTCACCAGCTCTCCCTCATCACCCTCACAGGGCCTCTGACACCAACTTATATGACATGCATGTTGCATTTGCACCACAGCGTTTGCAAAAATACGTCACTAAAGACAAGCATTTAACCGAAAAAACAATCAAAGACAGAGAGAAGCAGATCACAGTTTCCTTCAGAACTGTGTGTATAGAGTGTGTCATGCAGGCAAGATGAGGTTAATTTAAAAAGCACATATCACATATTCAATCTATTGAAAAGTATACAAATCATGAGAAAAATACCCCAATGAGACCCCCAACTGGAATATGGTGTCCAGTTCTGGGCACCACAATTTAAGAGGGATACTGAGAAACTGACATGGGCCCAGAAGAGGGTGACTGGAATAATGATGGAGCTGGAGACCATGTCCTAAAAGAACAGGTTGAAGGAGCTGAGCAAGCTAGTTTGGAGAAGAGAGGGTTAAGAGGGGCCAGGATAACTATCTGATGGGCTGTCATGCAGAGGAGGGAATGGATTGGTTCTCAGGTGCTTTGAGGGGGGCGGACCAGGACAAAGGGGTTTAGATTACAACAAAGGAGACCTAAATTAAACATTAGGAAGAACTTTCTCACAGTACAAACTATTTGGCAATGAAACAGTCTGTCTCAGCAAGTGATTCTCCATAGCTGAAGATCTTTGAGCAGAGTCTGAATAGACATCTTGCCTTGGGGCAGCACTTACATGGTGGGTCAGTTCTAGCTCACCCCCAAGCATCTCACCCACTGCTCCTGCCTGTGGGCTACCCAGATGGACTGGCAGCTCTGTGGGAATCCAGATACTGGCCTGGATGGGTGCCCTTGGGCCCAGTGGAGCAGCCAGGCTCTTCTTGTGTTTTCAGCACTTGCACAGGGTTAACACCCAGATATAGGTGGAGAGAGAGGCCAGCCTTTGGAAAACTGACCACATGAGCAAGAACAAAAATTCTCTGCAGGAGAAGAGAGGTCTGCCTGTTCTCTGCAAAATGAAAAGTTTGAGAAGAGGAGGGAGGACTTTACCTGCTGGTCTGCGTGGGAGATGACAAGGTTACTGGTCACAGGATGAATGGCCAGGGCAGTCACTGGGCAATCATATGCTGGAACTGTGCAATGAGGCTGGACAGAGACAAGAGAGCTGCCAATGCAAGCAGACAGGGAGTTGGCTCCCCACCACCCTTTCCTCCCATGAGCCGTGGCCACAGCTTAGCCAATCAGGAGCCCTGGGAGCCTGCTGGCCTCTCAACTGCCAACAAGATGGAGATGGAGAGAAAGGACTGATGAATCCCTGGCTTTAAAGACCAAGCAGAATCAGCTGAGAAGGAGGTTTAACTTCCCAACACTAGGAGTGCTGCTGGGCTCACCTTGGCACTCTGCAGAGTATAGATGTTGATTGCCCAATCTCCACTAGCTACAGCCAACCACTTGCCATCAGCACTCACTGCCAGTAGGTATGCAGCTTCAGTTGTCTCTACAGAAAGGAACGCAAATGTCAAAAAGAGCAAGGTATAGTTCCAATCCTCCCCCACCTGGGGAACAGGCACAATGAAATGGTTGGAGAAGACAAGGGAGAGAGACCAGCTCTGTTAACCAGAAGCATCTTCCAAGAGCCCTCTAGCCAACTGTTACCAGTGCTGGATAGTCAACCCTCCTGGTGATAGCCCAGAGACAGTAGTAGAAAATTAGTCGTAGTCTTTACACATTTATTTTTTTAAAACCAGGAAATGCCACCAGGAGAGATGTTCCTGGGGACAGGCATGCTCCTGGCAGCCTACTGGGATGGTGGCCACCAACAGATGGTTTTTTTTCTGGCAGTGGCCCCAGACTCTGAAATCAGTTGCCAAGTTCAGTGTAGTGCATTGGGAAGATCAGCCTTTTAAAACAAGCTGTCAAGGGCTTTCTCCTCAGACAAATCTTTAATGCCTGTGATTTGTTACTAGCTCTCAATTTCAGGCTAGTCCCCATTACATTCTATTGCTTTTGCTGTAATGCTTATGGGTGCTCTATTTTTCTTCAGTTGCACTCTGCAGTTGTTGAAAGGTGGGTTACGCATCTGCCCAATTGATCAACTGATATATAATTAGTTTGCATTGATTCTTCTTTAAATATACGGCAAAGACACATTGTTTAGGACTGCCTACAGGATTACATAAGACATGCACCAGCCACTTTCGCTATATGATCAAAACGTCTAGTCGATAAGAGCAGCAGCAGCAGCAACTGCAGCCCTTGCCAAATGAACATGATCTGGTCAGGCTCAGTCATGCTTTGTTAATGCTCAGGTCAGGTTACTGCAATGTATCAGATATGCTGCTGCATCTGAGAACCGCCTGGAAAGTTTGACTGATACACTGCACAGCCAATGCAAGTGGAGTGATTATACTTCGCTCATGTCTGAAGATCTGTGTCAAGGACCAGTTTGTTTTCAAGCACCTTAAGAACTACCCAGGAATGAAAGTCTTCCACTAGGCCTGCTTTGCTTAGACAGCCACAGAAAACAGAACCTATTCAGAGCAAAAGACTGGATACAGATTTTGAAACACTCTCTCCCAATTACTTCCCCGAAGTGCCTGCAAGCTTCAAGCACCACATGCTTTTTTGGATTGCAATGGGATTTGGGGTTCCTTTTGTGTGTGGACTTCCTACTGGCTTCCACTTGGGCAATAGACTTTCCTGTTGTTATAGTTGATGGTTTGTAATCATTTTGTGAGTTGCTCTGGCAGCAGAAGAGGGGATAGCAATGTCTTAAAAAAGCAAACATTAAAACTAACCTGTTCTCAAGTAAACAGCATCAGTTAAAAAAAAAAATCTCACAGCAGTTCAAATCCTCATTGAGTTAACCATGAGGACCAGCAGCCTGGCCAGCCTAGAAATGGCTCTTACCAGAGTTGGGGCCGAGGGTGTGCAGGTATTTGCATACCCCTGAGTGCAAGAGCTTGACAACGTGCACAGAGCCTTGATTCGATGCCACGAAGAGCCTGGTGGAGTCTGCAGAGTAGAGCAGTTGGTGGGCAGAATGTACCAGCTTTGGCACCTTGGGAACCTATGGGAGAGGGACAAGAAATAAGGTGCATGGCCACAGGCAACCTGTCTTGAGCCCTCCCCTCTCCCAAGGAACCTCAACTTGGTACCAGAACAAAATCTCCCCAAGCTCCTGCAACAAGCAAGTGACTCCACACCAGGCAGATGTCTCCTCACTCACCTTCTTGATGGCAACCTGCTCGCCGCTGAGCTGGACCTGGTGCAGGTAGAACCTCGACGCAGTGGAGTAGGCGATCCAGCCACCACAGGGGGAGATGCAGCTGCTGCCGATGTGCTCAGGGCCCTGGGAACATAGCAGGGTGAAGCAGCCAAGACCAGAGCTGGAGCCTCACCACAGATGTGAGGACCAGAGTAGGGCTATTCGACATGGGTGCCTGCACTGCTATCTGCTCCCCCCCTTTCCTAACACAATATCAACATTGTAAATGAAGAAAAGCTGCATCTCCAGCCACACCTGACATCAGGACCAGCCCATAACTACAGAGACCTAGCAAACCCAAATCACTGAAAGACCCCATTTGCCTGGCTGGCTTTTCCCGGCTAGGTGCAGGAGAATTTCAGCTACAAAACAGGCAACACCTTATTGCATGTTATAGGCTGAAAATGCACCCAGCCCCTCTCAGGAGACACCAACTTCACCAGGCTGCAACCCGGCCCGAGTCTCCAGTAGCCCATGTTTCCTCACCTTAGCCTTGAGCTGAAGCAGGTGTTCAGGGGGCTGGGACACGGGCAGGACCTCACCATCATGCCCTAGAGCAAAAACAGCCAGCAGTGAAAGAAAGTCAAGTCCAGCAAGCAGCACAGAAACAACTGCACTCCTGCAGTGAGCTAAGGTGACTCTTGTTCTTAACATGAAGGGCAGTCTAGCAATTGCTGGCCAGAGGAACAGGCACAAGACTGCGGTGCCGCCCCCCCCACATGCCCCCTTGGTGTCATATCAAGGTTGGCATATCGTCTCCCCTGCTTCCCACAGAGGCCAACAGGATGCCCCACAGGCAGGATATGAACAAAGCAGCCCCTCTCATTGTTCTCATCCATCAACTATTTAATGGTATACGGCCTCTCAACCTGGAGACTCCACTTTGCTATCATAGCCAATGACCACAGGGACACCTCTATTCTTCTCCTGTGATTTCGGCTAGTTCCCTTTTAAAACCACCCAGGCTGAACAGCCACTGCCTCACCTTGCAGCACCAACTAGGTGGGCTCTGAAAGCAGTGCCCAGCCTCACCTGTGGCGTTGGTGGCTCCAAGTCTCCAAAGTTCCAGGTGCTGAGGGTACTGGAAGAGGAGGAGGCGGGCCTTCCTGGCACAGGAAACAAGGCGCCTCTGCACATAGGAAAGAAGCCCCACTCATCACAGGCTAATCCAAGAGGAAGGGGCCCAGCACTTCCCCCCTTCTTCCAAGGAGCAGAATCGCTCCAGGATGGAGAGTCTGTTATGCAGAGACCAGCCCACAAGGGAGAAACAGGCACTGGGAGGCAGCAACTCACGTGAGGGAAGGTGACTTTTCTTAGGGCGGCTTCATAGGTCTTGGCTTCCACCTTCTCCATGAGTGGCCGGATCACCAGCAGCCCATCCAGCCCTGAAGAAGGAAGGCAAAGTGATGGGGTGTAGAACTAGCGTACTTCACAAGAGACCACAATGGCCCCTTGACCTGGAGTGAGAGAGCTGCCCTTTGGGCTGTACCTGCTGAGATCAGTGCTGTCGGGGTGTGCGCCACTGCCCTCACGTCATGGCTGTGGTGGTGGAATGGTTTGGTTTGCACCCACTGGTGCTCAGAGCTCCCAAGCTTAGCTGGCAGGAGCTGGAACTGGTACACTGACCCCTCTGCTGTACCGACTACGATGCTGTCTTCTTTCTGAGTAGAGAGCAAGACAGGCCACGTTATCGTACCGAGCAAGAGCAGCAGGTCTCCCAACACTGCACATGGCTGCAAAGAGGAAAGTTGCAATCTGTGCTGAACCTCACATGATCACTGAGAAAACAGTGTGATTGATGACAGGTCAAAGCCATGCAGGACAAGACTAGCCATGCCAGGCCTAGACTGAAGCCTATCTGCTCAACCTTCTGGATACTTACACAGAAGAATCAGAATGTATGGAACTTCTAAGGGAGATTTTAAAACTATCCTAGAAAGCTCAGCGCTAGGGGTTCTGTGCATGCTGTAGCCTAGCTGGGAAGAAAGGCCATGCTCTACAGCAGTGGTTCGCACACATTTAGCACTGGGACCCACTTTTTTAGAATGAGAATCTGTCAGGACCCACCAGAAGTGACATCATCAAGCAGGACAATTTTTAACAATTATTATTAATTATTATTAACAGTATTTATATACCGCTTTTCAACTAAAAGTTCACAAAGCGGTTTACGGAGAAAAATCAAATAACTAATGGCTCCCTGTCCCAAAAGGGCTCACAATCTAAAAAGATGCAAAAAGAACACCAGCAGACAGCCACTCGAATAGACACTGCTGGGGTGAGGTGGGCCAGTTACTCTTCCCCTGCTAAATAAAAGAGAGCACCCACTTGAAAAAGTGCCTCTTACCCAATTAGCAGGGGACAATCCTAGGCTGCAATTCTACCCACACTTACCCAGGAGTAAGTCCCATTGACTATCATTGTTAAAATAATATACATAGTAGCTTGTTAAAAGTACAGGTCTGTAACATTTCCCTAAATGTAGTCACAAACCAATGTAGCATCAAGTCTAGTATATTAAAAATAAAATAGTGAAATGAATAGGCACTCACCTGAAATTGGCTCACGACCCACCTAATGGGTCCCGACACACAGTTAGAGAAACACTGCTCTGCAGGGACTAATGAGAGAGTAAGAAGTAAGCCACACTGGCTTGGCTCCAACTCTCAACTCTTGCTTGGACTGTGGTGCAAAACGAATTCTGCAATATTCTGAAATTGCTGGGGCGTTATCTGACTGAGCCGCTTAGCAGTCTGCACTGATACTCTCTTGTATGGCATACTGAGAATACACACGTTCCCACCTGCCTGCCCTGCTCAAAGACAAAACCATTTCACCACACAGAGGTCTCACAACAAACAGTCCCCCACCTCAGACACAGCCAAAGAGAGCACAGCAGAACTGCTGAGAGGGTGCGTCTGCCGCAGAGTCCCCGTCTCCGAGTTCCAAAACTGCAGTTTCCCGGCAGAGTCTGCGCTGATGATAGTGCCGTCTGATAGGAAGCCCACGCTCCACACCACACACTCCCGGTTGCGGAAGCCACGTGCACGCCGGTCCACTAGGATTCTCTGGACGGCATGGCCTGCAAAAGAGATACCCAGATAAGCCAGTGGGAACCTGGCAAGGTGGCTCCTATACAGCATATCTGGAGCCACAGGCACCTACCCACACCACATCCCTAGAAACTGCTCCTCTGTAGCGACTCCAAGTCACCTGATTTGACGTCAAAGACACGGATTAGGTCGATGGAGCCAGCAGCAATCTTGGTCCCAGACGGGTGCCAGGAGAGGCACAGAATGCGATCTGCAAAACAAGGCAAGAATATCTCAGACCCGAGACCAGCCTGAGCAACTCTCCTCGCATCCCACACGACTCTATGTAGGAGCATCGCAAAAGTGCTAGTTTTCTAAGCAGATAAATTTCAATACTAGGAAACAGCCAGAAGCCCATCAGTGGCTCCAAGACCCACACCAGGTGCAACCAGCCACTTGGCTTTAGCACCCAACCCTTGTGTTCTTTAGCTTCTGGGTAACTGAGCCCTCAGAATTGGCAATTATTAGCTGGGCTTGTCAGATACAGGCTCTCCCTGTAACATGCAGAATCTTCAGCAAGCAACCCACCCCCACCTGCCTCCCCCTCTACAGAAGCACAAAGCTCTTCCCACTGGTGAGCATCACCATCCTCCCCACAAACCAACCTTTCTGCCGGTCCAAGTTCTTCTCAAACTGGATTCTGTCGGGTAGGATCTGGAAGAGCTTAACGGATCCATCATCACAGCCAATCTGAACAAATTGGGGGGGGGATCAGTGCTGCAAGGTCAGGACTCTCCCTGCCTACACCCCGATGTCTTGTGCGACAAAGCAAGACCCAAACAGCAAAGTGGCACTCATGGGCAGGGAAGAAGCGACTGAACATCTCACTACTCATGACCAGCAGCACAGCTTTTGGCCCAGGAAGCAAGGCTTGGGGTGAGGAGGAGGGAGAATCCCTCACTCCATATTCCCTGCCTGCTACAGGACTTAGAACCACCAGAGGTGAGAAGGTAGATGCAGCTGCTCTACTCCGACTAGAAGCACCCACAAAACCCTGGAGGGCCTCACCGCTAACTGAGTCCCCTTGGGGTCCGTCACCATGCTCCAGATGGGGCCCCCAAAGCTGTCCAACGCATACTTGACGCACAGCCTCTCCAAGTCATACTCCACAATGTCGCCGCTCAGGCCCGCACCGAAGAGCCGGCTGCCTGCTGCCCAGCAGAGAGCCTCCGGGGCCTGGGTCTGGTGGCCTGGGATGACCTGGGGGGACACGGAATGCTGTCAGGACAGCCAGCTCCCTCCAGACACAGGCCACAACCCTACCCACACTTTCCTGGGAGTAAGCCCCATTGACTATAATGGGGCTTAGTTCTGAGTAGACAAGCATAGGATTGGGCTCACAGCCTTCACTCCTATCCATACTTGCCTGGGAGTAAGGCCCATAGACTATAATGGGGCTTACTTCTGAGTAGAGGCGCATAGGCTTGGGCTCTGAGGCTGCAATCCTACCCACACTTGCCTGGGAGGAAGCTCCATTGACTACAACGGGCTTACTTCCGAGTAGAGGTGCTTAGGCTGGCGCTCAGAGACAGCCCCCCTCCCGCTCCCGCAGCCACCTTCTCCTGGAAGCTGTTGGCGCGCAGCCCGTAGACCTCTACGGCGCCGTCGATGCGGGCGGCGGCCAGGCGCGGCGGGCCGGGCGGGCGCGGGGCGGCTAGGCAGCGGAGCCCCGAGGGCAGGTAGGCGAAGAGCCGCGCACGGTGCACCTCGAACTCCCCCATCGCGCTCCCACGTGCGCCCCTCGCCCGGAAGCGGAAGGAGCGGGGCCTCCGTCGGAAGGCTCTCCGCTGAGCCGCCCTGCGCGGCGGGGAAGGGGCGGGGCGCGGGGCCCGCGGAACAGACCGCCACGAGAAGGGCCGGCGCGGCCTGTTGGAGGACTCGCGGTGGGTTCCGAGGCCGAGCGCGGGGGTACCCGCGGGCACGGGGTGGAGGGGGCTGAGGGGGTCGTGGGGGCCTGGCCCCAGCTGGGCTCCTGCAGCCTCCTCCCCTCTCCCGGCTCTGGATCCTGAGCCGCTGCGAGCCCGAGCTTATGCAGGTCTGCTCGGAAGTAAGCCCCATTAGAGTCAATGGGGCTTACTCCCAGGTAAGTGTGGATAAGAGTGCAGTCCGTGAGCGCAAGCCTAGGCCTGTCTACTCGGAAGTAAGCCACATTGTAGTCAGTGGGGCTTACTCCCAGGAAAGTGTGGAGAGGATGGCAGCCTCAGAGCCCAATCCTATGCGTGTCTACTCGGAAGTAAGTCCCATTGTAGTCAATGGGGTTCACTCCCAAGTAAGTGTGGATAGGATTGCAGCCTGTGTCCTGTCTAGGCAAGCTCCTGGTGCACCCAGTCCAAAATTGCAGGAGTCCCAAAGATCACCTTTGGGTGGCATCCACACCCAACCCAAGGGTGAGGCGAGGGAGCCTCACTGGAGCTGACTGATTGACCTTGTCTCTCCTTGTCTTTGTAGCGGAGGAAGGAAGGAAGGAAGGATGGTGCAGGTCGTGGTGTCCAGGTGAGTCTCAGCTTCCAGCTGTGCTCTGGAGGAGGACGGGTATTCTCAGCTTTCCTTGCAGGCCAGCCACAGGAGAGTTGAGGATATCCTGCTCTCCCGAGGCTGGCCTGTAAGGAGAGTCAAGAATGCCTCTGCTGGATCCATGTGCTGCCACATTCATTTCTCCCCCCAACCAGATGCTGTTGCTCCCCCTGTCCAACAACTGACCTTCAGGGCTGGCTGCCCCAACGTGGATGCTTCCTTTTGCTGTCCAGGCCAATAGCCATTGGGGGATCTGCCCTCCAGGGACTATCCCCATCCTTCACCCCCTCTAACCCCAGCTGTCTGCTCACAGAGAAGGACCTGGAGGCCTCGCTGAGTGGGTGCTGATGGAGCTCCAAGGCGAGCTGGAGTCACGCCATGGGACCGGCCTGGCTGGAAGGCTGCTGGGGGACCTGCATTACACCAAAGAGGTGCGTGCCAGGCACACCTGACTCTGGTGGGGTCAGGGGGTGGACCTGATCTCCTCTCGGCAGCCTGAGCTGTTGCTTTCTCTCCCCAGGGAGTCCCAGTGCTCATCGTTGGCCACCACATCCTCTATGGGAAGGTTGTCCGGCTGGAGAAGCCCTTTGCTGTCCTCACCAAGCAAGTGGCTGCAGAGCCGAGTTCTGCCCCTGGCTACTTGGTGACTGCTCTCATCAAGCAGAAGTTGCTCTTCAAGACCCGCCCAAAGCCCATCATCACCAACGTGGCCAAGAAAGCTTGAGGCAGCCTCAGCCCTCACCAGCATTGGGGCCCACTGGGAGCCCAGGAGAGGACTCTACCCCACCTAGCAGCACCTGTTGCATCACTCAGCAGCCTCAGCTAGACTGTGTAGAACCCAGAGCCTTAATCTGGGCTATGTGACCCATGGTGGAGATGTCAGTGTTTTTGGGAAGGAGGTCAGGACCCTCTCTGGGAGGCTGTGTTTGTGGGTCAAAAGACCAGGGCCTTCCAGAGAGAGCCCAGCATCCTTCCCAAGAACTAAGAATGGAAGTGTGTCCTTTTGCCCAGGAGAGGGACTCGACTGGATATTAACATGTTGCTATAGGGCCCAAACTCCTGTCTCTGTAGGAGGGACCAGTGAGAATAAAAGGATAAGTGGGCCCAGGGCTTCTGGAGCTGGTGAGCCCCACTCTGTCTTTGCTCTCACTAACCGTTTCAGCAAAACCAGAACTGAAATAATTCATCTGGCAGTTTTCGGAACAGTGCTGGTGTTCAGCCCTCCCCATGGCTTCCTGCTGCCATCCTCCAAGGAGTTCCGTGTTCAGTCCTGGACCCCCCATTGCATGCCATTGCCTTGCCAGCTGCCAAGCAGAAACCAGGAGGCCCAGGCTCAGGTTAGCCTCTTAAGCAGGCAGAGCTTTTTTCACCCCTGGGACAATGACTTTTTAACCTGTCTTTCTGCTTCTTCAGTAAAGAACATGCGGGGGGGAGACACTCCTGGAGCCTAGCTATGGGTGTCTTTCATTTTTCTCTCTGTGTCCCTTGGCCCTTTTCCTGGTAACACATCCCAGTGAGTACCCTACGTGAGTGGATAAGAGAGGGAGGCAGCATTTAAGAAGTCCCCAACCACACAGCTTTGGCAACCTTATTCATAAGGTGTTTTTTTTATTGTAACAAACTTATAGTAAAAAAAAAAAACTTGAGTCCTTAAAAAATATGAAAAAGCAGGTAAAAAATAAATAAGTTTACAAATAACCTTAAGCAGTTGACTAGTATCATTACCAAAAGAGTACAAAAAATTCTACAAACCTTATCTTAAATAAGAGAAACCCAAAGGGATCAATGTAGAAAAAGGGGAGGCAGTGGGGTCCAGGGCCTGGGACCAGCGCAGGCTACACCAGCCAAAGCAGCATTTCCAGATAGTCGCCAAATGGGAGGAAGCGCAGCTGGAAGCGGGGGATGGAGGGGGCTCCGCACCTTCCATCATAGTGTTGGGGGTGGGCTTGAAGGGCTGTCAAGAGGTGCAGTGCCTGGGCTCTGACTGGTCCTGTCTCTAGAGCCTGCCTTACAAGTGGGTCAGGAGAGCAACCAGCAGATGTGCAGGTGCCAGTGAGCCCTGCTGTTTCTGCTGCCTCCCCCCAAGCAGGGAAGCCAAACAGGCTTCTCATCTGGGCTGCAATCCCTTCAAGCCCAATTTGCCTTCTAGGGCCAGCGAGTGCCCTTCCTGACTACCAAAAGGCATCATTTGGAACCTTGCCTGCCTCCCACCTAGCAAGAGCCTGGGAAACCAGCTGTTAGATCATTTGCCTGGAGGGTACACTGACCCCAGAGCTTGAGGGGACCAGCCCTTATTGCTTGCTTCCATTCAAGAAGGGTGCATACTGCAGCTCTAGGGCTTAGTATTCGGCAGGGTCAGCCTGCGGACTCTCCAACCCCTATTGCCTTCTGATCCTACATCACAGGCTGGTTTTCCAGTACCTGCCACCCCAGGAGAGGTAGGGATTTGCAGGTACAAAGGCAGGCATTGTTCATATGAGGTAGGGAGAGGGTGTTGTGATTTGAGTTAACAAGGAGGAGTGACAGTCACCTGAAGGGATAGCTTGGAAGCAAAGGCATTAGCAAGCCTGACCCTCAGGAACTGCGAGCACCAGGGCAAGGTGGACCTCAGCTGCTGGTTGTGGAAGGAAAGGGGGCCAGAGCGCCCCCCCGGCACAGGTGTTCCCTCACCCTGGGAGACAACGGGGGTGCAGCCCAGAATACCATTGCAGAGCAGAAGTCTGGTTTGTGCCTCTTGCGGAATCCTGAGAAGTGGCTTTGTTTTCTTTTGCACAAAGCAGCCACCTGGGCCTCCTGTGCATTTGGAGTCAACATTCCAGTTCAGAAAAAATGGCTCCCCCCACCCCAAAAACCCACATTGCATATCTGAAGCAAAACATGCAATGAAGCCAGTTTTGCAAAAAAGAGTGTTGGGTGCAGCACTGGAATTCTCTGGTTGCATAATTTTGGGTTCTTTCATCGGGATTATTTTGGCTCCCTTTCTTGATAAGGAAGGGGGCATGTCTAACAGATGCAAATGTATATATCACCCTCTTTGGTTTGGAGAGGAAGGCTGACAAAAATGATCTTTGGTCTAAGTGGGCTGGACAGAAAATCTTCAGCCTCTGCCCACCAAGACATTGACTCAAGCGAGGGTGATTTAGACCCCACTGTAGACAAGAGGGAAAGCCTTGAGGCCAAGCCCTGGGATAGCTTCCTGTCATAGGACTTCACTTAAGGGGTATGCGCACACCCCAAAGGCTCCCCCACACATGCAATGCAAGCAAAGGCAACTGGAAGTGTTAGGGTTTGGGGGGGGGGGGTTATGTGGTATCAGGTATTGTGTGGGAACTCCAGTGAACTTTTGTGATTCAGTCAGGGGTGTCCACTCAACTCTGTAGTCTAGCGAAGCCAGGTTGACCAAAAATCCATGCAGATGTGCTTGATTGTGCCACATGGTGTTTGGACACCTTATTCAGGGCCTGTTACTTCAGTCTGGGTGGAATGTTGTATTCTCTTACCTGCAAGGAGCAGCATGGAGGCCGAAGGTAGAATGCCAGCAGACAGGAGTGAGTCAACTAACTGCTCAGAAAACCACCCCCTAAACACCCCTGGAACGTTTGCTAATATTGCACTTGTACATTTTCAAAATGTATGCATCATGCTAAAATATTAATTTTAGAGGCTTGCTTCTCTCCCCCCCCCCCAATTGCCTACCCAAAATGGCAGAAGCTGTGACTTTCAGGGATCCAAATTCTGCATCAGATCCCATATTGCACAGCTGGAGCTGCAAAGTTGCAGGCCCCCTACTTGCACTCAGAGAGTGGACAGACAGATTTGCTCCAGTGTCTGAACAACCTGTCCACAGATTGCCCAATCAGCTTAGCAGCAAGCAAAAAAGAACAGGAGAGTAGGCCCATCACAGCAGGGTAGGGCTGCCCCCAGACCCAGAGCATTGTGCCAGCTGCAGCCAGAAACCCCATTAGCAAACACCCAACTCCCTGGTAGAGGAAAGACCAGAAGGCATTTTAGGGACTTGGGGCTGAGCACATAGAACCTGATCAAGATGCAGCTGGAGAGCTAAAGATGTGGTTTTGAGATTTGGCCCTTCCAAATCAGCACCACTGACCCTTGCACCTTTCCCCTTCCTCAGAGTTGGAGACGTAGTGTGGCTGTGTTGATGTAGCACCAGGGGAAAGAGGATCTGTAAGAGAAGCACCAGAGGGTTACCAGGCCCAAGACACAGGTTGAAAGAGGAAGATCACCAGCCAAGTTCACAGCATTAAACCCTTGTCCTTGGCCTGAATATCCTTTGAACCCTGCAGACTGGCAGCAGTAAAGCAGGCCAGTACCCCCATACACATACACAAAGGTCTAGCGTGACCCGCACAATGCAGGGTCTCTTTGGTGGTACGTAACACAGGCGTGGGAGGAGGACAAGAAAAGGTGGCCCCTCTTCAGAGCTCCAAAGTGGCAGTACTTGACCACTCCAGGTCTGCAGCTCTTCATCGAACTCTGTGCCACCAGCCAGCCTTGAACATGGCTGCACTGGGCAGTTGTAGGTATGGTTTGGAGAACATCCACACGCTTGGTATGTTCAAGACTTACTGGGCAGCCTGGTCTGTGACCTTTGGCCAATGGAGCATTTGTGCTCTGGACCTGGCAGCCATTAAATGCCGTGCATGTCTCAGGAAGTCTCCCTCCAGCTGCAGTGGTCCAAAGCAAGGAAGAGCACTTGGCCAGAAGCACACGCACTCTACCCTGCTTGTGGAGCTAAAAGACCTGCCCTTCCAACCAACCTCTTGGACTTTGGATGGCTGTAGCTCAAGTCCCGTTGCCTTGTCCCTTGAGGGATGAAGAAAACCTTGCATGTTCCTTGAGGTTGCATCTAAGCCAGGCACAGACAGGCTCTTTCTTCAGTCCGTCTCCTGAGATAGGTTATTGCTCCAGGCAGGGCACGCCCCTCTGATGTCATGTGCTGGGAAGATGGCCACGGCCTGTTCCTGCTGTGTTGGCGCCATTCTTCAAGAGGCAGCATTGCTTGCATAGACTGAAGGGGCTGCTTGGCAACTTTCCCAGCAACCAGGGCAACTTTCTCAGGAGGTGGGGTGGTTTCTGTACTGTCTTCTGGTGTAGCAAATACATGGGGTAGGTGGGTCCATTGCACAAAGTTATGGGATGGGAATTCTGTCTCCTGCCCACTCCCCCTGGTGTTGTCCAGAGCTCCCCGCACTCCAGCTGACTTCTTAGATGGAGACTTCACAACATGATCACATCCCAAGAAAAAGGGTGGGGCCAGCCCCTCCCCCAAGCTCCACAACAACCATGTGGGCCAAACGGCTCCCAGTCCTCAGCTCTGATTGCACTGCCCCTCTGCTCCAGCCTTGGCTGCTGCCCAGCCAGCTTCACACCTCCCCGAAGGCCAAGCTGTACTGCTCCTGAGGCTTGCTGCAGCGCCGGGCCACGATGGCTAGGTAGAGGGTGAGCAGCGCCACCCAGTAGCAGGCATAGAGAATGGCGCCTGAGATGAGGAAGACCAGCTCCGTGTCCGTGAAGAGGTCCTGGCAGTAGGCGGTGTAGGCCAGCCCACCCAGCAGCACAGCCACCCAGACAGACACAGGGAGGAGACCGATGAAGTTGACCACAATGGTCTTGCGCCCGGAAGTGCCCCAGCCTGACTTGGTGATGGTGGCAATGGCAAACATCTTGGCTGGCAGGAGGCTGGACATGTAGAGCAGGGCATACAGTGACATGAAGATCATCTCAGCATTGCCACGCAGGAAGCAGGCGTAGGTGGCCTTGATGATGCCCACCAGCTGCACTGTCAGCAGGAAGAGGAGGATGTTCCAGACACGGCCCCGGTAGAAGAGTTGGATGACTGTGGCGATCAGGAAGAAGGGGAAGAAGCCGGTCACCACCGACTCATAGGTCATCCAGAGGTGGTGCTTGTGGAACCAGAGGGCGTTGTAGAGCCACTCCCGGAAGTAAGACTTGCTCCAGCGTGTCTGCTGGTTGAGCCAGCGCAGGTACCGGGTGGGCGTCTCTGTCAGGCACTTGGAGCGCGCCGTGTACTTCGTCCGGTAGCCCAGGCTCAGGATGCGGTTAGTGAGGTGTCGGTCATCCCCAAAGCTGCACCTGCTCCCCAGGAACGTCTGGTTGTACCAGGCCTCCAGGAACTGCTGCAGCAGAGTGTTGCGGTACATACCCAGCGGTCCACTGATGCACTGGACGCAGCCAAAGTAGGACTGGCAGGCCCGCTCCACATTGAATGCCATCCAGTAGCGCACACTGCTCAGGAAAGAGATCCAAGAGTCGTATTTGTTCAGGATCTAGAGGGAAAGAAGGCACGACTGCTTGAGCAATGGGCTGGTGGGTACATCACATCTCCTCCACCATCCCCTTCTCTCCCCCCCAACACACGTTCCACCAGGAAGGTGTCAGCAGGCACAGGGCCCCCCCCCCCAGGCTGGAGGAAAGCTAGGGGCCAAACCTGGAAAAGGCCACCCCAGGGAGCTGTCTCCCCTTCCCCTGCCCACCCACTTCTGGCCTTGACGCACCTGGACATCTCCTCCCACTCCACCAACACGAGGGTCCTCCTCCAAGATGCGCAGCATCTCCACCGTGCAGGCTGGATCCAGGACGGTGTCCGAGTCACACACCTGCCAGGGGAAGAGAGCAGCTCAGCCAGGGTCTCTGCATTCCCATGGGGTGCAGTCACACAAACCAGAAAGTCCTTTTGGTCAACACTGAGTTGTTCTTGGGAGGAGAGGAGGCAAAGGGAGTAGGAGTGCCCTTGCTCCTGAACTCTTCTGTTTACATGGATATCCCTGAAACGGGACATTATGCCGCACTTTCTCATGTGGAGTTTATGTGCCATAGAGAAAATGTGCCATTTCCTCTCTGGAGAGCACAGCGTCCAAGAAGACAATTATCATAACTTCCTGAACACAAGAGCTCTTTGTGGAGAAAACGGGATGCCTCTACTGTGTGCTTGTACTCTAGATTACCATGTCAAAAGTAGGTGGCAAATCACATGGGGCAGAAAGGAGACTGGGGCACAAGCAGGCGTACTAGCTGAAAACCCTGTACTTCTGGTGCAAGGAGCAAAGGGAAGCTGCGCCCCAAGTCCACCACAAGAACCACATGGGCATGCACTGAGTTACCCTCCCTCACTCAGGGGGCCGAGACCACAATGAAGTGCTCCTTCTTGACCCTTGTTGGCGAGAGCTTCGGAAGCAAAGGCATGGGGGGGTCAAGAGGCAAGGAGGGTGAGCTTGTGATGGTGCAAGCATTGAGGAGAAGGACCCTGCCCTGCTCCCCCACGTACCCACCTGCACATAATCCACGGAGTCTCCCAGGGCGCGGAAGGCTGTGTACATCACCTCCCGCTTCCCGCCCCACTTTTGCATGATGCAGGAATAGGTGTTGTGACGGACCAGGTCCTGGATGTGGCGCATAGCCCTACGCTGGCTGCTCTCCGTCTCACCCTGGCCACGGGAGTGGAAGTTGCTCTTCCAGATGTAGCAGCCTGTCTGGTCAGAGCCCATGACCTCGTGGAAGATGTCCAACATGTACCGGTCATCCTCCCCGCTTCCATCCACCACCATCACCACCTTGAGGCCCGGGAAGGAGATGCGCTGGACAGATCGCAGGCACTTGCGCAGGTAGTCGGGGTCCTCCTGGTAGGCAGCGATGCAGAGGGCCACAGAAGACTGCAGCTTCATAGGGCGGCCCTCCAGGCGCATGTGCCGGTGCTCCATGAAGGCAAAGAGGCTCTGAGTGAAGAGGTGGAGACCCAGGATGGCACCATAGAGGCCGAAGGAGAGGTAGTGCTTCTCTGTGTGGATGAACTGGTAGCCTGTTACGTAGGCAGCAAGGATGCCCCCCAGCACCACCACCGCAAAGAGGCTGGTCCCACAAACACGCAGGGCTGTGGAGAGACTCACTGGCATCTGCAGGAAGGAGGGGGGAGAGGCTTGGTTAGGGGGTTTCTAGGACATATGCAAAAGGTCCAGCTGGGACAGCCCCCCAAGCCGGCACCTTTGTAAGCATTTACATTCCATCCTGATTTTCAACCTTTCTCATCTTATGGCACACTGACAAGGTACTAAAATTGTCAAGGCACACCATCAGTTTTTTGTCAATTGACAAGGCACACCATGCTGTTGGTGCAGGACTCACATCCCCCAATGGCCCTACTAATAAATGACCCCCCCAACTCCTGTGGCACACCTGTAGACCATTCGCAGCACATCAGTGTACCACGGCACAGTGGTTGAAAATGGCTGCTCTAAGGTGCTCAAGGCACCCCATGTAGTTCTGCCCCCCTCCACCAATGTCATGCTCACAACTGTCCTGTGAGGCAGACTAGAGTGGAGGGAGGAAGAGAGCAACTGGCCCCATGTCACTCTAGGAGCAAGTTAGGACTGGAGTCTAGGCTGCCCCAGTCTCTAGCCTGCCATGCTGACAGCTGCATCATTCTGCCCTGTGAGGAGCAATGGCGCTGCCACATGCTGGGCAGACCCTTGCTCAACTGAGCCCACACTGCCTGCTCTGACTGGTAGCCGTTCTCCAAGGCCTCGGGCAGGGCGAGGGTGTTCCAGCCCAGCTCCCTGGCAGCCTGTCATCTGGCCATGATGATGCCGGATGTGGCGCCTGGCACCAGGGCTCTGCCACAGAGCTGCAGGTTCGCCCCCACATCCTCCTCTCCTTCATGGCACACAAGAGCCCCCTGGGGCCAGAGCCTGTCACAGCCTGCTCTGCAGCCCATTTGCACAATTACCTCAAGGAGGAACTCTGTGTGCAGACCTGCCCAGTCGGCCTCTGGCACGAGAGGCTGGCACCCGGACTTGGGAACATGCAGTGAGCCCCTGAAGCCTGTGTGGCGTGTGCCAAGCAACCATGCTTTCCGGTCGGAGTTGGGGCTCCTGTGGGGCGAGGGGGGAGCGGCCTGGTCCCAGAAGGAGCTGCTTCACCCAGCTAAGCAGAACTCTTTGAGGGGGGCTGTGCTCCTGAAGGCTGCTCACTGCAGCCCAAGTCCAGGGAGGTCTTCTGGTGAGAGGAGGGGTCACCTATAGGCAAAGCCCCCCCTCTCCAAGCAGCAGGGAGCCAAGGGGGTCAGATCCTGGCCAGGACCCTTTTCCACTGGTTCCAGAGGTTTCCACTGGAACCTCTCGCCACTGTCAAACTGGCTGAACACCCTCCCAGATGCTGGGGGTCCAGATAGACTAATTGGACTAGTGGTGCCCCCCTCAAAAAGGGCACACCCAACTGGGCCCTTCGCACCACCCTGGATGGGAATCGCACCACCCTCAGCTTGGAAATAAGTCTGTGGAACTCAGTGGGACTTCCTTCCTTGCAAGAAGATTGGGCTGTATGGACTCTGGAACTCGCCACCACACAGTGGCGGCTCAGGGCTTGCGGGGATGAAGGGGGGACCTCCGCCCGGAACCTTGATCTTCGGCCACACACACATGGCAAACCCGACGGGGGGGGGGCTGGAGCTGCTATCTGGCCCCCCCTTCCCTCCCCGAGCGAATCTGAAATGCGGGGACGGCAGCAGTTGGGCAAGCCAGCCTCCCCCAGCCCCACTTAGAGCGCCAGCCGCCCCTTCTATGCTCGGCGCCGTTGTGCAGACGAGGCCACCTCGGGGCATGTACAGAATGCCCTCCCCTCCGGGAAGGGGGGGGGGACGCGTCTCAGGCTCACCAGTTCTTGCGAGGGGCTCGCTTAAGAATCCCTTACCGAGCCAGCCAGCCAGCCAGCCACGCACCCACCCCGGCCCTGCTGGAGAGACTCACCGTGCTGCGGTTCCCGCCCGCTCGGCCCGGCGCGGTGCTTTTACGGCGCACGGAGGCAGCCGTCGACCCAATCCCAGCCCCGATGGGGAGGAAACGGGAGGGGGAAAGGCGCCCCTCTGCCCGATGGGGGAGGAGCAGAGAGCGGCCTGCCTCTTCCCCTCCCGGGCAGGTGCCACCTACGCCCCCCCCCCAACCTCGACGGGGCTCCCGCTGGCCTGGACGCTGCCGAGAAGAAACTTCGCCAAAGAAAAGGGAAGAGTAGGAGGGGTGCCAACGCGGAAGCCCCCCAGGACAGAAGGTGGCACCCCCCCGCGGGCTCGCTTGGGAAGCGGCAACCTGATCCAAGGCGCGCCGCCCCTCCCTCGGGCAAAGGAGGGCCACCGACGGAGTTCAAGGAGGCCCGCGCGGAGGCTCGGGGCCCCGCAGCCGAGGGAACTCTCCGGGTCGCGGAGTTTCCATGCGGACAGCAGCCGCTGAATTAAAGATGAGCCTTGCAGCCAGCCAGGCGAGGGCCGCGCTCGCGGAGAGAGGAGCGCGCAGGAGGCGCTGCGCCAACCAGCAGGCTCTCCGGGACTGCACACCTGAATGCTGCACACGCCTGTCCTCCACAGGCTGCTAGGAGCCCCCTTCTTGGAGGCGTCCTCCAGCCCCAAGAACAACCTGAAGGTGGCCCACATCTCCCTTTGTGGCTGAGATGCTGCTGGGCTGTGTCTCCCCCAGGCCAAAAGAGAACTTTTGAGCTGGGGTTGATTCCTACAGTTTGTTCTTTGTGGGGGGGGGGGGGGGGTGAGAGACAACAGTGAACATCAGTGGTTCCCAAACTTTTTCATCTGGTGGTTCCCTTGACATACTGGGCCACTAGCCACAGCTCCCCAATAGGGGTACAATCCTATTCATTTTATAGGGTGGCAGGTTTCTTGCAAGGATTCCATGGGGAGCCGCAGCTCACAGTATGGGAATCACTGGTGTACACAGTCACTCTGAAAGCTACAGGCATGTGATGGATTGATCTTTTCTTGGGGCTCCCTAGTTGTGCAGGTGCACCTGACAGGAGCTGACAAGTTTGGGGGGCAGTCAGTCACTGTCGCTGTTGCTGGAACAGGCCTCCACTGGAGAGGGGCTCGCCCTCTGTTCAGAACAAAAGGGTTTTAGAAAAGAGGAATCCATTGCACAAGACAGACTGGTTTGTGGTTATAGATAAGCAGGAACACAGATCTGGACACAGGAGCTGCACGCAAACCCCTGTCTTAGCAGCCAAGTCCTCACTTGCCTGTCACCTACATGCACCATGCAAATCCCCCACAGCCCTTGGGACCCATGCTGTGAAACACTATGATACCAGCCCTCCTCCTCTGCACAGTCCAACTTCGGCTGCACAACCATCACAAAATAAAGAAAGGCTCTCTTTGCCATGGCAGGGCTGCTCCCGCATTGCCCCACCCAGGGGGTTCCAAGTCAGATGGCTTCAGCACCTCCTTATCAGGCACAGACATGGGTATTCTTTGCTTCTCAGACCTTGTCCTCTTTGCTTCACAATATTGGGGCGCAAATGATTTGCTGACCTGATATCGGTGTGGCTTTGCTCAGGCTTATAAAAGCCACCTCCTTGGTTCCATTTGGCCAGGGAGTTGCCTCCAGACAAGGAAACTTTTGTCAGCCAGAAGAGAGCCAGGCCACTGCCATGCCACAAGTGGCTATCATAGGTTCGGGTAGGAAGGTGGTCTATAAAATATTTGCCTAGGCTAATAACTTCTCTGCTATTTTTACATTCACAGTATACACACCGTTCACACCAAGAACTGCCTGTTTTTTTCGGATGTCCTATTGTGCTGGTCACTCTAGTCACATGCTTGGCCTTACTGGTCACATCTGGAGAGAGGGAGGGATGAGAGAGAGAGCCCTGCTTGCAAGCCAACAATCCAGGGAGTTGCAGAGAAGAGGGACTGCCACAGATTCAGAAGCAAACACCAAGATTTAGCACCTTACACCCCAAGAGCAGACCTAGAGCTCTAGCCCACGCAGGCGGAATCTGTGATTTGGCTGCCTGACACGAGGACTGACCAAGACAGGCAATGGAGGCAGGCGGAACAGGCCTTCATCCTCAGATCCAGCTCACGCTAGGCCAGCAGCACCTGCCTGGATGACCTGATCCTTGAATTCCTTGATGTTCTGGCCAGACCCGAAAAGGGTTTTTGTTTTGGGCACCTTAGTTGGACTAAAGGAATGTCGGGGAGAGGTTATTTCCAAAGTGTCAGTCAGAACACTGAGAAATGTGGAAGATGTTGCATGTGCTGATTTCCAGAAGGGATTTATTCGTTCCCAGAGGCCAAGTATCACAATAACAGTAGTGTTAATAGCACACCTTGGCTTCCCACATAAGATGGGAAGGACCCTGTTAAGCATCATCAAGGAAATGAAGCTTTGGACCTGCCTTACTTGGCCCACCCACCCACCCACAATCCATTCAAGCTTGTGACCCCTGGATTCTGAGCTTCCAAGCTGCTGGAATTTGGAGCCTTGAGTGAACCTTGTGACCTGTGGGCTCAAGGTTACAGGTCTTGCTCAAGGGACCCCCCTAGCCCCCTCCTAAAACCATAACAGCTAGAAATGTACAGAAGAACATTAAACTGCTCCAAGGAAAGAACCTGTCATGAGTTCCCCCAGCTTACTACACACATTTTTCATCAACATGCACATGCACGGCAGGAAGCAGACCTCGCTAGTGTCCAGTTGTCTCAAGAAGCAAGCCAAGCCGCACTCTTCAAGGGAAAGTGTCTCACTCCCCAGCCCAGGGTCACAGGACAACCTGGGCTGAGACAAGAGGCTCCTGGCCCCAGATTCATCGATCCCGGAAACCTTATGCAGGAGCAAAAACTCAGCCACCGTGTCCTCAAAAGGAAGCACCATTAGCCAAGCCCCCACACCCCACCCATTAGCCTGCTTGTGGTCATTGAAAGTGGGAGGCCTCCATGTTCCTGTGCAGGAGGCAAATCCACACCCCTCATTTCCTGTGTATACCCAGTGGGCCACAACTGAGGCATCAGAAGGGGGCCTGAACCTATGGGAGGTGGTGCTGTGTGGCCCCTCTGCCATTTTTGTCCCACAAACTGCTCCGGGGTGGGGGGGATTCTAGAATGTGACCATGCTGGCAGATGAAAACAAAACCTCCATGCCTCCTGCAACTTGCTTTCAAGTTCAGGTACACTCATTTCCATTTTCACATAAAGAACTCATGCCTGGGAAAGGGGGGCTCCTGATAGAGCTTCCAGTGGGGGTGACTGTGGAGGAAAGGAACTGGCCTCAGGAAGGTCTGGCAGATCTCCTGCTCTTCAGGTCAGGACCCAGAACTGTGCCTTCCTTTGCAGACTGCCCCACCACCACCACCTTGGACTCCACAGCTTTGCCCCAACTTAAACACAACCTCCCTTCCTCCAAGGAATCCTGAGGCTTGTCATTTTGTGAGGGCCTTAGGAAGGCTGGAAGTCTCTTTGCAGTGCTACATATGCTAGGAGGACAGCCATGTCTACACTGGAACCATACAGTGACAGAGTCTGGAAGCTGGTTTGACATTTGAAACATAGGTGCATGTCTGACCCTTCCTCCTCCTCCTCCTCTGCCTTGCCTTCTCCTGCCCTCACTTCCCAGTACTAGATTTGGCATTTGTCTAGTGCTTTTTGAGTGTGCAAAGTGCTGCACGTTCTAACAAAAACCCTGTAACTAAGCACACTTTATCTGTGGCCTTACTGCAAATGAGAAAGACTGAGACTGAGTGGGAAGGCTTGCCTAAGGCTCCTTTGCAAATTCATTGGGGCAGGATTCAAACCAGAGAGGTCCCAATTCACAGCTCACCTGCTACACTACACCAGCTCTTATCAACACCACCCACAGTCAGAAGGCTTTTAAAGATGTGTGCATGCATTGGGGAATCTTTGGCACCCAGGGTCACCAACTCTGATTGAAACTATCCCTGGACATTCCCCCCCCCCCCAATAAATACTGTTGGAGATTTTTGGAGGCCCAGAAAAAATCTCCAGGCGTGTTCCCAGGCACTGCCTGAACTTTTCCTACTAGGTCTTCCTTCCCTGCCTCCTCCTCCCCCAGCTGCTCCTAGCTTCTCCTGCTCCCTCCTGTTGCAGTGAGCCTGCCAAACTACAAGCCACTAGATTTCAAAGAACATCTCAAGATTGCCTTCCGGTTGCAAGAGTTACAAGGCAATGCTGCTTTTCAGGACATAGAGGCACAGAGTTTGGTCACTCTTCCTCCCCTGCGCCCAGAAGAAACTCAGCTGCTTGGCCCACAGGTGTCCCATGACCAGAGGCCAGAGCCAGTTATCCAATTGCTTACTGTAGTAATTTGAACAATAAGTTGTATGTTGCTTCGCTGTAGGTGTGTCCCAGGACACGCTGCAGGAGTGTCCATTTTACAGACAAGAAAGAAATGAATCGGAGGTAGTAGTTTGCCCAAAGACACACCGTGAGTCAGTTGAAGAGCCTGGCACCCAGGGCTGCTTCTCGTCAACGTCCCCTTCCCCGTCCTCCAGGTGCTGGCAAGGACTGCAGGAGTGACTTTGGTTAGCAAGGCTGTGCTTCAAATGGTCCAAGGCCACCCTCCAAGGCCAAAGTCAACCCTTTGGAGCGTGGAATTGTATGCACCCCTCCAGGATCCAGTCAGATAAGCACCCTTCAGAGGAAGGGGGGGGCAGCCCAAGACCCACAGAGCTGCCAGGAGCAGCACAGCGCCAAGGCGCCCTCTGGGGGCCCCAAAAGGCTGCTGTCCTGTGGTCAGGGCTGAGCAGCAGAGTCCCCTTCCGAGTGTCAGAGCTGCATGACACACCCCTCCCCCCATTTTTTGCTGGGGTTCAGAATCTCAAAGACAATGGAGTAGCATTCTCCGCCCTGAAGAGTCAGCTGGGAAAGGACCCCAAGTCCAAAGTCTCTTCCTCTGTGCTGGACCCCCAAAGGCACCAGCAGCAGCTGCTCTGGGAGGACCACCACAGGTGCCTCCCTGGAGCCAGAGAGGAGCCCAGAGTGCCACTCAGGGACTATGGGCAGAGCCCCCCCAGCTTGCCCTCTGTGCCTGAAGCGTTCCAGAGGTGCTGCTTGCCTTCCCGGCTCTGCCATTGTGAACCCCGAACATCGCCCCCCTTACCTTTCGATGCGAAGGCAGCTCCCCGTCACGGCTTCCCTTCTGGGTGTTCCGCCTTTCTCTGGAAAATGGGAAGGGAAGGGGAAAAAACACACGCCTTGTTCAAGGTGGGACCAGATCCCACCCCCACCCCACCCCCCCGCACAGAAATCGCCTTGTTTGCAGAGGCGGAATCGCAGCCAACAAGAAAAGAGACTTTTCATTCAATAACCTTTGGCTGGAGCGAGTGTGGGGAGGAGGAGGAGGAGGAAGAGGCAGAGCCCGGCAAAATCATCGCAGGGCAGGAAAGTACCCCCCAAAGGGAGGAGGGAGCGGCCCCCCGCCAGGGAATCCGAGGGACCCCCGCCTCCCCCGGGGAGGGGAACCTGCGGCCACCTGGCACTCCCCCTGCAAGGACAATGACAGGTTCTGAGCCGCTGCTTCTCCTCCTCGGAGACCCCCACCGCCCACCCCCAACGCACAGGCTGCACAGCTATTCCTGGAGTCGAGAAACAGCATCGCGCAGCACACCCAGGGAGCTCTCCAGGGGCTGCTGTTCGGAGGGGCCCTGGCGCGATCCAGGAACTTGGAGGAAGCGCTGGCACCCACTTCTGCCGGCTTTGTGTTCGCCAGCAAGGGGGGGGGGGGCAGGCAGGCTGCAGCCGAGAGATGCTGCCCGCCCGTCCAGTCCCCGAATTGTCATCGCTCGCTCTGCAGCGTGCTGGTTCGTGGCAGCCTGCCCAGCCAGCACAGCAGAAGCGCCCTGGGGTTGCCAGCGGGGCTCCCTACCAGCACCTGGTGCTGCCCCATGGAAGGCCTGGAACCCACTCAGCACTGGGGGTGTCTTTGGACCCCCCCGCCCTCCCCAGGCTCAGCTCAGATGCTGCTGGGGGTCATCTGGGGACAAGCTGTGGTGGGACTCTTGAAGGAGCTACGGAGAGGCCTGGGGCAGGCTCCTCTTCCTTGTGGCGGCTGTGCTGCTGAGAGCGGGAGCAGCACAGGCAGGCAGAGCCAGAAGCCACATTCACCTGCATGCAAAGGCAGCAGGCTCCTGCTCCCTCTGCAGCTGGCAAGGGACAAAGCAGAGCCACCATGGCCTCAACACAGCCATGCCCAGCTGCTGATGGGACAGCCTGGCACTGACCCCAAAATGCTGCTTTCTTCCTCTGCTCCAGAGCAAGCCCCTCATCAAAGCCCCCATGGCCTTTGGCATGCCCATCACCCCCAGATGCAGAAGAGCCCACGGACCACCCCAGACCACTGTCCATTCAGCCCAGGACCGTCTCCTCAGAGAGTCCTTCCCATGGGTCCCTGGCGGGGCTTTTGGCCTCAAAACCCTTTCTGAGCAGATGTCAAGACTGAGCCCAGAAGAGGTGGAGCAGCTCAGTGGCAGAGCTTAGATCTTGCAGGCAGAAGGGCCCAGGTGGGGCTGGAAACATCCCTGAGGTTGCTGCTTCCAGTCAGTGTTGAAGCAGGCTTCTGTGTTCTGCCCAAGCCCTTTCCCTTCCAGCACACTCAAGAAGACCACAAACTCCTTCCAGTTTCCTCATTGCGTCTCTTAGACTACAAGCACCTTGGGGCAGGAGCTGCACTGCAGGGCTGTGGCTCCGCCTGCTGAGAACCTTGTTCTGGAGAGACTCAGGAAAGGGCAAGGCCCATCCTGGCTTCACAGAGGTTTGGTCAAGGAAGCTTCTGGCCGCACCACACCTTTCTGAACACTGGTTCAGAACACTGGAACACTGGAACACTGGTCTTGCTGGTTTGATGGAACAAAATGCCACCAGGGGCTCATCCAGGACACACACCCCCTTTGGTATTCTGTCTTACTAACACGAAATGCCTCACAAACACAAACATGCCTCACAAGTCCCTTCCTTGCCAAAAGCCATGCAGGTGAGCTTATGGCCATGGAAACATTCCAGGGCAGGCCTAGGTGAGCCACAGGTCATGCTCATAGCCTACTGCTCTTGGACTCAGACTCTCCCGTCCTTGGATTGTTCCTAGCTCCAGGCCAGGTGAGGATTCTGCCCCCTCAACACACACACTCTTCCTGCATGATGTGACTGGGGTCTTTATTCCCTTGGCCAATCCCAGAAGCAGGTCCATGGCTACTCTTGTCCCCCCAAGGCCCACTCTTGTCCTCTGGCCAGGGATGAAGCCTCATGTTTGGAAGAGTCCCTGAAGAGCCTGTGAACCTTCGCTTGTCCCAGAGGGTGACATCCGAGGCAACAAGGCCCCATTAGCTTGCAGAACTCTGTCTTGAGGCTACAAGGTGCAAGCACCTCACACTTCTCTGACCTCCACACCCCCTCTCCCATGAGCAAGCCTTGCACCCTCCAAATGTCACTCTGCATGGTGGTAAAACATTCCAGTTCACTGGAGCTCACAGTGTCCTAAGGTAGGACCACAATTTTCTTCTCGAAGGTCTGTCGGGGGAAGAGAAAGTCCCTCATGATCCCATCCAGCTCCTCCAGGGCAAGCTGCGCATGAAGCACAGTGACCTCGTCTTGCTCACTGAGCACCACAGACTTCAGCAGGCGGTACAAATCCAGCAGGACGTCCTGGAGAACCTGGAGGAGAACAAGGTGCATCAGAAATGAGTGTGTGGATGTGAACAAGCTGGACCACTGGACCAGACAGCTTTCTGAGTTGGTACAGGAGCAGCCGGGTTGCTGCACCCAAGCGAAAGATGTCCGGCCAAGGGGCCCTTTGCCTGTTTTGGAGGCCCTTTGGCTGGGGCACTGAGCTGGGAAAGAATGCCCCTCCCAGAAGCAGGAGAGCAATTCTTCGCCCTTCCACAGAGGGCAGGAGAAGAAATGCCAGTTCTGAATTCCAAAGAGGCAGAGTCAGCTGCAAAAGCCCAAAGGACTACCCCTGCTGCCACTTGGCTGCTCAGTGAACAGATGAGGAGGGAAGAAAGCCCTTTCCAGGGGGTGGGCAGCTACCTGTCTGAAAACACTTCAAGTCAAGTAGAGGGGTTGGACCAGGGACTCCATCTGGACTCCTCTGCCTGCCAGGTGCCAGGGAACACCTCCATTGTTCAGCTACAATATCTGCCTGCTGCTCACAGCCATAGTTCTATAAAGAGAACTAGCTGGCATGGAACCCAAGGAAAACTCAGAGCAGGTGCACTGCTCCATTCATGCCCCAAGGCAAGAGGCACACACCTGGCTGTTGCCACTTTCAGGGAAGTAACCCGGCAGCAAGCCACTGCAGCAAACTGGCCTCTCCTCACCACTTGATCTAGTGGCGAATGATCAAAGGTTGGCTGCAAGGGATCCTGGGTGGAGCAAGGCACAACCGAAAGCCCAACGGAGCCTTCAAGGAGTCCCACAGCAGAAGGGTCTTTCCTGCTTCAAAGGGCAGATGTGTTGAGAGGCTCCCCACGTTTAGCACCCACATTCTGAGGCACTTGCAGCTCTTCCCCCACAATCCTGGGGGATGGATGCTGCAGCACAGCCATTTTCATACCTTAGCAGAGGCTTTTTGGCACCCTGAATGCCAGAGAAGTGCAAGGAAAAAGAATAATAAAAGCCAACCTTGTAAAAAGTAATTGCGCTGCTACAAACGGTCTGAAGAAGGAAGTGCCTCGACACTCCCACACTGAAGAGGTGCCTCGACACTCCCACAGCCTCAACTGTTCTCAGGATGGGACAGCAGCTGACGTATCTGGCCAGCTGGCAAAAGGCATAGGGTTTGCTACAAGGCCAGGAGTCCTAAAACTTCCCAAAGGCTCCTGCTTTACTGCAGTGTGAGCTTGTGTAACCAGGTATGAAGACAGGCACAAGGGCAGGAAGGGGGTGGGTCTGGACAGCAAGGATGTGTTTGCAGAGGCTGGAAAGGCCTCCACAGAGGGCCTTGTGGTGCACACAAATGCCCCTTTCATTTCAGGGTCTGACAGCAGGCCCTCTGTCTGGCCAAAGGTGGGAAGAGAACCAGCCCTGCCAAGGACAGAGAGTAGTTCCAGTGTGGGGCAGGAGGCTCTTGGGCAATCCATCCCAAAGCCCAGCACTGGCAGCTGCCGTAAGAGAAAGGGCCCAGGCCATGAGCAGCTGGAGCCATCTTCTGCCTGCAGCAAGCCACCACGGTGCAGGCTGCTGTTGCCCTCCCACACTACAATAACTCAGGCAGGAGTGTGGGAGACCCAAGCCCAAATTTCCATGCAGTCACAAAAGGTCCCAGGGTGGCAGGTTCCTTCCTGCTCTGAGGCTCAGTCAAAGAATAAACCACTTGGGAACTTCTTTGTAGAAAAATGGTATATAAATATTCTTAACCACAGAGCTCTAGTTGCTGAAGAGAGATGAGGAAATAAAGCCACGTCTAAAAGCCAGTCACTGCCTTGGGGGGGGGGGGAGATACACAGACTGATGTTTGGAGCCCAAGACAGACAGACAAAGAGCCCCTTGGAGGTCATGACAGCAGCCCTGCCCTGTTACCCAAGTGCCTACTGTAAACGGGAAGTGGGCCATCTCTACCCAGCCCAGGCAAGGGAGTGGTGCTTCTCTGCCTGTATCCAGTGGGTGGCTCACCTCCGTGGCCTTCTCGCTCAACCCACGCAGCAGGAGAACCACCACATGGATGGCTGCTCTCCGCACTTCAGCCTCAGGGTCAGTCTTCGCCACAGCTGTCAGACACGAAGCCACCTGCCAGGCAGAGAGGAAGGGCAAGAGCCGGTTAAGACAGTTGGAATTCCCTGCCCTTCTCAGACGCTCTTTTGGCTGCTGGCTCAGAAATGAGCCACATGGTACACTTGGGAGGTGAGAATGCAGCCTGCGCACTCCACCCATGCCAGGCCATGTGAGAGACCCTGAAGCCAGGAAATCTCCCCTGCCCTCAGAAGTGATGATTACGGCCATGGGTGGGGAGCTGCCAAAGCACAGCTCCTTTTGGAGCATAGAAGCCGGCCATCCGGCTTGGGGAGGCCTCTTGCCACAAAGGAGTCCTAACTTGCAGGCTCTGCAACCAGCAGCAGAGGAAGGTGTAGCGGAGATTCCCTCCTCTTGCTCAAGGGCAGCGTCTCCCCCCTCCTCCTCTGCAGCAGCTCCTGCTGAGTCAGCTGGCAATCAGCCTGCTGCAGAGCCAGAAGCAGCCCTCTCTCCGCCCAGGCGCACACACGAAAGTGTGCCTGGAAGCTGGCACCAGGCTGCCCCTCTGCTGGGGACAAGGGAGGAGAGGAGAGTATGAGCGCAAGGAGGCAGAGCTCCTGACCCTCCACTACAGCTGTTCTACAAGACTATGGACTGGCCCTCAATGGTATAGGGTGAGCTGCTGCTTCCTGTTCCAAATCCAACAGCCATTCCACCTTCCCCTCTACACAAACCTTGCAGTTTGGCTCCACATAGCTTTGGTGCAACAGGCTCATGCCACATACAGTTGCCATTGGCTCTCAAAGCTGAGCAAAACCAACCTTCCCTCAGTTGGGGGAGAGCCCCTGGCAGCAGTGAAGCCATGGCTGGCAGATTCACGATCACCATACAAGGTTGGCCAGCCACCCCCCCCAACTAGTGCTGACCCTCTCTCCTGCTATCCCTCTCTCCTACCCCTCCCCACTCTCAGTACTTTCCTACACCTGATCTGGGGCTTCTAACTTGTGTTCGTGATTGTGAGTCAAAAGCCCAATGACCGGAGGTCATACTGGAGCTCCTGACATCGAGCCAGGGGGCTCAGTCTTACCCGAGGCCTCCAGTTCTTGCCTCTGGGGAAAAAAGCAGATGTGGAAAACCAGGCTGGGGGGAAAAAAAGGCCTCATCTCTGGGCATCCATCCATCCTCCTTGGGGTCCCACAGCTTCAACCTCACTCAACAGCCCTGGAAAACTGCCTCCTTAGCGGCAATAAGGCCCCCTTCATGGGAGGAGGTGGTAGCAACACGCAAAAGATGCATGACAGCAATGTGCAGCATAGGAGGCTGCACCAGAGCCAGCAACACCCACAGGCCTCATGGGAACTACAGTAGCCAAGGCAGCATAGGGTGTGGGACCCACCAGGACTCCTCAACACCAACAGGGCCACAGAGACCTCATGCTTCCAGTTTGTAACAGGGTATGGTCAAACCCCCCCCCCCCCCAAAGCTGTACTGTTGCCCTTAAAGGGGACAGGAGAACATCCAGGGCTGATACCTCATGGACCACAGCACTCAGCTGGAAATGAAGGATCTGGCAGAGTTCGCCCAAGTTGGACAGGCTGCTGGCCCTCAGGGTGCTGTCAGGGTCTCTTGCTCCTCGCAGAAAAGCATGGATCAGGTCATCTCGGTGTGGGAAAACCATATCTCCTGCATGGGGGGAGGAGACCCAGGTGATTAAGAGTTGCTCATCAGTTGCAGAGCAGAGCTGGACACTGGACAGAAAGGGAGCCTGCAAAGGGTTGCAGAATTCAGAAGCGCAAGGTCTGCTGGCCAAACAGTGGGTTGTACCTGGAGAGTCCCCTTTCTCAAGACACATAGCAGAGACGAAGATCAAGGGGACTGGAAGACAGGTGGGTCCCGGGCAGCTGGCACAGCAGCCCCCCTCCACCAGAGTCAATTTTCCAACACATGTGAAACCCCCACACACCACAGGCCCTGTCTCTGGGCGGGAGAGGTTTCTTTGGAGGCAGTTGAGTCACACGGTGCAAGCCATGGGGTGGGGCTGGTGGTGCTTGAACAGTTGCAAACTTATCACGTGGCTGCTCAGCACTGCAGCTCTGACCTAGGAGTCTCCTTGGCTTCCAGGGCTCTGCTATCAACTATGCAGGATCACATGCTCTGGCAAGCACATGCAGCCGACCATGCGCCTCCATCCCTTTGTGCCGCTTATGCAATTGCCAGCCTCCGGTGGCCATCTCTGGCAGAGAGCTGCAGCTGTTGGCTAGTGCCCAGGGCCACCTGCAAGACACTATGATGTTTCCCTTGGACTAGCTCTGACCCCTACCCTTAGGGGAGGCCAGGCCCAAATTGTGGTACCGAAGGACTGCAGTAGCAGTCAGCAGCCGGCCCTTACTGGGCTTCTGGCACCCAAGTGGGTGGGTGGAGCTCCTGATTTCCACAGTTTACCTCCCCCATGCTATTTTCCATCTCTTTCGCCCTGTACCTGGGACAGCTCCTCTACTCTATTCTGCTGATTACTCAAACATCTGCCCCCCTCCCCAAAGTTCATTCCAGTCCTCCACACTTCCTCAGCTGCCCACCTTGCTGGATGCACAAGTCTGCTGCCTGCTGAGTCAGGCCCCTGGTCCCCCCTCCAGCTCAGCCTTGTGCACACTGACTGGCAGCAACTCACTGAGGTTTCAGAAAGGCCCACCCGAGACCTTCTGTGAGCAGAGCCAGCATGCACCCATGGATGCTTCCTGCCCCATAACCCAGCATATCATGCCTGGGGTTCCAGTGAGCCCTCATCTGCACTTGCAGTCTCTTGGTTCACACTGCAAGGACCGGAGGCTGCTGAATTCCAAAGTCCAGGACTCCGTCCCCAATGGAAGAGTTGGGATGGGCCAGACAAAAGGCTCACATTTGCACTGCCCCAAGACCTGAAACACCCAGGTCTTGATCTAGCAAAAGGAGAGCAGCAGATACTTTTACACTGGAACCCCTGTGATCCATCAGCTGCAGCCAGTACAACTCAGAAGCTCAGGAAGCAGACATAATCCCAGAAGTTCAGACCAGGGTGCCTCCTCACAGTCCCAAATCCTCTCCTGGAGTCCCCCACCCCCAGCTTTCTTCCTTGGGAGGAGAGAAAAGGTCTTGTTTTTGATGTTGCTGTGGGGAAAAATGGGAAATCAGAATGCCCCATGGATCTGCTGCAGGTCACTCTTTGGTCTATCTGTAGATTCAGATCCACTCTGGCCCTCTCCCTGCTTTTGGCAAAGGGGAACATTCTGGCCAAATGCAGCCTTGTGCTGAGAGAGCTCTACAGCAAAGGCAACCCCCCCCCCCACACACACACATATACACCCTGAGCCATCTACAACAGGACCTGCTTCCTCCACACAAACAGATTCTGCCTCTGGAAGCCCAAATACAGAAGGGAGCAGAGGTGGTCGCAAAAGAAGAGCTGACCTGCACCAATCCTTGCTCACCCAACTCCGGTCTTGGGCACCAGCTGACACAACCCACATGTTTCCAAGACTCTGGTGACGGCGACAAGGCTGAGCACATGTGCCGTGCAAAATTAGCTTCCATCCCGCGTAATTGCAAGATGCCTTGCTAGGATGCAGCGCCTGCAGTGCACCAGCCACGGGTGTCAGGCACATCTCCCTCCCTGGCGTTCACAGGCAGCGGAGGAGGCCTAATTATTATGGCTCTCGCCTACTAACACAGCACCCTGCGTGAATCAGACACTGAATGAACAAAGCAAACCCCCTCCCCCATGAAGCAGCATGGGGTGATCCCTGAACAAGACAAAGAAGGGTCTCCACTGACATCCTGGGGGCAGTTCTGAGATGAAGACACCCAGCTGGGTAACGCAAACCCTTCAGGAGATGCTCAGAGGAAGCAAAGCACCCCTCCCCCCCCGCAAACAGAAAGGAGGCAGCAGGCACACGTAGAGCACAGCCACCCTGCAGCAGCAACTTCAACTGCCCCCCACCCCACATTATACATAAGGAAAGGACAAGTTAGGTTGCACAGGTTCCTTTCCCTTCTGTAGCCTTTCCAGCCTGGCCAACAGATCTCAACTTGCCTTTTGGGGAAGAAAAGCTAAGAAGGGTGACACAACAGCATCACTGCTACTGCCAGGATACAGAACAAGCAGGACGCCTGCATGCGCAGGCCCCACCTGCCACAGTCCACGCTCTCTACAGAGCTCCAGGGCAGCCGCTATAGGCACACTCTGACTTCCCCCCACTCCGTGCACTTACATGTTGGGGAAACGTGTCTGGCTAAGTCAGTGGACTCCATCAGCTCTCCTCGCCACAGCCAGATGCTCCCGGACATTTACACAGAGAAACTGATGGGTTGCCCTGCTGACAGGGCAATGGAATTGATGGAATTGATAGAGAGGAAACGAAATTGGAAACTCTGCTCTGAGGAGCAGGAAGGTCAGGGGCGGAAAGTAGACAGGGCAGTTCCAAGTCCAGGCATGGCCCCAAGGTCTCCCCAGCAGCCACTGCTCCCTTTTGCAAGCTCTGCTCCTGCGCTCCTTGTCTACACCTGGGAGGAACTGCTATGGAAAGAAGGCAAAGCATGGCCCTCCACCAGGTGAACCTCTTCCAGAGCATTCTCCTGTCTCCCCCTTGTATCTCTAGCCAATGGCTTATAGAAGGGGTGGGCAGCCACAGTGCTTGGGGAAGGCTCTTTCCCACTAAGGAGAGACACAAATCCAGACACACTGTGGAGTTTGGCCACAGCCAGCATCCCACAATGCAGTGGAGCAACATCAGTCCCACAACACAGCAAAGCCTGTAAAGAGGAAGAAAAGGAATGGTGAATATGCTCTCCAGTTAGTACAGCAGTACTCAAAAAATGTGAAAATGCACACATAATTTCAGTTAGTCTGTTTACAGACAGGCGAGTCTGTGCACGTCAAATAGGGGGCTGTGTTGGTGTCTGCTTGGAACACAAGAGACTGGATGCCCCAAGCAAGCCCCCTCAGCTTCAGCAGTAACCCTACAGGCTCTTGGGACAAGTTGGGCAGGCAAGGAAGTCACTACACCTTCAGGAAGACAGACCTTCAACTCCCTAGGAAATCAGGAAGCCAATTGCTGGGGCACTGATGGGGCCTTGTGTGTTCCAATCCACAAAGCTATGCAACTGGAAGCTCTTGGGAGAGAGGCTGGCAAAGAGTGAGCCTGGAAAACGAGGCAGAGAGAAGTCAACAGGTTGGCCGAGAGCCTTCCTTGCATGGGGCGAGGTGGGCCCCCCCCCCACATCCAGAGAGTACTCTTGCTTTAGGAACAGGAAGGAGCCGGAAATGCACCTTGGGGAATAAACAGATACAAGCAGGAGAATAAAGCTCTGAACCAGAGGGGAGCAATTATGTTATTATCTTTCAAGACAGGGCCCTTTGCCAGCAGCAACTCTTCTCTGTGAGCCGAGAGATCTCCCAGTAGAAGGTGGGTTGGAGAGAGTGCAGCCGAGTGGCCTCAGCACCCTCTTCCCAGCAGAAAAGGAAAGTAGACCAAGGATGGGAACAGGGGAGAGCTGGGGCTTCTGCAGCCCCCTCTCTGGAGGTGTGAGTCAACCTCAGCCTTGCAGGTGCTGGCCAGGCCAGGCTTCCCAGGACGGATGCAGAACAGGAGACCACCAGAAACTCCAGGATCCCACTCAGCATATGATGACTGATCTGTGGGAGAAGATACGGCCCTGACAGCACTTTTACACATGTATGCCTTGAAGGTATTCCCTCCAACAAGCAGCTATCGTGCAGGATGCCAAAATGTTCCGTTGGAATCAGCCCTGCAGCTGGGCGGGTAATTGCTAGGTTTCTCAATCTGCAACCTTCTTGCTTCATGAGTTCCATTCTTAACCCAGGAAGAATTTGATTCCCAAGTCTCTGGCAGAGGCCAGGCAATGACCTTGGACAGGGTTAGAACAGTTCAGCCAAGCACACAGTACCCTAAGCAGCTCTCAGTGGAGGGGACCTGGGGTTGTCTCAAGCAGAGGAATTTACACTCAAGTCCCAGCAGTAGGTTTCAAAGCAAGGACTGTAAGGGAGAAGAGATGGGGCTACTTGGGGTGCCCCAGCAGCTGTGGAGGGGTTTGCCTCCAAACACGTCCCAGAATCCCATGCAGCACACAGGGTTGCTGACTAGCAAGCCAACTGCTGTGTCAGAAAGTTTGGAAAGGTGCCGAGAGCTTCACATGCTGGCCGCCACCAAAGGAAGAATTTCTTCCACTTTCTCCCAGCAGCCCAGCAAAGCCCTACCAGGAAGGAATGCATGCTTCTCTCTCCCCCTCCCACTACAAGAAGAGCCAAAACTCTGTCTGTTAGCCCCTTTTTGCAGCAAACAAGCAGGTGGGGTGCACAGATGGATGGCAATTCAACCAGGTGCCAGGCTCAACACATATGAAACACAATAAGGCACAGTTGGCCTAGCAGGATTTGCAGCCTGAGATTCATAGGGGGGTGGTGGTTTAGGGCTCTGGAAACCTTGGTAGGGAAAAGACTCCACAGGGCCACAGTGACACCCTCAAGTTTGCACCCAGAGTCCTGCTCAGATGGCATTGCACAGCCTCCCCTCCCCCCCAGTTGCAAAGAGGAGCTGCAATGGCACTAAAACCCAACTGCTTTGAGAGATATTTAAAAAAAAATAAAAGTAAAATGTCAGAGTGCTCAGCGACTCCTTCTCATGCCCAGACAAGCCCCAACGTTTCAGTCATACAGCAGTCAGGAAGCAGTGGGTCAAGGCAGTCTCATTTTGTAATAGCTCTCAGCTTGCAGGAAACAGGTGGGCAATCCCTGAACGTGCATTTATGGAAATGAAAAAAGGGAACATTTAGGGAGCAGTGAAAGCACAGATCCCAGACCAGGCCCAGGGAGAAGAGGTGACTCATTCCTGGAAGCCCTTGGCAAGGGCTGGAGAAGCTAGGCCAGTTTGGTCTGTGCCAGAGAACCCAGAGCCACAGCAGGCAGACTCCTGGGGCAGGTCCAAGGGGCTTTCCATATGGTGCTTGGACACGCATCCCAGAGTGTGGGAAGAAAGAGGTCCGTGAAGGAGAAATGGGGGCCTTTCCCATTGCTGCCACTCCTAGGCGGAGCATGTCACCCACGCTGATCTGAGGCAAGAAGCTGTGGGCACCTGCAGACTGCCGTGGGTGGGGGCACACCCACAAAAGAGCTCACGCCGTCCCCTGGTGCTGAAAATGGAGCCAGAGTCTTATGCGGGCTGCTGAGCCTGCGCTCATTTAATAACCTGTGAGGCAGCACAGCAAAAGTCTTTCTGGGCAGGTGTGTTTGGAAAACCAGCTCATGCCCCTTTAGGTGGCCACTTGTTCAGGGTAGAAGCAAGCACACTTTGGCCACAGGCTGTTTCCTGTGCCTAGCACCTAGCAGAACTGTCAAAACTTTGCAAAACATTCCCACTGGAATCAACACACTCTAGGAACACAGAGCCAGCTGCCGGGACAGCCACGATCCCAATTCCACTGAGGGAACCGCAAACTCACCCAGTGCCCGGGTGGTGCGCATCAGTGCCTCTCCCACTTTCATCCTGGTCTCAACCGTCTGCACTCTCCGTGTGGCTGGCTGAGGGCTTCCATACTGGTCAAGGAGGGAGGGCAGAACTTGCTCAGGGAAGGTGTCTGACAGCAAAGCAACACCTGGAAATCAAGAGAGAAAGAGCAGCAGAGAGCGATTTACAAGAGCTTCTGGCAATTGTGTGGATCACCCAGGAAGGCCACCTCTACGCCATGACCTGCCTGTCCACTTGGCTCCTTAGGGAGGACTCTTCTGTTTTGTGCCCTGGTGCTTCCATAGGTGTGGTTGTAGAAAGCAGGCAGAGCATGTAACTCCTTCCCTTAGGAGATCAGATTGGCCGTATCCTTTCTGGTTCCTCAATGCCAGAGCAAGACACTTTTATCTTGGCTGGACTTCAGCTTGTCTGGGTCTTTGAGCTTCAGACCTCTTTCCACTCACTTGTTTACTATTTTCCATGTTTTTGATCATTTCTTATCTTGATCATTATTTCACCTTAATTCTTGGTCACTTCTTATCTTGCCCTATGACTACATCTCAGCAGCCTCAGGCATCTCAGGAATGAGGGGAAATGTGGAATATAGAACATTTTAATCAATAAGTAGAAGACACCAGTGAACACAGCATAGCTGCCTTCCAAGCCAGGGTAGGTTGGAGCAGGCAGCCAAAGCTGGATAGAGCCACCCAAGACCCAAGTCAGAAAGCCGGAAAAGCACCTGTTTGGCACTCCTGCTGCCCACAAGTTGGCCTAACAGGTCTGGAGTTGATGAGTGCTGCCTCCCATTTGCTGGAGGCAATTCTCCCAGAGAACCCACACTGCAGGAGAGGGAGCCACATCCATGAAGGAGCAGCAGTGTGCTCAGGTGGTACTGGAGCTCCTCCTAGATTCCTCACCAGGTGCCTTCTGCCACACAGAACTCTGCAAGGCTACTGCCTGGACAGGGTCAGGCCACGATCGGGCTGGAGAGCCCCAGGTTCTCTTTCACTGCCCCTGGAAGAGGCATCTTCAATCATGGAGCAGCCCACTGAAAGCAACCAGGTTGAGAATCTGTCCGGAGTCAACTCCTGAGTGGTGTCAAGTAGCCTCATCTCCAAACCCAGGGCAACAACTGGTCAAAACCACTCCCCACTCCCATGGCTATCACTTTACAGCCCAGTCCAATTAAAACCAGAGTGTTTTCCAGCCTAATTTACAGTCCCCTTTGTGGCGTGCAGGGTGAACAGTGAACAAAGAGGCGCTGCTCTGCGACCCCAGAAGCACCAGATCAGTAAAACCACCTGGATCTCACTGGAGCAGGCCTGACACCCTCCCCGAAACTGCTGCTTGCAGCCAGCCTTCCAGGCACAGGTCACAAGCTCCGTCCACCTTTTCAGTGATAGAATATTCACAGCCCTGAGCACAGGATGGGAAACCCAGCAAGGAGCAGGATGGTGGAAAAGTAGCCGGGGGCACTAATCAGTTCAAGGCTGGTTGAGGGGCCACTCCAGCGCCTGCCTGCTGTGCTGTGCAAGTTTTGGAAGACAAAGGACGGCCCTGCTCCTTCAGGTGCTGTGTTGGTCCAATTGCCAAGGAAAGCCAGCACCATGGAAGACAACGGACGATGCGGCCAACAGGAAAGGGGGAGACAGCTGCTCAGTAACCAGCTTGATTAGCACACCGATCGATCTGCAAATGACTGACAGGCCATGCTACTGGTCAGTACTGGTCTTGGGGCTCCATCCCACACACCCATTTCCGCCAGAAGGCACTGTAGAGTTTTTGTTTTTTCAGAAGTTAATTGGGATCCCTTGATGAACCCGGAAGCTAAAGTCTCAATCTCTGCCAATCCAGACACTGTTTGACCTTTTCTAAAAAATGTCAATTTGCATTAATTACAAATTCAGTTGATATACTGTGCATCCACCACCTGACAAATTCTGCACAATGGAACAGTTTTAAAAATTTAGCTAGGTTGTTAAAAAAAACTGCCAAAGAGTTAGAAAACAGTTCTATACAAGAAAATAAAATTGTAGTGCATGTTCTCACACAAATGAATGCCATTTAGGCCTCACTGAAACAGTTCCTTCTCCTTGCATAATGAGGAAGGCTATCCATTTCAGTTAATTCCAACATTTCAGCCCATCAGTCCTCCTTAAATGGCACAGTTCGGTTGCAAGAGGACTATCTTTGCTGCCGCAAGTACGGTTAAAATACATTTGTTCATTGAAAAGAGTCAATCCAGGTCATGTGAACAGCTGGGCAGGCCCACCTCTATGGCAGACAGAGGGCCCAATCCTATCCAACTTTCTCGCACTGATGCAGCTGTAATGCAGCCATGATGTAAGCGAACACACATTCTCTTACCTTGAGGAGACCTCTGTGACTGCCCCCAACTGCAGAATGCAGCATGCACCCCATTGGCACAGCTACATTAGCACGGGAAATTTGAATAGGATTTGGCCCTCAGGCAGCTGTCTCAGGGGTGCAGACTGCTACCTAACAATTCACTTCCACTGCTCTTCCACCTCTTGGGCTGACCTGCAGTCCAAAGCAGGATTTCCCTTCCCTAGAACCATCTGTGCGTGTTTCTTTCTGTGGCTCTCCACCACTGAATTCGTGGGAACCATGCAGATTTGGGGCACTGCTCCCAACAGATTTTGCATTAAAAGTTAGCTACAAATGCTTCTCACTACAATTACATTTGCAACTGTGGCCCAGGCAGCCCAGAACCTGCCAGTTTCTGAATTCCAAGCTTCTTGGAGACCAAGTTTGTGCGTTTCAGACCTTCATTTCCTGCTTGCAGAGTGCTGCTATAAAAAGTTGCAACAGGACACAGATTTTTACAGAGAACGGAGCATTTTTGCCTTGCCAAGCAGTGAGTCAGTAGCAGAGCCTGCCCAGGCAACACAAACATCTCTCTGCTCCTCTCAGCTCACAAGATAGGTGGGGACTTGCAGTCTGGAGACAGGGTGAGGAACCCTTTTGAGGCAGAAGCTACAGTGTGGCCATCGCCCCATATTTCCCTGGGCTCCTTGAGCAGCGCCATGTCGCTCTCAAAGCTGAGCTCAGCATGTGGTCTTTGACACCGTTCCCACAAGAGGCCTGTCAGCCTTCACCAGAGTCGTCCTGAGGTCATTAGTGCATCAGTGTGTTGTTTGTGTGGAACAGCAAACAGGTGCCTGTCACCTATGGGACACAAATAAGCCTTCAAACACCCAGGGTGGTGGGGTGGCGGTGGCAGCAGCAGCGAAGCAAAGCAGGACATGCAGGCACAGCCAGGCGGGCATTTCTGCTGTGTTCTTTCACTAATCCAGGCGATCAGGGCCTCCTGGCTGGTGCAGCTCTTGCCAGCAGCTCCAGTGGGTAGGACCTCTGCAGGGGTGAAAAAGTGCCCAGCTACAAGCAGCAGGCAGGCTCTTCCCTCTCACCAGTCTATTTATGGGCATCTCTAGCAGCACACTCCCTTCTTGCACCTTGAAGAAGCTATCCATCCTGGGCCCTAGGGTTGGGCAGGACAAACATCTGACTTGATGATCATTCCATCACCCCATGGGAAAAGAGACCTGGTCTGTGCCCTCCTGGGCACATCCAAGTGCTCCTTGCTCTTCAAGTAAGAGAAAATCCCCAGAATTGATATTTGTGAACGTGAATCCACTGAACCTTGAATGCTGCTGCAGCCTGCTAAACAAGACAAGGAAGCAGAGTGGCTCTGACAGTCAAGACCGAGCCACCTCTGCTTCAGGGGGTTTTCAGAGTCCCCTCCCTCCTCCAGCAGGTTCTGAGAAGGAAGACAGACAAGTGCCCCTCGTGCTCCAAGAAGCCACAGCTTCCAGCTTGGCATGTTTCTTGCTCCTCCCACACTATACACACTCCAGCTTCATACGGAAGGCAAGTACATCAGACATGCTTAAGTGCCTGGCAGCTGCTGCTGGGAACACCTTGGGATGGCTTCACTTTCTCTTTGAGAGCTGTTTGAGAGCTCTTAACAAAGCGAAAAGTCTGACCTGACGGGGAATGCACCTGACAGGCAAGGGGGTGCTTCTGTCACAGGCAGGCTGCTGCAGTACTTGCTTCCTCAGGAAATAGCCTGTGGCACAACTGCCTGCTCAGTATTGGCACAGTGTACCTGCCCAGATTATGACAGATCACCTTGCAGTGTTGCTTGAGAAGGGTTGCTCTGTTTGAGAAATGAATGGTGCTTCCTCCAGAAAGGAGGAGAGAGCGTTGCCAATAGGCTGGAAGTGCCAGTGCTACCTGGCAAGATGTTCACCTAGCCAAAGTTCTAAGTTATGAGGTTGGCCTCATTCTGATCTTCTGAGGATCATCAAGCTCCAAGTAGTGCAGAGGCCAGATGCCTTCATCCACTACTGAGAAACTAGCACCTCCTTCACACAGCTGCAAAGCTCCACATGTGAAGCTGGGCAGACGCCACACCCCATCCGCCACCCTCACACCTTCCCTTTCTAGCAGGAATTGATATTCCTGCTCCCAGACTGGAAGGCCCTTTGGCCTGACCTAGTCAGAACATTCGGGTTTCTTTATGTTCAAGCCAAACCACTTTCCTATGTGGTGGTTGGAGCTGGCTGCCTCATAATTAGGCTGGCTAGACAGCAGAGAGCTGTTCTGATTTTCATTCTCAGCACACCTTGACACAAACAGCCAGGTTCTGCCCGCTTACCTTGAATAGCCGACAGGTAAACAAAAGAGTCTTCGTGCTCCAAGTTCTCCACAAAGACCTGGAAGCATAAAGGCCAAGTGTCACCTCACACAGAAGGTGTTGTGACCTGCAAGTCACGTTCCTCTGTGCCAAATGTCACCCCCCATCTCTCAAGAACAGCATGGCACCCCCCCAACTCACCAGTTTTGCTAATAGGAAGTAGGTGTGGCTAAGTGGGGCACTGGGACTCATTGCTTATGCTAGGATTTACTTCTAGTAGACATGCATAGAATGGGGCTGTATGACACTATCCATAGGCTCTAGCCCAAGCCATCCCTCCCCAGTGCCGACTGTGCTTGGCATTTGTTTCCATGATCCAGCCTGGTGCAGCAGAGGCCAGGGAAAGTCAGGCCTTCTCCCAGGAGAGGCCCCAGGCAGCATACCTCCAGCAGCTTCTTCTGAACCGCCAGGGCCGCAGGGTCCCGCTGCTCTATCAGGTGGGAAAGGGTGCGCAGAGTGGCAGCTCGTGCTGGGATGTCAGGGTCGTAGGCTGACAAGAGGAGCTCCTGCAGGTCTTGGGAGCTGGAGCACGGACCTGCCACAGGCTTCCCAGTCAGGTGTCCTTTCACTGTGGCAGAACCACCGTCAGCAGTGGAGTTGCTGTCTGTGGAGACCCGTGGCTGAGGTACCTCATCTTGGGAGTCCTCTGCAGGATCTGGGCTCACCCCATCTCTTGCTTTGCCTGCTGGCCCTGACTTTCTGGCACTGTCTGAGACACTTTGTGCAGCAGATTGGACCACTTCTGCGGCAAAGGCTCCATGGGTGCAGATAGCGATGCGGAGATCAGCAGCCAGTTCCTGGATGACGGGCTCCGGGTAGACACGGGAGACCTCCTCTAGCAGGGGCACCAACTGCTTCAGTGTGGCGAAGTCAGCTGACTGCAGCTGGAGGAGGAGAGCAGCAGCTAGGTGAGCAGGGTGGCCAGGATGGAGGGAAGCTGGGATTCCCCTGACAATTCTCCCCTGGGCTGTGGAGAGGAAGTGCCAGGAGAAGGAAGAGCAGCAGCAGGGAGCCTTTGCCGCAGTTACTGTTATGGGCGTATGCAGAAGAATCCGACAGAGGAGATAAGATCACGCCCCAAGCTGGCAGGTGCAAACGGCAACTGGGTTGGGAACTTCCTTGGTAGCCTGCGAGTGGGGAAGCCATGTTCTGGGACACTGACTCAGGGCCTTGGGAGAAGAAGGAGCAATCCAGGGCCCAGAAGGACTCATACCAGCAGCAACTGGTGCTCAAGTACCTCCTGAGCCTCCAGAGTTCTCCATCTTGCTTGCATCTTGCTCCCACCCCTGCTTGCATCTTGCTTGCAGGGGTCGGAACTGATTCAGCTCCCCCCCCCAGTGCCCAAGGACACACTCATACTCCTCTGGCATTGTTGCCACCCCCCAGTGTGCCCCCAATGTGCCCCCCCGAGTGTGCCCTCCCAACACACACACCTGCTCCTTCTGCTTCACTGTGACCAGAAACTCAAGTCACCTCAGCAACACCAAGTCACCTCAACATCAAGTCACCTCAGCGGCAGGTTTGGCAAAGGAAGGGAGCAAGGGACAGGTGTGGACCACCCAGAAAACTGTGTCATAGCCCTAGTTGTGCTCCCCTATAGCCAGGAGTGCTCATGCTCACCTGTACAGCCCCTCCAAGCAGGACTGCCACCAGCCCCATAGCCATGCTCAAGGTCTGGGATTCCACAGTAGTTTCCGAGCTGCAGACAAGACCTGCACAGGCCCGCTGCAGAGTTGCGGCCACAAACTCCACAACCTACAGAGAGAGAAAGGCAGAAAGAGACTGCTGAGTCTCTGGAGGCACACTGTGTGTCCCTCTGAATAAAATGGAGAATGATCAAAGTCTTTTGTGCGCAGTTACACGACATTATTTCACAAAGTCTTCCACGATAATTCAGACCCATTCCCTTGGAGAAACACAGTGGCTTGTGTGAAATCACCTAAGATCACCTGTAATCTGCTCACAAGGGCCCTTCACCTAGGAAGGAGGTAAAGTGAGTCATCAGCCTGCTTCTGGCCACTCTCCTGATGCCTGAAATGTGGTCAGCGGCTTGAGATTCCAACTGGTCCCAGTTCACAGCAGCTGGAGGCAAATGACCACACAGCAACATTTCTTGAGGCAAGCCCAGGACACCAGGTAACAGCTCAGAGCTGCAGTGATGGAGATTTCTTGGCCATTCAGATAAGCAGGTAGAGGAACCAAGGAGGGAAGCCAAAGAGAGTTCTACTGGACTTGACCAAGGGGAATCCACCCATCCCCAGAGGCCAGCCAGGTGCATCAGAGTACCCACAAGCAGAGCGTATAGCCTACAACCCTCCCTCGTTGTATGCCCTCAGCTGCCGGCATGCAGGGAGGCAGCCTGATGCCCAAAGCGGCAGGGGGGACGGGACCAGATACAGCTGTCCTTGAACCCCAGACCATGCCTTTACCACTCAGGTGGCAGGAGGGGAGCTTGATCAGAGAGCTTGGCCGGGAGCACTTGTTAGAGCTTCATGACCATTTTTGCTTTCTTTCTTTGCTTCATGCCCATCTCCCTGGCCTCTGGGCTACAAACAGTCTTGGAACTAGCATTTCAATTGCATATGGTTCCCCCCCCCCAATGTCTGTCTGCCCCCAGGTTTGCCTGGCGGGCATGGGGTGGAGAGGCAGGGAACATGCAGTAACTGAGCAGAGGGCAAGGCTGGCCACCTCCTGGAAAAAACACACCCTGTCAGTTTCCATGATTTCTTTCCTCGACACACTTCAACTTTTCATCGAACTCCCTAATTATCTGAGCCAAAGACAAAGCTGGGGGGATTAGCTTTCTGTGCACTCAACAAGTCTGCTCTGTGGGAGACAACAGGACACTTTTGTGCTTGGCAGGAAACTCTGCGTCCAAAACACGGCCTCTCACCCAACAGGTTTGGGGCCCCATTCAGCAACCAGACCCCTTGATCTCCTCCCTCCAGCTTCCGGAGTGTCTAATGAAGCTTGAAATTAACACAGGCCCTTTCATCCTCTCCGGCCATCCGGCACTTCAGTGAGACCAGGCAGCTTCCACTGTGACCACCCAAGCATGGGTGAAGACAGATCCGCTTGGGTTTTTTAGGAAAATGCCCACCTCTGCTCAACTTACAAGCACAACTGGGGTGGCACAAATCGTTGCCCATCACAGACTTCTCAGGCCATCACTGTCTTGCAGGCCAGGAGAGGAGAAGAGAGGAGGCTGCGACGCACCTGCACAATGCTTGTGAAGAGGGTGTCTGTGACGCTGCTGCACAGCAGGGCCACCAACTGCAGCACCCGCAGCTGCCTCTCCTGCTGCTCATTATGCTGGCCGCAGCACTGCTCCAGATCCGCAGAACCCTGGCAGGAGCGCAGGGAAGACTCCACAGGTGAAGCACCTTGCCCGGCCAGGGGTGTCAGCTCCTGCCAAGGGGGGAAGATGGAGAACAGGCATTAAGTGAGCCCAGGAAGCCACCTGGCTTCCCTGGTGGTGTCACCTGCTGGTTCCTTATGCCCGACTAGCTGCAGCTCCCCAGGGCTTCAGCAGGGTCACTCCCATCAAGTGCTGCCAGAGATACTTTAAGAGATGACACCAGGAACGAAACCCAAAACCTTCTGCATGTAATGCATGTGTACAACCGGTAAGCAAGTATACTCTGCCAGTTATATTTTTGTGGGTGCCCTGTTTCCCCATCATAGGTGGAACACAGAGCAGCCCACAGACAACACCACACCAGGGTGTCCTGCAGCACTTAAAAAATATCACTTCATAAGAGAAATAGCCCAAGAACCCAGAGAGCTTGTGTGGTTTCAGTTGCATCTGCACACCACTGGCCAGGTGGAAAGCAGGTGGAAGGTTGGCAGAAAACAGGTAGATAAGAGTCTCTCTCTCTTAGGGTGCATTTCAGGACAGACAAACAAAAGGCAGGGCAGTGGCAAGAGTCTGGGTACCTTCCGAGAAGCAAAACTGCCTCCCATGCACCAAGGGAGGGGGGGGAAGCATAGGAAACAGACTGGCAGGAGGCAAGTGGGCCAGGGAGACAGGCTGGAGCCAAAGCACAGCCTCTGCAGGGGTTTTAAGCTCTCTAATTGGATCACAGCAATCTTTATGGTGTTTTGGCAATCCCTTTCTCACCCCTCCCTCTGGATGGGCTTACTGTGAACTACTGAACATCAGCAGTGGGCATCAGGGTCAGGCATCAGTGGGCATCAGTATGGGCATACTGTGGGCATCAGTGTCTACAGGATCCTGACTCAAGGAACATGTGTGCGTGCGTGCGCACAGAGAGAGAGAGAGAGAGAGAGAGAGAGAGAAACAAGAAGGTCCCGCTTCTTCCTCCAGAGAGGGATTATTCCCAGCTGTAAAACCCACTATTACACTTCAAAGACCCTGCTGTTGTCAAAACAATCCCAGGAGAAGCTGAGGGTAACCCTTTCCCATCCAGGATGCCCTGCAGGAGGCGCTGAGCCCTGCACATGCCACTGACAGGAACAGCCTCCTGTCTGAGTGCTGGAACCATAAGGGCACCCAACGCTGCCTTCCACCGAGTTGGCCCCAGTCTGTGCTCAGGACATAACTCTCGATCCCCACAACAAACAAGTCAGACCTCTGTGCAAGTAGGCAGGCTCCCAGTCGGAGGGCTGTCAGCTGCCCTACCTTCAAGCAGCGGTTGAAGAAGTCACCAGCCAAGCTGCTGTGCTGACACTGGGCCACCAAGACCACCAGCTGCTCCAGCTGCCACTGTTCTGAGGACACCTTCTGGTAGAGAGCCTCCTCTTCATCACTGCAGGACAAGAGGCAAGCACTGAGGCACAGAGAGGCAGCAGCTCTTCTGGTGCAGCCCTTCAAGGTTTCTGAATGGTGCAGGGCCCACCATCCCCTTGAGACTTCCTTCTCAGGCAGTGGGCCAGGATCAAGCTCTGCTGCAACTCAACAGGCCAAGGAGCCCTGCAGGGAAGACCGGGGGCCTCATCACGCCCTGCAAAGTCTCCTCATGAAGCTACTCCAAGACAGACTTGCTCTTCCTTGAATCATGGGAAAGGGCCTGCTGCGAGCAGAATGCCTGCAGGCTGCTCACCAGGACACTGACTGGTTGGCTGAGCCATGGTGCTGCATTCTGCAAAGGCCCATTGCAAAGGTCTATTCAGGAGGAGCTTGTAGAGATGAGTCAGTGCTAGTTAGAAGCAGGAGGCACTGCCTTTGCCAGGAGCAGGCCAGGTGGGTCCTGTGAAAGTCACGCGCTTTCAGCCTCAGTCTCCCTACCCGTACCTGTGTAGCACACACAGCACATGAATGGATTTGTGTGTCTTAAAATACAAGATGGAAAGTGGCCACAGGAGGATGAGGTATGGAGAGGGAAAAGGGGGTTGGCTACTCCTGCTTTCCTTGCCTTGGACAGGGCCATGTGAATCACCGCTTCCTATTTGGAGGGGGGGAGGTCAGAGAAACCCCTTCTGTTCCTTTATCTGCAGACTTTTCCTCTACACACAGAATAGGGGTGAAGCTCCAGCTGGGAATTCCTGCCCCTAATGAGAGGGTCAGTCAGGCCCTGTCTTCCTCTTGCAGCTAACAAGGAGCATACCAGCCTCAGGGTAGAGGATATCAGTGGCACTCAGTAGTTCTAGAATTGGACCCTTCAGGCTTGCTGAGTCCTCTGCCTGCAGGAGCTTACCCCTCGCCATGGCTGCGGTTTTGTGTTTCAGTTACCTGAGCCCTTGGCAGGGAGTGTCTTCCAAGCCCCCCCAGGCACTCCAGGCTCTTATCTCTCCATCTTGACAGGCTGACACTTCCTCCCAACCCCTGGCTCCCCAGCGCTTGATGGCTCACCCTTGTTTCATCACTTCAGGATTCTATCAGCTCTCACTCCCCAAAACACCCTTTGCTGCCCTTCTGGAAGCCAGGATCTGACACAGCAAGCAGAGCGCAGGTCAGTTCGGAGGAGTCTGGTTGCTCCTCCAGTTGGCCTAGAATTCAGGGAGGAGGAGGCTGCCCTCAAAGACAACCGCCTCAGTTTTGATGAGCTGGGTGGGGACACTCAATCCAGGGCAGGCAGCAGGTTGACCAGGAGTCAGTGGTACAGCAGTCTACAGAAGCCTGCATGGGCCTGAGACTCCTCGCTGCCTAACAAGAGCAGCCAGGAAAGGTTCCCTTCCCCCCCCCAACAGAGCTGCAGAAACAGGGAGACAGTAGGGGGTCAGGTGTATGAGAGGACTGCAGGTTCAGGTGCAGGACAGCACACAATTTCCTGGGTTGAGCAGATGCCTAACCATGTGCCTTAAGTGCCTGTGCTTCCCCCTTGGGCCACTAATTGCCCCCCCCCCCCCCGTGGCTGCTGGCAAACCTCAGGGTTCTAATGGAACAGGAGGGGCACTAGAAGCTGTCCAAGCCAGCAGCACTGACCAGCAGAAGCTCTCAGGGGTTCCAAATGGAAACTGGCCTATCCCAGGCCTCCCTGCAAGTGCTGCCAACAGGGACCAAGCCTGGGCCCTTCTTAACACCAAGTGGGAAGGGCTCCCACACTGAGCTATGCCCCTCCCCCCCAGAAGCCTGAGCTCTGCCCAACCTAATCCACTGAGCAGACTGCAGCCACTTCTCCACCCACATTCAAATCTGCAGACAACCACGCCTGCCCCAGTCACAAGAAGCAGGAACTCCCTTTCCCACCCCATGGTCAGTCACAAAAAACTCAAGGCCAGTCTGAGGGACCGGAGAAAGGAGAAATGTGCTTGCTGGTCTGGAGCTCTGCACACTCTGAAGCAAAACGTTCTGTCACCAGGGTGGGCATGGTTGCTGTGGAAGAGGGCAGACGCTCCCAAGAACGACCCTGGACATGGGAATGGGGTGCACAGAGGCTCCTGAAGATGAGCAGCATCTTGCTCCTGTCCCCCAGAGTAGCCTCACTCCGAGCACCAGCTGCCACTTCAGCAGGGTAAGTCCACCATGTGCTGTTCCTCACCTGACAGCGGCTCTGACAGTGATCCTGACGCCCCCTTCACTGGCTGCTTGAAACTGGCAGAGTGGATGGAGGGAGGGCGTGGCTCCCCTCAGCCCTGAAAGTCCCTCCAGGGTGGAGAGAGCCGTCTCCCCCTTGCTCTTCTCCAAGAACCATAACAATATCGCCTGGCAGGGGGTGCTGCAAGGAAGGACATGCCACGTGAGCCTCAGGAAAGCACCACCGGGCAAGCATAGGAAGGGGAGGACAAAAGGGACAGATGTGTCCAGGATAGGTGCAAAAGGAGGACAGGATATGTTGACCCCAGAAGTGGCCAGGGTCATGCAAGTTGATGGTCTTTAAAAAGGACGAGAGGTGTATAAGTTGTTGCACAGCGCCCCCCCCCCCACCACTCAGAAGCAGCGTGGCTCTCCAAGCACCAGTTGCTAAGTAGCAACAGGTTGGACCAGGGTCTGTGCGCTGGCCTTCTTGTGGGCTTCCTAGACAAACACAACTGGCTGCTGAAGGGAATGGGATTACGGACAGGATGGCCACACAGAGCCAGATGATCCCAGAGCTGCAGGGACCTCAGTCAATAGTTTGGCCCAATACCTTGATGGGGCATTGGGCAGCTCTTCTGCATGGCCCCGTGTGGCTTTGGCCCTCGCCCAACTTGACCCAGTGCTGCACTCTCAGCCAGCACAGCCAACACGCCAGCCCTACAAATACCCCCATCTCACCTGCCGGAGCAGTCTGCCTCCAGGCAAAGTGGAACTTCCCTCCATGTCCCAGGATTCAGCCCCCTCCTTACCGTAAGTAAGAGACATTCTGCTTGGTGAAACACCAGAGAGAGAAGAGGACTCCCAGGGCCATCTGCAGGGAATCTAGTAACACAGCCGAGGGTTCATTGCCAACCACGTACACCTGCAAAAAGAAGCACCAGCACTTGGCAGTGAGAGGAGGAAGGAAAAGGGGCACTGGTCAGACCCTCACAGGACTAGGGCCATTTCACACTTAAGATCGTAGAACAAGCCAATTTGCTAGACCGCAGGCGTACAAAGATATGCCTGAAAGTGTGTCGGAACGTTTGTTGCAGTCTCTAAAGCCCCAGAGGAGGAGATGAGAAACACCAGCAGCCTGCAAGGCAGCATATGACACCAAAGCTCCCCCCATGACCTAGCAGGGGACAAGGCCAAGTGAGCAAACATCCATGCAAACTGCCTGCTTGAGAGAGGACAAGGCACACCACTTTACTTTGCACAGAATTTGCACTTTTGGCACATATGAGGCCTCTTGGGCATCTCGGAATAACCTTGGGACTGTGGTTCTCTGGGCCAAACAGAGACCCATGCCAAGCCTCTGCCTAGCCCTCTGTGGAATTATCAGCACACAGTGTGACCCGACAGGCTCCCTTGCACAACTTAAAGGCACAGGTTCTCCGGGGCAGCCTTGTTACAGCAGGAGAACAGATGGCTGTGTCTTCAGGTGAGACAGAGCAGGTGATCTGTGGCAGAAGGCCCTAGGTCCAATCCCTGGCTGTGCCTCCAGCAGCAGATACAGAGAGGTCTCGGTCACGGCAGGCCATTTCAGCTCTGTGCAGAGCCACTTTCTATGTTCACACCTGTTTTGCAGCCACCTGTTGGCAGACTGGAGCTGTTCCTCAAGCACCTCAAGTCCTAAGTGCCAAAAAAGCAGATTCTGGGAGAAGGTGCTTCGCCTGTGGCCAATCTTCTTGGAAGCCCCCCTCCCTGCACATTGGCCACACACAATGCCTCTCTGACAAGGCCCCAAGGCAAGTTCCCCGCCCTGGCACCAAGTGACACTTACAGGACAAAGGCCCAGCTCCATTTGCGCCCTGGGCTAGACTGGGCTCCAGTCTGCCACTTTAATCCCCTTGCTGTCAGGTTTCTCACCCACTGCCATCAATGAGGGGCACGCCCCTGCACTCACAGGCATTTGAACAGGGAGCTGTGGCCAGCAAGCTGCCTTTGGAACCCATTTCTGCCTGCTGGCTTCTGTGAACCAATCATTACTGCCCAAAATGCTGCCGAGCAATCATGAGTGTTTAAGGGCTCAGACTGCTGAGGCGCCTGCCCAAGATCCCAACGCAACAGCCGGCTTGTGGCTCGGCCACCCCTGCTCACTGCAGAAGCTGGACCCCAGCCAAGGCAAGGCACACAGGTACTCTGTAGGGAGAGGCTCTGCTGTGTCTCTTATCACTCCAACTATCAGCTAACCTGAAATGCTCTTGCCCTTCCTGCTGACAAGCAGCGCTGCAGACACCCTAGAGGTTATCACTTCCACTAGGACTGAGCAGTGGCTCCCTAACAGGATCAGCAGAGGGGCTGCTTGCATCTTTCCCACCAGCTCCTTCTGCCCCCCCCCCCCACCTCTAGAGAGAAGAACCTGGCCGGTATCACCAACTCTCAGAGACCAGAGGAGGCAGCCTGAAATACTTCTACATATCCCTATTACAGATGTGTATATTTTAACAGTAAGTCCTTTTAGGAGCCAATCTTGGCTGAAATGTGGGGTATAAATATAATTAGCAAGTAACCGGCATCCCTTGGAGAGCAACTGAGCAGGAGGATCATTGCAGTAAATGGCTAACTCTACGCTACCTGCCGGTTTTCTGCAACTTGGATGTTCAAGAGGCTCTCAGACACTGACAAGTCTGCTTGTGGTTGAGGTACTCCAGGTCCCCTTGCTGTGATGAGCTCAGCCAACCTCTCTCCACCCTCTGCCACACCCAATCGAGAGAGTGCAGAGTGACCAGGTAAGGTAAGGACTCTCCGTTCCAGTGATTCCCACTTGCTTGGCAAGCCATGCTGGCTACTCCTTATCTATCAACTCAGGGCTGCAGCAAGCCTGCCCTTCAGGCACTGACTATCCCCCCTCCTTGACCGAAGCTCCTGAAAGCCAACTTGGCAATTAACAGAGCCGGGCCATGATTTTGCTAAGCTTCTGACTTTTGACAAGCGGTTAATGACTGCTTAAGAAAAGATTCTTCCAAAGTGCTGGGTTAGCAATGCCATGTGAGGCGGTGGATCAGCCCTAGTGGTGCAGAGCATGAAGGGCAAAGCTGAGCAGACACTTACAACTGTGACCCGAAACATGCATGCTGCAATGCATGGCCAGTGCTGCAACAAATGAAATTCACGCTTCCAAGGGAACAAGGCATTTGTATCTTCACCAGCCAAGAAGCATGGCAGAAAGAGGCAGAATGAGACAGGAGCTGGGGCAAGAGCCGGATCAAGTGTGCAGGACCAAAGGGTGTCTACAGGCAGGAGGCCAAGATGTGACCCCAAGCTGATCAGGGTTCTGGAAATACTGGAGGGATGGCTCAGAGGAGGGCCTGCTCCCTCAAGGTTGGTGGCTGTCCCTCACAGTGAGGTCCCTCAGTTCAGCAGCAGGGTGCTTCTGGGTGCCAGCTGCCCCTGGGGAACTGACTCTGCAGCGAGACCACGTCGACATGGTGTGAGCCTGTTTTGAGTGCCACAAGGCACCCTGAGAACTTTCTGTTCTGAAGCCCAGGACAAACATGAACACATGCCTGAGGCACCTGGGAGTTGACTGCCCCCTTCAAATAAGATGGTCAACCCCATCACTGGGAGGAGGAGCAGGGCAAGAATGTGCTGCTCCCAGGCTCCTGCTCTGGGCGGCTCTTTGTACAAGAGCTGGGTTGCCATGTGAGGCAGATGTGGGCCAGCTGGACCACCCCTGCAAGGTTTTGGAGCAGAGCCACGGGGGCAAGTCCTACCTCTCCTCAAAGCATTTGCTGCCACTTCTGCAAGGGAACCTTTTCCCCTTTCCCCAGCGTAAAGATTTCTACATCATTCCTTCCAATGACCAGAGTGAAGAGATCATTTCTTGAAATACCAATTTCCTCCCATGTACACCCCCATTTCACTGAGGCCTGTCAGTGTTCCCGTGACATACCTTAAACACATTTTCCACACAGCTGCTGAGCTCCTCCTCCTTCATCAGCTCTGTCCCTGCCGGCAGGCCTTCCAGCGACACCTCTGAGCAACACAGAGAACAGCAACATCAGACACCTGCAGCCACTACCTGCTGTGGCCTCACAGTTTGGAGGAGCGCTCCATTGATCCAGTGTTCTGGGAGTGACAGAGAACAGTTCATAACCTCCAGGAGGAATCTGAGTGCTGCTGGCTGCTGTTAAGGGGCACTGGGAGAGACCCTGCATGGCTTCTGTCAGGGAGAGTCTCCCCGGGATCATGAGACACTCCAATATCGGGGAGCAAATAACGGAGGAACAAGGAACAAAACAAGGAGCAAGTGTTATAGGAGCAGCAGATCGTAGAGGGGCTGCAGGGGACACAGCCACCGCCCCTGCAGAGGACTCCGGCTTCCCTGTGGAGTGGAGGAGCAGGAAGCCATTACCTGCCATGTCCGAGTAGCGCAGGAGCGGCTCCAGCATGGGACGGAGCAGGTACTTCTCCGCCAGCTGAGGATGCTGCCAGGCCACAGCCAGGATGGTGGTGGTGGCAACACGCTGGAACTGACGGGCAGCCAGCTTGTCCTGAATGAGGAGCAGCTGCAGAAGCTGAAAGGAGGAGGAAGACAGTTCAATCATCACTCTTGAGTGCTGCTCATCCTGCTGCCACTGACCCAACAAGCACTGCCCAAGATGAGGCGAAGGCCAAGGTGCACTTCTGGCCACTGGCAGGACCTGCCACTTGCCCAAGTATACCTGATAAGCTCCCTGGAGTTGCAGGCAAGCAGAGTGACCCACCCCTGGCCGCAGAGTTTTATGATCTCTTGCAGGGTGTGAGGGGGGCAGGGGAAACATTCTACATACTCCCCAGGTTGTGCAGGAGTCTTCCAGGGGTGGTGCAAGCCTCCATATGCAGGCAGCTATCTGATGCGGGTGGGGGGGGTCAGAGGCATACCTGCGGGCACAGCTGGCGGAAGTAGTCTTCTGGGGACAGAGACTGCTGAGGGCAGGACGACAGGATCCTGGCCACCGCATCACACTTCTGCCAGTCGGACGCGGCTGCTTCAGCTGCACTCCCCCCTGCAGGCCCAGCTAGAAAGCAGGAAACTCACTTTAGACTTGAATCAGGTCCTGCATCCTCTGGATTCCAAAGCACCCCACTCCCTGTGCTCTCCCCCAAGGTGACTGTAGAGGGAGGTCACAAAGATGCTTCATCAGATCCCAGAGACACCAGACAAGTCTGACCCATTAGGGATGGGAGAGTTATTCTGGAGGACAGCAGTTTACCTCAAAAGTCCTTTAGACAGCTGATACAGTCAAAAATGACACTTTGCACTGGACTACTGTTAGTAGATGCCATAGAGCGCAAGCATTCAGGTTTCACAGCCCTCTCTGGCAGGCAAAAAGCTCAACACAGAGTTCTGTGAATCAAGAAAGTTGCAACTTCCAGTGGAAACCAAGATTGGACTACTGAAAAAGTGTCCTTTGACATACTTTTCACCTCCCATTGTCTGGGACAAACCTGGCAACTGTCCCCACCTGAACTCAAAAAGCAACAGCCAGAACTTCACAAACACCTTGAAACAGGTTCTGAGAAGAGGCCCCTGGATTCCCAGGAGGCTGTAGCCCTCCAATGGCACAGAGGAGCAATGCCAGCAGCCGGGAGCCTACAGCTCCTCTCGCTCACCTCCTGCGCCTTCCAGGATGCCACGGACCACGGCCTGGACACCACCTGGTCTTCCCAGTCGCTCAGAGAGCAGCTGTCCACACAGCCGTCGAAGCCAGGCTGGGGCTGGAGCCAGACCGGGCTCACTTTCACTCCCGCCAGAACGAGGACCCTGAAAAGACATATAGGCAGGAGAGGAGGAGAAATGTCAGCACTCAAAGGGTCACCCTTGCGAGCCGCAAACTATGGGTCTGAGGGACAACTCCTGCCCCACCCTGGGTGGCTTTCATTGGAACAGGATCACAGGCAGTGGGGAGCCAAGCCCCTGGTTGCTCACAAGGAGGGGGATAAATCACACACATGGAGCTGCCTCTAGCGGGCCAAACCCTTAGTGTCATCTGACTTGCCATCACCTCAGGTAGAGAAGGGACATCCCCCAGCTCTGCTACCCGTATCCTTTTAGCTGCTGATGCAGGGATGCAATCTGGGGAAGCATGCCAAGACATGGGCCTCTTCACTGCCTCCACGTTCTCTCCCCACAAGGTAGCCATTTGCCTGTCGCTTCCTTTCAAACTGGAGATATTGGAACCATGAAGGTTCAAACATGGCTTATGGCAGCAAACACAGGAAGGACCCCAAGCAAGGAGGCCGCCAGGAGTTGCCAAAAGCCTTCTAGCAGTGGCCCCTGCTGCCTGAGATGAAAAAGACTATTTCAGGGCAAGAACTGCTGCACAAAGGAGCAAGTGATGAGAGCCAATTTCCCCAAGAGCAGACAGAAGTTAAGCTGCACCTGTCCACTTGGAGGGCTAGCTGCCAGTCTGGGAAGATGAGTCAGTCTCAAGGAGAACAAAAGGGCTGCTAGCACCATCCAGGTAAACACTCCAGGAGGGATCTCCAGCACCTGACAGATTAAGAGCCATTCCCTCCCCTACTGCCCTCAAGCAGCATCTAAGGCAGGCTCTGTCTGCCAAGAGAGCTACACCAACCAAACCTTTCCTGAACACTCGAGTGCACGATTTCACACAGCCCAGCTCCCCTGGATATTAGTCACGGGACAGGCACTTCCCAGCTTAAACTGTAGGGTTTGAGGTCTGGGGCTGCAGTGCTGGGTCTCATTCCTCATACACATCACTATCCTCCTTCCCACAGCTGATCCCTCCTGGCCCCATGCAGGGGTTCCAGGTTGGGGTGCTTCTACCCCTTGGAATGGGGTGTGGCTCAGATGAGGCCCAGCTGCCTGGAACGCACAAGCTGCCAAGTTCAACTCCAGCACCTTAGAAAGGAATTAAGGCAGCAGAACCCAGGAAAGGAGCTGGACAGCTCCCCTCAGCCAGTGTATGCCATGTCGAGTTCCTTGGCTTGAGTTCATGCATGCTCACTTCCCTCTGAGGAATCTGGAAAGGCGGCACAGTCCTCATTCATGGAAGGACTGTGCCACTTTGTCAAGTTTTGATTAATATGGTTTCGCTTTCTAAACTAGTCTACTGCTAGCTGCTCTAACAATGTATGGCAAGAGATTCCCCAAAACACATCCAAGGAATCGGGTCCCTCAGCAAAGAAGACACACTACAGTCTGGAGGTTACCTGCGGCTGGGGTGCCTGCTTGGATCCACCTTGAAGCAGGAGGAGTTCTTGGACTGCCAGTGGCTGGTAGACTCTGTCCAGAAGGCCTCGTAAAGCTTCCCTGCAGCCACTTCGCTCTTCTTCTGCAAGGCCCTGAAAAATCCCATCAGGTCCCAATCCTGGGTTATTAACAAACACAAAGTAGCAGAAAAGTAAATCACCCAATTCTGAGGCTTTGGCTCCCTCTAGTGGGCTGCCAGCAACTGGAAACCATCCTCTGTAGGGTGTGCATGAACAGGGGCTTCTTTTCCCCCTCCTGCAGTTTCTCTGCTCACAATTCCCCACCCCATTGCTTTTACTCCCATGGAGAAAAAGGGATGGGGGGGGGCCCTGTGTCCAACCCCTACTGCAACTAAGCCTATGCACAGTACATACAACTTTGCTTCTGCCTTTGTTTCCCTTTCCCTCCTCTGTTGTCTCGCTTGTACCATTTTCCTAACTGCAAGGCCCTCAAGGCAGAGGCCTGTCCTCTTGCACTCTGGCAAGCATCTTGCACACTGATGATTCTCTGTAAATGATAGTAATAATAAAGACAAAGAACAAAGTAGACTGTTTCTGTGACTCCAGCTTGAGAACTCACCATTAATTCCTTCTGGGACTTTGCTTGCTCCCCCTTCCTCCTTGCTGGGCAGAATCCCAGCTGACATAGTCCTGCCAGGAGGTCTCCGAGGTGGCGTGCAAGGAGGAGGCTGCCCAGAGTCGGGTGCCAGGAGATCTGCAGCAGGATGGTGCAAGTGGTGTAAAGTTTGCGTGTGGCCCCAGGAAGGCAGCTGGGTGAGGCCACAACTTGGACCAGGGCACTGAACTCAGTTCTGCATCTCAGGGGAAGCCCAACGCCAGGCAAAAGATATGGACAAAGGCCAAGCATCACCACAAACTGCAGGGCCGCCTGCACGGTTTTCTCCTGAGCGATGCTGAGGGTATCAGGGCTCAGAGGAGGAGCAGCTTCAGCTGTCTTGGGATTCAATGGAGGTGGCTGGTAGGTAGCTGCTAGGAGAGCCATGCATTCTTTCAGACAAAGCAGAAGGAGCAAGATCTGGGAGGTGAAGCTCCAAGGCACATCTGAGCAAGGCACAAACCACTGGGCCTGCTTGATGATCTGGCCCCTATGCCTCCGCAGCTCGTCCCACTGTGGCTCCTGAGCCAACTTCTCCTCCAGAACAGCCATGTTGCAACGCAGAGATTCCAGCAGATCAGCATGTTTTGTTGCCTGAAGAGGGCCTGCATCTGTGCCTAGAAGGAAAGGTGGAGATCACAGGATGTAAGGAATCTACCTGCATGGTCACCGGGCACTTCTGTTTCCTGAGAGGCATCCTGGAAACTGTAGCTCTGTGCAGGGAGGGACTATGGTATTAATACACACCTAGCAGGGACACTTGCATATTGGCAGGGACTAGGGTCAATGCAGAGGTTTAAAGGAACGGGCACTCCTTATGCCAGAAATGAAGTCATATTTGATTTCCGATCTTCTGGGGCCAGTGAGATGCTTCCTGGCAGCCCACAAGCAAGGCATGAAATAAGACAGCAGCTCTCTTTTGCTTTTGCCACCTTCCACCTGTTCTTGAGTGGCAGACTGACCCTGAACATAGAGGTTCTCTATAACTTCAGGGGCCAATACTTTTTGCTGAAAACCTCTCCAAGTCCCTTATTGAAGGAATATGAGAGATCCTTACAGGACCTCAGGGAGGAATTTTATCAGGGGGTACAAAGTTTCTTTTGGACCCCTTCCCAAAGGGGGCAGTGTTGGACAAAACAGAGTGGGGGGAGGGTGGCAACAGCTGGAATAGTCTTTGGAGCCCAGATCTATTGGGCTTCCGACTGCAGAATCCAGGTCTACTTGCCCATGCAGTGTCAGCAGCTAGATACAGTAAAATGGAAAACCAAACACACTTCTAAGTCTCTCTAAAATCTTTTAAACTTAGAAAATTTTTGTCAAAAATGAGCATCATCGTATTTAGGCTCACACTAGAATGGAAAGCATCCTGTTTGCACCAAAACATACTTCTGCAGCAGCTGTAGCCCCACAGCTGTGTCCCTGAGCTCCTATACACTCCTGCATGGTCAGCAGAACCACAAGCCAAAGAGCTCCTGTAGCAGGACAGTTTCCTCCCATGTGTCACATTGTATTAGGGAGTGTCATGCATGCATTCCTCAGCCTGCTGCATATGGCTTGAGACAGCAGCCCATACCATGCCCACAGTAGTGCCCCCACCATCCCACGTGGGTGAGACAGGAAAATGTAAGACCCCAGGAAATTTCTGGGTCCCCTTTTTTTGGCTCCTGGGCCCCCCTCTTGACCCTGCGCCTGGGTACAAATTACCCCCTTGACCCCCCTCTCATGGGCTCTGGAGCCCTATCTGTCCTCTAGCAGGTACACTGCCTTGGCAGGTGGAGGCTCTATTCCTATCAAGGCAAGCAAGCCCATCCAAAGAGCCCATCAGACCAATGGGGGCCCCCCAGGCCTTCCCACAGTGCCCCACTGGAAGCCCACAAGCAGCGCATGAAGGCAAGGACCCTCCCCAGGAACTGAAGCGCAAAGGTAGACTGCCCCTGAACAGGGAGGCTCCACCAAACCTCCAGGGGAGGCGGGAGGAACCTCGGGGGGGAGAGCCCCAGGTCAGACCCCGTCCCTCCGCCTCTCTCACCGGCGACTACGCCTCTGCCCAGCAACAGATCCAGCGCTTCCACAGCCCCCTTCAGCGCCGCGCTCCCGGCCATAGTGGGCTTAGACCGCACGGAACACTCGCTTCCGGCCGCCATCTTGGGAAGGTCGCGCAGCCCTGACACCTGGGGAGGACGGGAAGTCATCGCCATCTTGGGAAGGTCGCGCCGAAACCGAGTGTGCGTCCAGCGCCCTCTTGAGAAGGGCAAGTAGAAACGCCCCGCCATTGTGGGAAGGTCAGAATGTGGCTTCTTTTGGTGGGCGGGGCCTGAGTGAAGAGGCGAGCAATCCAACCAACGACGGAGCGCCCCCTAGTGGCAGTGCCGCTATGTGCAGAGCACAAGGAAGGAAGAAGTCTGTGCCCTGAGGAGGTTGCAGTTGGAAATGGACAGGGTGGCCAGACGTCCTCTTTTTCCAGGGCATGTCCTCTTTTTCAGCCTCCTGTCCTGGAAAATAATTTAAATGTCATCCTTTTCCCTGTGAGCAGGCAGCACAGAGCCTGCTTGGAATCAATAAATTCTATGCAGTGTTTCTCAGACTGTGGGTCGGGACCCACTAGGTGGGTCGGGATCCACTAGGTGGGTCAGGTGGGTCCCCATTCATTTTAATATTTTATTTTTCATATATTAGACTTGATGCTGACATGATATGTGACTGCATTTGGGGAAATGTTGCAGATCTGTACTTTTAACAGGCTACTCTGTATATGATTTTAACAATGGGACTTAGCTCCAGAAGGATCTCTCCAAACTGGCAGAACAGGCAGTAAAATGGCAGGTGCGTTTCAATGTCAGTAAGTGTAAAGTCATGCACATTGGGGCAAAACATCAAAACTTCACATGGGTTTTGAGCTAATGGGTTCTGAGCTGTCTGTGACAGATCAGGAGAGAGATCTTGGGGTGGTGGTGGACAGGTCGATGAAAGTGTCGACCCAGTGTGTGGCGGCAGTGAAGAAGGCCAATTCTGTGCTTGGAATCATTAGAAAAGGTATTGAGAACAAAACGGCTAATATTATAATGCCGTTGTACAAATCGATGGTAAGGCCATACCTGGAGTATTGTCCAGTTCTGGTCGCCACATCTCAAAAAGGACATAGTGGAAATGGTAAAGGTGCAAAAGAGAACGACTAAGCTCGCAATCCTAACCCCTTATGTCAGTACTTTCCAGCACTGGCATAGTGGTACTGGCATAGCTGTACCAATGGGACATATGCTGCATCCTGCAGTTGGGTATCACTCACAGAGGCCTCCTCAAAGTAAGGGAATCTTTGTTCCCTTACCTCGGAGCTTCATTGCCCTTATGTCAGTGCTGGAAAGTACTGACATAAGGGGTTAGGATTGACCCCGAATGAACACACACACACGATTCTTTGGATTTTGGAGAGGCAATCAAACAGGCGACAGGAGAATTCAAAGAACTTCTTAACGTTTACTGTTTGCAAACGGGACCTCCACACACTTGGAGGACCCAGAAGGATTGCAATCATGCAGGTTTTATAGGGAAAAATAACATACAGGCAGACGCCCAAAACAACATTCGGCATGTTATCAGTACAGGATGTTGATCTGAGGATGGCAATTCAATACACTTCAGCAGTTTGTTTACAGAGATATCCGTTAGAGGGGGTCTGGCACTCTGACTCATCCCTTTTACCCTAACCTTTTTATCCTCGTTTGTTGATTGCCCTTGTCTAGGACCTTTCTGTTCACCCTTGGAGGCGTAATATCACAGTTAACTGGTTCTCTGAGAGGGATAGCTTTTTGGTCAGGGAAGAGCCTTATGGGTGAACTGGGCATCTTGGGATATTTCCATATTGTGAGCTGGGCATATTGTTATCAGTTTTCCCCCCTGAAAACAGAAAGGAGAAAGGGGGACAGAAAAGAGGTGGAATTTTAGCAAATTAGTGAAAGTTAGCGTATGAATGGGGGGAATTTCCTTAATTACCCAGGATGCAGGTAAACTGGGCCAGCAGTGTCAGCTAAAATGCATATTAGCTCCTTGGTGCCAGAGCCTGTCTAGCAACTTTCAAGTGAAGTTTACCTAAGTTAATGCTAAATACAGGTATAATCCAGAGTTTTGGTACAAAATACAGAAGTTACTGGAATTACATTCAGGAAAGCAAACACAAACTGAAGATAAAATGGAAAATAATAGAATGAATAGGAAATAAAAATGCTACACTAAAACAACTTCATCCAAAGAAATCATACATGCTCATAACAGCTCATTATTCATCGGCCGTGAGTCCCCTCAGCAGGTCCAACTCCAACATATTCTTCAGCATCAGGTGAGCAAGGTGTTCTTCATCTTCCAGCAGCTGTCTTCTAGGCGACGTTGTGTATAGTCAGTGACCTGACAAGCTTGTACCTCCCATGTTGAATCTCCATCTGTTTATCTGGGGGTATGTGGTGAGGGACCGGTGTAACCTCTGTCTTGCCATCTCTTTCTTCAGTGAGTGTACACAGGTTGAGGAAAAGAGGTCTGGTCTCCTTCGCAGCCAAGTTGCCTCCACCATTTGTCTCAGTTCAGAGGAGCACAGGCAGGAGCCATCTTTAGGTCTGAACCAGCATTGGTTGGAAGTTAGGTCCATGTAACTCTGGACTTGCTTGAGCTTGTCCAGTGGATGTGTTGGTTGGAGTTAGCTGCACTGACCCTGTTTTGGAGCTCACTGCAGATGATAATGGTAAAGCCCTCATGATTTCTGAGTATAAAGCAGAAAAGAAAAGTTAGCAAAGCAAAACACATACTCAAGGGGTCAATGTGGTTTCTTAAGCAGTGTATTTCAGGGTACACTTTCTCTGCGTTGGAACACATTCGAGACATCTCAAAAGGAGATATTGGAAATAGAAAAAGTACAAAAGAGAGCAACTAAGGTGATTGCTGGGCTGGGGCACCTCCCCTATGAGGAAAGGCCACAGCGCCTGAGCTCCCTTAGCCCAGAAAAGAGACACCTGAGGGGGAACATGATTGAGACATACAAAATCATGCATGGGGAGGACACGGTGGACAGAGAGATGCTCTCTGTGCACTCTCACATAACACCAAAACCAGGGGACATTCACTCAAAATTGAGTGTGGGGAGAGATGAGTTAGGACTGACAAAAGAAAATATTTGTTCACTCCGTGTGTGGTAGGTCTGTGGAACTCCTTGCCATAGGATGTGATGGCGGCATCTGGCCTGGATGCCTTCAAAAGGGGATTGGACAAGTCTCTGGAGGAAAAATCCACCACTGGCCACAAGTGATCATGTGTATGTGCACCCCCCTGATTCTAGAAATGGGCTATGTCAGATGCAAGGGAGGGCACCAGGGTACAGGTCTCTTGTGCCCCTACATTCAAACAGTTAAACACAACTAGCATAGCTATTAGCACTTGGAATAAATTAAAGGTTAAAGTTATTTTTGACCCTTGTTACCAAAACTTTTTAGTGAACTTGATCTTAGATGTTCAGGTCCTTTCTTTGTTTTCTCACCCTCCTTTGCCTAGACACTCTTGTTGATATCAAACGTTCAGATACTGCACATACTTCAGACTCTTTTAGCTGCTTTGGTCTCAAACAAAGATAAGATGCAACAATTTACTAAACATAGGAAACTTAAAACATTGTGAGAATAGCAGTTCAAGGAGTGCAATATTGGAATAGCGGCAATTTGCTAGCTTTAAACCTGCACACAGACATTGATTTATGACAATAAACAACAATAATACATATTGTGACTTCTGCCAAAACACCATGAAGGCACTCTGTACATGTATGGTTCTTCTGGAGAAGGTGACAGGCCAAGCTTTGTCTCATAGCCTATTACTGTAGGAGTCCTCTTTAGATTTGAGAAAATACAATCAATTGTTTTGAGAGAGATATGTCAGTTGCTTGGCTATGTCTGGTACTCCAAGTCAGTTTCTCTTAGCTCAAAGTTCCTTTGGTCAGACCACATGGCCCTTAATTCTATTTTCCCTCTCTCTCTTTTTCTTGGACTGTTCAACCTTAAAGGGCTGGTGTTGCTACAGAACTCTGTACGTGGCCTGCTTGTTGGTTGGTTTGCTGTAGGAACTAGAGAAGAGGTAATAACAGTACAGAAATACAAATACAGTAGCAGAAAGACACTGTGCTGACTTTGCTTACATTCTTGTTGAGCACAGAAGGTTAGGTGTTTTAACACATTCTCCACAGAGAAAGTAAACAGGTTGTCCAGGGCTACCTCTGATTGAGTGCAATTTCTTATCATTAAGACAGAGGAAAACTGGAACACATCATGAACTTTACATACTACAGCCAGATCTGACTTTTTTTTTCCCTTTTGCTTTTGTTTCTTTTCTTATTCTTTTCTTATTCAGAACTCTTTTGATTCCCTGGGGGCTGGAGAGAACCTGGGTTTTTCCTTCAAGGAGGACACAAGTTGGTCCTGCAAATACTTGCACAGTTCATTCCTCTTCTATTTTCTCTCTCTTCCCCCCTTTTTTTTCTTAACATATAAGTAGAATTAAGAGAATGCAAAATTTTAATTGCACCACAATACTTTTTACAATGGGGTGAAAGCTTAACATTAAGAGATTATTTGCTGAGGGACTGTAACCCTTGAAAATATCCATCATCGATGGAACAAAACATTTTGTCCAATTATCTTAGGGTTATTCTTCATGTTCCCTCCCTCTTGGATGAGGGGGGGGGGGGGGTTTGTGTGAAAATAAAGCACATTCGATAAGAGTACTCTTACATGTTTAAAAACAGAAAAAAAGGAACCATGGTACCAAAAATGGTAATGAGCTCAATATACAAAAATAATAAAAAATTGTTGCAACGAATATCAGGCCTATTACAGAAAGGAAGTCATGTGGACTTAAGATAGACTTCACTATAAGTCAAAAACAAACAAGAACAAAGATAGACAAAGCGCTTCTTTCATACCACACACACACACACACACACATCCAACGAACATATAGAACATTTTAGTATTTATATGTCTATAAGCGGAGAACATAAGTAGAATTAAAAGAATTTGTCATGACAATCTTTCCATTAGAAAAAGAAATACTTCATTAGTATTAAACCAAACTAAAATATATACAGATATAGGCATCAGGGCTTAGTTTCTGTAAAGGAAATGAGATTACGTAAATTTGTCCTCTGGAGGGCAAATGCTGTTTTCTTTGTCTTTACTTGTTGCTGAAACAAAAAAGGGTTAAAACAAAAGATAGCCATTGCAAAGTTAGGCATTTAGAGGCTTTTTCCTTGTTCCCTAGGAACAATGCTTCTTAGTTGCTGGAACACACACACAAAAAAGGGTTAAAACAAAAGATTGCTACTAGTTTGCACTCTGTGCATGCCTTGAGGCACAAAGGCTAGGAGGGTTTCTCCAGCTTTCCTTTCTCTTGGAGGGGGGGGGGGAAACAGAAAGCACAGACTTCCTGCATTTCATACCTGTGAAATCCAAAAGTTATTAAGAATGATTAAAGGTTGTATTTAAAGAGAAACACACTTTTGACAACTGTCTAGGTTGGTTGCAGCTGCAATTAGTCTTTTTTAGTTACCTAAATAGGTAGGAAGCAAATCATGGTTATTATTGTAGCTGGAAACTATACTTTAGGGTCTCTCTAAATCATTCTGAGCATTTTTAGCTTGTATTCTGACCCCTAGGGTCTCACTGACTCAGTTTTGCTGATCTATATAATGGGCACCTATATTGTCTTGCAGGCTGTGTTTCTTAAGCAAACATGCCGTGCAGTTTGTTCTTACGTAAGTGCATTAAAAAACACGAAGTTCAAATGAGCCTGATTCTGAGCACCCATGAACAAGACAGCGAATTGTATCTTGTCTCTCAGACAAGGGAAGACATAACACATCATATGAAATTGCCAAGCAGATAAAAGGGAGGGATGTCAGGAACACTGAGGGGAAGGGGCAGGCAAGCAGAACACTGAGTACTTTGGAGGAGAGAAGGGAGGGGGCCTTGTTGAAACTCAGGAAAGATTCAATGTCTAATGCCTTCCTGAAACTTAGGAGACCTGGTTAACAACATATGGAAATTACCTTTTGCTGAAAGGTACTGAGCTGGTCAGTAATTCGCCCATTCAGAAGGGTGGGGTTTCCCCTTCCCAGAGACTCAAAGTTATCCAATATGCATTTCAAAGGGTTTCTTCCTTCAGGCCCAGGCTCTGAGTGCCTCATCTTAATTGTCACAAGGGCTGGCCTCCTGCCTGGGAGCCTCCTGCCTGGGGTCTCAAAACAGTGACTCACTCATGGCCAATCCTTCAAAACCTTGGGGTTAGCTGCCTTGACACACACACACACACTCACACTCTCATTCGTATCTCAATCACACAACACTCAGTCAGGCAGAGAACACGCGGCCTTGCTCTGAAGCCACGGAGATGGGCAAACACACACAACACAGCAAAATGCACAGTAATACAAACACAATCACCCTCCCCACTGAGGTTTCCCACTAAAACCTCCCTTCAAACTTCAGGATCCCCACCCTGGGAACCCACAGAGAATTCTCACATAAGCGCGCTGTACCTTCCCGCGGGTGAAGTTCCATTCTCCTGGGCTCTTTCTTGCGCAGAAGGAGACAGTCAGATTCAGAGACAACCCAGCGCCAGGACACACACAAGGGGTGCGGGAGCCGACTCATTTTATCTTCTGGCAGTGCGCTGTCCCCTACAGTGACTTCGTCTCGATCCTTGCAGAGCCTTGCCTTCCAATCCCAGTCACGGCACCATAAACTGACCCCGAATGAACACACACGCACACGATTCTTTGGATTTTGGAGAGGCAATCAAACAGGCGACAGGAGAATTCAAAGAACTTCTTAAGGTTTACTGTTTGCAAACGGGACCTCCACACACTTGGAGGACCCAGAAGGATTGCAATCATGCAGGTTTTATAGGGAAAAATAACATACAGGCAGACGCCCAAAACAACATTCGGCATGTTATCAGTACAGGATGTTGATCTGAGGATGGCAATTCAATACACTTCAGCAGTTTGTTTACAGAGATATCCGTTAGAGGGGGTCTGGCACTCTGACTCATCCCTTTTACCCTAACCTTTTTATCCTCGTTTGTTGATTGCCCTTGTCTAGGACCTTTCTGTTCACCCTTGGAGGCGTAATATCACAGTTAACTGGTTCTCTGAGAGGGATAGCTTTTTGGTCAGGGAAGAGCCTTATGGGTGAACTGGGCATCTTGGGATATTTCCATATTGTGAGCTGGGCATATTGTTATCAGGATTGCGCCCTAAAATGATTACTGGGCTGGGGCACCTTCCTTATGAGGAAAGGCTATGGCGTTTGGGCCTCTTCAGCCTAGAAAAGAAGCACCTGAGGGGGGACATGATTGAGATATACAAAATTATGCATGGGAAGGATAGAGTGGATAGAGAGATGCTCTTTACAGTCTCACATAACACCAGAACCAGGGGGCATCCACTAAAATTGAGTGTTGGGAGAGTTAGGACAGACAAAAGAAAATATTTCTTTACTCAGCGTGTGGTTGGTCTGTGGAACTCCTTGCCACAGGATGTGGTGATAGCATCTGGCCTAGATGCCTTTAAAAGGGGATTGGACAAATTTATGGAGGAACAATCCATTACAGGTTACAAGCCATGATGTGTATGTGCAGCCTCCTGATTTTAGAAATGGGCTATGCTAGATGTAAGGGAGGTGACCAGGATGCAGGTCTCTTGGTATCTGGTGTGCCCCCTGCGGCATTTGGTGGGCTGCTATGAGATAAAGGAAGCTGGACTAGATGGGCCTATGGCCTGATCCAGTGGGGCTGTTCTTATGACTTACCCCTGGGTAAGTGTGGCTAGGATTGCAGCCAGGATATTAAAAATTTTCCTGCTTGAAGATGCCACTGCCAGTCATCATTAACAATCCTGAGCAAAATGGCTTGGCTGTATAAAAACAGCTTCCTTTGTTTCTATCTACTTACATACAAGTAAGTAAGTATACCCCTGAGGGCTGGGGGATAAGAATAGGCCCTCAGTTTGGCTGTACTTGTCGTAAGAGGCAACTAAACAGCCACCGGGTAGATGGGACTCCTCAGCCTGGGAAGGCAGCTCATCTGAGAGAAGGAAAACTCTGATCCCAAACCTCCACTGCCTTGTGGTTACATCCAGTTGTGGAAAAGGCTTCAGGAGTCAACCTCGAGGCAAAATCTGGAGCCGGAGTCCTGAGGCAGTTCATGGCTAAACACAGTCACGTTCTGGCAACTCGTGCGACGCCGCTGGAACCAACCGTATTGGCCTCTGCCTTTCCATTGGACCATTTCAGCGACGTGGAGAGGGGGGATTTGCTGCATGGATAACAGCCTATCCTCCATACCTACTTTACCCAGGCTTCGCGCACTGGAGAGGACGCTCTGTTCCAGAACCACCATTCAGAGCGTGACACCATAGTCTTCCAAGACTGAAGGATGCCAACAGCAACATACAAGTAAATCTCATGTCGCTCAGTAGGATTCACTGCTGAGTTGTCATGCATTGGGGATTGGGCTACAGCTTGCTTTTTAATCCAATATGCAATTATTGCAATACAGAGTCACCACCCACTTCCATCTCTTGGAGGGCCTTGCCCCTACAACCCCATTGCAACCAGACTTACCAATTCCATTTGAAACATTTACAGGATTGCACACCTGCTGCCTGATCATCACATGCTGACTCAGAAGTGAATCCTGCAACCCTTTACAGACTGCAGATAGAGCAGTGGTTCTCAAACTTTTCTCCAGGGCCCTTCCTAAAAGGAGTCTTGTGGGGGCTCTGCTGGCACATGTACAGAGACTCAGGGAGCCCCAGAGGGCCAGAGCATGTGCAAAGTGGTGAAGAGCCAATACAGGAGAGGAAAGAAGGAGGCTGGATGAGCAAATTGGGAAGGGGCATATACAGCAGCCACTAATGGTGTGTTGGTCAAGCCCTAAGACTCCTAGGAGCACTCTTTAAGTAATGCTGGACTAGAGAGACTGAAGTCAACCAAAAAGGGCCAAGTTCAAAGCTTGCCTGCCCACTCCACCATGTTGCCCTTTCTGCAGCTGATTTATTCCCAGATACAGTAAGCACATTTAAAGATGAAGCTGCACCAGTCCTTGCAGTGTTTCTCAAACTGTGGGGTGGACCCCACTAGGTGGGTCGCGAGCCCATTTCAGGTGGATCCCCATTCATTTCAATATTTTATTTTTCATATATTAGACTTGATGCTATCATGGTATGTGACTGCAATTGGGGAAATGTGACAGACCTGAACTTTTAACAAGCTATGTATAGTCTTTTAACAATGATAGTAAATGGGACTTAATCCTGAGAAAGTGTGGGTACGATTGAATCCTAGGATTGATAAAAATGTTCTTGCTTGACAATGTCACTTCCGGTGGGTCCTGATAGATTCTCATTCTAAAAAGTGGGCCCTGGTGCTAAAAGTATGAGAACCACTGCTTTACAGAATATGGAGAGCTCTTGGGGCACAGCAACTGGCTCGAGTGGCTGAACCCCCCCCCCCAGTGCTGCAAATACAGCCATGCTGGAGCCCCTGAGTCCACACTTAGCCTTGCTGTTCAGCAAGTAGACCCTTTCCCATACTTCTTTTGGGGAGAATAGAAAAAGACAACATAGGATAATTGAATTAAGTCAGGATTTGATGCTGTGTCAGATTTGATGCAGGAACATGGTGAAGTGTGAAACAATCAGTGGGCCAGATGCTGAAACACTGCAAAATTGGCTCAGCTGCTTGGGAAGACTAATGAATGGGGGGAAATGGCATGAAGAAAATCAGCAATGAATGAGAGAGAGAGAGAGAGAGAGAGAGAGAGAGAGAGAGTTTTTTTTAAATAAAAGTTTATTAAAATATTATAAAAAAGTGCCGGTGAAATAAGGCAGTAAGTTATGACTTTTCAACTGTGTGTTCCGCCCTAGGTCTAACTGAATATATATATATATATATATATATTCAACAAAGAGAGCTAAATATTCAGATCTCAGAACTAGGGAAAGCTGCTTGATGTTTTTCCCCTTATCAAATGAACAGTATTAGAGTATCTGGATCACACTTAGAAAATAATATATTGACATTTTAATTAAAAACTTGATTACTTGCCTGACAAATGCATCAGAAGGAAACATCTTATTCAGCTCTGTTTTGTACATCACCAATTGAACAGAAACATATATGAGCATAATGAAAAAGGACGCACAGCAGGGGCTGACATCCACCATGAGGGCACAAGGGGGGGAAAACAGTGCTTCCAAAATGGTTAGTGTTTTATCATGTGAGGATGGAGAAGTAGATCTGCAGCATTATGGGAAGCCCCAAATATCTCATTGGCAAAGAGGCCAGCGGGTGGACAAGCATTTGGTTTAGAGGCTACCAAAGGCACTTGGGAGTCTTCAAAGGGAAGCATGTTTCCTGCCCTACAAAGGTTTGACTGGCTAGCTGTTCCTCCAGCATCTGCCACCTGCTCCCTCCCAAAATTTGGTCCTGTCCAAAAAATTATAACAGAGGAAAGAGAAGCTACCACATGCAGGAGGAAGCATGAAACGGGCACACAGTTGCATTCTCTGTGTTACAGCTCTTCCTTGCGGGCAACCTGGATTCACTTCTTTCAGAGGAACCCCCACTGTCTTCTATACACCATCCCAGAACAAGAGGACTCCTCCCATCTCATGCTGAAGAGATCAGAATAGCCACAGCTGTCCTTTGCTTGGTATTAAACTGTACACTCCTGGACCCATTAAAAAGCCACTGAAGTTCTGTGCGGGGGGGGGGGGGGGAAGAATTTTGCAATGTGTATAATTTATATTCTACAAATAGTCCTTGGATGGTCTATTCAGCATCTGCATTTCTGGGAGAGGGGCAAAGAAACCCTGCCTTGCACTTTCTAAGGGTTCACCCAAGGGGCTAGAAGTGTGCTCCTAAAGTAGAATTCTGAGACTCTCAGGAGACTGAATTCCATGTCAGCTTCTCTCATTCACACTTGTGCTTCTGCAGAATCACCAAATACACAGCTCCAAAGGTAATCTTTGGCAAATGCCTTGTAATCACAGTGGTTGGGATATACCTAAAGTGCATACTGTCACAAGGGGTGTCTGAAGAGCTAAAAAAACTCACAGCACCAGGTTTCTAGCAGAGACTCCCTGTAATGAGGCTACATTTCACCCGAATATGGAGCTTGAGATCACGTAGCAGAAGGTACCATAGCTAAGTATTCCTGCTGACAATGGAAAACTATATCCCAGGTTAGAATACTGCCACTTATCCTCCATCCATTTTATTTCTTGCATCATCCTCCTCCTTAACCTGTGGTATTCTTAGGCACTTATGTTCCTGCAAGTGCTCTGATCGTATGTTCCAAGGGAGTTAGCAGGAGGTGAAGGGGGGCTAGAGGAGATGGTCTCGAACAGGCACTCCCTGCTGTTTGGAAAGCTGTGGAGAAGAGGGGTGGATTCAGACACACCAACATCTCATCGCCTGGGTAACAAGCCCCATTGATAAGTTTGGTGCTTAGCAAAATGGGTAGATGATTATTATGAGCCGCCCTGCAGTAGGAGCTGTGAGAAAGACAGTCACATCCACGTGTGCCGACAGTCACAATGTTCAAAGAAGGTGGCCTCTACATCCAGCCCAGCACCAGGAGGACAGCAAACTTCTGCAACGCTTGGGCAATGGGTGGAGAGAGCACAGCACACTGGACCAATATGTAGTTGCTGGAAGAAGGGAGCCTGGCCTCTGGGCCCTCTCCAGCATGCGCAGAAATACCAGGGTCCCCCTCTAGTAGTCATCCTCCTCGCCGCCGCCATACATGTCAGCCAACTTCTTGAAGCGGTTGCCCCAGTCATTCAGGTAGTCGTAGTCCTGATCTTGGTCTTCGCTAGAGTTGAGGGAGCTGAGGGAGGCAGCCTCCGAGCCACTGCCCTCATAGTCGAAGACCAGGAGGGAGTCATAGGGGGGTGCTGTGGGATCTGTGTCTGCCGCCTTCAGGTTCTGCAGGAGGAAGGAGAAGCAGCTGGTCAGTCCCACTCAGAGCTCTCTGTCTAGGACAAGGAAGTACTGCTCTCTGGGGACTGTCATGGGACCAAGCTGTTTGCTCTCCCACATCCAGAGGATTCCAAGAAACCCAGTGCTGGGCAGTTACAATGTCCATTTGGCCAGTTTAAGCCATTTGGGGGGACAGTAAAGTAGCCACTGAGCAAGAAGCCTGGTTCCAGGTCAGTCCACGAGCATCACCAGTGGCTGCAACAGCCCTCAGGGAGGAGCTGATCAGCATGTGGATTTGTGATCTTCAGTCACCCATGCCTTCCCTCCCCCCACGCTCACCTCATCAATGAAGTTGCCAATCTCATCTGGGTTGGCTGGCCGGGGCCGATACTGTGGGGCTGGCATGAGGGTTGGGACGACATCGTTGCGGGTGATCTCAGGACGGGCATCAAGGCCACGGTGCAACTGGCTCAGATCGTAGTCCTATGAGGGGAACAGATCCAATCAGGAAGCAGACACAAGAGGAAGGTTTGGGGTACAGAACCAACCTCATCTCTCCAGGCACCCTTTTGTGACAATATGCACTTTAGGTATCCCTAGCATGATGCAAGCAGGTTGGGAGGGAAGTGGTGCTGCTTGCCTTGTATGGTTGGGGAAGGGAAAGAGATGGGCCCAGCCCTCCAGGGCAACAAGCCCAAGACCTACCTGGTCCTCTTCCCCACCACCTTCTTCATCGTAATAATAGACGTTGTCCCGTGTGTCGTCCTCTGGGGGAAGGAGGGGCTCCTTCACCTTTGTTCTCCCTCTCGCGAACAGCAGGAGCAAAAGCAGCAGGACTGGAACACAAGACAGGTGAGAGACGTTACAGTGAGCTGCAGCAAAAATCAAGTTGCAACAGGTTGGAATATCAATCGGGCTGACACAGACAGCAAAATACCCTCCCCAGACAAGTCAGGCCCCCTACATCCCCCCTCACCTGGGATGTATGTTTAGTTGCTTGCAAATCAATAAGTTTGGTACAGAAATTTTGCAGCCAAAAATCTGGGCTTTCAAACACAGGACAAGCCTTGGGCTCTTGAAAGCAGCCCAGGAGAGCCGGAGAAGGTGGTGTTTCCTGCAGCCCCTCCCCTTGTGTCCTTTTGCTGCACCAGCCAAGGACTCCCACCTCCACCCCCCACACATAGTGGGGGCCTTTCCCTGCATCAGAACTTCTCCTCCCATGACCCTTTGGAATCTGATCTCCAGCTCTGCCTGCGTCCAGGGTGAACACTCCTCAGGGCTAGTGGTCTGCATGGCTCAGTGCCTTTCCCCACAAGTAGAAGGGAACACCACCAATTCTGCAGGGGCTGCCAATGCTGAATAATTTATGGCACAGAATTTAGTGACATTTAAAAAAAGCAAAGCCCCAGTCTCCTGAGCTCCTGCAGACCCAGCACGTGCTACTTACTCAGTAAGGCCAGGATTCCCCCAAGGATGCCCAGGATGGCCGGAATGCCCATCCCGCCTGCCACCATTGCCCTCCTCTCACAGTTGGTGACAGCCCCTTCACAGTTGCACACTTGAGCCTTGATGGTTGTGATCTGGGCGAGACCCTGGGCATCGGTCAACTTGAGGGAGATGCTGTATTCTCCAGGCTCCAGTGTCTTGATCAGCACCAGGGTCAGGGTATTGTCTGCAGGAGGAAAGAAACAGCCAGACATGGGGTGAAGATGGGGAACTCCAGCATGAAGATGACCGTCACTTTGCCCAGAGGAAAAACTTTTCAGACTCTGTGCATCTTTTCAAAGGGGTATGGACATTTACAAAGAATACTCCAGATTTTCCTGTTAGCAGAGGCTACTTCCATGGGCATGTTTCACTGAAAGAACATTCAGGGGCATATCCAGTATTAGGTCATGAGCTCTACCTTAACTCCAGAGCCCAGGTCAACCAGGCAGACAGACCTGGGTTTGGAGCCCAGATCTACCTGCTAGGTAGACCTGGGTTCCTTGTTGACCTTATGGCCTCTGTGGTTGCTTGCTGAGCAGGTAAACCTGGGCTCTGCCCAGACGTGGAGCCCAGATCTACCTGCAGGGTAGACCTGGGCTCCTGGATGATCTTATGGCCTCCATGCCTAGTTGCTGGGCAAACAGACCTGGGTTTCTGCCTGGACTTGGAACCCAGATCCACCTACCAGGTAGACCTGGCTCCTGCCTGAGTTTATTGTCTGTGGCTGTTTGCTGGGCAGGTAGACCTGGGCTCCCGGCATGGACTTGGAGCCCAGATCTACCTTCCACGTATACTTGGGCTCCCATTCCACTTTGTTGGCCACCAATGCTCCGCCCAGTGGGCATTCCCTGGTTCCCAACTTTGTTCCCTGCTGGTGTAACAGTCTGGGGGGCCATGCCCATGGATCCACCCATGAGAAAGTTTCAGAGCGGAGACCAAGCCCTTCAGAAGGAGAACATAGGGTTGCAGGAACTGGAGCTTCCCAACTCAAATGCCTCCCATTTCAGAGAGTCTCCTAAGCTGCAGTTCTGCATAACTTGTTAAGAATATGGGAAAGGTAGATGAAGTAGCTGAGTCAGAGACACAGTTTTCACAGATGCTCGTCAAACTTGCACAGGGTTCTCAGAGCAGCAACCCAGGTGGAAAAGCTGGGCTTTGCTGGACCACGTCAGGAGAGGGCTTACATAAATGTGGTGCTGTTCCCTGAGGCAGGGAGGGGGTTTCCTACCCACAGAAAACTAGTAAGTTGGGGCAAAGGCTTAGTGGCCGTTCTTCCCCTGGAAGTCTAGTTTTCCATGTACAGATAACTTTCTGGTGTTGAGGAATATTCACTCCCTTCAGCCCCCCATCTGCAGCCCAAAGTTGTGCAGGCCAAGACACGGACGGGCCTTACCATCATCTCTGCTGCTGGTTGTGAGAATGGGGTCTTTGGGTCAGAACCAAAAGGGAAGATGCCATGATGCCACCTGCAGCACCAGGGGCACACCAGAGTGCAGAGTGATGGGAGACAGGCCAGCTTACCTGGGTTCACCTGAGCTGTCCAGTTGGCACTGGAGCCCATCATCAGCTCTGCAGAGTAAGGATGGGTGTTTGGAGGAATGTCCTTGTCAACAATTGCCAGTTTTTGGGGCTCTGGCTTGTGGTTGCAGATCTCAAAGTTCCGGGGTTCTGGCAGTGGTGGGTTGTCGTTCACGTCCAGGAGTTGCAAGAGAAGGGTCCCTGTGCCTGTGGCTGATGGCATACCTGAATGGAAGCAGTGGCAGATTCAGTGAAAGGAGCAAGTACCACATTTCTGTTCGTTACCCCCCTCCCACACTGTGGTCAGCTGGAGAGATTTCACCTCCCCATCCCCAACCCAACTGAGAGACAAGAACACTTGTGGAGTTTAGCAGGTCCTTCTATGCTGTGGCCTCCTAATTGTGGCACAGGCCGAATCCGCAAGCTGTTGAAAAGAGCACATGACGCTTCATTCAGGGCCCAATTCAAAAATCTCCCTTGTGCCTTCATTGCAAAGATTAACCGAATCTGTTTCTAGAAATTCCTGTTACTGCCCAGGAGTGATCACAGCTCAGGTGAAGAGCTGGCTTTTTAGACAAGGCACACAGCAGACTAGAAGGGCAGCGGAGCCAGGCAGGAATCTCAGGAGGACTTGGGGCAAGGAGCCAGGGGGCCCTTCCACTTGCTTGGGGGAAAGTCAGGTGGTGAAACCATTGCGCAGGACCCTTGGCACAACAGCCGCCCATAGCTAGGGATTTCCCTGCTGGGGGGTAGGACAAGTAGCAAAGTCAGGAACAGCCCTTAGCTTGCTCACCATTGTCACTCGCCAAGATGATGGCCGAATAGGTGCTGTTCCTCACAAACGCCGACTCCCTGTCCAGAGGGGCTCTGGAAAGGATGATGCCATTGTCAGGGTTGATCTTCAGCCAGCCGGCCGGGTCACTCCCAATAGAATACCTATGAGAGAAAAAGGAGCTCTTGCCACACCCATCTCATCACAGCAGTTGTCTTCAGGGGCAGGTCCACTTTGCTGGTCAAAGCAACCAGGGCTCAGTCCTCTTGCTCCACTACAGCCAACACACACAGACACAGACACACAGCCTCTCCTGGGTCAGACTGAGATCCTGCATCCACCTAGCCCAGGCTTTCATTTCCTATGATGGCCACCCAGGGGACTGCAGGAAGCCAGCGAGCCAGGTACAAAGGCAGCCAGCCCCTGTCCCCTTGCTCCTGATCCATGGCACACACAGCCTCCAATTCTGGAGTTTCCATTTGGCCTTCGTGACCAACAGTTATTGCCAGACAAGTGAAGAGTTTCAGGACAAGTTTCTTGTCTTCATCCTGCAGAGGAGACTTGCGTTGGACACACTGACTGCAAGGCTGCCCTTCCCAGGAAGCAGTAAAGAAGTGTTTTAAGAGGCCAAGCTGGAGGAGTGGCCAACTGATGAGCACCCCTGTCCACCTGTCACTTGCTCTCATCCAGCTTGCTGGGAGCCAGTAAGAAGAGGATCACAGCTGTGCATACATAGCTCATATTACATTAAGGCTATGCACCTGTGCGAGCTTACCTGGAAGCAAGTCCTGTTCAACCCAGTGGGACTTTCTTCTGAGTAAACATGCATAGTTTAGTACGAATACAATATACCTTATATATTTAATGAGGATATTTTCAGCTTTATTTTTCTGTGTTTTTTTTTAACTATTGCTACATATTCCAAGAGATTTGGATGAAACAAGCTGCATTTTAAAGTGACCTGTGGTCAATGTCAAAGTCGAACTAGATGGCAGGAGAAAAAAAACATACTAATGAAGAATTTTAAAGTTGGATTTTTTGGTTGGATAGTCTTAGTGGAACATATATTGGGCAGGTAGGTAGGGGTGTGTGTGTCCTGGCCGCTGTACTTCAACATTTGCCACCAATGACCCCTTGGCCGAACATAGAGTCGAAGGGAGGAGGAAGGTCACCGTCTCATGCAGGGCTCTTTCCTCCTTTGTGCTGCCTTCCTTGCACTCACAGGGTTAGTGGGGCTTTGTCACTTGGCTTTTCTCCCTCCCACCCTTCTTCCTTAGTGTCCCCGCCCTGCTTTCTCTCCCCTTACCTGCCAGCTGACTTTCCCCTTATGCTGAGCAACAGCCCTTCCTAGGCGTCTGCCACACTCAAGCTTCCAAACCCCTGTACTCCTCTGGCAGTTATGCCATGATCTTGGCTGGCCTTTCTATCATCAGGAGGGCCTCCAATCTGAAGCCTGCTTCCCACTCCTAGTTCTCTGGCCAATCACCCTGGAAGCTGCCTCCCTAGCCCAAGAGGAGGAGCATCACAGCCTTTGGGCATCAGCCACTGTAGGCCATGGTGGGGAAGGGACTAGGCCTCCACCCCAGATGGGGCACCAGGCACCTTTGAGCACCAATCCTCTCTCGTACCGGATTGTCTGCTGCATAAATTTATCCGGGTCCTGAGCTGTGTAAGTGGCCACCACCTGCCCCACCGCCAGGTCTTCAGACTGCTTCACCAACTTCTCAGAGGGGACGAAGATGGGGGCCTCGTTGACATCTTCCACGTTGACAGTGACTCGTGCCGGGGGCGTTGCAAGGGACACCGACAACTCGTCTTCATTCCTCACGGTCACTTCGAGGACAAACTTCTTGCTCATTTCATAGTCCAGACCCTGGAGAGAGAGAAGGGGGGAAGGTTAGCACAGTGAAAGGCTGCAGAAACAAGGGCAGGCTGGGGGCAAGGGAGCCCAGGAGAAGGGACCTCTGCTCACCTTTGTTGTTCTCAGGAGACCATCGTTGGTCTCGGGGTCGGTGGTGATGACAAAGTCTCCCCCCTCATTCCCCTTCACAATCATGTACTTGGTGCGCCAGGCCGCAGTACCCTTCTCATCTGCGTCTGTCACTGTCAACCTGGCAACCAGATAGTCCGGCTCATTTTCGGGCACTGTCGCTTCATACTGCAAGATGAAAACAAGAAGCTGGGTTGGTCACCAGAGTCCCAAGTCCATGTGGCAGGGCACTATCTAACACGCCCACCCCACAGCTCCTGAGTCTCCAGGTGCCACTGAATTTCCTGGGGAGGCACCAAGTTGTCTACGTGGGCAGCCAGTGGAAAAGGGGGGATAGGAGGAGCCCCAACTTTACCGTAGTTGGGTCAAATATTGGTGGATTGTCATTTATGTCCTTGATGGTTATAATTGCTGTTGCCGTGTTGGTTAAGCCTTGTCCCTGCATGTCGGCTGCTTGGAGGATCAGCTTGTACTCAGGGATTTTCTGTAGAAAACAAAGAAAAGAATTCCATTTGTGTTACACAGGGAGATCCAACCACGGGAGCTTCATGACCAGCCTGGAAAAAGACCACCCCAGTAGAGCTGTGTCAGCCCCCTCCTTCCTGGGGGTCAAAAGGACTTCGGCATTCTGCAATAACAACAAAAGCAGAAGAGGCTGCATCCTACAGGCGAGTTGCAGGCCTCATCCTCAGGGCTGCCGGTAGGATTTCAGACAGCACTCCCTGAGTGCACAAGCCTGACTTTCCACAGTGCTGAGGGGGAACGTCCTGCCCCCACCAGCTCCCAAATAGACACTCACCTCTCTGTCCAGACCTGATGTGAGCACACTGATCAGACCCGTGTCAGAATTGATGGTGAACATTTGTCCACTGGACTCTTGGGGCTCCTGGCTGAGGATGGAGTAGGTGATAACCCCATTGTAGGTATCCTCACTGTCATCCTTATCAGTAGCAGACACTCGCATCACGGGAGTTCCTGGGCACACACAATAAGCAGTTGAAACACACATGGAATTCAGAAAGTTTCCATCCCAGGAGCTGCCAAACCTGTTTCCAGGTTTGCACAGCCAGCACGGAGCACCTGCACAGACCCCTTGCCACTCTCTGGGCAGCCTGAACAGGTGCATGGCTCAGGGCCTGGCTGATTTTGCACACAATATTATTCCTCTCCCCATCCAGGGCGTGCCCATGTAAGCAGAATACAGGCAAACTACCCAGGAAGAAAGTAGACTTTGCCCCCACAAACCCACCAGCACAGCTGGCCTATATTCAGCAGTGATTGTGAACCCCCTGCACTCCTACCTGGTATGGCTCCTTCTGCAACAGATCCCTGAAAGAGGCTCTGGGTGAATTCGGGCCGGTTGTCGTTCTGATCGGTCACCTTGATGATGATCTCCATGGGGTCCTCCACAGGCACCCCATTTTCAGACACCGCATGAGAAAAGAGCTGCAGAAAGCAGAGCGGGAAGTGCCCCAAATGTGAGAAGATTATTGCCGATCCAGAGAGGACTTTACAATCATGCAGCCCAACTGGAGACACGATGCATGGGGCTTGTGGCTGCATGGAGCCACAGAAGGCCCAGCTCTCAGTCCTGTGCTACAAGGGTTGACTTGCAATATAGACCAGCCCCTCACTCAAGCCAGGAGATGCTCATGTAATGCAAGGCCACCTGGAGTACTTGCTAGTCCCAGGCCAAAGCAGGCTGCTTGCGGGGAAAGAGCAGGTCTACATGCAGGCAGGAGCCTCTGCAGATGACGCAGCAACTAGCCTGGCATCTGCTTTAGTGGCCCTGCAAAGCACTGCTGGTAGGCAGCCAGAAACACCCAGAAGGCTGCTGTGTCCTGGCCTGTCCATATCCCAAGGGGGCAGAGCTCTTCTAGAGTCCCTGGTGCTCAGCATCTGCTGCATAGTCAGATCCAGGTGTAGCTCCTGCACTGGAGGGGGAAGCAGGACAGGATGACCACTCAGAGGTCTCACTAAGTTTGCATCACCTGGTGCAAGAACTCATGATGGACATCCTCCCGTACCAGATTATACAGAATTACAATATCATACGCACAGCCTAAATGCAGCGGTATCACTAGGGTTGGTGTAACCCCCATTTATTTTAATTTAGAACAGTACAGGTCACCCAACAAATCAGGAACCAACAAAAACTAGTGGCCAACTTCATGACACTCACACAACTGAATAAGAATTCTAGTATGAGCTCTGATACATGGAAATGAGAGCCAGTTCATACTCATTGGTTCCCTGCTGTGTCATAACACCAGCTCATTGGATCTTGGAACAATCAGTCTCTTTGGTCAGTTTTGAGCTAAGAAAATCCACTTTTTGTCACATAAGGCAGTTGTGTTTTTCTGGTTATTTGGTTACAACATTTGATAGAGTACAGATATTTCAGTGCTATTTGTTTCACTACATTTTGCATTAAATTACACATTGAATTACATATATGTTTATATTTTTATATATAAATGAATTTATATAAATAAATGAATATTTATTTATTTATAAATAATCCAATGTATAATTTAATGCAAAATGTAAATATATAAAATAATGGTATTATTCAAAGATACCAAGACTTTCACAATTTTGGTCAGTAGTGTTGCCGCACACCCCCAAGTGCATCACCCAGTGTGGTCCACACCCCTCCACCCCCTAGTGATGACTCACAATATATCGGCCGATGGCCTCTCTGTCCAGTGGCTGGGTCACCTCCAGCCAGCCCGACTCCCTCTCGATGATGAAGACTCCTTCAGGGGCACTGTCTGCCCCCTGTCCAGTGATGCTGTAGAAGACTTTGGTCTCCCTGTCCTTATTAGACTTGATCTGGTAGAAAATGAAAAGAGTTCATTGAGGTGGGGAGTGGGTGCAGAGCAGCAGAGGTGGCAAAGGCTACATTCTCCTTCCCACTACTGTTGCATTCCCCCACCCAAGTCATCCCCAGAGTAGGATCAAGGCTTTCAAAAAAAGACCCCTCCAGGAGAATGACTACTTTGGGGCTGGAATCTCATCCCTCACTCCCTAGAGCTTTGGGCTCAGAATTGGCTTTACAACAAGGAACAGAGGGGTTGGGTCAAGCAGCCTAGAAAGAGAAAGCTGTCCATGTCAGATAGGGGCTGTCTACCCACTTCCAGGTTGCCCTGGCCCCAGATGGGTGAGGAAGAGCCGCTCCAGAGCACCCAGTGGGTGCTATGCAAGAAACAGCCTTCTGAGTTAGGCTTTTGGTGCCATGGTTACTAAACCGCTGTGGTCACCAGGAAGTGCTGGAACATCTCTGGAAGTTACCAGAAGTGCTGTCCCTCCATCTGGGACATCTGCAGGTTTGTAGACAGGGCCCAAATGATCACTCATCACTCCACAGGCGAATGTGACAACTGTGACACCCAGCTATGAGGTAGGCACATATCCTTCTTGCCATCAAGCAGGGTTTGGGTCAGGGAATGGTCTAGTGCTTAGCCACTGCAAGATCCTGGCTGGATGCCACAACGCATCAGAACACAGAAGCCAGGGGGCTCACCTGCACCAGTTTCTTGGGGAAGGGCCCTTTCTCATTCTCAGAGCATGAAATGGGGGGAATGACCCAGTCCCTCTTCTGTCTCCTCAGGCCTGGGCCAGATTCTGGAAAAGTCAGCACCTCTCCCTGAGCAAGTTGATCAGATACCTGTAAAAGAAGACGAGACATTTCTGGCATGAGCCAGGCAGAAAGAGTCTGAGCATTTCCCCAAGGGGGCCTTGGAGAGGCTCAGGCAGCATCTCAGCAAAGGAAGCCAAGAGAGGCAGTGGCAACACAAGGGAAGGTCCGTACCACAGGATGATGCTGTCCATGTCTGTGACTCCTCACAGTCACCCTGGCAGAATGCTGTTTGCCAGCCATGTCCCAGGCATGGAGCGAGAAGTTCAGGTCATGGCCATGGAGGCTCAGGGGCCGGTTCACTCTTACGGTGCCATCCCGGTCCACCCTGAAACGAGTGTCGTCTGAGATGTAGGGGATCCTGGTCCTCTCTGTGCAGTCCTCAAAGTTCACTGTCCAGGGAAAGAAAGGGAGCAAAATGTTTCAGAGGGGAGTCTTTGGAAAGGGATCTCACCAAGGCTGTCACAACCAGGGGGCGCCAACACTCCGCCTTTTGATGAGCAGAAGCACCTTGTGGACGCAGACAAGGTAAGTTTCCACCATCATTTGGCAGCTGCAGGGCGCATACTCAGCAACAAGTCACTCAGGTGTGAAATGGCTGCCTGGCAAGGACAGGTAGAGAAGTTGACCTTTGGTCTTTGTGCTCAGCAGCCATCACTGCAACTGATCCAAGATGGCTCCCCCCCCCCCCCACACACATATACACAGTGTTCTTGATTCCAAGGAAAGATTTCTTCCCCTGCCTGTCCCACCATGTCCAAGGTTCAATGTGGGGCCAAACTGCTACACTTGTCCCCAGAGCAGGACCAAGGCTCGCAAAAGAGACCCCTCCAGGAGAATGACCACCTATGGGCTCACTCTTCAGCGTTTCAGGCTCAGAACTGGCTTCAGAGCAGCACCCCCCCCCCCATCTACAGAACAGAATTGGAATAGTCAAATCTGGATGAACCAACTTTCCCAAAAAATACCAATAAGCGGGTCCACATCAACCTGGAGGGAGGTCATTGAAAGGGATGCCATGGGTAACCCCTCCTGCGGCTCAGAGGGCGTCCCTCCGTGGCGCAGGGGAAGCTTCCCAGTCCGGGTCACCCCTCCTGTGCCTTGGAGGGTGTCCCTCCGTGGTGCAGGGGAAGCGGCGCACGCCCCCTCCGACTTTGAAGGAGACGCGTGCCACTTCCCAGCCCCCACAGAGCCTTCTGCACGGCTTACAAGCGGCACAGAGGTCTCCAATGCAGCAGTCTGGAAGCAGCCCCAGACCGCTGCCATGGAGACCCCTGCTGCATGGAAGGCTCCGTGGGGGCGTCAGCTGCCTCCTCTTTCCCCCCTTGTTTTCAAAGGGAGAATGGAGGAAGCAGCTGCACGGAAGTAATTGCGGTGACGTCACCGCAGTTACTTCTGGGTCAGGCGCCCCGGACGCGGGGACTCCCAGGAACACCACTGCAACAAGGTGCAGTTCAACAGAGACAAATGTGAAGTCCTGCAGGTAGGTATAAAAAAACAAAATCAGGAGCACAAATACAGGATGGGGGAAGCGACAATGTGATATTTGCTCAGGGTGTCTTACAGCACAGTCTTATGCCTCTCAACCCAGAAATAAGTTCTGTTTGGCTCAATGAGACTTACTCCGGTGTAACAGGGCCAACCTTGGGAGCTAGAGGCCCAATTGAAAACATCTTTTTGTGAAGCTCCAGGTTCACAGCTAAGGTCTATTCAAATCTCAGAGACAGAAATAAAATTTATTATAGACTTTATATCTCTATAGTAGAATGGAAAGCAATCAAAATGTGCACTTAAAACATGCATGTGAGTTAATGGATCCAAGCATATTTTAATATAAAACTGGATACGAGATTAAAGTAGATTATCCCTTAGGTGCAGGGCCCAATTGGGAGCAATTGATCCAACTGGCCTAAAGCCAGCCCTGTAAGTGCGTATAGGATGCAACATTAGTGGTCCACAAGTTGCAAAGGAATATGCAGTATTAGATTGCATCAAGAGGGTCCAGAACAGCAGAAGAAACAGTCTAGCTCTATCCCAAGTGAGGTCTGACTAGTACAAAATGTTGCGTCCACTTCTGGACACCACGCTTAAAGGAGGACGTTGATAACCCCATGCAGGCTCAGAGAAGCACAGCAAAACCAGCAAGGGTCTGGAAACCAACCTCGTGAGGAAGGGCTAAAAGAAGAGCCTGGAGAAGAGGCGTGATGACAGCCATCTTCAAGTATCTGAAGGGCTGACTTGCTCTCTGTGGTCCCCAAGGGCAGGACTAGAACCAAAGGGCTGAAACTACAGGGAAGAAGATTTACACTAGGGATGAGGAAGAATTGCCCAACTTGGAACAGTCTACCTCATGCAGTTTTGGATTCTCCCTCACTAGGGGGTTTCCAAGTTGAACAGGCACCTGTCAGAGATGCCATAGCAGCTGCCTACACAGGACAGGGGGCTAGACTACATGATCTCCAAGGCCACATCCAACATTAACAGTCTATGATTCTAGATAATTTTTCACTCTCCATCCCCACCAGACCAAAGAATGTTTGATTTCCAAGCTCTCCTTATCTGCCTCCCCTTTGCTCTTTATTTTTTGTGAGCTAGAGATGACCACCATTGACCAAGCTAGCTCAGCACACGGTTCAGAAGACCAAAATTGCACCTGAACCTCAGCAGAAAGTCAAAGAGGTGCCGCTCAACATCGCCTTTTAAATTATAATTATAATAAGGCTGGCCAGGCCAGGCCAGGAGTAAGTGATGAGATCCTGCACAGTCAATGATTCAATCCAAGATTGAGTGCCTCCTCTTGGCAAATCCACAGTCATTAATGGACTCTATTACTGCTTGTCTATTTATAACAGGGAGGGCCTTGAACAGAACACCACACAAACAAGGGCCTGCAGCTTCTCCGAGACATTCCCGTAAAGAGCAGGACAGATGAGCGACTTCAATATTCCTCCTGGAATTCCTTCCACCCTTGCACGTACATAAGCTCCAGAAACCCCCTATGGGCAAGGTTGGCCTTCCTGGAACCTGAGAAGGGGCAACAAATACTGTCTCCCCTTAACAGGAGACACACCTGCCTCTGCCCCTCCCACTCCCTGGATTGGAAAAGGAAAAAGTAGTGTGGGGGAGAGGAGTGTCTCACTCTTGCCCACCACTCTCTTCCACGCTTATTTTGCTCCATCCTCCTCTTTTCCAATCTGGGAAGGAGAAGGAATTGTAGTAAGTGAACAAATGAAGGTAAGAATCCCCCTACCAACCTACTGCCTGAGGCAACTGTCTCAGTGGGTCTCATGGATGGGCCAGCCCTGCCCAATTTTGGTTCTCTGAAGCCTCAGGAAGACCAGAACATTTTTTTAAAAAGCTATTTTGTTGGATTAAACCAAAAAGTCCATCTTGCCCAGCATTCTGTTTCCAGCGCCAGCCAGTCAAGATACCCAGGGCTAACCTGACCAAGAGGATGACAGAAGGAGCAAATTGGGGGCGGGGTCATCTCCATCTGCCTCCCTGTCTCCACAGTTGCTGCTCCTCGGGTTTAAAGAAGTGTGGAGGAGAGTGGTGGGTTAGAATGTCTCCAGCATCAGCAACATAGCATCAGCCCCTCTTCAGTGCAGATGCCCAGGAATGCTGGATACAGATGCCGATTATATACCCTCCATCAGAGGATGCCCAAAGAGTCACAGATAAGCTGTGGCATTTCAAGAAAGCCCCAATTTCAGGCTAAAAGGCAGATCTTTCCCGTTCCTATATGGCAGGCAGATCATTGCTTTTCCTTTTTTAAAAATCTTTTTTAAAATTATTACAAATACAATTGTAAGGAGGTCTGTACTTGTAAAATTATATTACAAATACAATTGTAAGGGTAGGAGGTCTGGTCTAGAGGGTAGAGCCTCCGTTTGCCTGAAGATAACATCCGCAGGTCGCCAGTTCGAGGCCACCGGCACCGTGAATGGTGAGACCTTGAAGCAGCTGACAAGCTGAGCCAAGTTATTCCACTTGCTCTTTGGTGTGAGCAAAGAAGCGTCTTGGCTGCCCTCCGTGTGAGAGATGAAGGAGCTGCTTCAGCTTGCATGGGAGGAAATCGGAGGCCAGAATGTGATACCAGATCAAAAAGATTCATCTGAAATGTTGTGGTTCTTGAAAGATAGGACCTTTCTTCGATTGTAAACAGGGCTTTTTTTGTAATGGAACGCACCAGAACGCTGTTCCGGCACCTTTTCCCCCCTCCTCCCTGCCCCCACCTTTTTTCCCCTGCCTGCACCACCCCGCCCCGCACTGCTGGCTAAGGAGGGATTCGAACCTCCAACCTTGTGCTCCACAGCCCAGCACTCTTTCCATTGGGCTATAGGAAAGCCTATTATTAAAGTGTTCAGAACTAATATATAAGGTTTTGAGCCCAGCTGGTGGCCATCAGTGCCTTAAGTATTAGTTCCAAACACTTTGAGCCTAAGAGTTCTTATAGCTCAATGGCTAAAGTGCTGGTCTGTGGAGCCAGAGGCTAGGGGTTCAAATCCCTATGAGGAATAAATTTTTTTAGGTGGGAAGGTGCTCCATGGCTGCAAAATATAAAGGTTGGTTGCCAGTTGCCAAAAGGGGGGCCAGTTGAGGCTGCAAAACTCCTCAAAGTTCAGTCCCAGGCAGGCTCTTTTTTGACCTTTTTTTTTTTAAAGTCCCAGGTAGGACTTAACCCACAGTTAAGCTCCTGGAGTGAGCCCCCTGCTGGAGGGGGCTGAAGATAATTTATCTTCCCCCAAATTCCTGTAGCACACTTGTGGACCACTTGTGGCACACGAGTGTGCCACGGCACAGTGGTTGAAAATGGCTGGTCTAGACTAACTAAAAATTACATTATCCACACAAGAAAAATAAGAAACATGAAAATTAACTCTCCTATCTACTCATCAAATCCATAGGTTATTTAGCCCGTTTTCCCCTCGGTGTGCAGTAAGTCCATGAATGGTTTCCAATTATCCATAAAAGTTTGTACTGACTTGTCTTTAATAACAATTGTAAGTTTATCCATTATCCATCAAAACCTCCTCCTCCAGACCCTGATCCTGTTGTATATCTTCTAATCTTCCCTCTTGTCCTCCTAAATCCTCCTGTTCTTTAAATTTCTCCATAAAGTCTGTTGTCTTTTGAACCGCATCCAGCCAGTAGATTTTTTTGTTGTCTATAAACTGCTTTTCCTGTTCTGATTACTACCTGTACTGTTCACAAATGCAGCAGCTGAGGTCAACATCCAAAGAGGCAGTGGCCAGGCAGGAACAAGCAGTTCTGCTAGATATTGTTGCTGGGGAAGGCTCAAACAGGGCTTGAGCTGATCCAGAAGGTGGTCCATGGGCCCTTCAGTCACTTGAGAGACTTGATTGTTCTTGGATACAACAGCAGAGAAGGGTAGGGCTTCTTACAGGCTCAGCACTGGCAGCAGCCCTCCCAGGCCAGCCAAAGGGCCAGGAATCTCAATGAGCCTGTGGGGTCCCAGCAGCTGATGGTCAAAGCTCATCACTGAGCAAGGCCCTGGGCAAGGGTCAATCAGCTGGGGGTTCAATTCCAGCTCAGCCATGCAACTCACAGGGTTATTGCAAGCATAAAATGAGGGATGGAAGAGAAAGAACTGGAGCTCCTGGGAGGCCAGAACAAAGTGACACCACTCAAGACACTGGTCACTCCAATGGGGCAGAAGCACTCCCAGTCCAACAAAGTCACACGGGGAATCGTAGAAGGCCAAACTGAGGGGCTCATTTTCTCAGAAGAATGAATGCTTAATATAGAGGCGGCGATAATTCCGATTGGTGCGGTCGTACAAGCAGCAATATCAAATCTTGAGAAGAGGAAAACAGAGCACACCAGAACAGATGGCCATTGTGAGCCATTGAGCAACATCCCCCCCCCCCCCCCCACAAACACACAGAAAGTGGGAGCAGGATTCAGCCACAGTGCGGATATGCTGCAAACATCAGTGTCTTTTTAAGGAAACAAGACTTAGAAGGAGGTGCTGTGAGAAAGAAACAGCATGCTGGGCAGCTGATATTTAAAAACAAACTGAAAACTCTCACTTCCTATTAAGAAAATCTGAAGCAGTTCCCAGCACTGGCAGTGTGCAATAAAAGCCAGAGCACAGAACTGCAAAAAATGATCATATCCGTTGGTGTTCCAGGAAACAGAGGCACAATAAGGAGCTTGCCAGGATCCAACATACTTCTTATCATTTTGTTTTTATACTTACGAAGTTATAATGCTCCAAAATCCAAAACAAACAGATGTCTAAACAGCTCTGTATCTCATTTTCTTTTATTGAACACAATCAAGGCATGGCAGTTGAGAAAGGATCCATGTGCTGTCTTGCTGCTCAGAACCTGCACTGGCCAAGACCCATCTCCCAAGTCCTGCAGCATCACCAGATCTACCGGGAGCATTTGGGCTACCATGCACCATGGAAAGTGCAAGCAACTTAGTTGTCTCAGGCTGGCTAACTGAGGAGTCTGCAGAAGATCCCCCAGTCTTGGGCACATGGCGGCTACTCCAGCCTCCCCCGCATCTATTCTCAGGCCGCTGTGAAAGGCTAACCAACCTTTTGTTCTGGTCTGCGGACACAGAGGCTTTGTTTGAGCCAGGCACTTTAGGAGTCCCAGGCACATGAAGGCTCAAAATGCTTAAAGAGGGGGCATGAATGTGAGGCTGGGTTGCCGTAACTTCCCCAAGCCCCCCCATCAAGGTGACAAATGCCCCAGAAAGTCCTAGCATTGCTTGCCCCAGCACCACCTTATGTCTTATTTTGGTAAGACAAACTCTGGCGCATCACCAGGTTAGGGAGAAATAAGAGCAGCTTGGCCAGAGTCAGCATCCACAGGAGAGATAAGTGAGAATGAACTGGTGGACATTGTTGCCTCCCTGAGATCCCGTCAGTGCCCAGGCTTCATTCAGGCAGGCTCAACTTGGCAGCAGGGAAAATTGCAAGCAGTACTGAAGTGGGGGGGGGGGGGGAGCCATGCCTACCAACAGCTTGTAGGTGCAAATAGGACTGGTGCAAATAGTCCTCATAACCAAGGAACCCCTCCTATGACTGCATACTGTAAAGGCTCTATTCCACCTCTGGCAGTCCTTCAGTCTGCAATCGCCTCCTGCCCACCAGTTTAAGGGTCAGATGTCCTTCCCTTTTGTTTAAATCAAGGCCCTTTCTAAAAGGGCCAAGTCAGAAAGCAACATAATTCACATAATTCATAATTCAAAATGTGTCAGGAAAGGGAGGCTTTTGAGGCCTAATGGGGGACAAGATTTTTTAAATTTAAGATTAAGAGTAGATGGGGTATAGCATGATCTAGCAAAATCATAGCAGGAAAGCAGGGAGGCTTGAATATTTAGCCCCCAACATTCCAACTGCGGCTGCCCTGTGCTAGTTTTTGTTTAAAAATCTCTTCCATTGAATGCCAGTGACATTGTGTGTGCAATTTTTAATTAAAAGCAGCACAAGGGGTGGCCTTGATTGGCATAAAAATGGTGGTGGGTGCAGAGTAGTGAGAAGAGCCCTCCCCTGCCACAATTTCATACGGCTTCTCAACCCACAGAACTCTGTTTGAGAGCTTGGTCCTCACCCCCCCCCCCGGGGTCTGGCCATGTTGTGCATTTAGCACACATCCTCAAAGATTATCTCAGTGCAAAACAGACCTCATTAATTGCAGAGTGTGCCAGGCGCACTGTGCACTGCCTTCATGTTCATGCATTAGAGGCAAGATTCATCTGCTACCCCACACAAAATTTTTTGACTCAAACCCAAATGCAGGAAGACTTAAGACCCCCTCCACGGTTCCCCTTTGTGGGATGTGATGGTGCCCCATACTGAGCAACAAGTGGATGGGTGGGGGATCCAATCTGAATCCTCCAACTCAGGCTGCAAAAAGCTGTGGACCAACTTCTCCCTCCCTGACTCAGCACGTGGGTTCCTATTCTAGATTTCACTCCTGACAGGTTACCTTTGGCCACCCCCTCCCAGGACACAGCCACACACTGGCTCCACTAAAATGCATGGGAGCGTCTGCAAAGGACAGCCAATGGTTGGCAACCTTCAGTCTCGAAAGACTATGGTATAAGCCTACAGCACCCGATATTCCCAGGTGGTTTCCCATCCAAGTACTACCCAGGCCTAACCCTGCTTAGCTTCCAATGGGAGTCTCCAATGACTTTTCCAGAGGACTTCTCACTTGGCCACATGCCTGGGTGACTGCATTTGCCTCTTCCCCCCTCTCAGGCAGTTCTCATCACTAGCACCTCAACTCCTCTCTTTCCACAAAGCATTTCCCCTTCAAAGGCGCTGTTGTCTGAGCAACACACCACAATCTCTCTAACTCTCACCCTTCTCCAGCAGGCCATTTAGGAAGCAGAGACCACTGCCCCAGAAGGTACCCTGGACCAAACGCTCTCCCTTTGCACAGGCCAGATCCCCTGGCTAGAGAAGCAGCCTTGGCATCAGGTCATTAGACAAACACCTTTGCATGGCTCTGAGAGGACTCCACCTAGCTCAGAGGAGGGGAGGGGTGCAGCACCAAGCCAGTTCCTCTTGCTAGACTGCTCTTATATGGGAGTGCATTCCAACTGCACCATGTTTAGGCAGGACCCAGCAGATCCCAAGCCGGCAGCTGCCACCTTCCCCATCCCCATCCAAGGAAAGTTCTGTGAAACAGCCCCTGTGCCACAGGGCACACTTGGCAGATAAAGGTCCATAACTCTGCACAGGAGTTATAAGTTATATAAGTAGCTCTTGAAGGCCCCGGGTTCAACCCATCAACATCTGCAGACAAAGAGACTTCTGCTTGCCAAAGTAGGAGAGACCTAGGACAGTAGGGGGCTGTTGCCAGTTCATTTAGAAAGCAGTGGTCTAGACAGACCCAGTGATGCCACACTGTCCAAAGCAGCATCATGTGCTGGGATGGGCCCACAGGCCAGTGGTACACTTCATTCTTTGCATACAGAGGGCCTTGGGTTCAGTCATTGCACCTTGTATACCCATCAGTGTATTACATGAGAAAAGGGGAGTAACCTTGTCCTTTTAATGAATGGGTTTGCCAACATAGTGGGCAAAATAAAAATCCTTTTCTATAGAAGTCTGGTAACCACAATGCTAAAATGAGTCATGAAATCCCTACAGTGGAAAGTGTGTTTTTATATTGCATGCCATAGATCAGTGTTTCTCAAACCGCGGGGCAGGCCCCACTAGGTGGGCTGTGAGCCAATTTCAGTTGGATCCCCATTCATTTCAATGTTTTATTTTTAATATATTCGACTTGATGCTACCATGCATTTGGGGAAATTACAGACTTGTACTTTTAACAAGTTACTATGTATATTCTTTTAATAATGATAGTAAATGGAACTTACTCCTGGATAAGTGTGGGTAGGATGGCAGCCTAAGATTGGTAAAAATTTTTCCTGCTTGATGATGTCACTTCCGGTCATGACATCACTTCTGATGGGTCCTGACAAACTTTCATTCTAAAAAGTGGGTCCCAGTGCTAAATGTTTGATAACCACTGTAGATTATTAGGGTATTTTACAGGCATGTACATTGCCCTTGCAAATTATTAAGTCTCAAAATTGGGAGACTTGAGAGAGCCAGACATTTGTCACAGGAGTGTCCCAGCAACCAGACTTCTCATGCATTTCGGAGCAAGAGGAAGTTCTTGAATACTTACACACTCACAGAACCAGCAAGTCACTTGCAGGCTGCATTTCCCTTCATGCCTTGGAATTTCCATTTTCTTTCTCTCTCTCTCTTTTTTTTTTAAATCAAGCTTCTAATTCTCATGCCTCTTTCCCCATGACTTGCAGAGGCAGCACCACACACTCTGGGCCAAGAGCCAGAATTCATGCAAATCACTGGACTCTTAATTTTCAGCCTTCCTTTTTGTGTAAGCAGCTCCCTCATTTGCCTAATCTAATGAAAGCATGGAGGCCATTTCCCTTCAAACAAAGAAGGCTGCACAACCAGTGTGATGCGCAGGACTAACTAGGATGGGTGGTTCAGTACACCAGGAGATTTCTTGAGGGCATCTCTCTCCTGCCCTTTGTCCACATTGCTCAGGGTGGCAAACATGGCGATTGCCTTTGAGCTATGCCAGTGGTCTTCCTTGAAGTGAGGATCTGGCTAGTCACTGTGGGAAACAGGATACCAGACAACTTGGAGCTTTTGCACTGATCCTGCAGGGGTCTCCACATTCTTATAAGCAGAGGTGGGTTTTTGCAATGATAACTAAATAGGCACATAATATTGCTTTCTGCACTTCTCGTTTTTGTAAAAAAACAAAACACCTAAAATCTGTGAAATCTGCAGAAAGAAACAAAAATGATTCTCTAAAACCCCTACATATTCTCTATGTGCCTGTGGCTGCACCTGCTGACACTATACCGCCTATATCACCTACCTAGAACTCTTTAAAATGATTATAATAATTTATAAAAACGCACCCTTGAAATAAAAACACATAACACTGCTTTCTGCACTTCCAACTCTGGAAAACACAGAAATCAGTGAAGAAACAGAACTGTTTCTACCCACTTCGAATGTTGTGGTTTGGCGCCAAAACTAAGCATCAACCGCTTGCTATGAGCAGGCAAGAGTCCAAAGGACCTGAGTATGGTTGCCACTCTTTGCCCCATGCTCGATGAAGTTTGAATTCTGTCTAACCCAAAGGCTTGCACCCTCAACACCAAGAGCCACAGGTTCGCCATGATATCCCTTGACAACTCCTTTGCTATTAGCTCACATCATCAACTCCTGAGTTTTCACAATGCAGACTTTTGTGGCTCAGTGACAAGGAATTCATCAATGGCTCCAGGCATTGGGCTATGAAAGAGGACCGCTAGGCAGGACCGATTACTCACTCCTCTGTATGGTCATGTCAGGCAAACAGCACACAAAGCACCTGGCCCTGCCCACCCCTCGAGCTTTTGGGGAGGAGGATCAGTGTTTGAGCAGTGACATCACCCTGGAGTTTCAGCCCGACCTGAAAACCTGCAGAACAGGAGTTTCACTTGAAAGCTGATTCAGAGACCTGGCCATCACACATTCATGCAGCACAGTGAACCAATTCAGCAGGCAGAAGGGAGCTGCCGGAACTCAAAACAGAAGGCTCCTTAGCCTGGGAAGTCCACTTGCCTCTCAGAAATCACATGATTAATCCAGATTCAAATGATGTCACTCCAGATCAACATCAAGCACTGGGAAACTCAGCAACAGAGAGGGAGCGGCAGTGGCTAGACACTCAGAGGGTCTGTCTGAAGCCTCTGGTTTGTGAAAGCTCCTGAGGCAGGGGTGACTGTCATACCCCAGGACCAACTCATTCACCTAAAAGAAATCAGAAAAGTGGGGGGGGGGGGGGGAAGGAGGCTGCTGCCAGGATCATTGGTGTCTGCTGAAGCTGCCATTGGCACATAAAGGCAGATGTTGCAGCCCCCCAGCTGAGGGTTCCACTGGAGACTCAGGGAGGAAGCTGGCATATCCTGCCATCCACATTGTACCACAAGAACAGGGCTCAGCCAGCTCAACCTCCAGAGCCAGAAAGGCCAGGGCCCCACCCTAGCCAGCCTCCTCCACCTCCAGCAGCAGAGAATCAGCTCCAGGAAGGTGTTGGGAATGTGGCTGTATCTTGCACAGGGTCCAAATCTTGCTCCATCCAGCTCAGTGTTACTCATAGCGGCTCCGCCAGAAGATCTTCCCTGTCACTTCTGATCTGATCTTTCTAACTGGAAATGCCAGGGATGGGTGCTGGGACCTTCTGCAAGGAAGGCAGATGCTCTGGCCTGGGTTGCAACCCTTCCTCACCAGGCACTGTTGGGGTACATCCTGCAGTAGCTTCCCTACAGCAACGGCACCTTGTCCGTGGCGGGGCCACTCAAGCACACTGTAGCCCAACTCCCGCAGGGCACCACCTCAGAGGCACTTTCTGCCTGCTGCTCCTGCTTCCCAGTCACTTTCTCCAACACGCATGAGACAAGATCTGCCACCCCTCAGGAGACCTGAACCATAGGAAGGCTGCCTCTGTAAGCAACAGTGTCCTGAGAACCCAAAGCCACCAACCTTGAAGGCAAACTAGCAAGCAGGAAGGTGCCAGTAGGTGCTTTCATCTGATGCTTTCAGTGACTCTTGTATGCCAAACTAAGCATTAAAACAAAGCAATCTTGGAAAATGAGAGAGAAGGTGGCAAAAGGGAGGTCCCCCCACCATGTCCACAAACACATTTGCCAGATGTCCCTGTCTGCACTGGTAGAATGAGTTAAAAAGCCTTCCCCCTCTGTGGGACCCAAGTCACACCTTTCCTTTTCCTTTATGATACAAGGAAATACCCCCCCATGGGACAGACATAGGTGAAGCCACCAAACCAAGCTCACTTTGCCAAGCTTGGGTGTACCTGTGGCACATTCTAGAAAGCACCCAACATTCCCAAGCCCACACTGCAGGCAGGACGCAGCCAGTCTAATTCAGAGAAGTCAAGCTTGATCCAGCTCCAGTGCTCCATTCAGCTAAGTGGGTCACTGACACCTTGACCACATGCCAACAGATCTTTTGTTTTCCAACAGTAGCCCACAGCTTGGCTCACTTGTTTAAGTAATCAGGAACAACCTGCTCTGCAGGCACCGTGGGGTACTGCATCCTGTCGGTGGTAATCTGTGGTCTGGTTGCAGTCCTCAACTTGCGGGAGGGAAGGAGATGGTGTTTGCAGTGGCTTTGGGGCCTCTCCCAGCTGTTAGGCTCTGCCAACTGCATGACACAGACTTGGGAAATGGCACTCTCTGAACCTCTCAATCAAATACAAGAATGCAGAATGGTGCTGCCAGACTGCTGCCCACCACCGCACCATGCTCATGTCATGCTCCCTGCAGCAGCAGCCATGGTTTTCCATGTGCAATTCAAGGTGCTGCTTTAACCTTTAAGGCCCAAAGCAATTTAGGACCTAGGTCCCTGAAGGATCACCCCTGCCCATTTCTTGAGGTCAGCTGAGAGGGCTCTCTCCCACATGTTCCATAGCCAGCAGGGGTACATCTGGGGACAACATGGAGGGGGGCTTTCCCTATGGTAGCAGCCAAGCCATGGTGCTTCCTTCTCTCGGAGGAAAGGTCACCGTGTTCACCACTGTTGTTCCAGGGTTGGATTTAAGGCATTTCTATTTCAACCAGCCTTTGGCCTCTATTGAGCTGATGGGGGTTAACCCTGTTCTGGGATTTTTGCTGATGTCCCTGTTCCTGCAAATCACTCTTATACTTTTATTCTTACTTTATTGTACTGTAATGTATTTTGTTGGATTTTTTGTCTTTGCGGGAACCTCCTTGAGTGCCTCCCTGATAGGAGGAGAAAGGGTCGGGTACAGCTTTTTAAAAGAAGTTAGAAATAAAATGATCATTTAAAAGGAAACTTGGCAATACTGGAGGGGATTTTTTACACACATTCCGGCTCTTAATTGACCATCCAATTCAGAGATTAGATTTACCAAACACTGGGCAATGGAAACAAGCTTGTGCATCTGCAGCCTGGGCCTCAATCTTGCCCTCTGGAAGACTGCAGGACACACAAGGCTCCTTGCCCTAATGACAGACTAGTTTGGTGGGCCTCTGGACACCCCTTTGAAGTGCCCCACCCTTCATTATCACATCTAAAAGGCCAAGCTGAGGAGGTAGCCAGATGTTTCCCCCCAGGCCCTTCACTTACATCTAATTAAACTGGTGCCAAGCTCAGTGGGCACCAGACTCTGCCTTGAGCTTGTTCAGTTTAACCTTCCACCTGCTCAGGATCACATAGATCAGTCGGTGGACTGCAAGTGCCACGCTGGTCCTCAAAGACACCAGATCCTTGGGGATCCACTCATTTGGTGTAGAAGTACCTCACAAACTTTCAAGTTACACAGAACTCTGCAGGAACTTAGAAGCACAGATGCCCAATGAAAAGTTCTGCGCATCTTAAAGCTTCCATCCTCTGCTCGCATTAGTGGATCATCCAACATTGGGCGATCAGGGCACCAGCATGGAGATGCAAAGCAGGAGCATTGAGGGGGAGCAGGGAGGAGGACAGAGAGTTGGGCAAGGCAAGACAGCACACTTTTGGCTGCCCTCCAGGCCAAGACCAGGCGGAACAATCCATATTTGGTGCCATGAATCAGACTATGCTGAGCTGTGACAAAGGTTTTGGTGAGGGAGAAGCTCTGGACTTGAGCAACCCTCTGCTATGGAGCACTGGCTCCCACTGCCTCATAACTCTTTTCCTGAATAAAAATCTAGAAGCCTCTCTGGGAAACAGAATCACCACACAACGCAGAGGATGCACTCGCACATCCACAAGACTGTGCATTTAACCTGCATCTAGGCAGCACCTAGGCTAGCCAGTGGTCAAGAATTCATGCATAGAATCAAGCACCTAGCTCAGACTTTCAGAGTCAAACAAGGGGTGAGAAGGAGCAAGTCACCAGCTTCAGCCACACTGAAAGGCCTTGAGCAGCAGGACACAGTGAAAGACACATATAGGGTGCAATCCTAACCAATTTTCCAGCTCTGACATAGCTGTGCCATTGTGGCATGCACTGCATCCTGCACTGGGGAGGCAGTCAAGGGGGGATCCTCAAGGTAAGAGCAGGTTTGTTACCTTATCTTGGGGCTGCATTGCAGCTAGTTCAGTGCTAGAAAGTTGGTTAGGATTGCGCCCTTAATCTCCCAACAAGCCCCGCAAAGTCAATAAGCCTTCACTCCTGAACGGTCATGGTGCCGAAAGTGTTTTTGGAGAGGAAAGGCATGAGAGTCATAGGAAGGCCTGAGCCTCTCCCCAAAGGTGCTCTGTTCCCAGGTAAGCACTACAGCATCTCCCAGAAAGTGTGGGCCACTCACAGCTCAAGGCTTGGAGACACATCCTTGGGGCAGGAAGCAAACAGCAGTGACTCACCAACAACTAATCTAAAAAGGGGCTGCAAGATGCATTGTGACTGTGGTGGCCCAACACAGGCCCTCCCACACACACGCACAACAACAAACTTGACTCAGATGTCCTCTCATTTTGCAATCCGAGAGGAACTGGGGAGTATTACGCACACGCACTCACTGAAATAATAATTGTGTCCTCGCAGGTGGGATCCCTGCTGTCCTCATCAATTGGAGGGGAGAAGACAAGGGAGAGCATACAGACACAACAAGTGCTATCCTCTGCTGACTTGATACAGAGTTCTGTGCAGTTTGAAAGTTTGGCTCCTCCCTTTCCAGAATGGCCTTCATCAGCAGTCATCCCAGCTGGCTGCCTCGGAGGGAGAGGATAGACAGCTGGCTCCCTCCATTGGGCTTGGCTTACCTGCTCCCAAACTGTCTCCTGCAGGAGTCATAGGTCTTCCCTTAGTTCACTGGCTTCTTTCCTTCCCGACTCACATTTATTAAATTGTAAGCCACAATTTTAACCTGTGGACCACCTTGAGTGAATTAGCAGAAAGCAGAGTCTCTGTATTAGTATACAGTTTGCTGTGAGAAGCAAACTCCTTAAGAACCTACTGAGTTCACTTAACCAGAATCAGATCAAAGGTGTGTCTAGCCCAGCATTCTCTAGTTTTCTGTACCAAAATGTGCCGAAAAACATGTGCTTTCAGCACAGAAAAAGGCAGCAATTTTAGCCAAGTGAGCTGCTACCTTGTGCATGAGTGGCTGAGCTCACTGCTCTGTATTCCACATTAGTTGAGTTAACTTTTTTGTCCTAGCAGTGCACCTCTGTCTTCTATGCTTTACAAGGAAATTCAGGAGGAGAAATCACTCTTGCTGAACCTGCTGATGGAAAAACCTTCAGCTCCTGGATTTCTGCTTGCCAGGCAGGTAGAGATAGCAGAGAAGCCCTACTGGAAAAAGGTTGCATCTGCTTTTAAATTAAACATAGAAAAGCCATTGTAATGATTTCTGGCCCAATAGCTAGAACAGAAAAACTCAGGGACACACCAAATCAGCAAATGAACCCTGCATTGCCTCATCCCCTCACTGCTGGTCTAATCTCTCTATGCACAGAGAAGAGGGACAGTGCAGCAGGTTCCCTTTGGAGGGCTCTGGCAAAGGAGAGGCTTGGCTAGATACTCAAATCATCCCCAGGAAAAAAAAATATTTATGCAGCCTATTATTCAAAGTTACCACTTTACAGCCCTATCTTTAGATCTGATTCTATTGCAATGAGGAAGCATCTTTTGAAGACAAACAACATGGCCTTCATCTTAAACCTGACATTAAGGCACACCCTACTTTATTCCTACGTGAATTTACAATTCCCTGTTGCAAGTGAACGCATTGACTTTAAGCTTTGTATGTCATTATTATGATTGTGCAGAAATACTATTAAATAATAACATTTTTGTCCTTTACTCCAAAGGGTCTGGGGTCCTGTACTTAGAGCCATCCCATTTTAAGTTCACAACAACATTAGATAAAGGCAGAGAGAGAGAGAGAGAGAGAGAGAGAGAGAGAGAGAGAGAGATAGAAACTGGTCCAAGGCCACCCAGGGAGCTCCATAGGGTTCTGAACCCAGGTCTCCCATTCCAGGCCTGGATCTTCTGCAGCCTGCCCAATGGCTCTCTCACAAATTTGTCCCTATTTCCTTCTCAGGTTTCCTTTTCTTCTCCCATCCCTCTTTCACACTTTTCCCTTCACCATTTGGGATGTACCCTACTGGTGAATTCCGATGTCTTGGACTGTTTTTTTGATGGTTAACTTTCTACAGAGAACATCACCTAATATTCCACAGAGGATCCATAACTTGGGACCCAATCCAGTCCAACTTTCCAGCACGGATGCAACCACAATGCAGCCCCAAGGTTAAGGGAACAAACGTCCATCCTGCAGCCGCCGAAGTGTCCCAGGTTCAAACCCTGGCAGACTCTTCAGTTAAGGTGGCTCTTGCAGGTGACAGGAACGGGAAAGACACCTGCCTGCAACACTGAAGAGCTGATGCCACTCAAAGGAGACATCCCTGGGCTGCAAGTGCCAACAGTCCAAGTCTGTACAAGGGAGCTTCACAATTGCTGTTGCTGCTGTGAACAGGCATGCTATACCAACAGACTCACCCCAGTTGTGCAAGCCTGGCCACATGGCTGGAAACTCTATGCAGGGCAGGTGGGGGGAGCCCAGCACAATGCAACCTTTGGCATTTGTGGGATGACTTTTAACAATCTAATTCTAGAAGTGGAAGCAAGTGAAGCTGTATCAGAATGACCGATGGTGCCAAATGTTTTCTGGGAATGTTCCCCAAAACTGCAGTTCCACTTACTTCCACAGTTCTCTATGTAAACACACACACACACACACACACACAGATGCACATTTAGGATCAAGGCCCTGCAAAAGCTGAGCTAAGTTTGCCAAGGTTCAGGCACCAACAGTGTTTTGCTAGGCTCCCAAGGGATCAAGCAGATGCCAGGGAGGGCAACAGGATGCAGGTCTCTTGTTGTCTTGTGTGCTCCGTGAGGTATCTGGTGGGCCACTATGAAATACAGGAAGCAGCCAGAGCCTTCTACACTCCACTTGGTGCAAGGGGGCTAGTTTTGATCTTGGCTTCTATTTTATTTGATAGTTTTATTTGCATTGCTTTGCAAGAGTTGCCAACTGCCTAGAGGGTCCCCTCTAGGAAATGGAAAGGTATGACATACATATGTCAACAAGAACAGACTTCCCCATATGCATTCACTCAGGAGAGCTCTTTCAAGAAATCCAAGCACGAGGCACAAGCCCTGTCTCCACTCCAAGAGAAGCGGCTCAGGGCTGCCCCCCACTTTACTCAGGGACTGTACATCAGTAACAGCACAGAAATGGAACTCTCCTTATCGCCAAGAATGAAAAAGTTGATGTACCTGCCCCTGCTACCCTGCCTGTAGTAAAAAAAAGTATGCTTTTTAACCTCCCCTTGTAACCTTCAAAGGGGACAAGTTCACTTTGTTTTGTGAGTTAAGATCAACCATGATGGGTATATAACAAGTTCTTGGCAAACAGATGAGTCAGATTTAGCTTGGCTACCTAAGAACTAAATATATCCTTTTAAATGAAAAAGAAAATCATTAAAAACATATACACCAGGCTTAGAAGCATCTAGACTGTCATCAAGCCAGGCACAAAGAATCATTACTCTGCTCAGGAGTAGCAGACAACACACGGACTATTTGAAAAAATTATTCTGCTTTTGAGTGTCCAATTTTACATCTCTGGATTGAAGTGCAGCCACATAGAATTTGTGTGTTTTGAACACATGAAGGATCATTCCTAGATTATGTGGGATACATGATAAGCATCTAAGTGATCAGCACCTGTTTTAGAAAGTAGCTTTCCCAATACACTTACTTCCATAGCATTCCAACACAGTTGTTGTATCAAGACAAAGCACAACAGATAACCCTGCATAAGACATGAAGTTCTTTTTCCTACTTAGTTCCCAACATCATTCACAAATGCAGTCCCTCTTTCTCTAAAATTCCTTATCTTGTTCCTTCTGTTCTTACAAACTGCTAATTCATTCATTGCCAACTCAGCCATCCACACAAACCTCTTTCCATGCCACAGTGCTGGCGCCAGGTTGCTTGGGACCAAGACAAACCCCTGAATTGAGCCCCCTCCAGGTGCACAGGGCACTACTACTGTCACCAGTACCTAAGTGGACCCTTGGACAGATGGGGGACCCTTGGCCAAAGTCCAGCCTGGCTGCCTCCAGTGCCACTTCTGCCATTCCTTCAACACTGTACTCTTTATGGCCAAGGAGGCACACCCAACTCAAGTTACCTTGTGCCCTGTGAGACAGCCTGCTTCAGACCACTCCCCTAAACTTTGTTTCTTAAAATGTTAATGTGCAGTCCGTTCATAAGAGAGCCATTAATAGAATCCAGGACCCACCTTCCAAAGTGAACCACGATCTGGCATTGCCACAACAGGGTTGCCCTACACTCTTCATTCACACTGCCAGCAAGGAGTGCTGCCAGTGTCACAAGGGCCACTTTCTCCCAGTCTGCCTCTTTGTTTTCTGCATGCAGCACAAGAGACCCTGCCCTGGATAATTTCAATTGAGTGAAGTGTGGTGGACATCCAGAGCAAGGTCTTTTCAGGAGTGGTGCCCACCTACGGCAGCACCTGACTAAGGAAAAGTCCACCTGTCTGCCACCTGGTTAAAATGAGGCTTGGAGTTCTTACTAACAAAAGAGCTGATCCGGCTGTTTTCTCTGCTACCTTTCGACTGAATGTATATTTAAACTGCAAGCATTCTTCTTTTTCTGATTAATTGAGTCTGTTTATTCATTGATTTGTTTGACAAGAAAACCAGGATACTACAAGTCCCCACAATTAAGGACTACTGTATGGGATCAGCTTCTCATAACGATGTGATGTCTTTTTATATTCTCATAACAGAGAAATCAAAGGCCACTTGCTTTGGGATGGTATCTGTATTAAAGATTTGATATTCCTATAATATTATTTAGGAATCAAAATTTAGACTGTTTTAAACATTTCTTTGATGCAATACTGGATAACTCCAATTAGGATTATGAAGACAAATGTTTTGGAGACTTTTGTTTGTGATCTCCTTGGGTAGGTTCATGTACAGAAAGGTGTACACTACAGTATACCATGACCTCAGCTCAAAGATTCACCCAGGATTGTTCATAAATAGGACAAGGTCAACAGTCAAGACCTGGTCTTATTCATAACAGAAATGAAAATAGGATTCCAGACTAATCCCATCATTTGTATTCCCCCCCCAAAGTAAATGATTCATAAATGCTTATTGACACAGTAAGGCTGCCGCCAGCTTACCCGTCATGCTAGCGAAACTGTGATAAGCATGAAACCAGGCAGGCAACTCCTGGGCTGCCAGGTAACCAACCAGTCAAGAGTGATTGTCAAAGTTCAGCAACGAACAAACATGAGCTACACGCCCAGCAGCTGCAAGTTGGAACAAGCTAGCATCTCCCTCCCAGCCAGGCTCCACCTCGCATCGCTGGAGGGGGAAAGGGCAGATCAGAAACTAACTGAGGTTCTCTCCTTAAAACGCTCTTCTGGGGTTGCTGGAAAATCCTGCTTCCATCTCAGAGCCAGAGTGACTGAACTCGCCTCAAGAAGGCTTGGAGAAGTGAATGAAGTTGTGTCTGGGCTCCTCCATTGTCCCCATTAGGGCAAGGCCCTGGTAGCTCTTTTGCTTTTTTCTGTTATGGATTTAATTCTCCTTGTAAATCATGGAGAATCCTCTAGACTTAGAGTAGAACGTGTGAAAATACATGTTCTGATTTGCCACAGGCAGAGGAGCTTCATTGTCTCTTAGATGGCACTCAAGTTTTAACATCTAGCTAAAGCATTTAGCAGTCATGTTCTAGCATTTGAAGGGGAAAGTCATACATTTACACCTCTATTGCTGCACACAAGAGTGCTTTTAAGTCTTGTTTGGCCTCACTAACAGAGACAGGCTGCCGTTTATACCCATTTTCCAGAAAGGGGGAACAAGATCTCCCAATAAATTCATAAGCAAGAGTTTGAAACCAGGCCAGCACTCTTCCTCATCATTCTTCGGTAGTGATATAAACTATGGCAATATTTCTCAAAGTGTCTGTTAAGAGAAAGCAGAACACTTTTGCTTCCTGGGAAACTCCCAGACAATTGCAGCATCAGAGCATTGGGTTCAGGTTCTGCCCTTCCGTGTGCTTTGTGGAATGATTAAACCTCCCCAGACACAGGGGCTTGAGGGTGACAAGTGGATACATCAGCAAATGCAACAAAGCTATTCGGTCATCACATACAAGGACTCCAAGAGGAGAGTCTGGTGGGACCGGAAGAGGAAAAAAAATGACAGGGCAACTCTTACCTTTGCCCAGCACTCGAAGTCTTTCCAAGTGTGGTCTGGAGACAGTGAAGGTGTACCTCTCTGGGCTGAAGCCTGGCTGGCACAGGGCCACTTCCTCACAAAGCCACCTTCTAGCCTGTTACACCCAAAAAAAAATAGTATATATGAATAAAGCCCTCTAAAGTCACCTCCTGTTTTAAGCCTTCCTGGAGAACACTTCAGGGGACAGAGGCTGCCCAACACATGTCCTTTCCAGATTACTTCATATTTTGAAAAATAAAGGGGGAGACCCTTTTTCAGACACCCAAACCTGCTGGGTCAGCCCAAAGAGGGCACCACTTGCCCAGCATCCAGATTCCTTGCCACAGTGGCCAAGCAGAGAACTTCAAATAGCCCACAAGCAGGGCAAGAAGGTAATAGCACACACCCCCACCAGCACACACACAAATCCAGCATGGCATCATCCAAGACTAGTTGTGTGGCCCTGAACTGTCAGCTCATCAGGCTCCAGCCACTGCTCCAAGGTCTAGGATTAGGAGGGCAGGAGTCCAGCTCCACACCTCTGGGGTATCCCACCTTTGGCCCTCCTTTTTTGAAACCAAGAAGCCTGAACTCCCCCCCCCCACTTGGCTCATAGGGGAAGCATCCCAACCCCCTGATCTATTTTGACTGCCCTTCCCTACACTTTGGTCCTGATCTCAAACTCCTGATCAGGGTTGACCAGACTCCCCAAGGCAGCACACCTGTGCTTCTTTCCGGGTGTGGGGGAAGGCTTTCGGGGTCCTGGGGAGCAGTTCCGATCCCAGAGGCACCCCGGCAGCTGGGCCCTACAGTGGGTCACACAGAGAAGCTGTCTGGGGCAGCTCTGCCTCCAGCTGCCCTGCCAGTGTGCCTTTAGGGGCGGCAGCAACCAAAGGTGGACGCCACTGTGGCAGCACCAGGACGGCCATGATGACACCAGGGGAGGCAGTGACCAGACCAGAATGTGCTCTAGGGAGCCAGGCAGAGGCACCGGGGAACAGGAGAGGAGGCCAGAGATGGCCCCAGGAGGAGAAGGAGGCAAGTGAGGCATTCAGGGATCGGGCCCCATGGAGAAGAAAGAGGTTCCTCTCGATTATCCTGGACCCTGGTCGGCGCTCAGAGCACTGACTGGCAGCGGTAGGCAGGCAGGAGCTCTGGTCCGCCTACAGGTGCTGCGGGACTTCAGCACGCAGAGGGGGTGGTCTGCCCCCCCCACTGAGCTACGACGCCCCCCGCCCCGGGAATCTTCTTGAGACGCACCTCCCAGACACGAGCCAAAAGAAAGCAGCCCCCAGAGATGCTTAAGGGGGGAGCAGGGCCGCCTTAGGAGAAAAGGAGGGGAGCTTTCCATAGCCTCGCACGAGCCGTTCGCCGTACACGGGAAAAGTCCAGGAGAGCTCTGGAGCAGGGCGCACTGTCGCCTGGGAAAGAGTTCCTCTGAGCATGGGGCGACTGCCTAGCAGACGGGACTCCCAGCACCCCTCTGCTGCCCGGGGCAGGGACCCTGAAGGGCACGTTTGTCCCTCCCGCCGCTCTTACCTGTAGCAGCAGAAGGAACAGGCAGAGCCCCGGCTGGGTCCCCATCGGAGCGGAGCGGAGAGGAGAGGCGAGGTGACGAACTCCAAGACTTCGCGAAAGTTTCTGCCCGTCTGGGTGCTCGGCGGCTCAGGCAGCAGGTGTGAAGCTCCGCCCCCAGAGGGAGGCCCCGCCCACAGGTGAAGGGGCCGGGCTCCACCGCCCCCCCGCGTCAGTCCCCGTCCCCCCCGCGGTGGATTCTGCGGTGCCTGAGCCAGCGGGACTCTCCTCGGGTTCTGATGCGTCTAAGCACCCGGACCCCTCAAAAAGCAGGGTACAGATACCTTGTGCTGCCCTACACGTGTTGAAGTGAGCGTGTGAACAGGGCTAAGCCTGGGGTTCCAGGGACTATTTGATCTGGCTGTCTCCAGTTCCAATAGCATGTCCTCCTCTTCCCCCCCCCCCCGTACCTGTCTCAGGTATCTGATGCCCTGCCTGCTCCAGAAAGTGGGTGCCGCCACCGAAGCTGGTGCTGCTACCAACGAAGTTTGGATGCTACTCTTTCCCCAGCCTCGATTCCCAAAGGAGGCCCTGCCCAGGACTCTGTTTTCTCCTTCTGGGTGCATGGGTAGGTGTGTACAAGGTGACCAAATACAATGGAGGACAGAGTGCCCTACCTTTAACCTTGCATAGAAGAGGGAATTTTGGCAGGGGCAGCTTCTTAAACCCTTCCATGATGAGCTGCCCCTGCAAAATTCCCTGTTCTATATAGTGGTTAAAGTTATAAGCACTCTGTCCTCCACTGAGGGTGTGGTGTGTGGGGGCTGATGGATGGTGTTGAGGTGGGCGTCCTTGGTTGGGTCAGGGACTGGGTCTCTGTAATGGTGGATCTTTTAGATCAGAAATCCGGGAAAGCGACTATACCTTCCACTCATTTCAGTGGGACAACTGCTATGCAACTGTGGATTGGGGCCCATGGTTTTTCTAAGCAGGGTTGCCAGTATCCCAATTACACTTTATTCTATTAAGTTTCTTTATTACAGTATACTTATACTTACAGCATTGCCCTGTAGGCAAATCAGTGTTAGGTCCTCCTCAAAATGCACTTTTTCCATAAACTTTTTGGCATAACAACCCCAGAAGCAGAATCTTCTCCATGGCTTCTCAGGAATGGGCTTTGCTGATTGCAATGAGTCTTACTCCCAGGTTAGTGCCTGTAGGACTGCAGGCCTAGGGCCCAATCCTACCCAACTTTCCAGCACTTGGGCAGCTGCAATGCAGCCCCAGGTAAGATATGAGAAAATCGTAGAAAATGTTCCCATACCTTGAGGAGGCCTCCAAGACTGCCTTCCCAACACAGGAAGCAGTGCATACCCTATAGGCACAGCAGCACTGGAAAATTGGATAAGACTGGGCCCCTAGTCTCCTACACACCTGTAACTGAGCATAAGGACACAGCACTGAAATGCTGTGTCTACCCCACCTCCATCTTCCTCTGCCACGCCTTTGCTGCCTCAGGTGTAGAATATTAGATTGGAAGCACCCTGGGGCAGAGACGTGTTGCGTAAGAACTGTGCTTGTCGAAGGTGCCATGTGCATACATGAATATTAACGAATGTTTACTTGTCATAATCAGGTTGGGATGGATGAAATGCTGAACTCATTACATCCAAATATCCACCTTACTCGCATCCTGGTGTCTGCAGGCGCTTTATGGATGGTGCTTTCCGTGGAGTGTGTGGGTGGAATGGCCTTGCTGACGTTTGGCATGATTCACAGCAGCTTCCTTTCACTCCCTTACTTTGCTGCTGCTCCATCCCTCAATGGGGTATCCCCACTGCCCCAATGAGTTGCAAAACACCTCTCTGTGATGTGCCCTTGGTCTGCTGCCTGAAAGAGCTGTACCCCTCCACCCTTAGAAGCTGTGCTCCCTTCTAACCCTGTCCCTAAAAGGCACTGGGTCCCTAAAAGGGACTGTTTGGAAAACGTGGAGAAGAGCATGACCAAAATGATTCCTGGGCTGGGGCACCTCCCTTGTGAGGAAAGGCTACAGCATTTGAGGCTCTTCAGTCTAGAAAGAAGGTGCCTGAGGGGGGGGGGGACAGGATTGAGACACAAAAAATTATGCCTGGGGTGGATAGAGGGAAGTTCTTTCCCTTTCGCGAAACTCCAGAACCAGGGGACATGTGATGTGGACATGGTGGTGGGGCAACCATGTAACGTTCTGTGTTAACATAAAAACTGTGGGGTCCCTTCAGTGGTGAAGGCTTGGTCATCCCATCAAATGCTGATTATGGCTGGGGGGGAGGGAGCACCAAACCATCTTCTGTCTGCCTGGCACTTAAGGTTGGCTTTCTGTTACACCATAGCATGAGACCAGAAGGGGCAGTGCGTTTTTGGGGGGTGCCAAGATTGTGGAATGCCCTCCCTGTTGAGATCCATTTCCCACCCTTTCACTTTTTTAGGCCTCTCTTAAAACCCCTTTTTGTTTCAGAAAACTTTTGATTAATGATGTTTTTTAAAATGAGCTTCTCTTTTGAAGGTGAGGCTGCTTTGTTTTATATTTCGTTCTTCCCTCATTCATACTGCTGTTCTCTGTCCTGTATTTGTGTACTTTTCTTACTTGGGATTTTATTGTTATTGGGTTGTGATGTCTGCAGTTTGTACTGGGTGTCTTGGAAAAGAACAGTGGGATTAAAATGAATGGATGGATGATGTTCTCAAATTTGCCAGACAACCTGCCAAGAATAGGAGAGATCCCACCTATCACAAGATCCCATCTATCACAAGGCAAAGGCAATGAATGGACAGGAGGGGTGTAGGTCATGTGCCTATATTTGCACACTCTCTTCCCCCAGAGGAAGCCCACAGCTAGCTGAGAGTCTCCTGGAAGTGTCAGACCTCTTTATTGTGGGAAAAATACCTGACCAGGGATAAGTAGGATTTTTGTTAAATCATAAAATGTTTAGTTAAATATTTACTTCTGGGGGAGGTACATGTTTCTAAATATTCCCTGGCCTCACCCCTTGGGTCAAAACAAGCTTCACAGCCAAAGAACACACCTGTACACCTGCCACCTGCTGCCCTCTGCTGTGGGGAGAGAGATGAACAAGAGCCTGCAAACAGACAGTATTGATTTTCGGGCAGAAGTCTTGCCCTGTCTCTGCCCTAATGTAAGAATTTACTGAACATAAGAACAGCTCCACTGGATCAGGCCATAGGCCCATCTAGTCCAGCTTCCTGTATCTCACAGCGGCCCACCAAATGCCCCAGGGAACACACCAGATAACAAGAGACCTCATTCTGGTGCCCTCCCTTGCATCTGGCATTCTGACATAGCCCATTTCTAAAATCAGGAGGTTGTACATACACATCATGGATTGTACCCTGTAATGGACTTTTCCTCCAGAAACTTGTCCAATCCCCTTTTAAAGGCATCCAGGCCAGACGCCATCACCACATCCAGTGGCAAAGGAGTTCCACAGACCAACCACACGCTGAGTAAAGAAATATTTTCTTTTGTCTGTTCTAACTCTCCCAATACTCAATTTTAGTGGATGTCCCCTGGTTCTGGTGTTATGTGAGAGTGTAAAGAGCATCTCTCTATCCGCTTTATCCTTCCCATGCATAATTTTGTATGTCTCAATCATGTCCTCCCTCAGGCACCTCTTTTCTAGGTTGAAGAGGCCCAAATGCTGAAGCCTTTCCTCATAAGGAAGGTGCCCCAGCCCAGTAATCATCTTAGTTGCTCTCTTTTGCACCTTTTCCATTTCCACTATGTCTTTTTTGAGATGTGGCGACCAGAACTGGACAATACTCCAGGTAAGGCCTTACCATCAATTTGTACAACGGCATTATAATACTAGCCGTTTTGTTCTCAATACCTTTTCTAATGATTCCAAGCACAGAATTGATCTTCTTCACTGCTGCCGCACACTGGGTCGACACTTTCATCGACCTGTCCACCACCACCCCAAGATCTCTCTCCTGATCTGTCACAGACAGCTCAGAACCCATTAGCCTATATGTGAAGTCTTGATTTTTTGCCCCAATGTGCATGACCTTACACTTACTGACATTGAAGCGCATCTGCCATTTTGCTGCCCATTCTGCCAGTCTGGAGAGATCCTTCTGGAGCTCCTCACAATCACTTCTAGTCTTCACCACTCAGAAAAGTTTGGTGTTGTCTGCAGACTTTGCCACCTCACTGCTCAACCCTGTCTCCAGGTCATTTATGAAGAGGTGGAAGAGCACTGGTCCCAGGACAGATCCTTGGGGCACACCACTTTTCACTTCTCTCCATTGTGAAAATTGTCCATTGACACCCACTCTCTGTTTCCTGGTCTTCAACCAGTTCTCAATCCATGAGAGGACCTGCCCTCTAATTCCCTGACTGTGGAGGTTTTTCAGTAGCCTTTGGTGAGGGACCATGTCAAACGCCTTCTGAAAGTCCAGATATACGTATAATGTCTACAGGTTCTCCTGCATCCACATGCCTGTTGACCTATTCAAAGAATTCTATAAGGTTTGTGAGGCAAGACTTACCCTTACAGAAGCCATGCTGATTCTCCCTCAGCAAGGCCTGTTCGTCTATGTGTTTTGATATTCTATCTTCGATGAGGCATTCCACCATCTTACCCAGTATAGATGTTAGGCTGACCAGCCTATAGTTTCCCGGTTCCCCCCTCTTTCCCTTTTTAAAGATTGGTGTGACATTTGCTATCCTCCAATCTTCTGGCACCGTGGCCGTTTTGAGGGACAAGTTGCATATTTTAGTTAAGAGATCAGCAACTTCATTCTTCAATTCCTTAATAACTCTTGGGTGGATGCCATCAGGGCCTGGTGACTTATTGATCTTTAATTTATCAATGAGGTCTGAAACATCTTCTCTTTTAACCTCTATCTAACTTAATTCCTCGGTCAGGAGGGGCCGTTCGGGCAGCCGTGAAGACAGATGCAAAGAACGCATTCAATTTATCTGCCATCTCTAAGTCTCCTTTTATCTCCCCTTTCCCTCATTCACCATCCAGAGGGCCAACCGCTTCTCTGGCAGGTTTCTTGCTTCTAACATATTTGAAGAAGCTTTTATTATTCCACTTAATGTTGCTGGCCATGTGTTCCTCATAGTCTCGCTTGGCCTCCCATATCACCTTCTTACATTTCTTTTGCCACAGTTGATGTTCCTTTTTATTCTCCTCATTAGGGCAAGACTTCCATTTATGGAAGGAAGCTTCCTTGCCCTTTACAGCCTCTCTAACTTGGCTCGTTAGCCATGCAGGCACCCTCCTGGATTTAGTGGAACCCATCCTTCTTTGTGGTATACTGTGGTATAGTATACTGTGGTATACTATATTTCTTTGTGGTATACTGCTGTTCAAGGGTACTTGCACCAGAATACATTTAAACAATACAACAAGTCAACTTGGTAGTCTTGTTCCTGCTCCTCCTGTTGGCCTCTGGAGCCAGGAAGTGATGGAACTTCATCTTCTGGGTCAGGGAGAGAGGAATCTATTCAGGCTGCTCAGCACAGGGGAGATGACCACAGTTGAACTCAAGGCCAACCTGACTGCGCAAGCAAAATGCCACAGGTTTTTTAAGGCGGGGGACAGGACAGACAGTGACCATAGTTAAGAAGCCTGCAAGCAGAGTGATGTGCTGGATGAGCCCTCCAGTGGTTGCAGAGGAATGCAAGTGGTCATGCTGGCATTGCATCTGGCCCTCAGGTGCTGCTGCAGCTTGCCTTGAAATAGCAGCTTTTGGGAGGCAACAGGTGGGGAGATGAATGGCTTTTGGTTTGTGGGCTGCCCAGAGAGTTGGCCACTGTGGAAACAGGGTGCTGACTAGCAGTGCCCTTGATCCAACCCAGCAGGAGTCCATGTATGCTCTTATGCTTGGCTCTCATACAACCACAGCTGCTTGGGCCTGAGAAATGGCTTAAGCCACTCTGGGGAGGTGCTATCCATTCATGCTGATAGGTCTGTGGCCAGAGACACTACCAAGACTGGAACAGCAGCCACGGCTTTGATTCGTAAGGGGGTCAGAATGCAGGAGCAATGGATAGACTTTGACAGGATGAAGCAGGACAGAGATCAGGACACAGTGGGGTGGTGGTGGAGGAAGAGGGCTTGATAGGTTGCCATGAAGGTTGTCACAACCCCCACACCCCTAACAGAATAAGGTTGCAATCCTATCCTCACTTTCCTGGGAGTAAGTTCCATTGAACACAATAGGACTTACCCTAGGATTAGGATTGTACCCTAAGTAAATCTTCCTCAGAGACCCTCTTCCTTCAGAGGTGAGGTAGCCCCAAACAGAGGTGTTTGGTAGCCCCAAACAGGACCTTCTTGGTTGTGTTCTTGGTTCTTCTTACACTCCAGAAGGCTCAGAGATAGCTGTCCTTTCAACACCCACCACACTCCTTTTGACACCAGGCCTTTTTCTTTCAGTCATGGATTTAATCTGGCTCAGAGAGCCTCTCCCCTGCTCTTGTTGTCAGGTTGGGTCCCTCTAGCCCAACATTCTGTTTCCAACAGTAGTCGGGCAGCTGGAACCCTAGGGCAGCCATTTTCAACCACTGTGCCATGGCACATTGGTGTGCTGCGAGTGGTCCACAGGTGTGCCACAGGAGTTTGGGGAAAGGTCATTTATTAGTAGGGCCAATGGGGGATGTGAGCCCCCCACTGGCAGCCTGCTGTGCCTTATCAATTGTCAAAAACCTGATGGTGTGCCTCGACAATTTTAGTGCCTTGTCAGTGTGCCACGAAATGAAAAAGGTTGAAAATCATTGCCCTAGGGGGTCACAGAGAGGGCAGAATGGCATCGTCCAGTCCTTGATGTACTGTTGCTGTACCTTGGTGAATGCAAGGAGGAGCCACATTCTCCTTGCATTCATAACACCTCTCTTTTAAAAAAAATTACAATCAATGTTGCCATTGTGCATCCTCTGGCATTTGGGCTCTGCTTGCAGGTTGGCAGGCACTCATAAGTAGCTTAACAGAAGGTGGATGGGGGGGGGGGGTTGCAGCAGGAAAAACCGGTCAGGTGAGTGTTAGGGCTGGAGGGAGGCAAAGGGGCCCTGAAGCAAGCAAAGGCGTGGGGGTGGCCTGTGTAGCCTTCTTCAGCACCGCCCCCCCAAGGGCTCAGGTTTCCATTTATTCTTGCTCCCATGAGAAACTCTCCCCTGGAATGTGCCTCAGGCAGGTGGGTTACTGCTGGGTGGAAAAGGAGATGGGAGTATAATTCACAAGTGCCAGCAAGACTTCCTAGGCCCAGCACGCCAACAGAGCCCCCTCCCAAGAGCTCTGCAGTCCTGCCCCCCCACCCCCTTCCAGAATGGGAAGTGAAGCTAGAGCACAGGACATCATCTCTGCTGGGTGGGGCAGAGATTAGAAACAGAACAGCCCTTGCCAGCGGGGCCCACTCATCAAAGACACTGGGTGCCATGCAGCAATTGCCTTTGCTTTGTTCATTTGCAATTTCAAACCTTTATCTCCTGCAGCCCTGAATCAAATCTGGGAGATCCAATCAGTGCTCAACTGGGGAGAAGTGTCAAAACATAGCAAGACAGCTGAGAGAGGAAGTGAAAGACAAATAAGGAGGCAGCTTGTGGGGGTGGCCCAACCCTCCTTGGCAGGCTTTTTCTCCCTAGATGGGCAATAAGGGTGACTTGCAGGGGTGCCTGAGGACATAACCAGGAAAGTCACATGATGTCACATCCTCTTTTGCAAATCCGGGTCACCGGGTTGGGATGGACTAATCAGTGCCACCCTGTTGGGACCTGGCAATGACTCAGGCTTCCAAAAGACAGGACTCAGCAATGAGTGTGATCGCTCACTCTGCCCACCCCAGCCCCAGAACAGCTGGGCATGGCCTCTGTAAACCTGATGGATCATGGCCTTGCTGCAAAACAGCATGGGGGATCCACTTGCCCCCCCTTTTCTTGGCACCCAAATGAAGGCTTGGCTTTGTTGTCAGGCCTTCAGATATTAAACTCGAGCAGGATAGTTATGATCCTTCTATTTGCCACCCTGACCCTTCTCCCTCCCCCCAGTGGTTTTGTGGCCATACCTGCTGCTCTTTTCACTGCAGGATATTGGCCTTTGTATGCCTTGTAAGCTTCCATGGGGAGATAGGCAGAGTGCAAGTTTCGCAACCAACATGACAGTGCTGCTTCACACACCTCATTTGACATTCCATTTACACAGTCAGCACACAAATTGCATGAAAAAGGCTGCCTGGAAATCAGCAATCCTAGGTCCTTCCCATTGCCTACCACTAGAGGTCCTTTGGGAGTGTGGAGCCAGGGACTGCATCTTGCCAGAGCATAGGGAGAGGAGGAAGACATCCCTGAACTCCCCACAACCCCTCCCCCAACTTCTCAAACTTTTCCCCCCCAGCTGTTTAACAAGCAGCATCAATGACACAAGAGGATGATGGGGCTGGAGCACAGTTTGAGGAGCTTCTTCCAGTGGCAGGAGGAGGAGGAAAACTCTCCCCCCCCCCTTTTTGGCCAGGTTTGGGAAAGCTCTCAGCTTGTCGGCTTTGTTTTGGAAAGACCTGACCTTGGCTGCTGTTTGCTTTGGGGATGCTTGTTATACGATCTGCAAGTTCTGATTGATGGCAAAGCTTGAGAGGCAAAGATGATGGAGATGGCACTGCTGCACAGCCTAGCCAAAGGGAAGGGGGGGGGAAAGAGCTACTTCTCTCCCCTACTTGCTGCTCAGGAAGGGAGAGTGGGGGCCTAACTCCCTGGAACACTCATAGGCAGCTGCTTGGCCTAGGGAGGTACCAGGAGTCTCCCACATCCTACTTGGCCAGTTTGGAGGTTTTTGTAAAGCTGCATATTCAGCCCAAGACAGCCTTCAGCTGGCTGCTAAAATATTTCAACACCTAATCCCTACCTTTTTTTGCAGAGCCAGGTCTGATTTTAAGGAAGAAATCAGAGGCTCTCTTAATGAACAGAAACTGTTCTCTCTATAGTTGGAGAAGGTAATGTGGCAGCAAAGCTGTAGGGGGGCACTTTGCTTTCCCAATGCCAGGGACAGGCTCAGAGGAGGACACCCCAGGTTTTAGAAAATGCTTTATTAAAACTTTACACCCTGATTGTCCAAGCCTTTCATCAACAAGTCTATTTTATACAAGGTACAAAAAAAGTGGCATATGAGCCCTTAGAATACACTTATGAAAAAAGGCAACATGAGGTTTCCTGGGAAAGTTCCTGGATAGACAAAGGGTCAGGTGCCTGAAAAAGGCAACATGAGGTTTCCTGGGAAAGTTCCTGGATAGACAAAGGGTCAGGTGCCTGATTGGTGAGAGTCCATCCTTCTCTTCTCTCCCCCCTCCCCCCCCCACTCCTGCATCTCACTGGGAGGCTCCAGATCCAAGTCAGGGAATGCAGGCGCAGTAGGAGCTTAGCACCTTCTGACCCCTGGAATCAGTCCAGAACTGGCCATGAGGTTCCATAGGTGGAAGAGTCAGCAGGCCACAGAACATCACTTGCCTGGCTAGGAGGTTCTCTTAGGCATATTCTTGGGAGATGGGAGGCAGTCCACTAGCCAGGGGTGGGTCCAGACCTCCTCCTAGGAAGGCTTTCAGAAGGATCCTCTCCCTGAGTCTTTAGAAAGTCCCAGAGCCAGGAGGGAATCCCCATAAGGAGATGTGATCCGCTTGGCAAAGGAAGAGCCCCAGCCTTGCTGAGAAAGCAATGATCTGTCCAAATGGAGATCCCACTGCAGGGATGAGAGCTGGCAGACTCTGCAGCGTCTTCCTTAAGCATCCTCCACACCCCCTCCATACAGGTCTGCCAGCTTCTTGAAACGGCTGCCCCACTCATTCAAGTAGTCATAATCCTGGTCCCGATCGGAGCCGGAGGAGTTGAGGGAGCTGAGAGAGGCGGCCTCGGAGGCACTGCCCTCATAGTCAAACACCAGCAAGGAGTCATAGGGGGGTGCCGTGGGGTCCGAGTCTGCCGCCTTCAGATTCTGCAGAGGCAAAGGGGATGCACAGGTTAGCCAGCTACAGTTCCCAATAAAGCCAGGTGACCAGAGGAGGCAGTGGCACTTCAGCAAGGCCGAGCAGAATCCTGCTTTCCACTGAGGCCCACCACCATCAGCAAGCAGCAGAGGGGATGCTGAGAGGGCCTTCTTGGTCACAGCCCTCAGTCTATGGAACTCTTTGCTCCAGAAGGCCCTTCAGTCGTGACCAGCTGTTTGCAGTTACTTCTGTGTTTGCGGGTGGTTTCTTTTTTTTTAAATGAAGCCATTTAGTTTTCAGCTTCCCCCCCCCATCTTTCTGATGCTTACATAATTTTGTTTACTGTTTCATGCAGTTGATAAAGAATAGAATTAAAAATACATACAAAGTAGTCATACACCACTTTGATGGCCCTTTTTTGCGTAGAGAAGCAGCTTACAGGTTTTAAAATAAATGCCAGTCACGAGCTTCCCAAGCCCTGAAGCAGAGGCCAGCTACATCACCCTTGCCTCGAGGGGAAGAGCCTTCTTGGCAGGCCTTCTTGCATGCCACTTTCGTGCATGTTAAGTTGCCACAAGGACTCCAAGTCCGACTGCTGGGCAACCCGCCCACAGTTTAAGAGTTTTACTACTCTGGGAAACTGGGCCTGCCAGCTGGCACAACGAAGAGACTTGTTACTGCTGGGCAAAGGACCTGCTCTGGGGTGGTGGTAAAAGGTTGCAATGAACATGTTAACAGTCCCCAGTTCAACTCCAGGACCTCTACCCACCTCAGAAGGCCCCCCCTCCAAAGGAGCTTGGTGCTCCCCCTGCCCGCTGGTGCAAACACCACTAGAAGGACCCAGCTCCATGCCAGTCATTGATGCCCTGCATGCACCTGTTTCTGAACACTTCTCTCTCTCCACCATCTTACCTCGTGGATGAAGTTGCCAATTTCATCAGGGTTTGCAGGGCGTGGGCAGTACTGAGGGGCTGGTAGAAGAGTGGGCACAACATCATTACGGAGAACAACATCCGGTCGAGAATCCAGGCCTCTGTGCAGCTGACTGAGGTCGTAGTCCTTTGGGAAAGGCAGAGAGACATCAGAGAGAAGCCGACGTCAGACTGTAACACTGCAAAGAAGCTGCATGTTCACAACTGTCTTTTCAGTAGTCCATGGTACACCTTTTCTCCTGCCAGGCCTCCAGGCCATTGGGAGAGCTTTGAAAACTCTCTCAGAGTCTGCAATCCCAGACCTGTATGGCTGGCAAAGCCCTTGGAAGGCAGGGGTGGGGAAGAACACCAGTGATACTGCTGCAGCCTGCCAGAATGGTCCTATATCTAGCTGCAGTGGGAATCATGCTTGTGGGAACCATCTGTTGTAAACAAAGGGGGTGTCAGGGTGCTCAGGGTTTTCGAACCCTAAAGCCCTCAAGGCCCACTGCCCAGTAGTACTGCCACTGCCCTGTATGTGCCAGTGCCTCAGTCCAGGGACACTGAGAACCTCTAGGCTTAATTCTATCCCTTGCAGGCACTGAGCTCTTTCTCCAATTAAAGCCTCAGTTCTCAAGTCACTAGACCTCAATGAGCACTTGGTAGCTTGCTGAACTGCTAGGCAGGATTCTGAACCTTTGTGCACAACAGATAATGAAACAGCTTAGTAAAAGATATTTTAGTTTATTAAGTACATAAGGTTACACACTCTACAATAAGGAAGCAAATACTAGAGGCATAAACATCTAGGAAACGTATCAGCAATAAAATAATAAAGCTAGCTGGCTATCTCTATTAAAACCTCTCTCTCACCTGGGTCAGTTACTCTTGCAGATCTCTTAGCTCCAGGGCTACCTGTGGGGCCAGGTGCCCATGATGGACAATGGAGCTCACACGCATGCAGGATCTTGCTCCCAAAACTCTGTTCAAGAAGGACCCTCACACCCCCTGGGCACTCATTATTATACTTCTTATGCTAATAGTACTGAGGTGACTTCATACTTATTAGACTGTCCAATCAGAACCCTTGAGGAACAGAACCTTCTTGAACCAACAGAACAGAAGTTGGTCTGGTTGCTAACCCCTCATAGTTCTTACCCCTCCCAACTGGAGATCCACAGCTGCACTCAATCACCCCTGATAAGGCGCCTCTCTGTCTGCTAAGGTGCTAAACATTCCAATTGGTTGTAATTCTTGTTATCTGTCCTTCCTGGCCAGCAAAGGAGAGACAACAAATCCTTTTCTTTATTTACTCACATTCCTGCAGCTGGGAACTGCTAGCAACTTCTCAGTTACACTGCCTTAGTTTGGTTCAGGCTTTGCATGCCAACCTAGGCCTAACATGTACTTATTCATGACACCATCTAATTTATTTGAATTAAAATGGATCCATGCTGCCTTGCTGCAATAGCTGGTATTTGTGGGAGCTTAAAAGATCAAAGAGACAACACACACACACACACAAGCAGTTTTTGCATATTCCCCACCTATTTCCCAGAGAAGCAAGGAGGGTGTGTTTTGACAGTCAACTACTCCATCCGAGGTTGCTGAGGAGTAGCGAGTTGATAAGCATATGGAACAGAGGCTTTTGGAAACCAGTAAATGCATAATGGACATCCTTCTTGATCTCCCTCTCCCAAACCACAAAATTAGCAAAATTCTAAGCAAGAGATTCACGAGGCCAAGCCACAGGATGTTTCCCTGGGCACCTCTTCCTCTCTGCTGCAGGGTCTCTGCAGCCATCTTCCATCTTTTTTCAGGCTTGGCTCTCTTCCAAACATCAGGCTCTCCAAAGCTGTTGACAACATGAACTGCTTTGGAGAGCCTGATGTCTTGAAGGAAGAGAGCCAAGCCTGAGAGATTGCTGCAGGGACCCTCCATGTTCAGAGTTAGTCTACCTCCGCATACCAGCTGCTGAGGAGCAACAGCAGAGCCTCCATGCTCTGCCTACTTATGAACTCCCTGGAGGCACTGCTGGGAACAGAATGCCAGGCTAGGCATTTCCCAGAAGGCCAGCTGGCACTCACCTGGTCTTCCTCCCCACCTCCCTCTTCACCATAGTAGAAGATGTTGTCCCGTGTGTCTTCCTCCGGGAGCAGCAGTGGCTCCTTCACCACCTTCCTCCTCCTCACAAAGAGGAGCAGCAGTAGCAGGATAACTGGAAGAGATCAGAAACAAGCCTGAGTCTTGGTGTGTGTCTCAGCAGGTCCTCCTGCACCTTCTCTAGAGGAGGACAGGAAACAAAGACAGGGCTTTTTTCAGGAGCAAAAGGGATCTACTGACCAAGTGCTCTGCATTAAAAGATGTGGGAGTGTGCATTTTTCCTCTTCTTGGGCCCCGAGAAACTTGTAGGGGATAAGGTCTGCCTGAGGCTGGAGGAGGACAACAACTGGGCCCACCTCCCAGCCTGGAAGCCCCCAAACACTGGGAATGGCAGGCAGTGCAGAAGCCAGCAATGGTTTTGGCACAGACCACCATCTTGGCAGAGCAGAGCCCTGTGCCTTATTCCAAGGTCATAAAGGAACACTTGGGGAAAAAAGGAGCAGGCAAGATGAGGACCCATCTGAGACATAAGAGCCATCTGTTGCACATCCAGTAATGAGGCCTTTGGAGAGGCCCTGGAGCCAGGGACTATGAGAGGAATTTTAGCAGAGGGTACAAAGTTTCTTCTGGGCCCCTTCCCAAAGCGGAAGGGGAGCAATGGGGACAGGCACAATGCAAAATAGGGCGGGGGAGGGTGCTAAAAGTCACAATACTCTTTGGAGCTCAGGTCTACTAGGCTTCTTGTTGCAGAGCCCAGGTCCACCCATCCAGGTGGCATTCGCAGCTAGATAAAGTTATATGGAAAACCAAACACACTCCTGAGTCTCTCTAAAATTTTTGAAATATAGAAAATGGATTGCTAAAAATTAGCATTGTTGCATTTAGGCTCACACTAGAATGGATCAAAATGAACTTCTGCAGCAGCTGTAGCCCCACAGCTGGGTCCCTGAGCTTCTATACACTCCCTCATGGTAATGAGATCCAGAAGTCAAAGAGCTACTGTAGCAGGCCAGTTTCCTCCCAGATTTGACACTGTGTTAAAGAGGGTTATGGATGCTTTCCTGGGTCTGGTGTGTATGGCTTGCAGCAGCAGTTAACATTGCATGCACGTAGTTGTGCCCCAGCATTATGCGCTGGCAGCGAGTTCAGCTGAGATAGGAAAATGTCAGGTCCCATGAACTTTATGGGCCTCCTCCTTTGGATCCTGGGCCCCCTTTCTGACCCTGGGCAAGGGTAAAAATTACACTCACACCCCCTTTAATAAGCCTGGCATGAGGCTTGCTTACAACTCTGTCTCAAATGAGCAAATGGCTCTACCCCTTCACTGAACTCCCCCTTTGTCCTGCTGCCACCCCACGATGAGATCACCCAGACTCACTCAGTAGTGCCAAAATAGCTCCCAGGATGGCCAGGATCACAGATGCTGGAACAGGAAGGCTCGGCTGTTCCTGGGGGCACGGAGCTGCCTGGTCCGCCAGCCCTGTGCAGTCGCACACAATCACTCTGAGGACCGTCAGCTGTTCCTCGCCCCCAACGTCCAAGAGCCGGAGGAAGACCTCATAGGTTTCCGGCTTCAAGGCCTTCAGCAGCGACAAGATGGCATTTTCTCCTGCAATGGCACAACCAAGGAGTCAGCAAGGCTAGGAGTCCCAAAGTCGCAGACAAGAACACGCATAGCAACACCACAATGGTCTTCTTGTAAGATGGACTATGGCAGCCAACAGGTCAGTGTGCTTCCCCAACTGCACTCACTGGCACCCAAATCATTGCTGCCAAGAGTTCAAGAGGGCTGTGGAGGGAGCTCTAGGGAAGACCTGCTTGATGACACCAAGGAGGTGTCCAACAGATGGGCAGCAGTTCAGGCCTCAGTGCCAGGAAGAGGGAAGCTCCCCTCTCAGAAGCAAAGGAAATGAAGTCACAGGATCAGACAATCGACCAACCCTGAGCAGTATGGTCTGCACCAAATCAAGGGAGACCTTCCCTCTCACCTCCAACTCTATCCTTTCAAGAGATGCCAAGCACAGGCGATGGGGTCTCCTGCTGCAAAACCCCAATGGCTCCCAGCTTTTCCAAGACATGCTTATTACTATCTTTCAGAAAGAGGAAGGGGGGAGAAATGTGTTGCCAGCCTAGGGCACAACGTTCCACTCTAGATATGCACCAAGAGAGCAGTCCATGGGCTTGCATGTCTCTCCCTACCTCGTTCATCCATTTCCACAGCCCAGTTGTCATCAGGGTTGTTGATGAGCTCTGCACGGAAGGGGGAAGTGTGGGGGGGCAGGTCTCTGTCCAGGACATGCAGCTTTTGGGGCACTGGCTCGTGACTGCAGAAGGCCACATCCTGCCGATCAGGCTCTGGGCCATTGTCATTCACATCCAGGAGTGTCAACACCAGGGTGCCTGTCCCAGTAGCCGGGGGAGCTCCTGTTTTGAAGAAGAAAAGCCAGCTTTATAACCTAGCAAAATTGTGCAGGGTGTCAAAGCATGGCAAGCAGGTTGTGCCATGCCCAGGGCTCCTCCATCATGCACCCACCCAGAGACATCCAGAATCCCGCAGATCTCAAAATCAGTTTTTAAAAGGTTCACCATGTTTCTAGTCTAAGAAGTTGTAGAGATGGGATTTGAATAGAGGTAGCAACATCTCTCTACTTTCTAATGTCTGAAAAGCGGGGGAGCATATTCTGCAGATCTACACACACCTCCCTCCTGACCTCTGGCAAGTCCCCCCCAGGCCCTAAATGCCCACCTTTCATCCAAACAGACTTACAAAAGCCCAAATTTCCCCCAGCAGGACAGCTGTAAGATGGACTATTTTGTGCTGTTTGCGATTTTTACCCATCAAGTAAGATGCAATTTGAAATGTGAAGATGAAGGTTTCAGGCAGTCACAGCTTTTGCTCGGGCTGTTGAGAAACCATTAAGCAGTTTTCCCAACACAGGCCTGAGGCTTCTGCCACCCGTGTTCCCAATTCATGCCGCATTTCTTTGGCTCATTAACCTACTTTCTAGCACAGAATTAGGTACATTCAAGCTGCAACCAGAAGGGTCATCACCTTCTGTGTGGACCTCCTGTTACTCCAAAGGGGGGCATCAAATAGGGGAAGGAAAGGTGACCCAAGGAGCATGCATCTCAAACTTTCACCACCACTCTGGGGGAAAAGGCAGAGACATGCTTCCATCCTGGAAGCAGCCAGTTGTCAGGACACCCTGAATCATGTCTTTAGGAAGCCTGAAAAGTACTTCCCTCCCCCTCCCACACACACATTCTTCCCAGATAAGCCTACATGTCTTTTTATGGCAACCCACAAGGGAGGTGGAGCTCCCCAGCCATGTGCTCTTCACATGAGTCGCTATCATCGTCATCATATCGCACGGCAACAAAGAGGCTTTTGATTCTCTCCCCTGCCAGGGATGATAACCAGCCAGCAGGCCTCCTGCCCCCTTTCCCAGCTGCACAGCCATTACCGTCGTCTGCAGCCAGCACAATTGCCTTGTAGGTGTTGTTCTTGACAAAGACGGACTCCCGGTCCAGGTGGTCCTGGGCCGTGATGATGCCATTCTCGGGGTGGATGGCCAGCCAGTTTGCCGGGTCGTTCCCTATGGCGTACCTGGGTGAAGGGGAAAGATGCATGATATCGAGGGACCAAGAGTCTGCTGAGGTTCTCCCCCCCCCCCCGAGGCAGAAACCAGCAGCATCCATCACATAATTAGTACAAGGTTTTATGAGATGGTTGAAAGCCCCACACAGTTCAGCAGGACTCCTCCTTCGGGAGGGGGGGCACTTTCTGCAGTAGCAAACCTTCTACAATGGGGACAACTCCTGAAAAGTGGCTTTTGGCCAAATCTTTCTTCTACCACCTCACAATAAGTTTTCCGCACCTGCTGGAGGTTCCTCCTGTTTTTTGCTGTAGTGCACAGGTGTGCCATGCAAAGGACTATGGGATAGCAGCTCTATGGAGCTGGAGGAATGCACTTCTGCACATGGCTTCAGAGAAAACAGGGGTATCAAAGCTATCATAGTAACCAAGTGCACCTTGGGACCCACAGAGGTTGGAGGAAACAAAGGATTCTAACACTTTCGGCAGCTCATTCCACCTACTGCTCCACTCAAGGTTTAGGTCAAACCTGGCAGGGTGGGAGGGAGATCCCTCTGTGTTTCCTAGCCATTGCTTCCCCTTCATCCTCTGTGGGAAAGGTGAAGAGCTCCCTCCCTGTCCTCTGAAGTGAGGATACTGCTCTTGCTGCCCTTCAAGTCTTCTCTCTGGGCTTTTGCATTATAGCAAGATGTTCTGCGGAACTGACATCTGGGTGAACAAAAGTTCTGATCTGACCACTTCTCTCTCTCCCGCTAGTTATGAGAACCTCTTTTTCTCAGTAGAGAAAATCTTTCAGTCTTATGACCTGTGAAGTGTGCAGAGATTCTTACCCCAACCTCAGCCAACCCATTAGGGAGCTATCATGTTACCCTCTCTGCCTGTCCAGCTCTACTTTAGAGCATCCTGTTTCCATCCATCAAGGAACAGCACAGAGTGATGAAGGGGAACTTCGCCAAATGATCTGTTCCCGGAAGCAGGAGGTGTGTTGTCACAGCAAAGGCAAGCCCCAGCAAGGGCCACGAGGTCATCCAACTCCCAAGGCCATCAAACCCATCCATCTCCAGCTGCCAGTCAATGGGCCACTGAGCCAATCATACATGCTTGTCCCCTTTACCTGCCCCAGGATCGACTCCCTGCAGCCTTACTTGATTTTCTGGGACTGCATCTTATCTGGATCCTGAGCTGTGTAGGCTGTGATCTTCTGTCCTATAGGGATGTCCTCTGAGACAGATGCTTTCCAGATGGGGGGGTCAAAGATGGGGGCCTCGTTCATGTCCCTCACTTTAACGTTCACCGTTGCCGTAGAAGGCTGAAGCTTCACCACAAAGGGAGCCTCGTTGGTGACAGCAACCTGCAGCCCGAACTGCTTCCTCACTTCAAAGTCCAAACCCTGAATGGGCAGCAAAGAGAAGAGCATCAGGTATCTAAAACCAACATTGGGCCAATACTGCTCCTAAAGTATTGATCAATTGCAGGAGGGAAGCAGCACTTGATAGCCGACGCTTCCTTCTTTGCTCATTGTGGTCAAGATTGTTTGCTTCCCTGATTTCCCCCCCCCCCCGGCCAACACTTGGATGGGGTTTAGAAAGCACCTCCACTGCACTTCAGGATACAGCATTTCTACTGCTGCTGCTCCTCCTCCTTCGGCAGCCCAGGTATTGGATTTCTCATTCAAACATGTTTCTAGTCCTCATGGCTGATAGACCTGTGCATTTGTCCCAATGAAGGCGTTGGAACGCTTCTCCCAATTTGTTGTCAGTCAGGTGATGGTACTTCTTCCCTGCCCCTGATGCCATTTTAACATAACCCTCTCACCCAAGTTCAACACATGACTGTTCACAGGCACTCCCATGAGCCAAACTGCCCCAAATTACATCACGTTAAGCACAGCCCATAAATTTGGACCAGGTTTTTCTCCCTGTTTCTGCTCATTGCAAAAGCTGTTTTTCTCTAGTCTGAAGGGTTGGAACCATCAATGCATCAGCCCTGCCCTCTCCCTCACATTTCTCCTTGCTACAGCAAACAAGCCAAAGACCTACTTTTGCTGTCCTCAGGATGCCTTCGTTGCTCTCCGAGTCAGTTGAAATGGCAAAGAAGCCCCCTTCGTTGCCTTGCACGATGGTATACTTGGCACGCCAGGCGGGAGAGTAGGGCGCGTCCTTGTCCGTCACGGCCAGTCTCGCCACCTCCAAGCCCACCTCGTTCTCTGGCACCTCTACTGCATACTGACAGGTTCAATCACACAGTTAGCCACCCGTACCAGAATGCTGTCCTCTCCTTGTGGCATGGGGCCCTGATGCATGCACACCACTTACCCATTCCAACCCCTCCTCCCCAGAAAGCACAGCAATGTCTTACTGACAGGAGCCAACAGCCCCGTGGATTTGTACAGGGATGGGGCACCAAGGTAAGTACAGAGTTCTCATTCTGTCTGCAGATTCACAGGAGCACCAGTTGCCTTGCAAGCCATTTCCACAAGCTGCTCTGCTCCTTTCTTGCTAGCTCCCTTGTTGAGACACCCCTTCGGACAGCTTGGCTGCACATCCCTCTTCCACCACAATAACTGCTCCAAGGTCATTACCGTCTGGTCCTTGAACTCTGGTGCATTGTCATTTGCATCTTCAACTACTATCACTGCTGAGGCCGTGTTGACCAGACCTTGGCCATCCAAGTCTGCTGCTTGCAGAATCAGCGTGTATTCTCCCACTCGCTGGAAAAGAGGGGAGGGGGTTCCAGGTACATGAGAGAGGCTCAAGCAAACACATATATCCTGCTGATAGACTACCCAGTGTAGAAAGTGTGTGCCACACAAGACCTGGAAGGAACCCCTAGATCTGTGTCTCAGGGCACAATCCTAACCAACTTCCCAGCACCCAGGTAAGGGCAATGAAACTCTGAGGTAAGGGAACATTGCCTTACCTTAAGAAGGCCTCTGTGACTGCCCCCCAACTGCAGGATGCAGCACATGACCCACTGGCACAGCTATGCCAGTGCTGGAAAGTTGGTTAGGATTGTGTCCTCAGTTGTAAAAAGCAGCCCTTTGCACCCTGCTAGAGGCATAGGCCAGTTGAGATTGGCTCCTGAAGGAACAGATCCAGCATTTTGCAAGGCCAGCAGCTCCAATTTTTCTTTGCGCTGTTACATTTGATTTTCAACATCTCTAACTTGATAATAAGGGCAGCAGACACAGACCTCTCACTGCTGCAGTTTCATTCCCCACAAAGTTGCCTCCATCCAGAAAAAGCTGGCACACTTATCTATTGCCAGCTGCTCGCCACATGAAGCACCCCACCCCAGGCCTTGGTCACTTGCCTCTCGGTCCAAGCCACTCGCAATCACACTGATGGCTCCTGTTGCTCTGTTGATGGCAAACATCTGCTTGTGGGGGTCTTCCGGCACTTGGCGCTGGATGGAGTAAGCAATAACGCCATTGTAGGTCTCTATGGCATCATCTGCGTCTGTAGCAGTTACCTGCATCACGGATGTTCCTGGGGAGATGAGAAGAGGGAGCTGACATATGATGTTGTCTTAACCAGGTCATGCCATCGTTCAGGCCATGGGTTCAAATAGCCCCATACTGTCTCTTGAACCTGGGCCATGATGCGTGCAAAGCAGATAGCATACATCACTTATGGGGACTCCTGTGTGGTTTAAGAATGTTGAGCCCATCTCCGGGCTTCTGCTCCTCCCCAACAGGGGGAAACAGTTCGTGCTTGTCTGGTGCAATTGCGAGCCAAAACTCCTTAGACAGCTCCCCCCCCCCCCACGCATCCTTGGCCTTGAGGCTGTGGCACTGCCCTCTTCCCACTCCTTACCTGGAGTTGCTCCTTCTAGGACAGAGCCTCGGAAGACCTCCTGGGTGAACTGGGGCTTGTTGTCATTTTGGTCTGTGACTGTGACAATTATATCCATTGGTTCCTCCTCAGGCTTGCCATTCTCTGACACAGCATGCGAGAGTAGCTGCAGGGAAAAGACACAGCTTTTTGGAACCGGAAGCCCTTTGGAAGAGGTTCCCTCTCCTCCCTCTTCACAAGTTCTCTCCTCCAGCTCAGAGCTAGGACCCAGAGAAAGCCTGCAGGGAGCTGGGTTTTTGCTCTGAGCCCATCACTTACATGGTACTTGTCTATCTTCTCTCTATCCAGCGGCTGCGTCACCTTCATCCACCCCGTCTCTTTCTCAATGATGAAAACTCCCTCAGGAGGGGTGTCTGCCCCCTGCCCGGTGATGCTATAGAAGATCTTGGTCAGTTTATCCCTGTTGGATTTGATCTAATGCAGGGAAACAGACAGGAGTTATACTAGATGAGGCAGATCTCACCTTCCTGAGGCAGTAGCTGGTTCTGAACACCTCCCCTCCCCACCTGCCTGGTAGTCCCCTGTAATTGCCACTTTGGAGGTAGGCAGTCCCCATCTGTGGTAGAGCCCCAAGACCTCTGGGGCCCAGAGTTCTCCAGTATACCTGCACAAGTTTCTTGGGGAATGGGCCCCTCTCGTTCTCTGGAACTCTTATGGGAGGGATAACCCAGTCCCTCTTCTGCCTCCACAGACCAGACTTTGCCAGTGGGAACTGTAGCAGTGCCACTCCGTTGGCAGGATCAGAATCTTCCTGCAAGAAGCACCCAACAGGTTAGAACTCATCACCTGTACAAGAGATTTAATGGGGCAGACCAAGAACAGCAGATCTCCCATGTCACAAGCACAGGCTATTTGGGAACACTCCATATTAACAGGGGAAGCATCACAGGTTGTTGTGCACAATAGGCTACAAAGCCAGGGATCTCAAAGAACTGCTGCGGAAGAGTGTGCCCTGACAATTTCACCCTGAGCTGCCCATTAAGGAATCCCCTCTGGCTTTCTATCCAGCAGCCCCAGAAAGCCAGCCACTCTCCTCCCCAAGACACCAGCATCTATCAGGTCAAAGATTGCCAGAAGACAGGAGTATATTTGAATGACACCCCCCCATTGCTAGAGGACTCTCAGCCTGAGTAGCAAAAATGCTCCAGTGAGGGTGGCCTGGAGTGTGCCAGGAGGCAGAACTGCCAAATTCTCTACCTTCTGGTCAGAGAGGGAGAGCATTCACCCAAACCTCATCCCCACTGCTTCACAGCACTCCTTCAGGCACACGGCAGTTTTATTTTGCTGCCAGATTTTAATACCTGAACAGGTTGCAGAAAGCAGGTAGGTTTGTGTACCAGTAGCTGAGGAAGCCTCAAACATTCCTGACCATGACATTGCAGAACTAGGGCAGCCTGGGCCAATGTTGGATTGCTAAGGAGGAACAAGCCTCGATATCAGTGGCACTCAAGACCTCATCTTTATTTTTCAGTTTTATACTGCTCTTCCTCCAAGGAGCTCAGGGCAGCATGTATAGTTTCTCCCTTTCTTGGTTCTTCCCCTTCCTTTGTCCTCACAACAACCCTGTGAGGCAGGCAAGGCTGAGAGAGAGACACGGCATGAAGGTCACCCAGGAAGCTACATCACTGAGTGGGGATCTGAACCTGCATCTTCTAGGATCAAGTCCAGCTCCTGAACCACTACACCACCCTGGCTCTCCCAACCTCCCAAACCACAGAACATGCCCTGTGGCCACCCACATGACCAACCAAACAGCAGGCCTGTAGTTTGTAGGTCCCACTTGGCTGCTTGCTTGGAAACAGCATGCTGTGGTTTGAGCAAATGCATCAGTCTGCCAGGCCTGCAAATGTGAAACCTGAATGCAGCCACACACACATCCTTGCCATCACCAATGAACAGAGACTAGTGATGGAACATGGTACCCAGCAAGCAGCTCTTACTTCCTTTGACATGCCTGACCTAGTGGGAAAGCACAGCTGAGCCATGCCTGGAGAGCCCAGCACTGCAGAACCACCAGTAGCATGCGCTGGGGGGGGGTAGGCAGAGCTATTTCAGGGGCAGGAGAAGGAAGTCCCTCCCCTGGGAGGTGTTTTCCACTGCAGATGAAGAGCCTGCCCCATGAGCATAGTTTCCATCACAGCGACCACTGACTGCTGTACAAAGGGGGTTGCCATGGCATCTGCCCTCCCCCAAGGCCTGCCAGCTGCTTGTGCATTACCTGGGAGGAATGAGGGCGTTTGTGTCTCACGGTAACCAAAGCCGAGGATTTGGTGCCTATGGAATCCCAGGCATTCACTGTGAAGGTTCTCTCAGGCCCTTCCAGGTGCGTGTGGTGCCTCACCAGAACTGCTCCATCTGCCAGCACCTGGAAGTGGGTGTCCTCAGTGCTGTACCATGCCAGCTTCTGTCCTAGGCAGTCTGCAAACTGAACTGTGGGGGGGGGGGGGAGAGAAAGAGGTGCAATCAGCAAGTGCTTTGCTCTAAGAATATCTTCAAGCAACCAATTAGTGCCTATCCTGGAGGAATGAGGTTCAGTTCATCGATGCCTACCCTCTTGCTAGGGCCCCCTGCAGCTCAGAGTCTGCCTTCTTGAGGAGCCCCCAGAAGAAATGATCATTATCTGGGCTAGCTAACCTCTGACCCATCCCAGCACATGTGTGAACAAGTTTCCTAATTGAAGGGCAAGAGCCTGGAGAAGAGACATTGGAATGTGCCTCTGAGATGCAATCAGCCAAGAAGCATTACCTATCTCAATTGGCTGCATCTGACAAGGGGAGGGGTTTGTTTGCCCACTGATGAATAGAGGCTCAAGTCCTTGAACTGCTTGCACAGTGGGGAAGGGGCAGCAGGCCTTGAACAGTGCACAGACCGCACAGCCCAGAGATCTCAGCTTAGTTCAGGCTGATTAGGGGTCTCGGCCTGCCTAGTATAGCAACAACCATTCCCACCACAACCTCCATACTTGCCAGATCAGATCCCCCAGGATGGCTGGGCAAACAGGAGCCTACCAAGGTCAGAGGCTTCTCATTTTCACAGGGCCAATTGACCATCACTCACTCCAAGAGCCCAGCAGGGCAGAGGGGCCTGTCCCACACATGGTGGGCCCTGCGGCCATCCAATTACCTGGATTTTTCCAGTTCAACAAGGGGGGAGAAAAGTGTGCCCATTTTATCCCCTGCTCCTCTTGGAGATTCATGCAGGCTCCCTTCCCCCATTGAACAGGTTCAGAGCTCCCAGGTGCCTTACCCACAGGAAGAGGAAACAGAATCAAGTGAGCTCAACAGAACATGAGACACATGGAACAGAAAAGGAAGGAACACGAGTTGTGTCTAGTTTATTGCAGCAGGTTACAGTTCAAGAGACACCCTGATGAATGCAAAGAACTATCCATCCAATGCATAATTTTATATGTCTCAATCGCACACTCCCCCAGGCACCTTCTTCCCAAACTGAAGAGCCCCAAACCCTGTAGTCTTTCCCGGTAAGGGAGGTGCCCTAGTTCAGTAATCATTTTGGTCACTCTTCTGCACCTTTTCCAGCTCCACAATATCCTTTTCAAGATGTGTCTAGTTCCAGTTGCCACAATACTCCTCACCATTGATTTGTACAGTGTCGTAGGAGTGGCCCTCTTATTCAATCTCTTTTTTAATGATTCTGAACGGGCCTTCTTCACAGCCTCTGTGCACTGGGTCAACTTTCATCGAGCTGTAGCTGTGTCCTGGACGCACCCCAAAGAGGCTGCAGCAGCCACTGCCTTGCCTCTGACTGCTGGAAAAGAATGCCCTGCCCACCATAAAATGGCAACCTTTACCCAAAGTGAGACATTTCCTGAGTACATTATTGAGCACAGAGATTAAGCGGCCAGTGAAACTCCATGTGGCCGATGAGTCAGAGTATTCCAGCTTGTAGCACTCTCTTCACAGACTCACATCCAATGCTCAAATTGTCTGGAGCCTACTCTTCTCCAAAACCTTGCATTTGGGGGACAGGGCAGACCAATTATCACAGACAAAAGACATAAAAAGGGAGATAGTCCCAAAGGTAGCACACCAGGGACCAGCCCAGGGTACACCTGAGCTTTTTCATAAGCTCAGGTATGCCCAAGGAGGGACTGGCCTTCCAGCTCCACCCTTTGCTGCTAACTTTTACAGAGGCTGGATGAGGAATTTATGACACTCAAGGTGTCTCCCACATCCCATGACCCAACACCCCTTCCTCTCGGACACAAAACCTAAGGCTTCAAGTCAGCCTTCAGGGCTGACAGCAGGGCATGCTTGGCTTGAGGGGACATCATGTGCTTCCCTAGAATGCTCAGCCCTTCCCTTACCACCTATCAAAAGGAAGTCAGTGCACAAAGCTACTTGACATCTGCTCCCCTAGGATCTTCTGCCACAACAAGCCCACAGAAGCTTCAAGGTATCACAAGCCTCTCATTTCTGCAGCTACAGAAAGACATAGCAGCTTTTTTCAAATGACTCAAGGATTAAATACCCAGGAAATGCTTTAGTGCCTACTGCATTTTTTAAAGAACCCTGTCCTTATTCCATTGTTTTTAGCACCTGCAGATAACAGGAGCCTCGAGACATTGGAGAGGATTTCTAAAAGCAAGAGGGCTTGCACCCCACTGGCAAGAGCTTGGGAGGCAAAGTTGGTCTTCAGAATTGACACCCTGAGCAAGGTGACTCCCTCTTCTACTGGATGAAGCTGTTTCCAAGCCACTGCAGGTCATGAAGGTGTTGCAACCGAGAGACAAGATCACCTTTGTGCCAGAACAGTTACGGGATGATTGGGGGGTGAAGCAGGTATGACAAACAGCTGCATGCCCTTCCCCCCTCTGCCCCACTCCCACTTCCCTCTCCTTGCTCTGCTGCTCTTTGTGCTTCTACTCCAACTGCAAGCTCCTTTGGGGGATCCATCTTCATCTCCTTTGTAACAAAACAAGCACAGAGGAGTACACCATATATACATTTCTGTTTATTAAACAGTCGCAGAGAAGCCAGCATGAACAAGTGGCCAGCACTACTTTGGGCTGGGTCTAAAGTGAAGAACTAAGCCCAGGGGAACCTCTCCACATCCCTCAGACAGGCCTGGAGCCACACCACTGAAGCATGAGTGGCTGCTCTCCCCACCCCAAGGAGATTCACAGCTGCCACCTATGGACAGAGCCATCACACACTCTCAGCCAAGGCCTCCTTGGACCAGCATTTAAGCTGCATAGTACAACAGACTCTTCTGAACCCTCCAAGCATTAAGCACAGAAAGGACTGGAGGTCAAAGTCATTTGGGCCTGTCTCCAGGCTCTCATCATCACTTAGTGGAATCATCAGGAACTCCACAGCCATTAGCAGAGCCCAGCAGGGCAGCTCACCTCCTCCATGCGCCATTACGGGAAATTGCTCCCTCCCTGCCTCCAGCAGCCTCTGCCATTCCAGAGGCAGGCAAAGGGGTTGCCATGCCTCCCTCTACGTGCAAGGCGGGGCTCCTAATGGATGTTCTGTGAGCAAGATGAACTGTGAGTGGGTAGCAAAGCCTCCTGGGACCTCTTAAGAGCACATAGTGGGGCCAGGAGAGAGAAATAACCCCTCCATGTATTGCAAGGTGTCCATGAACCCGTCTATCTAGCCCCTTTGAGAAAGCGTGGGCAGGCAGCCAGCAGAGCAGTTAATCCTGGACTAGCCATACCTCTGTGAGAAGAACGGAAGAGTCCGCCATTCACCCACCCTTCACTGGTTCTGCCTGGGAGCTCCAATTCTATTCCTCCAAGTTGAGAGATGCAAAGATGACTTGCTGCCAAGTCCACTGCAGGAAGGCAGATCATCATAGCAGAGCCTTTGGACAGTGGAGTCCAGGCCTTTTCAGCAAGAAAATGAGAATTGGGGCACAGTAACCTTCCCTGGGCTCCCCCCCCCCCGGATTTCCAAGCAGGGGGAAAATGCTCTTGTGGGCCTGGATTTCCAAGCAGGAGCAAAATGCTCTGCCAGCAATGCCTTCCCCCCTCCCCTTTCTCCAGCATGCATGGAATTTGAGGCAGCCCCACTGCTGACAACTTGGCTGCTCTTATCTCAAGGCCCCTCCGTTACAGAGGTCAGGCTGTGCAAGAAGCGCACACAGAGCCTGCAGCAGCAACTGTGGATTAAAGCCTCTGGGGAAACACCAGACAAGTTTTGGCTGCAGCCACAGCAGCAGCAGCAGCATACCAAGGCTCACACTCTGGTCCCACAGATGTCAGGCACAGCTCACTATGGTTCAGATGCTGGCAGACTGTGGGAATTTGCCAAGAACTGGAGCAAAGATGACTCTGCCATTGTGTCAAGCAGCCAGTGGAAGAGCCTCGTTTCTGACTCAGTCCCACTTTCACAGAGCTTGGTGTGCCTGGGCACTGGCAGAATCCTCAGTGCTGTTGGCAAAGATCATGCCAAATGCATCACTGGGATGGGTCCAATGCAGGGCCCTCTGCAATCACCAGAGGATTAGAAAGAGCCCCCTGAGTTGTGAAGGCAAATCTATTCCTGGATAGGCTTGTCCCTGGTGCCTGCCAGCAGCCTTTGGTTAAGGTCAAAGATGGGGGCAGGGGGAGAACCACCCACCAACAGTCAATTTTCCTAGCAGCTCACCAATACAGTGCATGGGGCAGGACAGGGCAATGACACTGAATCTGCCATGCCCCCTCCCTGTTTACTTTCAGAGGAGTGAAGCACCCCAGGCTCAGCATTGCCTGCCTGTACTTGGCCTGCTCAACCAGGACCCAGGGCTGGGACATGAAGGGAGAACAGTCGACAGCAGGGACTGAGCGCTTGGCGCTGGTGGGCTGCGAAAGTAAGGCTGAAAGCTAGGAGGTGTAGGCTGGCGCCCAAGCTTGCATGCCTCCACCCTCTGCCTGAAGAAAAAAGGTGGGTGGTATGGCCCCCTCTCCCACACATCCGCTGCTGTGGCTTTCAGAGATGAGGTCTGTTGGCTGGCTTAACGCATCATCACCTCCATGGCGAGATCAGGCAGCACTGCTTCCTGGGAGTGATGGGGCTTAAGTGTATTTACATGAGACGTGCAGGGCTTACTGTCTGAATCCAGGAGTTCTACTGCACTAGACACTTAATGTTGCCAGGGCTCTCCTGGATTCTGTAGGGGCCTCCCCTAGTTTGTTAATCCAGATGCTATTCAGATTATGACCATGCCCCCCACATTCAACCTTCTTTCTGCAGGTCCGCAGGAGCAGGTCTGCAGCTTGGGGGTCCACCTCAACTCGCAGCTGCTCCTGGATTCCCAGGTGGTGGCTTCAGCTAGGGGGGCCTTCGTTCAGCTTCGGCTGGTGCGCCAGCTGCGGCTGTACTTGGATCGTGCAGACCTGGCCACGGTGATCTATGCCACGGTGATATCGAGGTTAGATTATTGTAACGCGCTCTAGGTGGGGCTGTCCTTGAAGATGGTTCGGAAACTGCAATTAGTGCAGAATGCAGCGGCCCGTGTGGTTACTGGAGGTAGGCGGTTTGACTCTGTCAGTCCACTTCTCCAGCAGCTACATTGGCTGCCCATTTGTTTCCAGGCCCAATTCAAGGTGCTGGTTTTGACCTTTAAAGCCCTATACTGCTCTGGGCCAGGGTATCTTAGAGATTGCCTACTTCTGTACAATCCGGCTAGTCCTCTTGGGTCATCAGAGAAGGCTTTTTTACAAGTGCCGCTACCTAGGGAGGTACTTGGGCAACGGCTAGAAATAGGACCTTCTCAGTAGTGGCACCAACGCTATGGCATTCCCTTCCCCTTAACTTAAGAATGGCTCCCTCTCTTGAGACTTTCTGGAAAGGCCTGAAGATCCTTCTGTTTAAACAAGCCTTCTGAGTTCTCGGCCTTTTTAACATCTTTTCAACATCTTTTAGTTTTTTACAGGCCTGATTTTTTTATGACTCGCTGCTCTATGCTCTTTTTACCTTTTTACTACTTTTTATCTGACTACTGTTTTTATGATATGTGTTAATATGCTTTTATCTGTTTTTAAATTATGTTTTTAATCTGTTTTAACCTGTTGTAAGCCGCCTTGAGTCCCTTCAGGGAGAAAGGCAGGGTAAAAATAAAGTTGTTATTATTATTATTATTATTATTATTTCCTTGCATGGTGGTCGTATCAGGCCTCGCGTATAGATATCTCCAGTTCTCAAAGGCCAGAGCAGGCCTCTCACAAAGGGAGTGCAGAACCTGTTCCTCAAGTCCAAGATGCAGAAGGGAGCTGTCAATAACAGTTATCCCACACTGCCAATGCACCAGCTCCAAAGGACCCTGACTCTCCTCCCATACACATTGGGGGGAGACGAAAATTGGGGCTTGGATCTGGGATGCCCTCCATGCAAGTCACAGCTATTGTCAAAATGTTGGAAGCCACACTTCTGAATCCTGACCCCCAGCACTCTGTTTCCACCACCCTGCCATTGGTCCACAGATGGGAGCAGAAAGGGAGATATATCCTGACATGACTCTCCTAGAGTCCAACAGAGCCTCCATTAGGGCGGGCTGAAACACAGCCAGGGTGACTGCACAGCTGAGGGCGACCACTTCTGGCCTCAAATGGCTGATTCCATCCAAGTGAGGACTAAGTTTCTCTGGGAGGCTTGAATGGGAAGGGGTTCCAGCATGTCTGACAACCCACTACTGGAACATCACATCTGCGGTGGGAAGGGGTTGCAAAGGGATCTTTGCTTGCTGCACCCTTGCAGTACAGAAGCATACAGGTGGACAACCACCAGGCCTGGGGCCTCCCAGCAGAACTGCTTCCCCAGAGAGTCCTTGGGGGCCCATGAAGGCCTGTGGAGCGACTGTATGAAAGAGGACAGTCTCAGCAGATGCCTTGAAGGGACCAACTGATATTTTCAAGGCTTCTTTGCTTCCTGTGCCTGGTAGGGAAATTCCCCATAGGCCAGCTCAGTTTCCAACACACTGGAGGGCATTCCACTGAGGGCTGGAAGTTGGGGTGGAAGGCGCACCTCTTGCTGGGCCTCTGTCAGACTCTCAACTAATCCCTGGACTGGCAGTCAGCATCACTGCTTCCCCAGGCTGGCTTTCCCACCCCTCAGTAGCGGCTTCTGCCAACACTACTCCTTGTTGAATGGCCTGTGGGCCTCTGGATCTCCCCTGGCAAATTTTGCATATGATGAAAATCAGGTTAGGGAGAAGACCTCCTCTCCTGGTCCTTGTTCCAACATCTGCCAGTCACCTCTCATGCCCCAACCAGAAGACTGCTCTTGGGGGTCCTTCCTGGAGCACTTCGAAAGCACATGCAAGCTTTGAGGCACGTCCCCACCGGGCCCTGGTCTCCTTCCAAAGCATCTAACTGGTTACGCCCTGGGCCAACCCAGCAGCGACACCCGCCAGGCTCTAAGTTGGAGCACCAGATCGCCAGCTGGGAGGGTGCCATGGCCCACATAGGCCTGCCCGGAATTTGCTGTGAGGGTCCTGGCATCACCCTGCATGCAGAACACAGGGAGTTTCTTGGCATCACAGACTAATGAGCTGGCACAAAGCCAGGTCTCTTGCCTGCCAATCAGCTGGGGAAGATGCTTCAATACCCACTTCTTCCTCAAGGACGTGGAGGCACCACAGAAGCCTCTGAAGCTAGAGAGAACCCAAGACCAGGGAGCAAGAGGTAAAACCAGGTGTCTTTGCCACAGAAGTACTCTTTTCTCCTCAGATAATGCAGAAAGTCCCAGTTCTTACCAGTGGGACACAAACAGTTTGCGGTGCAATTCTTTTAATTAGTGTTGGGTGCAAGCCAGAGCACCCTTCATGCAAGCTGGATTGGACCATGGCTGGGTGAACAGGTCACTTTCAAAGAGAGAAAGGCTGATAAATTAAAGATCAATACGTCACCAGGCCCTGATGGCATCCACCCAAGAGTTACTAAGGAATTGAAGAATGAAGTTGCAGATCTCTTGACTAAGGTATGCAACTTGTCCCTCAAAACGGCCACGGTGCCAGAAGATTAGAGGATAGCAAATGTCACGCCTATTTTTAAAAAGGGAAAGAGGGGGGACCTGGGAAACTATAGGCCGGTCAGCCTAACATCCATACCGGGTAAGATGGTGGAATGCCTCATCAAAGATAGGATCTCAAAACACATAGATGAACAGGCCTTGCTGAGGGAGAGTCAGCATGGCTTCTGTAAGGGTAAGTCTTGCCTCACGAACCTTATAGAATTCTTTGAAAAGGTCAACAGGCATGTGGATGTGGGAAAACCCGTGGTCATTATCTATCTGGACTTTCAGAAGGCGTTTGACATGGTCCCTCACCAAAGGCTACTGAAAAAACTCCACAGTCAGGGAATTAGAGGACAGGTCCTCTCATGGATTGAGAACTGGTTGGAGGCCAGGAAGCAGAGAGTGGGTGTCGATGGGCAATTTTCACAATGGAGAGAGGTGAAAAGCGGTGTGCCCCAAGGATCTGTCCTGGGACCAGTGCTTTTCAACCTCTTCATAAATGACCTGGAGACAGGGTTGAGCAGTGAAGTGGCTAAGTTTGCAGACGACACCAAACTTTTCCGAGTGGTGAAGACCAGAAGTGATTGTGAGGAGCTCCAGAAGGATCTCTCCAGACTGGCAGAATGGGCAGCAAAATGGCAGATGCGCTTCAATGTCAGTAAGTGTAAAGTCATGCACATTGGGGCAAAAAATCAAAACTTTAGATATAGGCTGATGGGTTCTGAGCTGTCTGTGACAGATCAGGAGAGAGATCTTGGGGTGCTGGTGGACAGGTTGATGAAAGTGTCGACCCAATGTGCGGCGGCAGTGAAGAAGGCCAATTCTATGCTTGGGATCATTAGGAAGGGTATTGAGAACAAAACGGCTAGTATTATAATGCCGTTGTACAAATCGATGGTAAGGCCACACCTGGAGTATTGTGTCCAGTTCTGGTCGCAGCATCTCAAAAAAGACATAGTGGAAATGGAGAAGGTGCAAAAGAGAGCGACTAAGATGATTGCTGGGCTGGGGCACCTTCCTTATGAGGAAAGGCTACGGCGTTTGGGCCTCTTCAGCCTTGAAAAGAGACGCCTGAGGGGGGACATGATTGAGACATACAAAATTATGCAGGGGATGGACAGAGTGGATAGGGAGATGCTCTTTACACTCTCACATAACACCAGAACCAGGGGACATCCACTAAAATTGAGTGTTGGGCGGGTTAGGACAGACAAAAGAAAATATTTCTTTACTCAGCATGTGGTCGGTCTGTGGAACTCCTTGCCACAGGATGTGGTGCTGGCGTCTAGCCTAGACGCCTTTAAAAGGGGATTGGACAAGTTTCTGGAGGAAAAATCCATTATGGGGTACAAGCCATGATGTGTATGCGCAACCTCCTGATTTTAGAAATGGGTTATGTCAGAATGCCAGATGCAAGGGAGGGCACCAGGATGAGGTCTCTTGTTATCTGGGGTGCTCCCTGGGGCATTTGGTGGGCCGCTGTGAGACACAGGAAGCTGGACTAGATGGGCCTATGGCCTGATCCAGTGGGGCTGTTCTTATGTTCTTATGGCCGAGTGAGGTCAGCCAGATCTGGTGCCAGCTCCGTGACAGAGCGGCCCTTTCTCAGCCTGCATTCCAGAGACTCTCTTCCCACCCACTGGCAGGTGGGCACTTGCAGGTGACCAGCTATTCTCCCTCCCCAGGCAACAGAAGTTCTGGCCTGCTCCCCCCTTCACACCCCCCATGGGGGAGCTAGAGGGAGATGTCAATAACTGGTGTGGAGAGAGTTAAGTGGATTCCAGCTCCTGGCAGGGAAGACTAAGAACAGAGACAGACTGGTCTCTGTTCCAGGCTGCACACAATGCATCTGTTTCACAAAACATAACAGCAGCGGCGGCCGCCAGTGATATTTGCTGGCGGTGTGGATGCCAGGCTGTGGCCCCAAACAGCGAGACCCGAAGAGGAAGACCACAGGCCACAACCCTCTCATGTCATCACAGTAGCAAAGGGGTTCACCCAATAGACCCAGCAGCACCCCTACAAAAGCACAAGACATTCTTCCCCATTCACTCAGTGGGCGAGATCAGAATGCAGGGCGCTGCTCCAGATCAAAGGCCAAGAGGGCCCACCTACTCCCCATTCCTGCATGAGCATGGAGTAGGGAGCCTGGCTTGAAGGGATGCCACAGTGTCAGTTTGAGAGGCTGCATCCTGTATTCCAGACTCAGGAGCCTGGAAGTGGCCAGCCCCACTGTGTCCTGCGATCCTGGGTACAGCGATCCCGGGTACGAGACGAAGCCTGGCCACTTCAGGTTGCAAGTGGGGGGCCCTTCTCTCAGGCATCTATATATCAAGACCCCACCTTCCCAGCTTTGAAAGGAACCAAGCAGAAGACCCTCTTCCAAACTTGTGCTGAGCCTTTCAGGAAGAAGGAGCTAGGTAAACAAACCTGGCCTTGGAAGGTGTCCAAGAGAGAGCAAGTGCCAGCAAATTCACCATTGTGCCAGGATTAGAACCCAGGCTATACCACACAGGATCAGCCAAGAAAGCCAGGCAGAGAGCCCAGATATAAGCCAGGCCAGCAACACTGAGATAGGCCACTTGCATTGAGCTGATCGACCCTGGGTGTTATCAAAGGTATTCCAAGGCCTTTATAAGGATGTGTGAAATTATCTTCTATGGGTCAGCTGATTCTTTCCTCTCTTACTGCTTTTCTGTGAGCCACAATTCGTGACACTGTTTTGTTGTTTGGACACCCTTGGGGTCCTTCAGAACAGATACAGAAGGGGGATAAATGTTCTCAGATGGACACAAACCCTGTGCAAGCAGATGCTGCAGCAAATGGCACAAAAAGCATTTGCCCAAAATGCTCATTTCTTATATCATGTTCTTATTTCTTATATCATATTTCTCATATCTCATTTCCGATATGGGATACAGGCAGCTGCCAGGAAGGAGATCTCCAGCCCTTCCTGGAGAGGCTTATCAAAGTTCACACCTGGAGCCATCTGCAGGTAAAGCAAGGTAGGCTCTGCAGCTCAGCTAGGAAATCGATTTATAGCTTCCCCCCAAGAAAGCAAGTTCCTACATGGCAGGAAGCAGACCTGAAGCATTCCATGCCCCCCCACAAGACAGCACATTCCTGGCTGGGTGGGGGAGCCTGGCTCCCCTGGAAGGGAGAACTGGGCAGACCCAGCAATTAAGGCCCATCAACTCAGGATTAGCATGTGCAAAGGTTCAGAACAAAAGGAACCCTCCAGGAGGGGGGACAAAAAAGGAAGCACCTCCCCACGTGGGGAGCGGTGGGGGAGGAAGCTAGAGGGGGCTAGGCGAAATATGGCCACAATCCTATCCACACTTTCCTGGGAATAAGTGCCACTGACTATAATGGGTCTTACTTCTGAGTAGACATGCATAGGTTTCTTAGGCAGCAATCCTATCCACAATTTCCTGGGACTAAGCGCCATTGACTATAATGGGACTTACTTCTGAGTAGACAGGCATAAAATTGGGCTCTAAGCTGCTTTGATCTCTCCACAAAAGCTGCGAGGGGGGCCACAACGCCTGTCAGGCGTCGCGGGGGGGGGGAGCAGGGAGAGGGGCCAGGTGGGCGCCATCCTCTGCCTTGTCCTGGGGCGTTTCTCCGGCCGTCTTCAGACAGACAGAAATTCTGGAAGCGCCTCCGCCCCAAGGAGACTGCACTTGGGAGACAAAGGCTACAACCCGATCCACACTTTCCTGGGAGTAAGTCCTAGACTTATTTCTGAGTAGACATGGATAAGATTAGGCTCAAAGGGACCAGACCGCCAGCACCCATACACCACCCCACCCCCGAGAGTGCAGCGAAGTCATACTTGCAAAGCCACGGGCAGCCCCGACGGCGGCGACCCCCCCGTTTGTAGCCTCCCCCCCTTACCTTGGCCCAAGACTTGGCCGCGAGGCAGGTCTTCGTCCGGCACAGCGAAGACGAAGCGCTCCGAGGTGAAGCGAGAGGGACAGGGGGGCGCCTCCTCCCCGCGCAGAGTCCCCACCTGAGACGGAAAGACGAGGGGACGGGATCAGGCACTAAGCAGCCCTCTAGGAGACTCCAAAGAAGTGGGGGGCACAATTCCCCGAGAGATGGGGGGCAGCACCCCCTTACTCGCAGGGGTGTGCCTTGCTTCCCACGCGGCTGCCGCCCCAACACCCTCCCCCCTGGGGGATGTGGGAAAGGTGCCCCCGTGGGGATCGCGCACTCCTTGCCCGCGCTTCTTACCAGGAGAAGGAGGTGCAGCCCTAGGGGGAGACTCCGCTGCGAGTCCATCACTGTCGGAGGAGGAGAAGGCACGGCTTTGCTCCGCACGACTCCGGCTCTTCTAGTGGAAGCCACCCGGCTCCTCGCTCCGCTTCTCTGGGCTCCGCCCGCCCCGTCGGGCGTACTTAAAGCCGCCGCTCCAGGTGAGCCTCCGTGGGCGGGGCGTCCGCTTGTCCCCGCCCCGGCCGCGCCCTCTCCCTGGGGTGGGCTGCTACCCGGGTGGCTGCAAACGGAGGAAAGACAGCATGTCCACCGAGTGGCGTAGCTAGAGGGGTGCAAAGCACTAAGTCTTGCAGGGAGCCTCACCACAGCCTGCAAGGGACCTCTCCCCTTCGGAGCCATTTCAGGCCATTGCCCCCATCAGTGGCGTAGCTAGAGGGGGGTGTAAAGCACTAACGGCCCTATCCTATCCAACTTTTTAGCACTGGTGCAGCCGCAATGCAGCCCTGACATAAGGGAAGAAATTTCCCCTACCTTGAGGAGTCCTCTGTGACTACCTCCCCACCACAGGATGCAGTGCATACCCCACTAGTACAGCAGCACCAGGACTGGAAAATTGGATAGGATTGGGCTCCAAGTCTTGCAGGGAGCTTCGCTGCAGCGTGCAAGGGGCCACTCCAGAGCCATGGGGGGGGGGGGGAGGAGAGCCAAACAGAGGCCTATGCTGGAATGACTCCAAAGGGGAGGGGTCGCTTACATGCTGTGGTGAGGGTCCCTGCAAAACTTAGTGCCTTGCACCCCTCTAGCTATGCCACTGCCCCCTGCCCTGCTGTTGCCTGCACTCAGGATGGCTCAGGGTCCCTTCAGAAGCTTTCTAGTTTTGCCCTGATTCCCTCCAGTAAAGAGCCCTCCCCCCCTTCTGGAGCTAAAGCTTTGATGACCTGAGGTGGGGGCGCTCTCCTTCATTTTAGCTCCCCATGCCTTTACCTGGTAAAGGGGTACCAGACACCTCTGAATCTATGCTTCTAGGGACTGCCTGGGTTTTACCTGGAAGGGCTTCCAAAATTGGAAAGAGTGTTTGGGTGAGGGAGCCCCCCCTTCTTAGCCCCGCCTTGTTTTTAAAGAAAATGTTTGTAAGCCTCCCCCTGGAAGAGCATTTTAAATGCCCCAAAGAAAGGAATGAAACCTTCCCAAAGAAAAGCACTCTCACTTTGCCCCCCAGTTCCTTGTGCTGGACCCCCACTAGATCAGGACAGTTTCTTCTCGCCTGTATTGCAGATATCCCTGGAGGCTCAGCAGTGGAGACCCTTGCCACTCGTTGTGGGTGGCCCTTGTGGCAGCATGGCTGGGGTGGTGGTGGTGCCCCTCCAGCCGTGCCACCTGAGGTCACTTGACCTGTGGATGCCCTTCAGGTATGTCACTGGGGCTCAGTCCTGGTGACACCAAGCCGAAGGCAAGGCCTTGGGCTCAGCCCTCTCACGCGCAAGTTTGTCATGTGCAGTGATGACCGACTGTGGCTATTATTCTTTCAAGTGTTCCAGGGGCTGGGCCTGGCCTTGGAAAAGAGTTCCGGGGAGCGCCTAGATGCCCCGTCCCCCAGTTAAGCTTTCCCTTGTCTGCAACCAAGAGGCATCTTCCAGATACACAGAATTAAAAACAGAGCCATACGCAAAAGCAGACATTGGAAAGTTTAAGGGGACTGTGGCAGCTGGTACAAACGCCTGGTCCTGGGGAGCCCCCTTCTTCCTGAGCCTTCACCAGGTATTTGCTTTGGCCTCTTCAGAAGGGACATGGTGATGATGCTCACACCAGAAGGTTCTGCAGCTGCATGAAAAACAGCATTTAAACTGCAACAATGGTTTGGAGAAGGTGTTTTTCTTTTTTCAGAACATATGAATGTTGCTGTCTGTTACTTTTCGAAGACTAAGCTAAAACTGGCGGTGAGATATTGGGAAGTGATTGCCATATGTATGTGTGTCTCAAAACTAAATGTATGTAACTGGGGGATCAGAAGTACAGGATGAGCTGGCAACAGGTTCCAGAATGCTAGGTGAGCTTTGCGTGAGGAGAGAACCTTGAAACCCACAGCTTCAAAAGATGCATTTGTGGAAGAAGAGAACTGCTTATCAACAATGACTATGCTAGTTAAGGGAAGCCTCTGTCCTCAGAAGTGGGGGGGGGGGCGGCAGATGGCTCTTGTCTTCTTACCAAGTTGTGGGCTTCCTTTGGCACACCTGGCTGGCCACTGTGGGAAGGAAGGAGGACATTGGATGAGATGGGGCTTTGGTCAACTGGACCAGGAAGGCTCATTCAACAAGGAGGGTTCTCAGCCTCTCTAAAGCTGATGCAGGCACAGCAAAAATGATGGCTGAAGAATAAAGGCAGAAAGAAAAACATCCGAGGGAATGGGCCTGCTCTTGGGATGTCCTTCTATTCCACCTCTGCCTTGCGTCAGAGGAGCCCATGCAGCTACCTTTCATTCAAAATGCAGAACTTGTGACACCCAGCAATTTTGACAGGATGGACTCCCCAAATTTGCAAGACCATAGGGGGAAAGGAGGTATGCAGATGTCCCATTAGCTCCAAACCTTAAGGGTCCTTAAGGCCCTTGAATTAACAGATCTCCTGAGAATTTCAGGACCTTGCTCTCAGAAATGTCAGACAGGAACCAAGATAGAGTTAGTCTGAATGGCACACATGTTGGGAAAGAGACGGTGTCCATAGCATCATGGAGCTCAGTACTGGCTGGTAGCAGCTCCCCAAGGGTTCAGGCAGGCATTTTTGCCTCTACCCTGCCTGGAGATTCTGCTTGGGATTGAATGCAGAGCCATCAGCAGCAAACACAACAGGGATCTGCTATGGAGCTGCACATGACTGGGTGGATGAGTTGATGGCCTGACTTTGCATTTTAAAATCCTGTTTATGGCAGGAAGCTCATTAAAAGGGGAGAGTGGAAGAATGACGAAAGTGCTGGCTCCACCTGTCCTTCCTTGGGAGAGGCAAAGGAGCCTTTTCATGAACTTGTGGGTCATTTTCACTCTGCAAAGTTCTTCCCAAATATCATTGCATTTGCCTCCCTCCCAATGATCCTCTGAGACACAGCAAGGACTGAAGCCACCAAGAAAGCCTGGTGTAGCAGCAGGACTTGAACTCAGGCCTCAGTCAAATGGCCTGTCCATTGGAACAAAGTGACTGTCCAGGACAGAAGGGGCAGAGACCTGGCACACATGTGCCAAGGTGCTTCTTGCAGACTGCCCTCTGGCAGCTCTGGCAGCAGAGGTCCAGATGTATGGAGAGGTCACCATCTCCAATATCACTATGTGACATGGGGGGAGGGTTGGCTTTGTAAGGAGGCAACTGCGCTTCAGGATGCCTGATCCATTTACCTGCTAATGCCGTTAAGGGTAAGTCCTTGCTTTATTTAGTTTGGGTCCAACTATCTCAATCACCTGCAGGGCTGGGTGGGGGCCAAGGAGGGGCTCCTGTCTCTGCACTATTTTTTGCAATAATCTAGGGGTTTCCCTCCTGCCAGCCAGCCTGATTCCAGGTAAGTCCACCTTTCTCTGGGTAGACGTCTTCATTCTTGGCTTGTCTCCAGCTTTCTTGACACACCTGAGGAAGGGATGTTCTCCTTCTCTGCACCCACACCACTGAGTGCAGCTCACTTATTCCATTTGCTGCCAGGACTAACAGAGGGATGTGCCAGTCACCTTTCAGCTGTAGAACTCTGCACATGATATGCGGCCTTTTAAGTTCCAATCCAATCCTTGCTAGGTATGGGCTCTGAATGGCATTTGTAAAAGTGTGTCATGTAGCTGTGGCCCTTTTTAGGGAGAGATGAAAGGGACTTTTTAGGTGAGAAGGCAGAGATGCCCCTTTCAACAGGAGGCCTCTGGTTGAATGAAGCTGCTGGCTCCCTCCCACTGTGGGAGGGAGGGGGCAGGGAAGGGCCTTGGCCACTTTCCAGAGATTTCTGGCAATTTTGCACGGATGAACAGATTCAACAGCCGACTCGTGGGCTGTTAGCACAAGAGGATGAAGACCATGTTTGCAAATGCCAATGGGATGGAGTCACCCTTGGAGCACACAGAGCCTATAGGGAAGCAGGCTTGGTGGTGGGGCTGGAACAGGCAGAATCATCACCTACAACAAAGCCCAACAGCCGCCACCATGACCCCCATGTTGGGATTGCTGTTGTTGCAGAGACAAACACACCTGCACACACAACCCTATCGGGCCTGGGCAGAGAAGTCTCTGCCTGGACCCCAAAGGGCTCACAATAGCAACTCCACCACTGAGGAGGAATGGGGCAGGAAATGGGGCAAAATGCTATTCCCCCCCCCCACAATAGCATAATGCTCACAATGTAATCCAAAAAGGGGATGGGTGAGGACTTGATGGAGTGGCAGTTCCAGAGCTGTGGATGCCCCTCAAAGTCAGTATATCTCTTAGTTTAATATATTTCTGTCCCATGTATTCCATCCTGCAAAGTCAGGAGAAGCAAAGTGGTGAGTGGTTCCCACCTTTGCCTCAGGCAATTCCATGAGGATGAAAAGGAGTGTATACCCTACACCCCTTCCAGATGAGGGGCATGTCCTAAACATCAGCAGAATGCAAAGGTGGTATTGGTGATGTGGTCGGAATTCAAAGAATGGGGGAAGGGAAGGATCCAGAACATCCCAACTCTGGCCAGCCCCTCCGCCTCACCCGCTGTCCTGGGGTGGAGCACAGTATACAGACTACACTTGCCAGCCATCAAAGCACACCCTGTGGGGGGGTGTGTGTCCAAGAGCTGTTCTAACTCTTCTTGGGTTGAGCGGTGAGCATGTGCTGTCCTCCTGGTCATGTTCTGCCCTTAGACTGGGCTCAAATCGGCCTTCCAGCTGAGTCCTTGGGTAGTGGGCTACCAGCACCTTGGCTTGCTGAGTTCCATTGAGGCTCCCCTTGGGCTCACAGCAGTCCCTCCCCAGCAAAAGGCCTCCTTCCAGCTGGTGAGCTTCCCCACAGGGACAGGAATCCTTGTCATGGAGAGATTTGTGTTCATTTATCCTGGCTGCTCTGTTCTAAGGAAGAGGATGGGTTTCGGAGATGACCAACATTGTGCCGAGGGAGCAGCAACATCGGCACCATTTTGGCATGGGATTGCACCATAATTCTGTGGCTATCAGCACACTTACAAGGAGGATTCTCTTACATGCTGTGCCTTCCTTAAAATCCAGACAACTCTTGCCTGGCTACCTTAATGCCTCAGTCTGGATTAAGCCACTTTGAAAAAAATCCAATCACGGGAGAGGAATGACCTCTTTTGCACCCAGCCAGGCACCAAAGAACCTTCTCTGCTTTTTCGGGGTTAGCTGTGGGCCCAGTAAAGGAGGCAACAGACTGGCTCGGTGGTTTACTTTCAAGATGTTAGAGGCTGTCTGTGTCCCCCATTTTCCTTTCACTGGCTCTATTTGGCTGCCCCTCTCCAACTCCCTCTTGAGGAATAGATTTTCCAGTTAGGAATATTTGAATGAGTGAACCACAGCCTCACTCTTTGCCTGATGAAGCATCCTGTGTAACTGAAAAGCTTGCATATTTCCACAGCAACAAACATTCATTTGCTGCATGGTGAAAGAAGCTGGAAAAGAAACAAGCAATTGACTGAAGAACTACTTAAACTAGTTCAGTGTGTGGGCATCAATCATCACATCTTGTGTACAGGTGAAGCAGGAGAGAGAATGTTGCTCAGTGTGGGACCTGCCATACACTGGGTTAGAGCACTGGCCCATAACACTATGTACATGTAAGATGTAACGGGACCTGTTGCATGAGCTTCCACTGCTTTCCCTGGCCTTCATCCCCCTTCCCTTCTTCAGTTGTCTTCCTTGAGTCACTATCCAGATTGTAAGCTCCTCAGGGCAAGGACTTGCCCTTCCACCCTATGTAAAGAGCTGTTCACACAAACAATACATATTCATATTGCCGATACTGCCACCTCTCCAGAATCTTTCCCTCCTGCTCCGCGTTTCCTGGAGATGCTGGGAACTGAATCCAGAATGCAAAGCCTGTGCTTGCCACAGGATGAGCTCCCTCCCCCCCCCCCACTGGAGTTGACTTATTCAAAGTAAAATGGTCACCATTTATTGCTTACTGGAATACAATGACCCTGCTGCAGCAGGAACAGGCTCTCAGGTACTGTCAGTACTTCAGTGAGAACAGGTATGAAGAAGCTGTAGAACTGATTTGTTGAATGCGTGCTATACAACAAGCAAACATGTCCTAAGCAAACATTTCAGGTCTAACTAATTGGCATTATGTTTTTGTACTGATTGCATTTAAAAGACAACATAATTAGCTGTTATAGTGTGACCTTACCTGGCTGCATCACTTTCTCATAGTCAACCTGGAATAACTATCAGCAGATCCCCCAGAGCTGGCTCTTGTCTGGGTGGTTCATGGTTTTCACTCCATGAATCAACTGCAGATGGCCGGATAAACAAGAGCAATGGATGGGTTGCACAAATTTCAGGGGCTAAACTTGGTATAGAGGAAATAAAGGCAGCCCCCCCCCCCCTGATTCTGGGCTCCCTTCTGTGAAAGGAAAGGGGCGACCTCAGGCCCAGGAATGACTAACTATCCGAATCAAACTTTGTCTGGCCTGACTGAAGGAGACTGAAACTGTTGTGTGTTCTCACTGCGCCCCCTCGTGGCCGCCCAGAGGCAGTGCTTCGGTCCAATGCCCAGGTGGTCATGAATCTTTTCTTCGCTTTCATCACATGGGTTTTTTTGGTGAAAAGACCAGTGCCAGGGAAGCATCTGAGAAGACCAGATGTAACTAATGGCATCAAGCTTTGCATGTTTTTCCTCCCATGATGTGCTCTTTCATTTGAGTTTTCATCTTTTTCCTCCTGTTTTTTTTTCTTGCACTGTCATTATTCATTCCTGTTATTTTGTAAAGCTAAAGAAAAATCACAAGGAACAATAGAAATAAGCATTCAAAACAATCCAGGACATGGAGAAAGTAAAGAAGAAACCTAAACAGCACCCAGTGACAAACCACTCAGTTGCAAGGGCCCCAATCCCCACCACAGAGCCATGCAAAAAAATATCCAGCAGTGCACTTCCCTTAAAGCCCCCCCCCCCCGCTACGTTTTGGCCAGGCAGTAGAAGACACTGAATGTTCATCTGGGAAAAGGGCAGAATTGTGCTCTAGGCATATTTTTCAGTTTGCCTCCTGCTGAGCAGGTCATCCTTCCCAGCTCAAAAACTTCACAAAAAGTTTGCAGATGCTGCCCCTGAGTGCTCCTGCTGATAACACCACTGCTAGTGCTGTAGTGTAGGAGAAGTTGCTGCACTCCACACCACTTCCACCCGCTGGACTTTTCTGGTGAGTCATCTGTGCCACTTTCTGTTTTGCCAAGGGCAGAGAGCAAAAGCCAGGACAGGACCACATTATGCTGTTGGGGGTCGCTGTCTTTTTCTGCATTGTTCTTTCTCTTCTGCACCCAAAGGTGGGAGAAGGCTTCTTGGGTGATGGGACCTTGGCCAAAAGGATGGCTGAACCTTGGACAGGTGAAGCGATGGGGCAGGGAGAGGCATTTAGAAATGGAACGAGCAGGTGCCGATGCTTTGTGCTGAGTCAGGCATTGGTCCCTCTGCCCCTGTTTTGTCCACTTTGACAGGCAGCAGCTCTCCAGGGTCCCAGGCAGGGAGAGGCTTCTCCAAGCCCCGCTACCCAAGATCCTTTTAATGGGAGATGCCAGCTATTGAAACTGGGACCTTCTGCATGCAAGTCATGGGTGCCATCCCTAAGTTATGGCCTCATCAATTGGGTACCAGTCATAGGCAGTCAAGATGCACAGCCCTAACCCTGGAGTGCGTGTGGAGGGTCACCTGATTGGCAGGTGCACTGCCTCTTTTGGTGCAGAGTGAGTGAATGACCTGTTTGCTTCTGCACTGAGACTTGATGGACAACCCAGCACACAATGAACTGCAAAAGAAAAATGTGCAACACTCCTCTTGAAAGAGTCATTAGGAGAGCACAGAGGCGTGAGGAAGAGGGAGAGCTCAAGGGGCACCTGCACTGATTGCAGTTGGTTGGCAGCTCTGCCCTCCTCCTCAGCCCTGCAAGGTTTGTCTGCATTTGTATGTAGCTAAGAGGAGGGGTTCCACTGTGTACCTGATAAGGAGAGAGGGTCAGGATGCAAGGAGGAAGTCTTATCAAGGCATTGCAGACATGAGGAGGGCAGTGGAGGCTGCAATGGTGCTCCACTGCTGGGAGACAGCAGGAAGGGAGTGATGCCACTGCTCCAAATTGCGATGCCCCAACAGAAGTGGGGTTTTCCTCTTATCCTGCTGTTCAAAGCTCCCCATGCTCTGGAAAATAAAAGGGGGGACGACACTTGGAAGCAGTGGCCCGAGGGTCATGTAAAGCTGGAGGCTAGTGAGGCATCTGCTCCCACAGCCTTCCCCAGGGAACAGTGAATGGCCCTGGAAGCAGCTTCAGTGCAACCTTCCTTTTGGAATTCTTCATCCAAGGGTCAACCTGTCTACTGTGGGTGCTGACTTGCCAGTGAGACCCCAATCCCATTGACATGGCTCCGCATTCTCTGTGCACCTGCCTGCCAAAAGGATCTCACTGCCTTGCTTGGTTGCAGGCATGCCTGGCCCACAAAATGAAGCAATGTTTCTGTTTGTCCAAGGGAGATTTCAGCAAGGGCTGCATCGACACTCTTCTTGCAGTGCCCCTCCCTCCAGCTCAAAGCAGCAAATATCTGTTTTAAACAATGAACTGTAGTCATGTCCCAGACTGATGTTGATCCAGCACTGCTAAGTATCCCCACTCAAAGCCAAGCATGGAGGACTAACCTTTATGCTTGCAACACAGACCTGCTTCCTTCAAGTGTAGACTGCCGTGCTTGTGGATCAGGTCAGGGGACAAAGACAGTGCACTGGGACAGCAAGAGGCAGGCCAAGGGTGCCAAAGCCAGCCAGAATGGTGAGAGACCAAGCTCAGCCCAAGATCTCTTGGCACCTGAGGTAGTATGCCCAGCCGCCCTGGTTCCCTTTAGGGAGAAGGACAGGATAGAAATAAAGTTTATTATTATTATTATTATTATTATTATTATTATTATTATTATTATTATTCCAAACACCATGCCCGGAACTGGTGATATGGCAGCCTCTGCTCCTCCAACTTCCTGGACTGGAAAAAAAGAGGAAGATGGTGTGGAGGAGAACAGAGTGGAGGGCTAGAGTGTCTTCCTTTTCCAATCCAGGGAGAAGGAGCAGCAGTGGAGCAAATGAATTCTTCATGCATTTGCAGAAACGGCTCCAGTATAAGCTGATCCTCCAAGCAGCCAACGTGCTGGGGCTAGACCTAGCCACTACAGCAACGATGACAGTCATGGCACTTCACCCACCCCTGGTAATGCTGGGGCTTCCCCTGTGACTTCTGTTTTGCTGGATGCTGCTCCAGTTTGGAACTTCTGCTCCCCAGGGATGAAGGCCACACTCGTTCCAAAATGCATAAAACTGAAAGAGCTATATGAAAGTATTTTCTGGGCAAAGGCAGGACAAGCTGGGCTGCCTCCTTGCTCTGAAATCCACCAGCCCTTTCCCAAGGGCTGCAGGGTAGCCAGCGAGGCAGCCGGTTCCTTTTCCCTCTCAGCGCTGCTGCCAAGGGTTAAGGCTCTGTGCTGAGTAATCCTTGCTGTAAAGGAGGTGGACCCAGCAGTAGATCAGGAAAAGGTTGCCTGTCTGAGAAGCAAGGAAAGAGCCAGAGAAACCAGCTGCCATCAGGGTATGGAGGTGGTCCTCAGGGATAGGAGGTGAGATACCTGATGAAGGCCATGAGCTCAGCCCTGGAGGAGCTTCCCTAGCCCAGGCAGCCAAGGGAGAATGACCACCAGCCCAGGAAACAAGCGCACTCTCTGGGCCTGCTAGCAAACAGCATCCCCCCCATATAGTGGCAGCACCGCACACTGTGAAACACCCAGAAACAGCTCAGAAACAGGCCAGAAAATGGTGCTGCCCACCTGGCAAGTTGTCACTAGCTGCCCAGCCTCTATCGCAGGGAGGCCTCTTGGTTCCCCTGAGTCCCTTACAGACAAGGAGGATTGAATCCACGACCACTGAGGAGGGTGTGACGGTCATGGGGGAGCCTAGAACACAGGGGCTATGCGGGGCACTGCCGTTTGCTGACTTGACTTCACAGGGGGGCAAGAGGACCAGCTGGGGAAACCCTAACCCACCTACCTTGGTCCCCTCTGGCAAGCTCCAGCACTGAAACCAGCAGTGGGGGAAAGAGGCAGTCAGACTGTTTTGGGTTTCCTCTCTCCTGGATCTCAGGTTTCAAGTTCAGACAATGCGCACCAAGCTCCCCTGAGTGTCCATGCGCTGAACATGGTTCACTGGCCTTCTGGCAACAGACCTGGTCATGCAGTGCTCTCAACTTGGGGATTCTGACGAGCAATGGACAGAATTGATGAAGAGGTGAGAACTAGCAGGGGCTGAACCTTTGCCAGGGACAGCAGTGCTAGTATCAGCCATGATTCCTTCCATTCCGGTTCCACCAACTGTGTCTCCTTCTAATCCAGTTCCACTGACAGCAAAGTGGTGGCACCTGGAGGCCACCACATACAAGGTGCGCTTTGAGACAGGGGCCTATTGGCAGCAACAGGGCTACACCAGCTTCCACCCCTACATCAAAGTAAGTCTTGGTCCCAAAGGGATTTCAGGGTGGGTCAGAGCCCCCAGAGAGCATGACTGGCGGCTCTTCCTGCCCCTCCTCTGGCAGGAGAGGAGCACCTCTAAGCAATGCAATGAATCAGCAGGAACATAAGTCAGTGTGGCCCAGAGATTTCGGCTGCTCCCACCTGCTTTCTTGTGTGCCAGTGCCAGGCACCCAAATTGCGGCCCAGGGCAGAGGGTGGAGAAGCCTAGTAAGTCGGGCTACACCCCCTCCCCAAGTATTAGACCAGAGCAGCTATAGGCACCAGAGGCTGCAGCATGGTGTCACCAAAGCAGCCTGAGCCGGGCCCCTCCACCCCTGCCAGCTGCACTCTCCTGAGAAGATCTTTGCTCGGGTCCTTAGGCTAAGCACTCTTGTTCTTGCCCCTGTTTCAGGTTGTTTTCACCGTCACAGAGGCAGAACAGAAAGTGGACATCCCTTTGCTGCTCAGTCCCTCCTCCTACACGACCTACCAGGGGGAGCTAGAGGATCAGGTGGGGCAGGGGGAGCAGAGGCAGCTCTCCAGCAGAGTTTGGGCCAAGACACTTGCTCTGAGCATCAGTGTGGGCAAGTGTTTTGAGAGCGGGGTTTGTGTCTCAAGCCTGCCTCCAGACCCTGTCGCAAGTGGCCCTTCCCCTGCAATATATGAGAAGAATAAAAGGCTGCCTTCACAGCATTGTGGTGAGGGGGGCACAACCACTGCTGGCTTGGAAGCCTCTTGTTTTACAGTGGGGCTGCTGGAGTGTGGGGCTGGTATAGCTGCTCTTGAAGAGGCTCTAAGGCAGTCAAGTGCTGCATGGTTTGGGACCGATGCAGAGGAGGAGGGCTCTCAGAATTCCCAAGCCCTGTTTTGAAGAAGGAGCCTTTGTAGAGACTGTGAACAGAATGACACTGAAGCAGGGCAGCCTTTTTAAAGCAGCAGAGAGAGAGCCTGTCCAACTCTTCCCAGGATACTGCTCAGTCCTTCCCCCCAAAGCTGCAACAGGAACAGGTAGCACACAAGATGCAAGCTTGTAGGCAGTCCCCAGGGAGGGGCCAAGCTATGCTACATCAGGGTCACAACCAGTCTCCTGACTCTTCCTTGATGGGCTGATGCTGGCCTACTGCAAGGCTGCTGACTTGTTGAGTCTACTTCTGCTTTCCCCTCTATAGCTGCCACCCTCTGAATAAACTAAGGCCCCCTTCCTGGGGGTGGGGCAAATGCAGTGAACTGAACAGGCACGGATTTTTGGAGCTCTGTTTCTCACCTCTAATCTGCAGATCTAGGAGATCCAAACTTTGTCATCCTGACCGTGGAAATACCTGAGTAGGTTGGAGCCCAGTTGGGGGGGGGGGGGCTTGCTTCTCAGGAGTTGGCCTTTCAAGGCAGTGGGGGAGGAGACCTGGAAATCAACTAACTAATCAACTAACTGCAAAACCCCTGTGGAGATACCATCTATTGAAAGAAGATACTTGGAAGAACAAAGTAAGTGTTGATTGTGTTATGCAAATCCCAGCTTTAAACAACTGGGAAAAGGAGAAAGGAAGGGAGAATTCTCCATCTCACTGCTGATTCTTAAATCTGAGAAGAGACGTTTGAGTTTTTGGCACTATATGGAGTATAATTTTATCAATACAAATCTACAAGTCTGCAACCCTGTATGAGATATAAATATTATTGGACATTGGATTTTGGACTATTTGATTGCGGAAGGACTTCTTATCACTGAGTGGTGAGTCGACTATTGTTTGGTCAGTGTCCCTGGGAAGTTAAATGTTTTGCATTCCATAGCAAAAGAGATTGCCTATGACATCTAGTGGATTAAAAGAAAACTACAAGGGAAAAATCATGGATTCATCAGGAACAGATTGGGAAAATTTACTACAACAAAAGCTGGAATATTTGCTTGATATGAGTGGACAACAAGTGATCCAAACTTTACAAATCCAAATTAGCGTGGAAATCCTAAGCCAACAGATAAATAAACTTAATGAAACGGAAGTTAAAGCTACAACAATGAAGAATAATGATCAACAACTTGAAAAGACAATTTTAATGGCACAGAGAGATGAAGAAGGCTGGAAGATAAGTACCCAAAAGTTATTGGACCAGAATGGAGAAGAGACATGTCAACTAGTAAGCGTAGCTGACCAGGAGATTGACCAAGAGAAGAAGATGACCTGCCAGGATCTGGATTTATTGGCAGGAGTAAGAAGACTAAGAAGAGGATGTACTATATTAAAGTACGAATTCTTGAGACATTCTTGTGAAGTTCATCAGAAAAAAAAGATGGAAAAGAGAGAAAAAAAAGTTTAGAGATGATATGCAAGATTTGAATTGCTATCCAAGATAATGACATGATTTGGTAGTTGTGTAATATTTGATTTGAAAGAAGATATATATATCAGCAGGACAGCGAAGAAGATCCCAAACAAGGTTGGTGCAAGAACACAGCCCTGCTTCACGCCGCTTCGGATGTCAAAGGGGTCTGATGTGGAGCCATCAAAGACAACAGTGCCCTTCATGTCCTTGTGGAAGGATCTGATGATGCTGAGGAGCCTGGGTGGACATCCAATCTTGGGGAGAATCTTGAAGAGGCCATCCCTGCTGACCAGGTCGAAAGCCTTCGTGAGATCTATGAAGGCTATAAAGAGTGGCTGTCGTCGTTCCCTGCATTTCTCCTGCAGTTGTCTAAGGGAGAATACCATATCAGGGGTGGACCTGTTGGCTCGGAATCCACACTGTGATTCTGGATAAACGCTCTCTGCAAGTACCTGGAGCCTCTTTAGTGCAACTCGGGCAAACAACTTTCCTACAACGCTAAGGAGAGAGATGCCACGGTAGTTGTTGCAGTCACCCCTGTCGCCTTTGTTCTTGTACAGCGTGATGATGTTTGCATCCCTCATGTCTTGAGGTACTCCACCTTCTCTCCAGCAGAGACAAAGTCCAGCAGAGAGCAAAGTCCAAAGTCCAGCTGAAATGTCTACGTGACTTCCTCTTTGCCGACGATGCAGCTATCACTACCCACTCTGCCAAAGATCTCCAGCAGCTCATGGATCGTTTTAGCAAGGCCTGCCAAGATTTTGGACTGACAATCAGCCTGAAGAAAACACAGGTCATGGTTCAGGATGTGGACTCACCTCCCTGCATTACAATCTCTGCACATGAACTGGAGGTTGTCCATGACTTTGTGTACCTTGGCTCAACAATCTCCGACACTCTTTCTCTCGATACCGAGCTAAACAAACGCATCGGTAAAGCAGCTACCACATTTTCCAGACTCACAAAGAGAGTCTGGTCCAACAAGAAGCTGACGGAACATACCAAGATCCAGGTCTACAGAGCTTGCGTCCTGAGTACACTTCTGTACTGCAGCGAGTCATGGACTCTTCACTCACAACAGGAGAGGAAACTGAATGCTTTCCACATGCGCTGCCTCCGACGTATTCTTGGCATCACCTGGCAGGACAAAGTTCCAAACAACACAGTCCTGGAACGTGCTGGAATCCCTAGCATGTATGCACTACTGAAACAGAGATGCCTGCGTTGGCTCGGTCATGTTGTGAGAATGGATGATGGCCGGATCCCAAAGGATCTCCTCTATGGAGAACTCGTGCAAGGAAAGCGCCCTACAGGTAGACCACAGCTGCGATACAAGGACATCTGCAAGAGGGATCTGAAGGCCTTAGGAGTGGACCTCAACAAGTGGGAAACCCTGGCCTCTGAGCGGCCCGCTTGGAGGCAGGCTGTGCAACATGGCCTTTCCCAGTTTGAAGAGACACTTGGCCAACAGTCTGAGGCTAAGAGGCAAAGAAGGAAGGCCCATAGCCAGGGAGACAGACCAGGGACAGACTGCTCTTGCTCCCAGTGTGGAAGGGATTGTCACTCCTGAATCGGCCTTTTCAGCCACACTAGACGCTGTTCCAGAACCACCTTTCAGAGTGCGATACCATAGTCTTTCGAGACTGTTGGTTGCCAACAGGAGATATTTAGGTATTTTAGAGGTCAATTTTGATGAATTAGGTTTAAGTTCATTTGATATTGTTTTGGAATTTATAGATGGGGAAATGATATGAAGATAGAAAGTTAAGTTTAGAAAGTAATGGATATGTAATATATGAATGGTTTGGTAGGTTTGTTTATAATTAGATTTATAATAAGTATTTAGTAGTAATTTGTATTAGAATAAGTTGTATTAGGAAAAGAGTTTAAGACTTTGTATTTTATAGGTTAATTTTTATGAATTAGATTTACATGAATTTTGATGAATTAATTTTAATGAATTAGATTTAAATTTGTTTGATACTGTCTTGGAATTTATAGATGGGGAAATGATATGAAGGCAAAAAGTAAAGTTTAGAAAGCAATGGATATGTAATATATGAGTGGTTTGGTAGACTTGTTTATAATTAGATTTATGATAAGTATTTAGTAGTAAATTTGCATTAGAATAGTTGTATTAATAAAAGAGTTTAAGATTTTATTGAAAGAAGGAACATAAAGAATGATGGGAAAAGAAGGGGAGAGATAATTATGATGATGGAAATGATGAAGTACACAGAATATAAAACAGGGTTTTTAGAAATGAATATGTATTTTTTGTATATCTTCTTTTTTATGTAATTGCTTTCTTTTTTTTCTTTGATTATATTAAGAGACATAAGAAATTATTGGTAGAATGAATTATTAATTAATTTGTATATGTATCCTGCAACCTCAATGTTTGTATGCATGTGTTTCTGTATGTGTGTTTGTTTATGTGTTTATGGAAAAATAAAAAAATAATAATAGAAAAAAAAATAAACTAAGGAATCCTAATTAGCCTCCTGCTGGCTTGCTAGTGAGGGACTGCAGACTTCCCAGACTCTTTGCAGCTGAGCAGGCAAGAAGTTTGCTTTGATAAAAAACAAAAAACAGAAACCTGATTTTTCAGGAAGCTGAATTGTGTATCATGCACCAAGTTCCACACACACACATTGTGAGCAGCAGCACCCCCCAAGAGGGGGCTCTCTGCGGTGTGCACTGCCATCCTGCTTCCAGGAAGTGCAAGGAGTCCAGGACCGGTGAGCCACTGCTCTTCATGAGACAGACCAGGGCTCACTAGAACTCTCTCAGACCACCAGCCAGGATCAGGGTGTCTGCTACCAGGCCACTCTCCCCCATTTCCTATCCAATGCACTGCTAGCACCAGCACAAGGGATGCTCTGGCTGTGAGCAGCAGCTGAAGGCAGGCGTGCCAGTGGTGGCAGGGATAGGGGAATGTCTCCAGCTTGCTTGTCAGACCTGAGAAAGGGACCCTCTCCTTTTCTGCACCCACATCAGTGATTGCAGCTCACTCACTCCAGATGCTGCCAGGGCAAACAGAGGGATGTGCCAGTCACTTTTCAGTTGTGGAACTCTGCACAAGATATACAGCCTTTTAAGTTGCAATCCAACCCTTGGCTATGGGCTCTGAGTGGCATATAAAAGTGTGTCATGTAGCTATTGCCCTTTTTTGTATGGGGATGGGACATTCTTAGGTGAGAAGGCAGAAATGCTCCTTTCAATTGGAGGCCTCTGCCTGTATGAAGGCGCTGCTTAATATTGGCCCGCTCCCTCCCACACCTCAAGCAAGGTGGCAGGGAAGGGCCTTGGCCACCTTCCAGAGTCTTCATGCAGTTTTACACAGATGAACAGACTCAACAGCTAACTCATGGGCTGTTAGCACAAGAGGATGAAGACCATGTTTGCAAATGCAAATGGGATGGAGTCACCTTTGAAACACATGGAGCCTAGAGGGAAGCAGGGCTGGGGGTGGGGCTGGAATAGGACAGAATCATCACCTACAGCAGAGCCCAACAGCCACAACCCCCATGTTGGGATTGCTGCTACTGCAGAGACAAACCCACCTATGCACACAGCCCAATCTGGCCTGGGCAGAGGTCTCTGCCTGGACCCCAAAGGGCTCACAATAGCACTCCACCACAGAGGATGGATGGAGGAGGAAATGGGGCAATATGAAATCCCCCCGTAGCAAAATCATGGTGTGGTGTCCACAGTGCCCCTTGCTCTAAGTAAATGCAGGATTAAAGCCCAGGTGGTAGCTGCCGTGTGCTGCACAGCTGCAGCCACTAGAGGCTAAAGTGAACCTAGAAGTATATAACCACCTGGAGGAACTAGGGGGTGTGGATTGTAGAAGGAGTGAAGGTTGGGGACTGAGGCACTCTGGACTGCGGCTTTGCCATGCTAACTGATTGGACTGGCTTACCTGGAATTGGACCTTGGACTGTGATTTGGATCTGACTTTTGTTTGCTGCACTTGTGAGTTTAACAAGGGAAACTAATTAGCCTTAAGGTGGCACAAGGCCTAGTGAGGAGGAGCTCTGGCAAGACACCCCCCCCCAACAGTAGCATTATGCTCACAATATAACCAAAAAAGGGGGTTGGTGATGCCTTGATGGGGGGGGGGCAGTTCCAGAGCTGTGGATGCCCCAAAGTCAGGAGAGGAGAAGTGGACTTTGTCTTGGGCAGTTCCGTGAGGACTAGGAGTCAATGCATGCTGTACCTTACACTCCTTCCAGATGACAAACATGCAAACATCAGCAGAATGCAAATGTGGTATTAGTGATGCAGTCAAAAAGCCTTCAGGAAAGAATGGGGGAAGGGAAGGACCCCCAAAACACCCCAACCCTGGCCAACCCCTCTGCCTCACCCACTGCCTGGGCTGGAGCATAGGATACAGACTACACTTTCCAACCATCACAGCACACCTGGCGGGGGGGATGTTCAAGAGCTGTTCTACCTCTTCTTGGGTACTGGCCAATGCAGAGGTTAGCATGTGCTACCCTCTTGGTCATGTTCTGCCTGGGCTCAAATTGGCCTTCCAGCCAAGTCCTCAGGCAATGGGCTACTGGCACCCTGGCTTGCTGAGTTCCATTGAGGCTCCCCATGGCTCACTGCAGTCCCTCCCCAGCAAAAGGCCTCCTTCCAGCTGGTGAGCTTCCCCACAGGGATGGGAATCCTTGCCATGGAGAGATTTGTGTTCATTTAACCTGGCTGCTCTGTTCTGAGGAAGAGGATGGGTTTTGGAGATGACAGAACATAAGAACAGCCCCACTGGATCAGATGTCATGCTGAGGTAAGATTGTAAGCTCCTCAGGGCAAAGACTTGCCCTTACACCCTGTGTAAAGAGCTATTCACACAAATAATGCATATTAATATTTTTGATACCGGCACCTCTCCAGAGTCATTCCCTTCTGGTCCCAGTTCCTTGGAGATGCTGGGAATTGACCCCAGAATGCAAAGCCTTTGTTTACCACTGGATGAGCCTCCCTGCAGGTTGACTCTTTCAAAGCAAAAGGGTCATCATTTATTGCTTACTGGAACACAACGACCCTGCTGCAGCAGGGACCAGCACCACCAGTACTTCAATGAGAACTTGCATGAAGAACATGTAGCAATGATTTGTTGAATGTGTCCTACATAAGGAAATGTCTCAGGTCTAATTAATTGGCATATTTTTGTACTGATTGCGTTTAAAAGACAGCATAATTAGCTGTTATAGTGTGACCTTACCTGGCTGCATCACTTTCTGATAGTCAGCCTGGAAGAAGAACTATCAGCAGCTCCTCCAGAACTGGCTCCTGCCTGGATATCATAAGAACATAAGAACAGCCCCACTGGATCAGGCCATAGGCCCATCTAGTCCAGCTTCCTGTATCTCACAGCGGCCCACCAAATGCCCCAGGGAGCACACCAGATAACAAGAGACCTCATCCTGGTGCTCTCCCCTACATCTGGCATTCTGACTTAACCCATTCCTAAAATCAGGAGGTTGCGCATATATCCTCCCGCATTCTCTACAGCAGAAGCCAGTTGTGGGCAGGGATATGGTTTTAGCTTCCTGAGTCAACTGCAGATGGCCGGATAAACAAGAGCAATGGATCGGTTGCACAAAATTCAAGGGCAAAACTTGGTAAATAAAGCCAGACCACCCCTGGTTCTGGGCTTCTTTCCTTGAAATGTTGTATGTGTGGGGGAGGGCAAAAGAAAGGGGCAACCCCAGGCCCAGGAATGACTACCTGTACCAAACTTTGCCTGGTCTGACAGAAGAAGAATGAAAATGCTGTATGCTCTCCCAGTGCCCACTCGTGGCCACCCAGAGGCAGTGCTTCAGTCCAATGCCGTGGTGGTCATGCATGTTTTCAAGTCTTCACTTCCTCCACAGGGTTTTGGTTTTTTTGTGTTTTTTTAGTGAAAAGACCAGTACTAGGGACGCATCTGAGAAGAGCAGATGTAACTAATGGCATAAAGCGTTGTATGCTTCTTTCCCATAATGTGCTCTTTCATTTGAGTTCTTGTCCTGTTTTTTTGCATTGTCATTATTCATTCCTGGTATTTTGTAAAGCTAAAGAAAACCACAAGAAACAATAAAAATAAGCATTCAAAACAATCCAGGCTATGGAAAGATTCCAGAAGAAACCCAAACAGCAGCCAGTGACAAACCACTCAGTTGCAAGGGAAACAATCCCTGCCACAGAGCCAGCAAAAAGCAACAATATACAGTAGTGCACTTTTCTCAACCCCCCCCCCCCCAAGCTATGTTTTGGTCTGGTAGTAGAAGACACTGAATGTTCGTCTGGGAAAAGGACAGGCTTGTACCCTAGGCATATTTTTCAGTTTGCTTCCTGCTAAGCCAGATCATTCTTCCCACATTTGCAGAGGCTACCTCTGAGCACTCCCGATTACGACATCCCTGCATGAGCTGCAGTGTAGGAGAAGTCAAGTTGCTGCACTCCATTCTGACCACCACTCCACCCCCTGGACTTTGCTTTTGTTGAGTCATCAGTGCTGCCTTCTTTTTTGGGAAAGGTAAAACGCTGGGCAGAGTGCGAAAGCCCTGACAGGACAACATGCTGCTCTTGGGGATCGCTGTCCTGTTCTCCTTTGTTCTTTCCTCTCAGGTAGGGTTTGTCTTCTGCACCCAAAGATGGGAGAAAGCTTCTTGGGTGGTGGGACATTGGCCGAAAGGAGGGCTGAACATTGGACAGCTGAAGCAATGGGGCAGGGAGAGGCATTTAGAAATGGAACGAGCAGGTGCTGATGCTTTGTGCTGAGTCAGGCATTGGTCCCTCTGCCCCTGTTTTGTCCACTTTGGCTGGCAGCAGCTCTCCAGGGTCCCAGGCAGGGAAGGGCTTCTCCAAAACCCACTACCCAAGATCCTTTTAATGGGAGATGCAAGCTATTGAAACTGGGACCTTCTGCATGCAAGTTGTGGGCGCCATCCCTAAGTTATGGTCTCATCAATTGGGTACCAACTACAAGGATAAAACAGGCAGTCAAGATGCACAGCCCTAACCCTTGAATGCGTGTGGAGGGTCACCTGATTGGTGGGTGCAGTACTTGTTTTGGTGCAGAGTGTGTGGATTGGACACTGAGGCTTGATGGACAACCCAGCGCACAAAGAACTGCAGACAAAAAATGTGCAACACCCCTCTTGAAAGACCCATTAGTAGAGCACAGTGGTGTGAGGAAGAGGGAGCTCAAGGGGCACCTGCACTGATTGCAGTTGGCTGGCAGCTCTGCCCTCCTCTTCAGCCCTGCAAGGTCTGTCTGCATGTGTATGTGGCTGGGGGAGGGGGTGCCACTGCCTCATCCATCGAAGAAGAGGATCCAGTCTTATCAAGGCACTGGAGACACGGGGAGTGCAACGGAGGCTGTGATGCTGCCCCACTGCTGGGAGACAGCAGGAAGGGAGTGATGCCACTGCTCCAAAACACAGTTCCTCAACAGAAGTGGGGTTTACCACTCGTCCTGCTGTGTGACGCTCCCCTGCTTTTGCAAATAAAAGGGGGGCACTTGGATGCAGGGGCCCGAGCGTCATGTAAAGCTGGAGGCTAGTGAGGCATCTGCTCTCACAGCCTTCCCCAGGGAACAGTGAAGAGAACAGCCTTGGAAGCAGCTTCAGTGCAACCCTCCTTCTGGAATTCTTCATCCAAGGGTCAACCTGTCTACTGTGGGTGCTGACTTGCCAGTGAGACCCCAATCCCATTGACATGGCTCCGCATTCTCTGTGCACCTGCCTGCCAAAAGGATCTCACTGCCTTGCTTGGTTGCAGGCATGCCTGGCCCACAAAATGAAGCAATGTTTCTGTTTGTCCAAGGGAGATTTCAGCAAGGGGTGCAGAGACACCAGGCCGTTCTTGCAGTGCCCTTCCCTCCAGCTCAAAACAGCAAATAGTGTTTTAAACAACAGTGTCCCCAGACTGATGTTGATCCAGCACTGCTGAGCATCCCCGCTCAAAGCCAACTGTGGACAACAAGCCTTTATGCTTGCAACACAGACCTGCTTCCTTCAAGTGTAGACTGCTGGTGCTTGTGGATCAGGTTAGGGGACAAAGACAGTGCACTGGGACAGCAAGAGGCAGGCTAAGGGTGCCAAAGCCAGCCAGAATGGTGAGAGACCAAGCTCAGCCCAAGACCTCTTGGCACCTGAGATGGTTTGTCAAACGCCGCCACCCCGGACCTGGAGATGTGGCAGCCTCTGCCCTTCTGACTTCCTGAACTGGAAAAGAAAGAGGCAGATGGAGTGGAAGAGGAAGGAGAGCAGAGAGCTCGTGTCCCCTTCTTCCTTTTCCAATCAAGGGAGTGAGAGGGCACCCCTTGCCAATGTGCTCCCTCAGGTCACATCCTCAATTGGCCTCATGGAGTGGCCGACCTTGCAAGATGCCTTGGTCTATCTTTGGAGTCATTAGGCTTCAAAAGTGTCAGGAGATTTGTTTGCAGAATAAAATGGAAACTCACCTAGTGAAGTCAGAACAAACCTGACTTGGAAGAGGGTGAGGAAATTCTCCCTCCTTGAACAAGCCTGGCAGCTCAATGGTGGCACAAACGTGGGTTCATTTTCAGGGTCAATGAAGGCCAGAATGAACATTTCTCTCTCCCCCCCCCCCAATTTCCCAGGGAGTTGCTTCTGCTGTGCCAGGCCACATGTCCCTCTAGTTCAGCCTGGTCTCTCCACTGAGTGACTCATTGTCTTGTGGCTGAAGCTGCACTACTAAAGAAGGTGTGGATTAAGGAAACACTGGGACAACCCCCCACACCAATCAAGGTATAGAGGTAGAAAGCACTGGCAGCTCAGGCATGAAGAAGCTGCACCCTGCGCTGAAGGCTTGGTGGCTATGCAGGGTTGTGGAGACTCGGGAGCTGTGCTGTGGACCAGTCCTGAGACAGTGACCTTTCCTTCTAGGAAGTCAATCCCCTTGCTCGGGGAGAGGTGCTGACCTTCCTAGATGCTGGCCCAGGCCTGAGGAGGCAGAAGAGAGACTGGAACATTCCTCCCCTTTACGTATCTGAGAATGAGAAGGGGCCCTTCCCAAAGTTACTGGCACAGGTGAGTTCCTTGGTTTCTGTCACAGAACCCCAGTTTCTTGTATGGGTAGCCTTAGGGGGAAAAGGCAATACTGGGAAGGGGCGTAAAAGAAGGCCCAGCCTTGGCTACCTCTGCTGCTCTGCTTCCCACCATCTCAATAAACTTTTCTTCATTTTCCACCAGATCAAGTCCAATAAGGATAAGGAGATCAATGTCTTCTACAGCATCACTGGGCAGGGGGCAGACAGCCCCCCTGAAGGAATCTTCATCATCGAGAGGGAGTCAGGCTGGCTGAAAGTGACCCAGCCGCTGGACAGAGAAACCATCAACAGCTATTCTGTGAGTTATTTTCCCTGTCCTGCCCCTCCTTCAGTCCAGGAACAATGCCTGGACTTGGCTGCATGGATACTGGTCACCTGAGGCTTGGGAAGAGCTCCGTCCCCTTGGGGCACGGATGGGCTGGGTCACTGCACTAGGTGTTTCTGGTTGCCTTCCAGCTGTGGTCTGCAGGGTCACCAAAGAGGCTGACAGGCTAGTTGCTGCATTTGCAGAGGTTACCACCTGCATGTAGAACCACTTCTTTCCCAGCAGGAAGCCTGGGACTAATGGGTCCTCCAGGTGGCCTCGCATCATACACGCATCCTCTGGCTTGTGTAAGGGGTTTGTCAGTACAGCAGGAGAAAACTAGGCCTTCTGTGGCTTCCAGGCAGCCACAAGATTTGTGTGTGTCTTCTCCAATTTACAGCAGAAGTTCAGCTGAAAGGAAGGAAGGGTTGAGGGACGGGACTGAGATAGTAAAGTCCTCTCTAGACCACCAATAATTTTCTGATGTTTGGGGCACTTCCCCCACAGCTCGTTTCTCATGCAGTGTCTGAAAATGGGGTGCCTGTGGAGGACCCCATGGAGATCATCATCAGGGTGACCGATCTGAATGACAACCGGCCTGAATTCACCCAGAGGCTCTTTCAGGGATCCGTTCCAGAAGGGGCCATACCAGGTAGGGGCGCCCCCCCCCCGCAAAGAGTGCTGAAGACAAGCCAGCTGAGCTGGTGGGGGTGGTGGAGCAGACTCTGCTTTTTTCCAGGGCAGTCTGTCTTCACTCCTTATAATGGGCACCTTCGCCCTGCCCCAGATAGGGAGAATAATATTGTGTGCAAAACCACCCAGGCCCTGAGCCAGGCACCTGTTCAGGCTGTCCAGAGTGGCAAGGGGTCTGTGCAGGTGCTCCATGCTGACCTTCAGTCAAAGGTTGCTACTGGGTTTGGAAGCTCCCTGGGATAGAAACCTGAATTCCATGTGTGTTTTAACTATTTATCGTGTGTGCCCAGGTGATTCTGTGATGCAGGTGTTGGCCACTGATCGAGATGACAGTGAACACAGCAACAACGGGATTGTCACCTACTCCATCCTCAGCCAGGAGCCCCCAGAGCCCCACAAGCAAATGTTCACCATCAACGCTCAGTCAGGTCTGATCAGTGTGCTCGGGACAGGTCTGGACAGAGAGGTGAGAGTCTATCTGGGGCTGGACCAAGTTGCCCATTGGCACTGTGGGAAGCTGGGCTCTTGCATCCAGGGAGTGCCACTTAAATCCTATTAGCAGCCCTAGGACAAGGCCTGCAAGAATAGAACACAGCCTCTTCTGCTTTTGTTCTTTATTTTGGGAAAAATGCTGAAACCCCCTCAGCCCCTAGTCAAGAGGGGGTTGACACAGCTTTAGCTGTGGTGGTCCTTTCCCAGGCTGGTAACCAAGTCCCCACAGTCAGATCTCCACATGTAACACAAATGGAATTCTTTATGCATTTGCAGAAATTCCCCCGGTACAAGCTGATCCTCCAAGCAGCTGACATGCTGGGACAAGGCCTAACCACTACAGCGACAGCGATGGTCACTGTCACAGCCCATCACCCACCCACGGTAATGCTGGGGTTTGCCCCGTGTCTTTTGTTTTGCTGGATCCAGCTCCAGTTTAGAACTTTTGCTCCCCAGGGGTGCAGGCCACACTCATTCCAAAATGCATAAAACTGAAAGAACTACAGGAAGGTGTTTTCTGGACAAAGGCAGGACAGACTGGGCTGTCTCCTTGCTCTGAAACCCACCAGCCCTTCCCCAACCGCTGCAGGGTAACCAGTGGGTGCCTTTTCCTTCTCAGTGCTCTTGCCAAGGGTTAAGGCTTTGTGATGAGTAATCCTGGACTGCAGAGGGGGTGGGGCCCAGCAGCAGAGCAGGAACAGGAACAGGTTGCTGGTCTGAGCAGCAAGGAATGAACCAGAGAAACTGGCTGCCATGGGGGACAGAGTCAGCCCTCAGGGGAATGAGGTGAGGCACCTGGTGAAGGCCATGGGCCTGAAGGAGCTCCTGGAGGAGCTTCTGTGGCTGTGGCAGCCAGGGGAGAATGACTGCCAGCCCCCCAGAACCAGCTTCCACTTGAAAGCAGGAGTCTTCCTGGCTCTAGTCCACACTCTAGAGGTGAAACAAGCCCACTCTCTGTACCTACTAGCAAACACCACCCGACTACAAAGACAGTACCTCCCCATAGAGTGGCAGCACCACACTGTAAAACACCCAGAAACATCTCAGAAATAGGCCAGAAAACGGTGCTGCTGTGCTTGTGTCCTGCCCGCCTCCTAAGTTGTCACCTAGATACCCAACCTCCCTTACAAGGCGGCTTGCTGGCCCCCCAAGTCTCTTGCAGACAAGGCAGACAACTGAGAAGGGTGTGAAGGTCATGGGGAAGCCTAGAACACAGGGGCTATGCGGGGTGCTGCTGTTTGCTGACTCAGCTTCCGGGGGGGGGGGGACACAGGAGAAACAGCTGGGGACCTCTCAATCCACCTGCCTTGGCTCCCTCTGCCAGCCTCCAGCACTGGAGGGGGAGAAGGCAGTCAAATTGGTTTGGATTTCCTCTCCCGCCTCTCAGGATACAGGTTCAGACAAAGTGCAGGGAGCTCCCCTGACCGTCCATGCGCTGAACGTGCTCACCGGCCTTCCAGCAACAGGCCTGGTCATGCAGTGCTCTCAACTTGGAGGTTTCGACGCACCATGGACGGAACTGATGCAGAGGTGAGGGCCAGTGAGGGGCGAGCCTTTGCCAGGGGTAGCAATGCTGGTGCAGACGCATTTCAGCCGTGTCTCTTTTCATTCCAGTTCCACTGACAGTGACGGGCGTCTGAACCTTGTCAGTGAAAACTTCCCGCGCCTGGTGGCCGCCACCTACAAGGTGCGCTTTGAGACGGGGGCCTATTGGCAGCAACAAGGCTACACCAGCTTCTACCCCTACGTCGAAGTAAGTATAGGTCCCAAAGGGCCTGCAGCATGGGCCAGAGCCCCCAGGGGGCACAACTGGCTACCCTTGGGTCTTCCTGCCCCTCCTCTGGCAGGAGAGAAGCACCTCCAAGCAATGCAATGTTCATCAGGAACATAAGTCAGCATGGCCCGGAGATCGCGGCTGCTCCCACTGCTGCCTGTGTGCCAGGCACCCAATTTGGGGCCGAGGGCAGAGTTGCCTAGTAATCCAGGCGACCCCCCCCCATTCCTCTGAAGGTCAGAGCACAGAAGTTGTAGGAACCAGAGGCTGCAGCACAGCATCAACAGAGCTGCCTGAGCCCGGCTTCTCCGCCCCTGCCAGCTACACTCTCATGAGAAGATCAGCCCAACCACTGCTTGGGTCCTTAGGATAAGCTCTCTCATTCTTGTCTCCCTTTTAGGTTGTGTTTACTGTCACAGAGGCAGAACAGAAAGTGCACATTCCCTTGCTGCTCAGCCCCTACTCATACACAACCTACAGGGGCAGCTAGAGGATCTGGTGGAACAGGGGCAGCTCTCCAGCAGAGGTCGGCTAAGATGCTTGCTTGGAGTACCAGTGTGCGTCACTGGATTGAGAGCGGGGTTTATGTCTCACACCTGCCTCTGGAGCCTGTCGCAAGTGGCCCTTCCCCTGCAACATGTGGGAAGAATAAAAGGTCACCTTCACAGCATTGTGGTGAAACACCACTGGGGTTTTTTTTTTTAATGCTGGGGCTGCTGCAGAATGGGACTGGTATGGCTTTCTAAGGCAGTCAAGGACCGCATGGATTGGCGCCAGGGGAAGATGGAGGATTCTCAGAGGCCCCAAGCTCTGCTTAGAAGAAGGAGCCTTTGCAGAGACTAGGCACAGAATGCCACTGAAGCAGGGCAGCCTGTTTAATGCAACAGAAAGAGAACCTGGCTGGCCAGCCCCATCTCTTTGCAGGATGCTGCTCCTTCCTTCCCACCAAAGCTGTGATGGAAGCAGACAGCACACAAGACTCAGTCTGAAGGCACTCCCCGGGAAGGGGCCATGATCTGCTATGTGGGGGTTGCAACCAGTCCAGCAGGGCCCTGGCCCAGGGTCTGGCCCACAACAGAGGTCTCCAGTGGCTTAAAGCCCAGATTGTCCAAGGGGATTCCGAAGGCTGTCAGCTTGGCCTCATATGTCCGCAGGAGGTCATTGTGTGCCTGCAACAAGAAAGGGGAAAAGGATGAACATGGCAGGTGGGACATAGTCACACAGGAAACTCTTGCCCCAAGTCAGACCCTTTGAGCCCTCAAACCAGCCAGGCACCTTGGACTGGCCGTGGCTTTCCAGGGCTCTGTATGGGGATGTGTCTCACCACCCCCTGCCACCACATTCCAGAAACAGGCCCTGAGACCCTCTACCCGCAAGCAAAAGCTCACCTCCAAACACAAGCTGCCTTAGCCTGAGTGGGGTCACCAAGGACAGTGAGCTCAGCATTGTCACCACATGACTGGGGGCAGCTTTCTTTCTCAGCCCTGCTTGGAGACACCAGCAACTGAGCTGGGACCTCCTGTGTGCCCACAGGGCTGGTGCTGCCCTGACTAAGGAGCTGAATCTCAGCAGTTGTGTAGTGCTGGCATACAAGGCCTGCAACGTCTCCATCTAGAAAAGAGCCTTTGTCAGGGCACTGCTCACCCCACCCCAAAAGGAGGCAAGGCAGCAGGACAAAGTACAGAAAGAGGCTGGGGCATGTCTGGAAAAAAGGCCAAGAATGGCTGAGGTTGTTCCATTCAGAAAAATGTGACTCGGTACAGCGTAAGAGTGATACAGGCAGCTAGTGGAGGAATAACAGAAAACGTGAAGAGCGAAATAAACCTTTCCACAATGGGTTTTCCACAACATTCTCACTGCCACAGGATGTTGTAAAGGCTGCTGGCATCAATAACTTGGAAACAAAGCAGTGAGTGCTAGGGGTGAGGGAGGCCAGGGAAGTCACCTCTCCTTCTCTGGCTAGGTCTGTGCCCTCTCCACCATCCCCTCCCAGACACCGTACCTTGCACACTCTGGCCAGCTCATATTGCAGGTCCTTGATGGCGTTGTTCTTGGAATCCAGCACATCCTGTAAAGGAAGATCTGTGTGTGAATGCAAATATGTAGAGGAATGTGCCCATATGTGTCCTGGTCTGCTAAGTGAGGGGCTCCTGAGGAACAGTTTCCTGATTCTTCCTTGATGAACTGATACCAGCCTACAGCAAGGCTGTTGACTTCTCGAGTCTGCTTCTGCTTTCCCCTCTAGAGTGGCCACCCTCTGAATAAATTAAAGTCTTTGTGTGTGTCCCCTGTCCCCCTGCCCAATGCACTAGGAATCCTAATCAGGCTCCTGCTGACTTGCCTGTGAGGGACCACAAACTTCCCAGACTTTTTGAAGCTGAGCAGGCAAGAAGCTTGCTTTGTTTAAAAAAAAACACAAAACTGATGTTGAATTCAGGATGTTGAATTGTGCACATGTACCGAGTTTTACACACACACACACACACACACAGAGGGAGCAGCACCCAAGGAGGGGGCCCTCTGCAGTGTGCACCGCCTTCCTGTTTCCAGGAAGCACAAGGAGCCTAGGACCTGCAAGCCCGTGCTCTTTGTGAGGCAGGCCAGGGCTCACCTGAAATCGCTCAGGCCAGCAGCCAGGATCAGGATCTTTGCTGCCAGACCCTTCTTCCCTATTCCCTATCCAATGCACTGCTCACACCAGCACAAAGGATGCTCTGGCTTTGAGCAGCAGCTGAAGGCGGGAATGCAAGAGGGTCGGTGGCAGCAGGAACTAGGGGAATGAGGTGCTGGCCTGCATCTCCAGCTGCAGGTGTGTGGACGCTGCCAACCCTTTTCTCAGGTCCCCGGCAGTCCCCTTTCATCCCAGCAGGCACTCCAGAGACTGCACAGCAGGAGGACGCACTGTGGTACCTACATGGGTATCCTTGGTGAGTGCAAACTTCCCTTGAACCTAGGGACTGGCAGGACAGAGAGGGGCCCTGGGAGCAAGGAGTATTCTTTCAGCACTGCCCCCAGCAACTCCTTGGCCTGCCAGGCTCATTTAGGATGTGCTGGGAACACAAATGGCCTTGTTCTGCACCAGGGCATCTTGGAAGAAAGACTTTTCACCCACCACAGTGAAAAGCTTGCGGAGCTGGGGAGCAGGATCCCTTTCAAGTGTGCAGCTGATGGTTCCAAAACCCCTGATGCAGCTGGAAGGCTTTGAATGCCCCTAAAGGCCTCAAGGGGAGGGAGATTCCCTTTGCCTCTCCACTGGACATGGGGCAGCAGAACAAGTGAGGTAGGGCTGAGACAAGTCCAGCAGAGAGGCACCTTCCAGTCCTTTTGACTCAACCAGCTAGAGGAAAAAGGACTGAGCCCAGAGCATGGGGAAGCCTCCTCTCTGCCCACTGGAAGTTCTGCTACCACCACCCCATAGACGTTCCTGGGCCTGGCACCTGCATTCACACAGCCAGAAGGGTGAGAAGTTGTTTCTTAAAGGACTCCAAGGATCCTAGGCTCCAAGGAGGAGTCCAGGGCTCAGTACCTCCAGCTTGCGGGTGACCACAGAGAGGGCGCTGGGGTCGAGGTTGGAGGCAGCCAGCACTTCATTCAGCTGCACTTCCTTCTTCTCCAGGATGCTGGAGAGACCCTGAAGCTTCCGCTCCAGTAGCAGGTTCTTGAAGCCCGTTTTCTGCTGCACCTCATTGATGGCTTTGGTGAACTTCAGGTACAGCGTGTCCCGTTCCTCCTGCACCTGCAGAGACACCAACCCGCAATGGTGGGTTCAGGACCAGCCACTTGCTGGTTAGACTCGAACACTGTAGTGGATAAAAGGCTGTGCCCCCAAGTGCCAGGAGGCATGAAAGGCCTTGGCCCTGATGCTCTTGACTGTCCCCTGCATAAAGCCACGCAAGAGGCACTCTTGGATGCATGCATGACAAGGTGGCCAGATGGCCAGCAAAATTCAACCCAATGTTGTCAGGGAACAGCACTAATAAAGCAGTGACATAGCAAGCAGCTCACACTGATCATGAATTGAGACTCATGAGCCATCCGGCAGTAGGGGTGATGGTCATCACTGCCTGTTTTTATATGGCGGATGAGTTATACTGCAAATTTGAATAACTTTTATACACTTGAAAGAGTGCAAAATGATGTCTGGACTTAGTAATTCCATCATTAATGTCCAGTGTTAATCTGAGCATTTAACAAAACATGATCATATTAAAAAGCCAGATTAAAGCAGAATAGATTTAAAAATACTACCCTGCCCTATCTCCATTGCAAACAAACATTTGGGCTTTGAGTTCTCAAAGGAGCGCATGGCAGAGCTTTGGGTCAGATGTTGAAGATGTAAGAGGGAGCGAAGGCTGGAAGGAAACAGAGGCTCATGAAGCCTTTGGTGTTCAGGACTTCTTCAGAGAGCTGACACATTGGCCAGTCATCCTCTCACCAAGCAGGCATGGAACCTGCTCCATGGCCCACTTGTGTTCCTTTGTTTCCCTTCAGCCTGAGGATTGAGAATTCCATAGCAATCCCCTGCTCCCATTTCAAGCACAGTCAAGGGGCCACCCAGTGAGTCACTGGCAGATATTGAGGCTGTGGGTTCAGCCCCAGTGGAGGGCTGGAATGTGTTCAGGGACAGAAGAGCGCTCCTTCCCTAACCCACTCCCAGGCAGCAGAAGGGGGGACGTGGCTGCCTGACCCACTTCTGGTTAATGAGCGGCCTCTTGTTCCAGCACATCACCCGTAGCCAGTGTTTTCTGAACACTGCTTCTTTCACCACAGGCCATTCACAAGGCCTCAAATCAACAGTGAATGGCAAACGAGGCCCTGGCCTTAATGAGCTGCACTGGGGAGAAAGTTTCCTGGCCAAACAGAATTCCACCAACTGCCCTCCCCAGAGCCCAGGAAGTGCAAGAGGAGGGGAGAAGCACACCAATCGAGAATAGCTGCCCCCACTTCTCTTTGGCTAGCATGGCAACTACAGCTGGGGAGCAACTAAGGGCAGGTGTGCTATTGCTCAGTCAAGAGCACAGTATGGTTTTCAATGGGAACCCAAGAAGAAGCCCCCCCCCCCCCCGGGACTCCCTCAGCCTGGACACTCTCATCGGTTGTGTTTTCAGCCCTTTCAGCAGAACAATGGAGGCTTACAATGCTAACACTGGAGATGTGAAGGGAATGCCCAGTCCTGGGTGAAACATGGTCCACTTCTCTGATCTTTGGTTCTCACCAGAAACACTTGTGGGCAAGAAGCTCCACTGGATGCTCACAGGAAAGGAGCCCAGGTTTTCCATCTTGCACCAGACCACAGTCCACACAGCTTGGCTCCCCACTCCTACCTCGCCAGGGCCAAGATCAGCCACAACAGCACTGAAGGAGCAGCCCAAGCCACAGAACTCTTGTCACCAGCTCCACAAGGGCCTTTGCATCCACTGTAGGCTCAGACTGGCTCAGATGCCTTTGCCAGGGCAGAAGGGTGGCATATGAAATGAAATCAAGTGGCAATTCCTGGCCCTTACCTTGCTGAACCTCTGCTGGAGCACTTCCTGCTCCCACTGGAGCTCCTTCAGGTCTTTCTGACTGACTTTCAGACGGGCCTGCGTGGTCTGAAAAGGGAAGTGGAGATTAACATGGCTGGGGAAGGCTCCTGGGGCAGAGGACTGTGGAGTGACAGCTGTCAAGCCCAAGCCCACCTGGGTAGCAGAAGGCCCTCACGAGTGACACAAAGCTGCCTGTCCAAGTCAGGAAGGAGACGGGGGGACAGACTCACCGCCAGCAGTGACTTGTCCTGCTCGTAGTGGGCCAGCTTCTTCCGCAGCTCATTCACCTCGTCGCGGGCTCGCTGCAGAGGCTCTGTTAGCCTCTTGTTCTGCAGCAGCACCTCAGCCATCTCCTTCTCCAGGTGGTCCTCCCTCTTCTTCATCTCCTCCATCTGCTCCTGTGCTCCAGGGAAGAGATGCGGGAGGGGTGGGTGTGTGCTAGCACTGAGCTCCGGAAAATTCTCCTAGGAGCCACCTCTCTGGAAGGGTGCTGGAAGCATGAGGCTCTCCTTATGACCACTTCCTTGAGATACCCAGTGAAGTCAGCAAAACCTTGTTCCAGGCAAACACAAAAGGTGCAACACAAGCTTTGCCAAAAATGGGCTCATGTCCCCTGCCATGCTGGCAATCCCCCCTCAGGGAAAAGACACACATGGCCTTCTCTAAAGGAGGAGGTCTAGAACCATGGCTATACCCAAGACAAACTCCCAGAAACATAAGTGGATATCACTGGCAGCAGCCTTTGTACAAGGCCAGAATACCAAGTCAGTGCCCATCACCCATCCCAGCAAATCACTGGAAGAGGTTGCAGTGTTGTGTGTGCTTGCACACAGGTGTGTCGTACCTTGAGGGTGTTGATGAGTGCAAGGTTGTTGAGGGTGACGTCATTGTAGTAGTTCTTGATGTCACTAAAGGCCTTCTCATGGTTCTTCATCAGGGTGTTGATCTGCCCGTTCTTCCTTTCCTCAATCTCATGGATCTCTGTCTTCCTGCGCAGGTCCAGCTCGTCACGCAACACGCGCATCTTTTTCTCGTACTTGGCCTCAATCTCTAGGGGAGCAGCGCCCAGGGCTGACTGAGTGCTCCGCTAGGCAAGAAGTCCAGGTACATAGGGGTTGGGAGGCTGCTCTGGGTTGGGGGCAGGGGAGGCCCCTGGCACGATGGCAATGCTGATAGGGAAGTGCCAGAAGCCATAAATATGCACCAAAAAAGGCTCAGATGATAAACAAACAACTTTGTTAGAGAGAAGGATGATGGAGTGATGGATGCCCATAAAACTGCCCCCCCCAGCCCACTTTAAATTAAAAAAATTTATAGGGAATGATAGGTCTATCCATGGTTATAAGGACCCTCCATGTTCAGAGGCACTACCACTGGAAGCAACCTATTGCTGGAAGCAGAGGCATTACCACTGAAAGCAATACCTGTTGCTGAAAGCAACCACAGGAAGGGGCTATTATCTGCAGGCCCTGAATGTGGGCTTATTGGAGACAGTTAGTTGGCCATAGTGGCTCAGTCCTTTGCACAATGTGAGCAAGAGCCAAGAGATCAGCCCCATTCACAGGGTTATAAACAGTCACACGCGCACACACACACAAGCAGAGTTGGATTCCACCCCAGGGGAGCAGCTCTCATGCTGTGGGACCTTCAGGAAGAGGAGACACCTGGGCCCACTGAAGGCCACGGATCACCACCAAGTGTGGGAGCAGAAGGGTGAATCTTGGGCACTGGGCAGCTGCTCCTGCCTCCAGCTTCTCCCAGAACTAACCTTTCACTTGTCTTTCAAAGTCATTCCGCAGCCGCGTCGTGTCCTCTTGTTGTTTCTGCCAAGGAGACAGTGCTGGTCAGCCACAGACCTTGCAAACAGATGCGGAATGCTGCTCCTCTAAGTTCCCAAGCAGAGCCCTGGCAGAGGCCTGGTTGCTCCTGACCTCTCCGAAGGCAGCTGCTGGCTTGGGCCCCATGCCAAACCTACCAGACGTAGGTTCTTCACCAGCATCTCATTGGCGAGCTCCTGCTCTTTCAGCTCCACCTTCAGGGTGCGCATGTCTTTGCGCATCTCCATCTCGTGGGCACGGTGGTCCTTCTGGGCTAGCTTCATGGCAACAGTGCCCTCTGCCTTCAGCTCTGTGATATTGTTCTGGTGCTCATACAGCAGGTGCTTCACTTTCTGCTTGTACACCTGAAGGAGGAGAAAGACCAGGCAGGCTGTGGGTCACCCTGCAACAGTGGACAGGAGTCCACTGCCTGCCTGCCAGTGACTTAAAGGTGCTCAATAGGAGAAAAACACCTGGCGGAAACTGAGTGCCCCCTCCAGAGCTCACCTTGATCTCCACCTGGTGACGCTCCTCGGCTTCCTCCATCTCACGATCCTTGTTGCGCAGCTCTGCCTTTTTCTCATCCAGCTGCCGTCTGGTGATCTCCCAGAAGGTGTGGATTTTATCTCGCTCCAGCTGGAAGTAATTGCGCTCCTCCCGCTCGCGGTCCAGCTCCTCCCGGATTCGGCCAATGTGCTCCTCTAGCTGCAGGACCAGAGAGAGTCAGCTGAAAGCCTGGCTGGAATCAAGAAGGGCTCCCATAACTACTGCTGGCACTGGACTTTTCAACTCACTGATTCCTAAGGCTCAAATGTCTGCCAACAAACAGGGAGCCACAATTTCATTTAGGAGAAAACAAGAAACATCCCACTGGCTTCACAAAGTCTGGTACTTTGTGGAAATGGGCACATCAACTCACAACACCGAAGAAAGAATGTTCCAGAATATTGTTGGAGAATATTACCAAGGGCTTTCTGATTCCATCAAAATAATGTCAAAATTCAAGCTGCAACATGGAACTGTGCATTTAACTACATGGGAAAAAGCCTCGCTCAGGTGGATGTCTTAGTGGTGGGCACAGTTAGTAAGTAACCTGAAGAGCTGACTGTTTTACTCTCAGTTTCAGCACCTCTGTAATTCACTTTGCTATTACATAATAATAATAATTTTTTCAAAGGAAGGAAAATGGAGGCAGCCCCGTGCAGTATGGCACAGGTCAGGCAGGACAGGCCCCAACCCTTGCAAACAATGCCAGCTTTCTCTGCTTCTGGCTCAGCTTTGCCACAACCAAGTGAAAGAACTGGAACACCTCAGGAAAACATATCTCTTGAGGAAGCTTCCTAAAACGTGCTATCCATTAAAACTTTAGCACAACCCCCAATCTCCCTTACTTCACTGTACCTAAGCCTAAGTACATGTAACAAATAATGGTATATTCTTCCCCTGGTTATGCCTCCTCGCACCCCTCCACTTCCTCTGTTGTTTCTTAATACTGTAAGCTTCTCGGGGCAGAGATCTGTCATTTCATGCTTTGTAAAGTGTCCTGAACATTAATGGTGCTCTGTCAGTAATAACAGACTGGCGACAATAAGGGTGGGTTGGGGCACCTGTATGGCTTCCTGTCTGAGCCTTTCCTTTCAGGTAGCAAAGCATCAACCCCCCACCCTGTGACACTCACCTGCTCCTTGCTCATGCCCTCTGGGGGCAGGACATCTACTACAGCAGTGCCTTTGCCTTTGCCCTTCTTGCCGCCTCCGCCCTTCTTTTCTGCTTTCTTTTTGGGTGCCTGAGGGGAGGAAGCAGGGAGTGAGAGAAGAAGAATCTTCTTAGAGCATAAGAAGATTCCCACTGGATCAGGACAAACCTAGTCCAGTTTCCTGTATCTCACAGTGGTCCACCAAATGCTTCAGGGAGCACACACGACAACAAGAGACTTACATCCTGGTGCAGCATGATACCTGGTCCAAGAATAGAGACAGGGATCCATATTCAAGGAACTTCTGTCCTCCCACTGGCCAGACAGTGGCTCCCACCAGCTCTGTGGGGCCAGCAAGGGGAGCACGTGCCCAAAGTGCTGCTTTTGTGGACTCCACCACTCGCCCCCCCCAGTTCCCCCCACACCCCTGCTGCTGCTGCCCTTACGAGCAGAGGGGACCCCACTCCACCCCTCCCTAATGTCAGCCCTGGGCATGGAGGAGCATCGGAAGAGCCTGAGAGGGCCCCGTGCACCCCAAGGGGGGGCGGAGTCCTGCTTCCCACCCCACCCCCCTGCAGGGGCTTGCCCACTCCCCCAATGGGAGCCACAAGCAGGAAGGGGTAGCGACTCCCCTCCAGCTGCTGCTCCCCTGAAAGCCAAGGTAAGCGGGGCTGGGCTTGTATTGGGGCTCACCAGGCATCATGGAAAGGGCGCTTCTGAGCGTGTGCAGAGTGCATTTCTGTCCACGCACTCTCAGTCACCTGCATCTCTGCAGGGCTTAAGAAACAGGCCAGATGATGATGGTGGTGATGATGATGATGATGACCACACCCCCTCTGCGCCCAGAGGCGCGTCCCACTCCTTCTCCCCACTAACCATGGTGGCTGCAGCCGCAGAAGCGTCCCTTCACCGGCCAGGCCTGGGAGTCCCCACGTCTCCCAGCAACCGTCGCCCAGTGTCGCGAGACATCCGGCACGCCCCTAGCAACAGAGGGGCGGAGACTTGACGGGGATTCCTGGGGGCGGGGCTTGCTTTCCCCCTGCTGCTGCTGCTGCTGCTTCCCATCCTTCCAAAGGAGATTTTTTAACCAGGGTGGCAATCAGTAAAGTGCAACCCATGAAATGCATGCAGAAATAAAATGCAAAAAATAAAATGCATAAATCAAACGCAAAAAACAAAATATACAAATAAAATGCATGCATAATATACACAAATAAAGTGCATAAATCAAATGCAAAAAATAAGATGTACACATAAAATGCATGTATAAATAAGTATACATAAATAAAATGCACACATGCATGCATAAATAAAACCCAAGACGACGGGAGGGGGGAGCAGATACCCTGCAGAAAGGCCAGGCTCAGCCCCGGCAGCATCTCTGGGGAGGGTGGAGAAGAACAGAAGCCTGAAGCCCTGGGAGATGCTACACAACCCTGGGCTAGATGAGGGAACAAGGCGGGCCTGGCTCGGTCTAAGGCAGCCTTTGGAAAGGGACCATCGTCGGAGCTCCGCAGGCAAACACTGCAGCACCGGCTGGTCTGCATGCAGGAGGTGCCAGGCTCAGTCCCAGAGAGCAGCTCTCGGGAGAGCAGCAGCAGAGCCTGGCGCTGCCAGTCAATGTCAGTCAGTACTGAGCTCGATGGATCCATCAGTCATCACCGCGTTGTCGAGCTTGCAAACCGCAACTAGAGAACGTGGCCGGGAGGAGAAGCAGGTGGCCCAGCCGTGGTGCGTGCGTGGGGGGGAATGGCCTGGTGGGGCTCCAGGCTGCAGGGCAAGAGCAGAGCCCCCACCCCGGATCGCATCAGAGTTCCTACTGCTTGGACCTGCAAAGCCCGCAGCATCCATGCCTTGCGACCTGCTGGAAGCAGGACCCCACGCTCAGCATTGCACCCCCTGGGCCTCCACCCTGGTGAGCTGCTCAGGAGCCGGTGGGGCCAAAGGGGAGCTCCTTAGATCTGGCCAGCGGTGCCCTCCTGCCCCGCCCAGGAGACTTCTGGGGGACTTTCTGCGTACACACCGTCTCCAGCCTGGGACCCTTTGGACCCCCGAGACTGAGACCCCTGTGGCTGTCCCTTCACCACGGCGGGCCTCTGGGAAGAAGCAGCACCCCTGTTCAGGAATCATGCAGCACCCGCAGAGGGGGCTGGGCTGCTTTCCCTGCCCGGGCTCTGCCGGGCGTCCTTCTCCAAGCGGAGCCTGGACAGAAAAGCAAAAGCTGCCAGCGCGGCTCAGCGGGCAAAGGCTGCAATCCTATCCACACTTTCCTGGGAGTAAGACCCGTTGACTATAATGGGACTTACTTCTGAGTAGACAGGCATAGGGTTGATCTCAAAGTCAAGGTTTTAGAAATGGGCTATGTCAGAATGCCAGATGCAAGGGAGGGCACCAGGATGAGGTCTCTTGTTACCTGGTGTGCTCCCTGGGGCATTTGGTGGGCCGCTGTGAGATCCAGGAAACTGGACTAGATGGGCCTATGGCCTGATCCAGTGGGGCTGTTCTTAAGGTTCAAGGGATGCCGCCCCCGGCCCTCCTCCCGGGACCCTTCCCTCTCGCAGCCAGGGGTACCGGCTACACATCTCCCGGGTGCCAGCCAGCAGGGGAGCCTGGAGCCGGCGGGAGCCAGCCCGCTAGTCCTCCAGTTGCTAGATGAGAGGTGCTGGCTGGGCTCCAGCCCTTTGCCTTCCGGAGGGGCACTTTCAGGAGCGCAGCCTTGCTGGAACACCGGGGCTCCATCACCCAGCCCAGGGTCTTCATTCCCACAGCGGCCAACATCCCCCCCAGCAGCAGCGATGGGTTTTTGGCGGTAGACTGCTCTATAGTGGAAGGTTCTCTTCCTGCCTGTCACGGCTAATAAGAACACAAGCAGGATCAGGCCAGAGACCCGTCCAGTCCAGCATCCCGCTTCCCAGAGGGCTCCTAGGAAGCCCCCATTCGAGGTACGGAGGGAGCACCCCCGCTCTCCCCCAGCTGGCATTCAGAGGTCTGCTACTGCCTCTGGAGGCTCCATTCCGCCACCCACGCCCTCCAGCCGGTGGGAGGCAAGTCTGCCCTCCTCGATCTCAGCGCTGCCTGCGGCTGAGTCGGGTCCTTGTCCCTCCCGCCCTCCGACGTCTCCGGCAGAGGACGCTCTTTCTCAGCCCCCCCCCGCTCTGGCGCACTCTGCGTGTGCTCAGAGGCGCCCTCCTCCGCTCCGCTCCCGGGCGACAGGGGAGGAGCGCCGCCTGCCTGCTTGCGTCGGGGTCCGCACACCCCGCCACCCCTCCGGGCTGGGCGCCAGCCAGCCAGCCGGCGGCTCCTCCGGCGCCCCTCCCCTCGGCCAGTGCCAGGCGAGTAGCAGCCGCCGCCGCCGCTGCTGGGCGTGCGTCGTCGGTGCTGCCGCTCCCGCTGGGCCGCCGCCGCCGCTGCTCCTCCCCGGCGATGTGCGCGGGCTCGGGCGGCTGCAGCGCAGTGGTCAGTGCTGCGCGGCGAGGGCGGATGGAGGCTCCGGGAGCGGCCGCTCCCCCGGGTAAGTGGCGGGCCGAGGCCGCGAGACCCTTTTGCCGGCTGCCCCCGGGGGTGGACGGGCGGGGATCGCTGCCCCCGCCTGGGACTCGCCGGGAACGTCTGCAGCGGGACCCTCCTGAAGGCAGGCGGTGCCCCCCAGCCCGGTCCTTCTCTGCCCCTCCCAGGCCTCCACTTTGGGGCTCAGGGAGGCCACCCAGAAGCCGGCACGCAGAGCGAAGGGGGCATCTCGCCCCCCATCAAAGTCCTAGCCGTAGCTTTCTGGGAGTAAGCCCCGTAGACTACAGTGGGTCTTACTTCTGAGTAGACATGCATAGGATTGGACTTACAGGCTGCGATCCTATTCAGTTTCCTGGGAGTAAGCCCCATAGACTATAATGGGACTTACTCTGAGTAGACATGCATAGAATTGGGCTCTTAGTGTGCAGGCGCGGTTTTCCTCCAAAGCCCCAACCTGGAGGGGGGACCCGGGGCCGAGGCAGCCCCCACCCCCAGGAACCAGACAGGCGGCGTGCAAGGAGCCGGCTGTCGGGGCCGGGGAGGCAGGCGCCGTGGGGTGTGTCTGTGGCGGATGGATGGCGCGCGCAGTGGGGTGTGACTGGAATCTGCTCGCGTTTGCGGGATCCCCTGGATGACGGGCACGTGTGAGTGCGCTTGCTGCTGGGATGGGATCACTGCCACTCCTCGAGATGCTTGGTTTGGGTGGCCCGGGGTGCGTGGTGGGGACACTGGAGGCGCGTCTGGGGCTGGGTCGTGCCCTTTGCTGAGTGGGGTCCTCGACCCAGTTGCTGCCGTTTTGCACCCAGCTGGAGGGAGGGGCTGGCGCCTGGTGCCAAGCTTCAGCTGTCGCCCATCGCCACGTTGGAGAGAGGCTCCCACATCTGGAGTGAAGAGCCAGCCAGAGGAATGTCACAGCTGCAGCGTCCATGGAAGACAGTGCCCCACACCTGCTGCCAACCCAGAGGCTGACGGGCGGTCAGCTTTGTCAGGGCTCTGGATGGCAGGGATGCCTGAAGTTTGCACCAGGGAATGACCACATAGATTGGCCAAGGGCTCATGGCTGTGGAACCAACCTGCCCTGCGGGCATCTATCCCTTGGACACACAGGGGCTGCATCTGGGCACAGCAGAGGCAGAGCCTTGTATGGTGCCAGGCTTTTGGCCCCTGGAGCTCAGTGTGGTCTGCTAGGGCTGGCAGGGGGCCTCTACCGCTTCAGGCAGACTGAGGACTCTTTCCCCAGCCTACCTGGCTGAGCCTGGGACCTCCTGCAGACCAAGTGGGGGTGGCTCTGCCACTGAGCCAGTGGCCAGCTCTGCAGCAGATAGGCAAAGCTGCTGGTGCCACCATGAGGATGGTGCCTGGACCTTCTCAGGACAGGGTCATGATCCATCCTGCTGCTTGTCTTGGTCCATCCCTTGCTTGACTAGAGTTTCAAATGCATGAAGCTGTGTTTGAACAGGGCCAGGTCCACAGAACTGTTTTTTTCAGGGCAGATTTTATCCCTTGAAATGTGTAAAGCATATGAGAGTGCCTCTGAGCACATGTAAAGCTCTTCCAAACTGGGGAGCGTCTGTAACTCAGTGGGAAAACAGCTCCTTGGCTTGCAGAAGGTCCCAGATCAGCCCCTGACCTGCAGCATCTTCAGTTAAAAAGATCAGGTTGCAAGTGGGTGGGGGCAAAACCTGCCTCTGCTGGAGACCCTTGAGAGCTGCTGTCACTCAGTGGAGACAGGATGCTGGGCGAAATGGGAGTCTGATTCACAAGGAGAGTCTTGAGGTGCCAAGGCGGGACCATCTAGGCCAGCCTTCTGCTTCCTTTCCACAAGCAGCAGGGGATGAAGGCAGGAGTTGCTCCCCCCTCCCCCGTAAGGCAGGATCATGTGTGCTTCTTCCTCTCATCACTGATCACTGAATTCTTCCATGCAATGCTTGAACTGAATTTATAAAGCAGAGGAGCTCAACCCCCTTGCCTTTGCTGATGCCCTCTCTAGCTACTGTTTTCAGAAGGTGGAAGGAGGCTCGAGGTGACACAAACTGGGAAGGGAAGCCAGGAGTGAAGGAGGGTCTGTGAATTTAAGCAAGGGCCTCCCAACCCTCCCCCCCCCGCATTCTCCCCCCTCCCTGGATGTTCTGGCCCAGCCTGGGCTGCCTGCTCTCCCTCCCTGCTGTACCAAAACCTGCAGCTCCCAGCAGCACAGGCAGGATCATCCCGAGGCCCAGCTCTTGTCATCATGTGAGTCAGCAATTGCTGGAATAATGTCCCAGGCTGGTTCTCCAAAGGCCCTTCCTGAGCATGGCAGAATTCTGGAGGGGAGGGGGGCAGCAACACCCTGATGTGCAACTGGATGTGGGAAAGGGGAGCAGCAGGGTGGGGGCACAGAGAAGCAACCCCCATGATGGGGAGGGCAGTGCTGCTGCAGGAATGGGGCATAGTTGCCCGAGGAGGACAGTTGCTCTCCTCGCACGCTGGCTGGCCAGCTCTGGATATATGATTGTCTTTTTTTAGCTAACATTCTCAGTTATGGATGTTGGAATTTGGTTGGGGAAGAAGGAAGCTGATGTGCATACGTTGGATTCAGCTAGCAGATGCTGAATACTTTTGCCTCATCATTCCTCAACGGTTGTTTTTTTTAAGCATACACTCTTGTTTCCAGATTTTGAAATCTTGCATCTGAATCCTGAGATTTTGCCTCAAGCTTTGAGACGCCCTCTCGTCTTGTCGGCTGTTCTGGGTGCTGGGGGGGGGGGAGATGGGGCAGCTGAGTCCTCCTAACCTGCTGCTGCCACTCAGAGCCAGAGGTCTGGAGTGACTCGCCACATGCACCCTAAGATGGGGCTGACCAGCCAGTGTGGATATGGCCCCTCCTTGCCTCATATGTGCATGCAGGGAGGTCCCTGGTTTGGACAAAAGGAGAGAACTGAGCAGCCACAGGAAGGGGGCTTTATCAGTATCAAACAAGTACCGATCACTAAATATCACCAACCCACAATTAGTAAAGCTTTGGGGCCCACCAGAACTCTTTTGCAGGCTGGTTGTTAGCTAAATAATGAGGGCAAAAAATCTGGGGGCACCTGCCATTTGTCAGGGTGAGTGCAGGGTGGTTAGGGTCATGTCCATGCAAGCAGCTAGAGAAGGCCTTCATCACACCAGCTGTTGCCAGAATCTCACTGGCCAGGGGCAGGTTGCACTAAACCTACCACTTTCCACCTTGGCTTTGAAGCTGCCCCCCCCCCCAGCTGTGAGTTACCATGAGCCGCAATGTTCCTGATTGCATGCTGGGAAGGCCAAAGGGACAGACGTCCAGCTTGGCTTAAGAGCTGCAGTTTGGAGTCCGTTCATTGCTGCAGTGGCCAAATTGTGTGAGTGTTGGGGAAAATATGAAGCCACAGAAACTGGTTCCAAGACTAGGACTGAGCCCTGGAATGTGGGGAGTAATTAAAGCCAAGAGCACCTCTGAACACATCCAGAGTGTATTTTCCTCTCCACTGGGCAGTAATCCACCTGCATGTGTAGGGGTAAATCGGAGGGTTTTTAGGTTGGCTGCAGCCAACCTTATCAGGAATTAAGAACTGAGGAATTAAGCGTTTGTCAGATGGACTCCAGTGCTTAAAAAGGAGAGCCAAATGCAGGCAGTTCTCATTGAGCAAGGAGCCTTTTCACCTGTACAAAGTTTGGATGGAAAGTAGGCTTTGGATGAAAACCTGTAGCAACTATGTAAGTGTGGCCTAGGAAGGAAGGTCTTTGTTCTTGCTTTGTTGCCAAAAAGAGACACCTGGAAGTGTCTGCTCTGACAAGGGGGGGGGGGTGCGCTTCCCTGGCTCTACTGGGGAGGAAGTAGTGCTTGTACTGGCTGTTTGTTAAGATACCCACTGATGCTGTAGAAATGTTCTGGAGGAATCAGATCAAATGAGGAAACAAGGACATTTGCTAGGGATTGAAAAAATGAGACGGAAATGATGAGTCAGGGGCCATCACGGATTCAGACCTAGCCCAGAGGTCCTGCCTGCAGGACATCTGCAACTGGAGCAAACAGTGCATGCAGAGGTGCCCCTTTATCTTCTGGTTACGCTCATGAGAGGTCCTAGATTAGAAAACAATGCCAAGAGCCTTCTGCTTGCTGGGCACTGGGGCACTGGCAGGCAGGGAAGCCTTACCAGTCATTTCCTGCTCATGAGATGTGGTGCAGGGTGGGTGGGGGGGGGGAGCTGTGTGTGTGGCCTTGGCACAAAGAGTGAGCAGAGGGAGATTTCCCCAGCTCTGACTAGCTGTGTCCTCCCCCCCCCCCCCCAAAAAAAAAGCAGACTGCATAGATGCAACCTTTCTGAGCATGGAATTGGTCTTCTCTTGAAAGAGCATGCCAGATTCTTAAATGCTCCACTCTCTTTGGGCTGCATGCATGTAACCCTGCAGGAAGTCCTCACCTCACCACAAGGAAGCCTCTTGTGGATATGCTGAAGACTGTACGGAGCACTAGCAACCCCTCGTACCTCTGACAGTTGCCGAAGTGTGAACAAGTTCTTGAATCACAGGAAGACCCCAGCCTTTGTAGGTGGAGGAGACAGGCTCAGCCCAGCCCAATTGTAGCATGGGGTAAAACCTCTCTGGAAGTGTCGGGATTGCAGTTCCCCCACTTTGCCATACTGGGACTTGTTCAGATCTCGGCCATGAATAATCCTGATCTTCAGACTCTTAGAAATGCCTCAGCTCCTTGCCCTCCCCAAAGCATTTGTATCCTACTCTTCAGCTGACAAGGCTCCTGGAGTGAAAATAAATCAAGGGGAAAATCAATCATGACAATAGAGAAGGTGTCAGGTGGTCATGCTGCCTCGCTGGTTTCTCCTTCTCCTCTTCATCCTCATGTGGCAGGCATTGGTTCTGTGACTGCTGGGAGGGGAGTGCAGGGCAGAAGTATGGAGCTGGGCCAGCTCCCTGGGTTTCAAGGGCAGGAGGTTCAAGATGGCATCCCCCACTGGTGTAATGGCAAAAAGAGGCAGAAGCAGCCATGCCCCTGTGTTGGATTGAAAATATTATGGGGTGTGTATGTGTTAATTCTCTCCCCTGTTCTGGTCAGTTACCCCCTCCCAAGATGCTATTTGTCCCATGGAGGAAAACATATGGGACCCAGGCAGCACATATGTATATGCTCATGCAGAATTAAGTTCCCCTGTGTTTGCCAAGGATTGCAGTCATAGGAGGTCAACCTGTGTCCAGACTATCCTAGATATGAGCTCAGGTGACAGCTCACATGATGGGATATGCTGTCTTCAACTTTTTCCCTGCAAGTCAAAAACCAGCATGTCAGGGCAAAAGCAAGTCTGGAACATTCTTGCTAGTTTCCTTTTTTTTTTTCTTTAAACAAAAACACAACAGAGAGTCTTTTGGCACCTTAAAGGTCTACCCCCCTCTTTCTGTGGCTCTCCTCGGCTCCTGTGCAATTTCACAATGATATTGCTGCCCCCTGAACACACCGACTGTCTTGTCTGTCAGCCACAGGATGCAACTCTGATGCTGGGAGTGGGGGGGGGGGCTTCATCCTAGCTATGCCTGGCCCATGGCCAGAACTCAGCCCTGGTTGCATCTTCTTCCAGACAGACTGGTCTTTGTTTGTGCTGCTGCAACAGGCAGACACAGAGTGGCTGGTTCCTAGCAGGAGACTCAGGGTCCTGGTACCCATCACTGCAGGGCCCTCAAAGGAGAGGGAGCCAGTCTACTTTGACACTCCTCTGGCAGAGCAAGTCTGCTGCTTATCTGATTTTGTCTTGCATCCCCCTAAGTAGCTCAGTTAACAGCTCCTTGTTTGCGAGTTGAACACTGGTGTGTGTGAAGCCCTGAACAATCTGCGTGGTGTCACAAGCATGAAATCATGAGTGGAAGGTGTGTGTGTGGGGGGGAGGATCTCCAGGGAGAGCAAAAACAGAAATCCAAAGTGGCCAGGTGGGGCAGGACATGTCCCTGGAGGACTCCTGAATGTATTAGGGAAAGGTGTCTGCACTGGCTGTGAGAAGGGAAGTGGAGAAGCCCATGAAGAAAGCCAAGTGGCAGCAGGACATGGCCACCATGAGTGGGGAAAATCCCAACAGCCACATTTTGCATGCAAAGGGCTATAGTGGGGAGGTGATAGTGATGTGGGGCTGTCTGGGGCTTGTAAGAAAGCCTGGCTGTTCCATTTGGCTGCCCACCAGGAGCACCTGTGAACCAACAGGGACCAGTTGAGTCCTATTGGCCTGTGCTCCTGCCCTCCTTTCCCAAGCTGCCCCTCCCCTGCAATAAATGCACCCCTTTGTGATTTCAGAGCTGATGAAAGAGGCCCAAACGCCACCGGAGAGAGCAGCCCCCATCATCGTTCCCATCCACGGACTGGTGGACGAACCCTCTGGCCTACCCAGCGAGGAGGAGGGAGGGATGCCCACCCCCACGGCAGGGTTGCTGCAGGTTGCAGAGCGCAGGCGTGAGTACAGGGTGGAGGAGGGGGAGGCTATGTCACAAGAACTGGCCCAGCACCTCTCTGGACCCTCCAGCTCAGCTGTCTTGATGGGCCATCAATGAGAAAGTTATTTCATTCATTCATTCATTCATTCATTCATTTGTTATCTTGTGATTATCAGAAATGTGCACTACATATTTACATTCTTTGAAATGTTATTTGTCCGTGATATATTTTGGTCCCAGTATTCCTCTCCAACCACCTGATGCGCACACAGGCCATGGCTGGCAACCTCCTTCCACAGGGGGCTGCTTAGGCTGAGGAAGGGGAGCAGCCCAGAGAGCTTCATGGCAGTCAGTGTTGCAAGGCTGGCTGTCTGGAACCATCAGGAGAATCCTGGGCCATGATTCCAGGGCAGGAACCACCTGCAGCTTCCTCTTTCAAGCAGTGGCTTCAGAAGTGCAGGGAGTCTGAACTGGAGTGGGATGCATAGCCCCTGCGGCAGCAGAGATGAGAATTCCAGCAAAATGATTTGCAGTCTCTTATTTCAAAACATTGATATGCTGTCTTTCTTCTCAAAGCAGCCTACAATGCTGCATAAAATAAAAATGAAATGGCATCCGTAAGAGCACAACCACAGATGCACCTACCCAAAAAAGTGCCAAAATGCTGGCAGCACAGAAGCCCCAGCATGATGCCAGCCAAGCAGACTGCAACAGTCCCACCATCCAGCAGCCACAAGAGACAACTCTGGGCCTGTCCCCTCCACAACAGATCAAAGAAGCCACCCTTGAACCTGGTGCCTGGAGAAGCATGGCCTGGGGTCTTGTCCTAGGATTCCCCCAAGGAAAACCTGGGGCCCCTGATCTTGGCAGGAGGTGGTTGACTCCCCTTCCTCCCACAGCAGTCTCCGAGGGCTTGGGAAAGGGTTACCAAGATCATACAAACCAACCTCTGCTTCTCCCCCTTCTCTCCTGATTTTGCTGCATCTTGTTCATTATTCTGGGAGTGTTGTGCTTTTGTTACTTTGAGGTGGTTTTGTGTTGTTGATTTGAAATGTTAAACAGCTGTGGTTACTCTGAGGAAAAGCAGCCTGTAAGTATTTCAAAAGAGACAAAGGCCAGCTGGCCCCTGACCTGCTTCTCTTCTCTCCCACATCTTCTCAGAGCCCTTGAGCAGCGTCTCCTCCCTCGAGGTCCACTTTGACCTACTGGACCTCACTGAACTCACGGATATGTCTGACCAGGAACTGGCAGAGGTCTTTGCTGACTCTGATGATGAGAATGTTGGCAACGAAGCCCCCACTGGTAAGAGTGGCTGCCTGATTAAGCCTTAAGTTGATCAATCTAAGAGCTTCTGTGGATTCATTAACTGATTGCTTTTCCATAAATGTGGGCATTAATCGCATTGTTCTGGAGCAAAAACACTGAATTTTTCTGTAGAAGGTGTTCATGCACATTCTAGCAGACACCACCTGAGAAGTGGCATGCCCTCCCGCCTGAGGGAATGCTTCTTCTACAGCAACACCTGCTGCTTACCAGACCTTGAATTAGAAAGAATTCTTAAAATAAGGGGGAACCTCTATAATCATTCAGAACAGTTTTCAGTGGATTCATCCAGTGGCATAGCTAAGATATCTGGCACCGGGAAGCATATTTTTTTTAAACGTCTTTCAGGGCTAGGTGTCCAGGGGTATCTGGGAGGTGGTCTTAGTGGTGGGGAACCCCCCAAGATGTGGTACCCAGGGCATTTGACCCCCCATGGCTCCCCCTTAATTACACCACTGGATTCATCCAGCCATTTACATCCTGCAGTCTGGCTTTCAGGGCTAGTGTGGCACTCAATTACTGCCAGGCACTCACAGGGCCCATGAATTGCTGTTGCAGGGCAACTGTGCAACCCCATCCTCACCGGCTCAGCTGTAACATGGGCTGCACCAGCCCACACTTTACCCCATCTTCAGCTGCTCACAAATCTGTCCTCCACATGCTGCCAAACTCGCTTCCCCCCATTCCCATCCCGAGTTAAACTGGAGCTCTTGGGAGAGTTTTAGGACCTTCCTGTCTGGAGAGAAGCTCTTCTCATCTCCTCCCATCCAGGAAGATTCTCCAATAGCTCCAAGCCAGGCCCCTGGAAATGAAAAAAGAGAAGAAACTCCCAGAGGGCAGTCGTGGTAGTCTGCCTCATCTAACACGTTTGTCAAACAAACGAACAAGACTTCTGCTGCAACCATCTGCTGAGGTGCCGCAAGCCTCTGACCTGTCTTCCGTTTTGGAGAGGCATCAGGATCTTTCAGAAGTAGTGGAAATACACTCCTCTCCAGCAAGGACTTGGTGCATAGCAGTGGGAGGTGGGGATGAGAGGCTTTGAGACATGCCTTCAGCTTGCATTGATTCAGTTCAATGCCAGAGTGTTGTAACTTTCCTTGGGTGTCACACAAATAAGCAACAACTGCCTCAAATATGATGCAAACAAACTAGCAAAGAAGCCAAAGGAGAGAGTGGTTTGCCCATCCATCCTTAAGCCAAACACTCAGAAGCAGACAAGAAGTGCAACATGGTCATGCATTTTGTTCTGTTGCATGTTCAGAGGATGCCCTACTTTTTCTACTGCCACGCATTTAATTCCCAGAATTAACACTTTTGAATGTCAGCATTCAGTGTACAAGAACCGGGCTGAGAGATCCAGTTCCCCTGCAAAGGAAGCTAGGCCTTTGCACTGCCTAGCAAGGACCCATGCAGAAGATGGAGCCTGTGGTGCTGGCTCATCGCTCCAGGGCGGGAGGTCACCAGAGCCAAATAAGGGGGCCCTGAGCACCAGGTGACAGAGCCTGGCAAGGCTGTGAAACCAGGCGTGAAGGGAAGTATGCGCCTCACACATGTGTGACTCATGAGGCTGCCTGCCTGCCTTGAATCTCAGGGAAACAATTGCCTTTGACGGATATCTCAGAAGGGGGGGGTGCCTCCGATAGGAGGCTCTGGTGTTTGATCATGGAAATGTCAAGTCATCCCCGGGGCATCTTCCTTCTCCTCCATGTGATGGAGCCCCAGTCACCACTGATGGCCTCATTAGCTGCTTGCAGAAGATGCTCACACTGTGGCTCCTGGGAGGACTTGTGCGGTGGTTCCACCCTCGCTCCCGCCAGAGCAATGGTGTGATGAGCATGTGGGGGAGGGATTTGCTGCTTCTCCATCTCCTGTTCAGAAGGGTGTGTGGAGGGGGGCGGGGAGGCAGCAGCTGCTTCCCTGTGGCACAGATGGAATGAAAATGAAAATCAGTCTCCTTCGTGAGAAGGTGTGAGCAGAATTAATAAGGAGGGCTTCCTGCACCCTGAGCAGGTGACAAGAGAGGGAGGAGGGCAGCAGACCAGGCACATGCTGGCTGCAATTAACCTTCATGTGCAGACAAGGCACCATCAGGGAGGGGAGTTCAGTGCAGGATATATATTTGGGACGCATATTGTGCGTTCCTAGCATCTCCTGGCAACACAGGACCCCGGGTCTCAGGGCAATGAGAGACCTAGTCCAGGACTGTGGCCATTCCATCTGTTAAGCCATCATGAAAAGGGCTGTGGTTTGGTGGCAGAGCATGTCTTCTCTAGGTAGGAGGGCTCAGGTTCAGCTTCTGGCATCAGGATCCTTTGCAGTGTAGGCTGGGAAGAGTCTCTTTACCTGACACCCTGAGAGCTGCTCCCAGTGGAGCAAGACAATACTAGCCTAGAAAGGCAACGCTGTGATGAGTACCAGGCAGCTAACTGTGCAGGACTGATGCCACGTATCTCCCTGCAAGATCTCCACCTGACTCTCTTGTTCTCTCTTCCTTTGCTTCTGTGCAGGTCTGCACCCCCATCCAAACCCCCGGGCTGGCTACTTGCGCTCGCCGTCCTGGACCAGAACAAAAGCAGAGCAGGGGCGGGAGAAGAAGCACCTCAGTGACTCGGAGCTCCAGGCCAGCAAAGCAGACAATTTCCTGACTACAGAGGAGCCAAAAGAAGAATAAAGGGAGGGGGCCAGAAGCCCAAACCAAGGTGCCAACCTTCACTCTTGCACTAACCACAAATTCAAGGCAACTTGTCCCCTTTGGAGACTTTCTTCTCCTCCCTCTATTACCCCCACGAAAAACCCAATCCAGGACATTTGCAAATCTTGCTGGTCCTGTAGAAAGTGTTACTTCCTTTGTCCCTCCCATGAGTTACATTTGCCAATCACAAACCACCTCTTCCTCCTCTGTCCATCACTGACAACAAGTTGCAGGTGACCTGCGGAAGGCACAGGAGAAGCCTACAGGGCCAGGCCCTTCTGCCCCTTCTGGGCCTCTTCTGGCCAAAGACAGTGGAGAGGGGCATGAAGAGAAGCACCTGCCTTTCAAGGGAGCCACAGCCAGAGGAGAAGACTTGCCCTAGCACAGAGCAATAGAGGACGAACCTCACCAGCCATGTGCCTTGAGTCCTGGGGTGATCGGAAGAAGCCTCTCAGCCCGGGCAGGGAACCCCATTAAACCAAAGGAACCTGAGCCTGCTTCTGGGACTTCACAGGGCTTTGAGCCAAGGGGCCAGGTTGAGCTGCAGGGCAAGGGAGGCTCCAGCCCTTGCTTCTTAAGCACACCGTCTTCCCAGTGGCCTTAACTCCCACTCACAACTTGGTCCAAGCACATGGTGCCAGTGCAGCTGGTGCTTGAACATTGGCACGGCTTGCCAAGGGCCCCCTGACTAGCTGCATGCTCACAGCACACCATTGCGCATTCCTAGTTGGAAGAACTCTGCCTTGGAGGACTTGGCACAGAGATGGAGCCAGTGCCAGATTGCCATCTGCTAGCCAGAGCTGCTTTAAAGGGAAGCAGGAAGGCACCATTGTGGAACAGAACCAGGCCATACAGGCCTCAGATGGTGCTTCTGGAATGTCTGCTTGTGAAACCGGAAGGGTCTCTTCTGCCAAACAGGGTAGGTGGAAAGAGGGACTTCCTGACACTTGGGTACCCAACCAGGGGGTGGCAGAAGCTGGCAAAGCAGAGCTCCTTGTTTCTGTGTTCTTCTCGTGTTCCACAGTTGTCAGGAGACCCCACCGAGGGAATGTTAGCCCAAACTTTGGGTCTCCTTTAGCACTTGCTCCTTCCAAGCCTTTCCTGTTCCTTACACACAGAGCAGGAGCACCTCCGTTTCTGAACCTTCTCAGCAGTCTGGATACCTGCAGGACCCCACTGTGCAGCTTGGCTGTCCTTCCTCCTTTCACCCGGATAGGCTCTGCCCCCTCATTGCTCTCGCAAAGATGACAGGCTCTTGGTCCAGGTTGGCCCCTGGTTCAGTTCAGTCCACACTGCACTGGCCAGTACAGCCCCTCTCCCCTGTTGTGGCCTGAACAGGAACAGTCATGATGGAGCAACAGCAGTAGGCCTCGCCCCCTGCCCCTCAGCTCCAGCAGGTGTCACTGACATCATTTTACCCAACTTGGTTTGCAAAAGGCTTTCCAATCCGATCCGTTACATTTACTATCAAAATCAACCTATCACATAGCTCACAGCTGTCCCAGTGAGGGACACCTGGGCCACTCTGGCAGGGATGGGCTGGAGGTGTGAGCTTAGCACTCAGGCCATCTCTTTAGTCCCTCACCCACACAGGCCCTCCAGTCCTTGGAGCCTCCTTCTCAGAAAGGGGATGACTGCACAACTCCAGAGTTTGCAAAGGAGCTGCACAGGCCTGCCCCACACGATGTGGCTGTGTGCTCCATGGAGCCAGAGCAGCTAGCCATGGGCTGGGCCGGGCCTTATGCCAAGTTCTTTGCCAAACCGATCAGTGTGGAGCAGGCCAGTGTCTTTCCTTCCATTCCTTTGCAATCTCTGGTGAATAATAGCAGCCGCAATCCAGCATCTTGGGCTGAGAGGAAGCAGTCATAGGGCCAATCCCACTACAGTTGTGGATGTGTGTGTGTGTCTCTCTCCTTTGTCCCCATTCTCGCACTCAGACATACACAATGCTGGGCATTCCCCATTTTGAGGCTTCCAGCCTTGCAGCAGCAAAGAATTCAAGCCAGTGGAGGAGATGGCGTTCAAGCACCATCATGGAGCCCCCCAGGTGGAGGATGGCGCTCGGTGACTTGACCACTTTCACAGCTTAATAGATAAACATCTGCTGATTGCAGTGCCAACCCAGCCAACAGCGGAATTGGAAACACTGCTGTATCCTGATGCCCAAAGTGACACATGAGCCACTTGGGGTGGAAGAGCTCAGTGAGAACAGCAGCTGCTTCCCAAATTAATCCTTTGCTTCCACAGCCAAATTCAGCTGTTTGCAGCGATTTGCAGAGATGCTGTCAGGCACAGCATTCTTCTAGTGCACAAAAAGAATGCTGCTTATTTATAACCTGGCACACCAGAAGCTGTCCTCGGAAGCTCAAGTCCTGTTGCCCATTGAAGCTGGACACATTGAGCTCACGACCAGAGGATCCTTGAAGAGAAGCAACGACTTCTCCAAAAACAAGCAAGCTGGTGATGCAGAGTTTTGTTTCTCCCCTTAGGCCAACATACAAGGAGGGTGCAACAGGTCCACCTGCTTGGCCTTCTTAAGACCCTGGAGGCAGGAAACATGGCCAGGACTGTGCAGCTGTGATGGGCTGAGACAGCCTCCCCTATGCTTGCCTCTGTTGCTGCAAGAGCTTTCTGTGCTGGTTGAGGAATGAGAGGTTCCCTGGGGTAGTGAAGCTGCCCCAGTTGGTGCCTTCAGAGTTCCAGGCCAGGCCACGTGCACTTGGAGATGCATCTCTGCTGCACACTCTTGGAAAAGCACAATTCCCAAGGCCCCATATTGTGTGTAGGTGGGAAATGAAGACAGCTCGTCCTGCAGGGCTGTGTTCAGCGGCTGGAGCTTGCCCTTTTGAGCATGGGGGGGTGGTGGTTGCTTTTAAAGTCACAGAACCACACTTTCCATGATCAGCAGGACTCCCCAAGCTTGCTCATGCATGAAGGCCCACCCAAGAGCTCAAACAGGGGCGCTCTGATCTCAAGGCACTGAGTTAGGGTCCCTGGCTTGAGTGACAGCCAGAAGGGACACAGCCATCATTTAACGTGCCAATTCTGGAAGCCAGAAATGTCCCATACCAAGTCGAAGCATTTACTACAAAGAAAAGTCACCAATTCAACTGGGGGTTTCTTCGCTCCCTCAGCAACACTCTGTACACCTTCAGACCATATATTTGGGTACAGAGGACCAACCTGGGACTTTCTGCAAGCATGCAATGAGGAATGAAGCCCCAGAGAACTTGGTGCTACCCCACTTGGGAATCACACTTTAGCCTCTATTTGGGGCAGAGAGGAGGAAAGAATGTGAGGCCAAATTAAGTCTGCACAGCACCCACCCCCTGCCTGCCTTCCTGCCTAGGAGCTGCTCTCCCTTGAGGATGGCTGGCAGCACTGCAGTTGGCAAGAGGCAGGAGCTGGTGAGCAGCTCGCTGGCAATCAACTGACCAGGACCAAGCACTGCTTTATCACAAGACTCAGCATAGGGGTTGGACTGCAGTTCCCGCCCCTGAGCACAGAAGCTGCTTGCTGGCACAACGAGCAGAACAACTGCCTGCCAAGCTTGACCACCCAGGTAGGCACCTGCCACTGCCTTGTCACTCATGTATTTGCTTGGGTGCATTCTGGATGGGTGTCCATGGGGTTTGTACCATGAATATACCCAGTTATGTTTCACTGCTCCCCCCCCCCCCCCGGGTTCAGGCTGCATCAACCTCTGTGACTGTGGAATGGCCCCAGTGAAAGGCCACAGGCCTGCGTGCTGGATTAATGTGTAGCTCAACCATTAAAGCAAAATGACAGTTGCTTTTTTTGCTTTGTCTTTAAGATGCCCAAAAACCATCTGCATAAGAAAACAGTTTATCACATACACTCACTTTCCCCCCTCCAACAAATCCCTTACTTCAAAGGAAAAGGTGTCCAAGAAATAGGCTTCCATGTTCTGTAGTTGGGGACTGGGTGCCCATGAGTCAGTTTGTGAACAAATTGGTACTTTGCTTCCCCAAATTGCTAGCATTGAGGTTCGGCCTGGAGCAAACTGCCAAGCCAGCTTGCTCCCCAGCTTGTTGGCACCCCTATCTGGAACGCTGGGCTTGCTGGTCACCTTCAGCAGGCCTCTCTGCTTGTTTTGCCTATCTCCCATTTAGTCCTGGGTATGCACTAGGCTGCAATTACACTGGTATACCCCCCCCCCCACTATCCCTGATGATCTTGTTCCTTATTGTCTTCACTGTGTTCCTCACTGCAAAATGCTGCACAGGAGCTACACATAATAGGTGCCCTACTTAAAGAAGGTAAAAGCTTCCTCCACCTGTATAAACAAGGCTGTATCACAGGGGGCCTGGGGGGTAGGCTCAGAGGACATTTATCTTTTTTTTAAATTATGACACATTTGCACACAACTGGCCATGATCTCCTTTTATACAAGGTCAAATTTGCAAGAATGTGTGTACAGCTGGCGAGGGAGAGGGGAAAGGAGTTGAAAAGATGTATCTGGAAGAGACAGCAGAAGTAAGCAGAAGCTGGTCGTGTGTCTGAGAGGTGCACAGTTGTGATGTAAAGCACTGTGCCAAACAAAAATGGTGGAGGAACAGCAGGACTGCAAGTAGGCTATCGTGACAGTATGTGGAGCCTCCACCTTCAGTGGCAGTCTGCCTCTGAATATCAGCTGCTGCCCAGAAACAACAGGAGCGGAGGGCTGTTGTCTTTGTGCCCTGCTGGTGGGCTTCCTGGGGCACGTGGCTGGCCACTCAAGGAACAGGATGGTGGATGGCCCTATGTTCTGATTCAGCAGCCAGGCCCTTCTCAAAGGTCTGGAAGGAGTTGCGACAACTGTGCCCAAAGCACCACTGATACCATCAAGGGGTAAGACCAATGTTTGTTTTGTGAGATGCAGCCAGTGTGTCAAGTGCAGGCTGGGGCAACCACTAGCACCACATATTAGAAACTCACAACAACCCATCTGATACTCAAGGAGGAAAAAAATCTCAGCCTCCAGCAAACCTGCCTGGGCTGGGGCTCCTGGAAGAAAAAGCGTCCAAACTGATTTGCTGCTCTGAGCACAGCTGATGCTCGTTTCAGTAAAGCCAGCACCAGTCTGCAGAGTCACCCCATCAGGGCTGCTTCTGCTGAGTCACCTCATCAGAATCTAGCTGGCCTCTGGCAGGGACTAGGAAGGTGCCCAAGTCAACTGGCAAGCGACACTGACTCACAGATTTCACAGGGCAAACTGTGCCAGCGCAGGGCATGTGGTTAAGGGTGGCTGCTGTCCAGTGGGCACTGTACAGACACATACCACACTGGCTTGCACTTGGGAGTATGCCAAACACAGTTGCTGCAGGGAGGACTGCACAAGATTCTGTGCAACACATCAGAAGAGCTCCAGGCAGAGTAAGGGTGGAACCCACAGCCCTGCTGCAGGGACTGGTATTTGAAGGCCTATTGGCTCTGCTTTGGTGGAGGGGAAGGCCTTACGGCTTCATGGCAGCATCCCTACTTTGGGTGCAGGGGATCCCCCATTCAGTCCCCAGCAAAAGAATCTCATATATCCTCACGTATACGTACTGTGAAAGATTGCAGCCAACAGTGAGATGGGGGTTCTAGTTCTGAGGTAGAGCAGTTGCTCTGCATGCTGAAGGTCCCAGGCACAACCCTCAGCTGAAGGTGGACTGGGGAAGTGTTCTCTGCCAAAGGACAGTGCCACAAGCAGGGCTAACTGCCAGCCCAATGGCCCAGCTCCATCTCAGGGTTCCCACAAAAAGCCAAGGGAGCTCCAGGTCAGCCACAGTTACTGGAGTGTGCGTAGCTAAGCGTACCCTTTCCCTCCCAAGGGAGGAGTGGCACAGAATTGAGTCAGAGGTGCCTACAAGGGACAATGGCAGTGGGGAATGGTGAGGTGGGTCGCAGCTGCCTTTGGCTGGTGGGTGAGACTCTCCCTGATGGTGTTGATCCCAGCAGAGGCCTGGGAAGGATGGCAAGGTACTGGGGTGCCCAGCAGTGGGAGATGTTGGCTAGGTATTGTGTGTGCAACCTCCTTGGGAAAAGAGAGCCGATTCTATCAGGGAGGGAGAAACATCAAGCACTCATCTTCAGGAAGGGGCTCTCTTCTGGAAAAGGTAGCATGGACAGGTCCTGGCTGCTGGAAGCTGAGGAAGTCTCCTGGGAGCACCAAGATGGTATCTCTGAGCGAGAAAGGGAAGGTACGTGTACCGTCTCCGAGTCCCCACTGAGAGCTGCTCCTGATAGCCTTGGTTCCTTACTTGTGCTTCTGCAAATAGCAGCCAGGCAGCAAACACTGCTCCCTCCACCTCTGCAAAGTGGGAAAACGGTCCTGTGTGAGCCAAGGACACTGGAAGCGCTGAGAGGCAGGCTGTGTGTGCCAAGCTGCTGTCAGGACACTTCACAAAATACAAAGAAGTGGGTCAGACTCCAAGGGCCTGGCTGATCTTTCAAGGCACACGCAGGGAAAAACAACACCCCGAGGCCTCCTGAGCCACCTCTTGGAGGGACTCAGGCACCACTGAGAATAAATCAGCTAGAGGGTCAGGAGGGACTTGTGGCCCACTTCCCAGCCCTCCCTCTAGGCAGAGTTCCTTCTTCAGTGAGGTACTTGGCCTGAGAAAAACAGCTGCTGTAAGAGGGAGAGGCACCGGGAGAATGTTTGCGGGGATGCAGGGGCAGCCACAGACCCAGGCAAGAGGTGACTGAATGTGCTTCTGCTCCCAGAATCCTCTGCGGCCAACAATAACACCAAGAAGAAGTTTGTGGGAATCCAAGTTGCACCATTTTGACAAGCACCATGTTTCAGTTCAGCCCCTGTTCAATGGGGCTGGCTGCCCACAGAGCAGCCTCACACTTGCCTGCAAAGGGGATTCCTCCATGTCATCACATCCCAGGCATAGCCAGGTGATCCTCAAGACTCCTGGGGGCACCCACTGGCTCTTGCATTTGGTCTCTTGTTCACATGAAGGGCAAAGAGGAAGTAGGTTGAGGCTGGAGTTGAGGCTCTGGGCACTGGAAGACCACCCCTTGGTCCCAGGGTCAGATGTCTTTGCAAGGAAGGATCTGTAGAGGCTGTCTTTACCTTCCCCCATCAGTAAATCTACAGGCTGCTACAAGGGCAGGTTGCCAGGGTTGGAGCTTCATTGGAGGCACAAGGGCTAGTAGGTCAGTCCAAGGAAGGGAAACCTGATTCACTTCACTTCGAGCAGCTCTCCAGCTAAACTCTTCCCACAGTCACTGAGAAGGGAGGGTTCTCTACTTCCTGTTGCAGACAAAGGCCCCAAGAACTGCAGCTGGTTCCCTGGTGAAAGAGGACCCTGACAGCCACCAGTGCCAAACAAGGAGTGTGTGTGTTTTGCTCTGCTGCCACATCTTCCCAAGCTCAGTTACAGCCCTGTGATTTGCTAGAAAGGAAGGCACGGCAGGGCTGAAGTCTCCAAGGAAGGCTGCCCTATCAGGACATACAAGAAAGACATTCCATCCAGGTGCTGATCCTTGTTGAAAGAGGTCCAGATGGTTCCCCAGTGACCTTCTAGGTGGGTCCATTCCCTAGGAGGCCTTCTCCTGGGCTCTGTTCTCCTCCTCTGGGCTCTCCTCTTGCTCAAGGTTCCAGTTCTTTAGGCCCTCAGGGAGGGAGGTGTCTTCGTCTACACTCCCTGTCCCCTCAACAAACTCCTCGTAGGTGGATCTCTCAGTGAAAGGCCTGGGCCCCAGGAGTTCCACCATGTCTGCCTTCTCCAGGACTTCCTGCTCCAGAAGACGCTTCCCAACCTGCGGGGGAAGGGGGGACAGGACACCAACACCAGCCACTGAGTAACAACACTTCCATACAGCAAGACAAATCTGGTTTCCTGTTGTGACTTTCCAGGTGCCACCTTAGCAATGAGGTGTAGAGAATTGAGGTCCCAGACTCTGTGCCTGCCTTGGGCCTCTACTTAGCCCCACTGCTGCCTCTACTCCAGGGTCCTGGGCCTGGCTGGGGTGTTGGGACCAGTCAGGGTATGGTGGGTCCCTCAAGTTTGCAGCCTCCCTTGGTGGGGTACCTTTCTGGGCAGAGACCCTGGGGTGTGAGTGTTCTCAAGTTTCACCCAACCCCCCTTGATCCCCAGTGGTATGATGGCCAATGACAGGGTCCTTCTCTGAGGCCTCTTCTGTTCTTGACAGGGAGGGGGTGGGACAGGTTAGCTTTGGGGGAGGAATTCTCCCTGCCTGCTCACAAACTACTGATGTCACCTCTGAGGGCAGAAAAAGTCTGTTTGTCAAGGACTGCTCAAAAGAGTGATAAGGACCAAATTCAACTTCAACCAGATAAAAATGGGGACAAGATGCATGTGCCACTTTTAGGCTCCATGCATCAGCCTGTGGAGGTTGCTATGCCTTCATAAACCCTACTGCAGAAGTCATGAGCGGTGGAGCAGGAAAATACAGACTGGGGAGAGAAGCCACAGTTCCTTCCAGAAGGAGTAAATTAAATTTTCCAAGAGCCTTTTCTGTTCAATTCTTACCCTCCAAGGGTGCCGCTGGACCACCCCCCTTTTACCTTACATCTGTTTCATTTCAACATGTTCTGAACATGGGAACTTTGGACCTTGTGTGTGTTGCAAACTGACCCAAAACATCCCAGTCTAGGGTGATGATGGCATCTGATGGAAATGACCTCCCTCTTACCTTCTCAACCTGGCTGTGGCAGCGAGTCAGCAGCTCCAGTGTCCTCTCATAAGCTGCACGGATCAAAGCCCGCACTTCCTCATCGATGAGCTCGGCCGTGGCCTCGCTGTAGGGCTTCTCAGGCACCAGCTCACCCTGCCGGGAAAGGTCAAAAGAGACCTGGCCCAGTTTGGCATTCATACCAAACTGCACAATCTAAAAGAGAGAGAAAGCAACACCCTGAGCCAGCAAACAGGCCAGGGGTGGGAGTGGCCCCAGTACAAGGTCTCCAGCCTGGCTTCCCCCATTTCACAAGGTTTCCACCAGATGCTAGACTGGGTGTGTCTGATTTTGTTGCCTCGAGGAACAGAAGCTAGCTTTTCTCAAAAACCAGACGCAGCAACTGGAGTACAGGCAGCTCTGCTGGCACTAGCTACGCATGGCAACATTGTGAATGCACAGGGGGCGGCACAGATCTTGTAGATGGAAGGTCCCAGGCTCAATTCCAGCAGCCTCTCCAGCTAGAAGGACTGCAAGTAGCTGGTGACAGGAGCAGCTCTTCTCTGCCAGTCCAGACTGGGTGATCTGACTTGGTGAGGGGAAGCTTTGTATGTGAGGGGGGAGAGCACAGATATCGCATGTAGAAGGTCCCAGGTTCTAGCCTCTCTAGGTGGCACGATAACTCCTTGGGGTGGAGACCGTGGGGGACAGCTGCCTGTTAGAGGAGACCGGCTGGGCTGTGTGGACAAAGCATCTGATGCAGCACCAGGCACTTCCACATTCCCCCTTAGCTTGTGCACTGCATGCCTTGTGGACTTTCCTAAAGTTCTCTTAGGAAGGAAGCATGGTGCAGTGGTTAAGTATGCTAGACTAGGACTGGGGAGTTCTGGATTCAAATCTCTCCCCCCCCCCCCGATCCTGCCTCAGCCATGAAGCTCACTGGGGACCTCATTGGGCCAGTCATTCCTTCCCAGCCCCCCCTACCCACACAGGGCTGTTGCAAGGTAAACTGAGGAGACACATTGTGAGAACCTTGGCAGAAGGGTGGAAAACTGCATGTAACAAACACAAAAAAGCACAATCCCTCTGCTGCGTCTGCCTGCCCCTTCCCATTGCTGACGGGCCCTTGGCTGGCACAGTGCTCATCTCACGGGGCTTCACCTGGGCATAGGCACTCTGTGTCACCTTCCGGAGGTCATCCTGGGCACCGGTGGTGATGCGGCCAAAGAAGAGCTGCTCAGCGACACGGCCCCCCAGCATCATGCACATGCGGTCCAAGAGCTGCTCCTGGGTGTAGAGGAACTGCTCACGCGGCAGGTACTGAGCATAGCCCAGGCCCTTCCCACGGGGGATGATGGAGACCTGCCAGGCAGACACAGGGAGAGTCCAGGTGAGCTGGGTGGCGACACAAGCCCCAGTCTGCCCTGAGCAAAGCAGATGGAGAGTCTTGCAGGGTTTCTGGGAGGGAGAGAGTGAAGAAGTACCCCCAGCCATCCACTAGGGCAGGCAGCCAGGGGTCCAGGTAGTCCAGCACCCTGTTTTCTATAATGGCCAACTGGTCCTCAGCCAGGGCTGCTGGAAAGCCCACATGCAGGACATGAAGGTGACATCTATGCTCTGCTGATCACGCCCAGCTCCCAATACTCTCAGGGTCAGCTGCCTCTGTACATGGAGCTAGCATGCCCAGTAGCCTCTGACAGCCTTCTCTTCCTCCACAAGTCTGTCCAGCCTCTTTCCAGCAAGCAACCCTCCTGCTCCAGGGGGTAGCAGCAACACTCCTCCCCTGCTGTGGTTCCAGCAGCAGATACACAGCTTGGCCTGGGACTATTTGGCACTTAAAGCTGCTATGAGAGGTGGAGTGTTGGACAAAAGATGCCTCTCCTCCTTGCTGGACTGACAGGGCTGACTGTAGCCTGACTGTGCTAGCAGTCTTCCTATTGGCTTGAGCTGTTCCCCACTCACTTCCCCTGTGGACAGGCCAGAAGCCAAGGCCAGGAGACACACCTTTAGAAGGGGATCTGCGTGCTCCAAGAACCACCCAACTACAGCATGCCCAGCCTCATGGTATGCCACGACGGTCTTCTCGTCTGGTTGCAGGATTTGGGTCTTTTTCTCAAGCCCTAGGGACAGAGTCAACAGATGGTGGAAGAGGGCAAGAAAGGTCTCCCCTGGTTTTCCCAGGACCTCTAATAACTATAGAACTCACAGGGAGAGATCAATCCACTGGAGCAGCCACACAAAACCTGCCACTACAGTCTCACAATGACAGAAGCGCTCCCTGATGGGAGTTTCTTAATGTCCATTTGAACAGGACAGTACTGAGACTCCATTTTCAGGCTCTACTGTGCGAAACACTCCACAGTTGGAAGCTGCGAGGCAGTCTCCCCTGCTACTTTCCTCGGGCAGGGAATGTGGCAGTGGCTTGGCCATGCACAAGAACAGGGATCCCACTGGCTGCTAAGCCTCTTCAAGGGAACTGTCTCGCTCTCCCACCCCCATTCCTTCTTTCACTAGCAGGTCCCAGAGCAAAGTGCCTGCAGTCAGAAGACTCATCACAGTCTTGTCCTTCAAGCCATCAAGAAACATGCGTGCCTGGTCTCTGCTCAGCAAGGGGGCTTCTTCCCAGGAACTGAGGGCAACCACGGAGGTATTCTTTCCAGGGAGAGGAAGAACCCTGCTGGATCAGTCCAAAGTCTGAGCGGTCCAGCTTCTTGTTTCCCAAAGTGGTTCACCAGCTGCAGCTGCAAGCTGCTTGAAGGCAGCAGTGAGAGGCAGGTCCATCGTGGCTCTGCCAGTACAGTGGCAGGAAGCCGACCTTACAAATGCAGCTGCACCACTCCTCTGAACATCAGCAAGATGTGCTTCCAAGCAGACGCACAGGCTCCCTGAGCATCTGCACCTCTCATCCCTGCTCCCCTGGGCAGGAGAGCCTCACCTCCAAGCACTCTCTCGATGGCCTGTTCAAAGTGCTTTTCACTCACAGTGGGCCTGGCGTGGCGTGCGGCAATCAGAGCAGCCTCATTGCAGACGGTGGAGATATCAGCACCTGCAGGAAGAGGGAAGTGTTGTCAGTGTCTGGGCTTCCCTCCAGGGGGTGGCCCAAAGGAAATGGCATTTGGGGCTCCAAGTCAAGTTGGGGAGGACAGCAGCTGTCAGCCCTCCACTCAGAGGTCCTGCTCAGTCTGCTTTGTGCGGCAGCGTGCTGGAGTTCATGCCTAAGGGGGACAAGGAGTCCCAATCTGCCTGAGGCCCCTCCAACATTTCTGGGGCCATCTATAAGGATGGTGAGGCAGGTCAGGCTTTCTAGGGCACTCTTCCTCAGATGAACTGTAGGGCAGGCCAGGGAAGAGGGAGTAATCAAATGGGAGCCCCTGTGCCCTTCCTTCCCTTCACAAAGTGAGGCATTCCCTAGGGTCACCCTGAACTTCTGTGACTGCTGCACTTCAGCACACAGGAGTGTGGAAAGTTGCCTTCTCCCACGTCGGGCCTGGTCCCTCTGGACTCAGACAGCAAGGCCTGGCAACCCCGTCTCTGGCCTGTCACGTTCCTTCCCCAGACAGGCACTTCCCCGGACCTCACCCGTGAATCCTGGTGTCCGGGCTGCCATCTTCCTAGCCAGCGCGTCTCTGCTGATGTTTGCATCCAGTCTGAGAGGCCGGAGATGGACTTTGAAGATGGATGCTCTGCCTTTGATGTCAGGTGGGCCTGGGGTGGAGGAACGAGAGCCAAGGAGTCCATTGTCAGAGGTGAGAAGTCCAGGATACAAACTGAGTGTCGTTTTCCTCTGGGGCAGCTACTTCCAGGCCCCAATAAAGTTCTCCCCTTTCCATAAACTCCCAGAGCCATCCCTGTTATTGTCACTTAGGACATTGCCCTTGAGGGTGGTAGCGTCAGAGCCATGGAGCTGGCACAACAAATACCTGCACACAGTCCTCTCCTGTTCCTTGAATATGTCCACCAAGAGCTTGGCAAAGGAAGCAAAGGCCTGGCTCTACTCACCCCAGGCCCTGTTGGCATTTCCCAAAACATTTCAAGGTTAACTGGCAGTTGTGGAGCAGCACAGAACTTGGTTGGGGGGGACAGAAAACAGGGACAGGTGTAGGCTTGGCATTCATTACCAAGGTAGATCTGCCGGTCAAAGCGTCCGGGTCTCATCAGTGCTGGGTCCAGGACATCGGGCCGGTTCGTGCCTGCGAGCACCACAACATTGGTGCTGCTGTTGAACCCTGTGGAGGAAGTGAGGGGAAATCAAAAGAGAAGGCAACATTTTGGACTCAAACACCCCATGAGTCACCTGGGGGAGGTGGGAAGCAGCTAATTTCTCTGGATTAAGCAATGATGCTTTTCCACTGAATTCAGAAGATACTTGTAGTTATGCACCTTGGGGCACAATCCTAACCAGATCTACTCAGAAGTCAGTCCTATTTTGTTCAATGGAGCTTACTCTAAGGAAAGTGTGGTTAGGATTGCAGACTTGGTTGGTTAGCTGAAACGGGATACTTTAGGGGTGAACCCTGTTAAAAACCAAACAAACCCAATTCCACCAAAATGAATCCTCAGGTCTCTCCAGTTGTTAAATAATTGTCCAAACAAGAAGATCTCCAGGCACCTCTGGAAGATGCTCAGTTTTGGGTCTTGGTAAACCACAAGTGGAAGGGAGTTCTACAGTGGCAGCCATCACCAAGAACATTTCTGTGTGGTACCTACGTGACTCTCCAAAGATGACAATGATCTTAAGAGATCGTGATGGGAGAGGACAGCTAAGCGACTCAAGGGATGAAAAAAGGAACCAAGTTAACAACATAGAAATGTTTACAAGAAAAGCCCCTGAAAAGGCTTTGGGAAGAAATGTGTATGTATATGTGTGTGTGGGGGGGGGGGGGAATTCCCAAATACATCTCTGGGACAACTGCCCAGCAGCAGCAACCTTCCTGCTGTGACGCTTCCTGCACAGCTACTGCCCTGAGTAGGCCTCTCACCATCCATCTCCACCAGCAGCTGGTTGAGGGTGTTCTCTTGCTCGCTCTGCCCACCAAAGTGCCCCTGGCTCCGCTTTCTCCCAACAGCATCAATCTCATCGATGAAGAGGATACAGGGAGCTTTCTTTCGTGCCAGGGCGAACATGTCCCGGACCTGAAACACACATGTTCCCAATGTGCTGATCCCCCTATTGGCAGAAGCACATGGGCCAGGTTGGGGCCAGGAAATGAGTCCTGCTCTTTCAAGTAGAGAAGGCCAGGTGGAGTGGCCTGAGGATGGAAGCCTGAGCCACAGCATGATCCTGCACACGCTCACTCAGAATCAAGTCCCATCATGTTCAACAGAGCTTACTCTCAGGTCTGCAGTGTGTAAGGGGTTGCAGCCTGGGGCACCTCTCAGTTCCCAGAAAACATACTGCAGTGCCCAATCACTAATGATTGCCCTGCCCACCAACGTCAAGGCTGCCCAACCTCACCCTTGCAGGCCCAACTCCAACAAACATCTCCAGGAACTCGGAGCCATTCACGGTGATGAAGGGGACATTGGCTTCTCCAGCAGTAGCCTTGGCCAGGAGGGTCTTCCCAGTGCCTGGAGGGCCTGTGAGCATCGCTCCCTGCAAGGGACAGCAGACACTGGTGAGCAGGTGGTAGAACAGAAAGAGGGCTCCAGGCAGTCAAACCTGCCACATTCTTGACAGCCAATGGGGCACATTGGTTGGTGCGCACTGGCCTGGGTGTGGGGAAATGGGTGCAAATCCCTGCTCAGCCATAAGAACATAAGAACATAAGAACAGCCCCACTGGATCAGGCCATAGGCCCATCTAGTCCAGCTTCCTGTATCTCACAGCGGCCCACCAAATGCCCCAGGGAGCACACCAGATAACAAGAGACCTCATCCTGGTGCTCTCCCCTACATCTGGCATTCTGACTTAACCCATTCCTAAAATCAGGAGGTTGCGCATACACATCATGGCTTGTACCCCATAATGGATTTTTCCTCCAGAAACTCGTCCAATCCCCTTTTAAAGGCGTCTAGGCTAGACGCCAGCACCACATCCTGTGGCAAGGAGTTCCACAGACCGACCACGCGCTGAGTAAAGAAATATTTTCTTTTGTCTGTCCTAACCCGCCCAACACTCAATTTTAGTGGATGTCCCCTGGTTCTGGTATTATGTGAGAGTGTAAAGAGCATCTCCCTATCCACTCTGTCCATCCCCTGCATAATTTTGTATGTCTCAATCATGTCCCCCCTCAAGCGTCTCTTTTCTAGGCTGAAGAGGCCCAAACGCCGTAGCCTTTCCTCATAAGGAAGGTGCCCCAGCCCCGTAATCATCTTAGTCGCTCTCTTTTGCACCTTCTCCATTTCCACTATGTCTTTTTTGAGATGCGGCGACCAGAACTGGACACAATACTCCAGGTGTGGCCTTACCATAGATTTGTACAACGGCATTATAATACTAACCGTTTTGTTCTCAATACCCTTCCTAATGATCCCAAGCATAGAATTGGCCTTCTTCACTGCTGCCGCACATTGGGTTGACACTTTCATCGACCTGTCCACCACCACCCCAAGAACTCACAGGGGTGACCTCTGGGCCAAACACGTTATCTCTGCTTAACCTTCCTCACAACCTGTTGTGAGGACAAACTGGGGGTGGGGGGAGAACCATGCGCCCATGCTCTTTGGAGGAAGGGCAAGATTTAAATGTCACACATAAACAGATACAAGAAACCAGCCTACAAGAAACCAGAAGAAGGTGTTTTTCTGAAACCTGGAACTCTAGGCACTGCAGAAGGCCTTCACTTGGGGTTCCCAAATGAACACTACTCCAAGAGACCTTTGGATGCTTTTTGTTTACTGATTAAGCTGCCACCTCACACATCTGATGGAAGTGAGAGGCACCCACAAAAGCTTCTGCTGAAATAGATTGGATGGTCTTTATACTTCTTTCCTGCTTTTGGTGCAGAAGACTAACATGGCAACCCTTGTTGACCCACCTCTTTAACAGTCTAAACTGCCCCCATTTTGGCCTGTCAGTCTAATCCAGTGCCTTGGTTCCAAATAAGGCACCAGTCATGGCAGAGCGAGTACCTTTGGAATCTTGGCCCCAAGATCTTGGTATTGCTTGGGATTCTTCAGGAAGTTCACGAACTCCATGATCTCCAGCTTGGCCTCCTCGCAGCCGGCCACATCTTTGAAACGCACATCAATGCTGTCTTTCAGGACCCTGGCCTTTGTCTCAGCAACACTGAAGATCCCACCCCCGCGTCCTCCACGGCCACCTCCCATTGGTCCACGCCTCAGAGTGAAAAGCAGGAAGCCAACCAGCAGCAGTGTGGGCACCATGCTTAGGAAGAAAGAGCTGCAATGAGAGAGGATGATCAGATTGGCTCGTGAGCTATGGCAGGGGGTGCCTGCAGTAGCCTGGTGCTACTCCCCAGCTGGCCTGACACTTACCCATCGCTCTCTGTGCTGTAGACCACAGACACTTGGTGGGCACTGTCAATTCCCAGTTCCAGCTGAGCAGCCTCCAAGTTTCGTTCAAATGTATCCACGCTGCCAATATTGAACCAGACGAACTTCTGCCAGAACCAATGACAGGCACTGAATGACGGACTCTGCTCCCCAGACCACACAAACCTCCTACTATGTGAGGGTCTTGGGGAGGAATCCGCAGAGCAATGCAGAGAGCTCTGAGTAAAGCTGCCTCTTCCATGCAGTCACCTTCCCTAAGCCTGTGAGAGCAGCTGGGCAAGAAATTAAAACAAATGTACCATTTTCAATAGTGGGAAAAGAGGTCAGTTTAAACTCCTGTTCCTGGATCCCGTGTATATCCCAAGCTGTTAGAACCTAATTCCAAAGCATGAAGCTTTCCAGGCCGGCAAAAGGGTCCTCTAAGACCCAACTCCCTTGCCAAGTGCACAGAACTCCTTCCAAAGGACCAGACTTGGCTGGCTGGAACACTGCCCTTCCCTTTCCTCCCCACCTCATTCCTCCCCCCCATACACACAATTCTTTACCTCAGTGGTGGCTCCAGGGATGGGGAAAACACGCACAAACTGCTTGTTCACCACTTCCAGCCGCTCCACCTTGAGAAAGAGAGAGACTTTCTTGGTGGAGAGTCACTTGAGGATTCAGCACGTCCACAAAGCACTCCAAGATAAAAGTAGAATTGGCCCTGCCTAACCCTTCTCTGCTCCTGTGGCACACATCTAATACCTGCCACTGCATGCAACTGGAGCAGAACAAGAGGAAGGCACACATGCCAGAAGCCTAGCAGAAAACATACTGCAAATGGCCTTACCACTCCTCTGGCCAGGTAGTAATGTACAAACTGTTTCCAGTTGATCTCTCTGCCTGGATCTCGCAGGTAGAAGTAGAGGAAGCCCGAGACGACACCAGCCCCCATGACAGCCAAGTACCAGGAGTCCTTCTTGTCCCATGGGAACTCTCCCTAGATGAAACAGGGAGACAGAATGGTTACGACAATTTCCCCTTTTGTATCCACATCCCAACAATCAGTGGGACAGGAAAAATATAGTACATGAAAGCAATGGAGAAAACTATTAAAACCTTCTGCATGCGACTCCACCACCCCAAATCATCCTCCTTTTTTCCTTTTCTGTCTCCTTCACCACTGCTGTCCTCTGTATTCTTCCGGTGACTGAGATCTTTGGAAGTGGATTGTTCTGGGGAAGAGAAGAGATAAGGAAGGCTTGCGGGTGACCTCTATCACCCGCTGCTTGAATCTTGGCTGTGAGAGTGGGAAGAGGTAATAATTCTGTGACATGACATGAATCATCAGGTCTTTGGCATTCTTGGAGAAGGAGAGAAGGGGGAGGGAAGGGTTTACCTTTATTGTCAGGGTCAGTGCCCGCTTGGCTCTGGCACTTTGCATCTTTCTTCTCAACATCTGTGGGACAAAAAACATTTTCGCCATATTGTTCACAGTTTCTCATGGTCCAGGACTGGGTGATTCCAGTCCTCATTCTGCCTAGAGAGGAGACTCCCTGATTCAGGGGCTCCTCATGGACTTGCCTAGTGAAGCTATAGCAGAGAGGACCAGAAATGTCAAGCCACATACCTTCAGGAGGCTTGGAGCATAGCCAGCGAGAGAAGGACACGATACATCCTGGGTGGATTATCTTAGACCACTAAAACAAGCAAAGGGCAGAATGAGTTCTCTAGCAGTAGTGACACTCTCCTCCTTCCTCCCATTGGCCAGTGGGAATTGGCTGGTGATTGGAAAGGCTTCAATGCAGGGACTCAGATAAGATCACCAACTCTGACTTGGGCTCTTCCTGGAGATACTCTTTTCTCCGACCTGCTGGAAAATTCCTGGTGGCCCTGCTAGCATCTCCAGGATTGCTTTCAGCAGTCAACTGTAGACCAGTGTTTCTCAACCAGAGGTACAGAAACCACCAGTGGTACTTGAGATGGTGTCTGGTAGTACTCACAGGACCCCTGGACACCTGCTACCAGGCAGTGAGACCAGGAACATGATGCAACAAACAGCAATAGGAAGCTTGGCTCAGTGGACAAAACTCCAAAGCATGCTTTTCCATGCTTGAAAAAACTCTCCCATCCACCCTGAACCTCTTACTAGTGTTTGTCGCGTCGCATCAGGTGTCCCAACCCAGAAGTAACTGACAAGGATGTCATCACCAGTTATTCCTGCTGGTATTTTCGAGATGGTGGACCGTGTGAAATAGTACAGTGGAGGACAAGCCTTGCGAGACACTGCTGCACATGGATGCCCATTCCTGGAGGGTTGGCTACCCTATGCTCAGAAGGGGGCTCAGAGAGTTGTGGCAAAACTCTTGCTTGGAAAGAGCATTAAACCCATCAACAGGAAACCTGTACAGTATTAGTAATGGCAGCCAGTGCAGCAAGTTCATTGATGTGGTTTGCTTTTTTAAATTATATACTACTTCTCTTTGCCTTTTAATACATTGTTTTGGCGTCACTAATTATGCACTACCTTGAGAGCCTCTTAGGAGGTGAAAAGGCAGCATTGAAAACCCCCAAATAAACATGTTGCCTGCAGTGCTGGAGCTCGCCTTTGAGGCAGCCCCCAGTCTGCTCACTACCTCCATGTACAGCCCTGGGCAAGTCACTCTCCATTCTCTCTATGTGGGAAGACCAAGAGTTTCCAAAGTGAACCCAGAAGTGGCTCCCGCAAGCGAGTCTAGAAGATATAAGTCTATGTTCCAGCACACAAGTCCATGTTTCAGTTGCTGGAGCTCGCCTTTGAGGCAGCCCCCAGTCTGCTCACTACCTCCATGTGCAGCCCTGGGCAAGTTACTCTCCCTTCTCTCTGTGTGGGGAGACCAAGAGTTTCCAAAATGAACCTGGAAATGCGCCCTGCAAGTGAGTCTATAAGTTATAAGTTCTATCCAACAAGTCTATATTCCAGTTGCTGGAGCTCGCCTTTGAGGCAGCCTCCAGTGAGCCTCCAGGCTCAAGGCCTCCATGGGCAGTGCTGAGCAAGTCACTCTCAGTTCTCTTTATGCAGAAAACCAAGAATTTCCAAAATAATTCCGGAAGCAGTCCCTGCAAGTGAGTCTAGATCTTACAAGTCTATGTTCTAGCTGCTAGAGCTGGTGTTTGATGCAGCCTCTCATGGCTTTCTTGTGCAGCCCAGGGCAGTTCTCTCTCTCTATGCGGGGAGACCAAGAGATTCCAAAATGATCCCTGAACTGAGCCCTACGAGCGAGTCTAGATGTTATAAGTCTATGTTCGGTCAGTGAGGCCACGCCCACCGAGTCCGAGCTTTCTAGCCTGGGAGTATCGGCGCACACGGATTACGTCACACACCTCGCCACTCTCTCTTCAGGTAACTTGGAGGGGGGTAGTGAACCCGCCGTTCTTTTTGCGACTGTGCCGCAAAACGAGGCCGCCTCCTGGTGCTCCTCACCTGCCGGACTGGCGCCAGCTCCCTGAACCCCACCAGTCCACGGCCTCGACAGCGGCCTCTCCACAAGGCAGCCAGAGGAGGCGCCAGAACCGTCGCTGTCAGCCGATGAGCCATTGTTTTCTCCGATGGTTGAGAGCGCAACGCGCATGCGTGTCGCTCTCCTTTGTGCGCATGCGTTTGGGGACGCGCTTAGGCGTGCATGCGCAGTGACTTCCGTTCCACTGGGAGGGGGCAGGAAAGGAGCAACTGATGTTACCAGAAAAACAGCACGGCTGAGTCACACTTCCGTGGCTTTTGGTTCCGGTGTAAAATTTGACCACGTTGCTTTGCCAGAGGGCGGGCCCCCAGCAGTAAAATTAGTCTGTGGAACTCCTTGCCACAGGATGTGGTGATGTCCCCTGGCCTAGATGCCTTTCAAAGAGGGCTAGACAGATTGATGGACGGAAAGGTCCATCCCAGGTTAGTAGTTGGCAACCTTCAGTCTCGAAAGGCTATGGTATCGCGCTCTGAAAGGTGGTTCTGGAACAGCGTCTAGTGTGGCTGAAAAGGCCAATTCGGGAGTGACAATCCCTTCCACACTGGGAGCAAGTGCAGTCTGTCCCTGGTCTGTCTCCCTGGCTATGGGCCTTCCTTCTTTGCCTCTTAGCCTCAGACTGTTGGCCAAGTGTCTCTTCAAACTGGGAAAGGCCATGCTGCACAGCCTGCCTCCAAGCGGGCCGCTCAGAGGCCAGGGTTTCCCACTTGTTGAGGTCCACTCCTAAGGCCTTCAGATCCCTCTTGCAGATGTCCTTGTATCGCAGCTGTGGTCTACCTGTAGGGCGCTTTCCTTGCACGAGTTCGCCATAGAGATCCTTTATCCCAGGTGACAAGCCATGATGGGCATGTGCATGCCCTGGTGTTAGAAGTGGGCTATCTCAGAAGGTGAGGTGCAAGGGAGGGCAGATCTCTTGCGTGCTCCTAAGGCATCTGGTAGGCCTCTGTGATACAGCAAGCTGGACTAGATGGGCCCCTTTTGGCCTGATTCACGGGGCTCTTCTTACGCTCTTATGGCCATGTTACACTGAGCAGTGCTAGGGAGGGTGGAGTGGGGCAGGGGGTGGCAGCAGGGGCAGGCAGTGGCAGAGGAAGGACTGGGCAAATTGAGTCCCAGGAGGGGGAGTCATGGCACGATAAAGGTTGAAGATCTCTGCTCTGTGGTACCCAAGGATCTATTTCTTTAGTTCCAAGGCAGAGTAAGGGATGACTTGCTGAATATTTACCGAAGAAGTACTGAAGAGTCCTGCCACACCCCCGCTCACCTTAGGAATTATTATTAACAGTATTTATATACCGCTTTTCAACAAAAAGTTCACAAAGCGATTTACAGACGAGTCAAATAACTAAATAGGAATGTATACTATTTTCTTTAGGCTGCCTAGTTCTATTCTGTCTATACAACCTCCACAATTCCTGGGTCAAGGGGTTCTCCCACCCCCACCTGGAGCTGCCAATAGGGGTTGCAAAATATTATAATTCCTCGCTAGGCAAGGAACAGAGGCAGTGTTTTGGCACTTTCATTCCAGTTTTAGCAACACAGCACACGTGGATGGTTTGCAGCTAGGTGGATCTGGTATTTTCTCCTTTAGCAGCTTCACTGTCAAGTGTTTCTACTCATCCACAAGCCTGAGCAATTTCCCATGGGTATCAAGGAGTCATTTCAACCTTGCCTTCCCAGCCACCCACTCAAAGGATTTTGAATCTGGTAACAACAGAATTTGATGAATGACCACTCACCAGCCCTCTCTGGGATGAATGTGAGCAACACCGTCTGCCTCTTACAACTGTGCTGTTTTAGGAAACACAAGCTGGAGTTTAATACTATGAGATACCGTCACTGTGTGGAAGCCCACCCATGCCTCCCAAATGTCACCCTCACTATGTTGTTAAAAAGTAAAGAAAGCTTTTTCCTGGCAAGGTTCCATTACGTAATATACCACTGAACTGTGCATATCTGCGTGTTTTGTTTAGCTACAGTGTCATGTATAGCCTCAGTCGATGAAGTATAGAAGCTTCCCTGCCAAGGAGGTTACTTCAAGGCAAAAGCACACAGAGGAAGACTCACTCAGGCAGAACCCCATATCACAACTAGAGAAGATTTACACACGGCTTTATTTAAAGTGACCTTAGTGCTTGAAGGGCCCTCCATCTCCTTGGGGCCATTCTAACTTCATGATCCATCCAGTTCTTGGTTTTGGCCACCTCCCAAAAGCCACAGGGGGTGGCAGTTGAGGAGAAAGGGGCATCTCCCCATCTCCCACATGGATGCACTATGCCTCTATGTCATAGTGAAATTTCTAGGCAGCAAGGGTCCCTTAAAGCCAACTCCTCTGAAAATCACCTTCCTTACAGGCCTGTCACTGTAAGTAAGGAAGCCACAGTAGTGTCTCTTCAGGTTTACATGGGAGCCAAGAGGCTCTCAACCTAGTGTGTCTCCAAGCACAGTGCTGGTATGAAAAAGCAGTTGCTAAGGGTCAGGCAACAATGCTTTTTGCAGCACAGTCAGGCCGTCCTTGCTCCAAAACTGTTCAGCATAGCAGGATCCACCTGGAGGCATTTATCCTGCTCCCCCACACAAAACCTTGAGTCCTTCAGAGACAGCAACCTCTCAGTGCCAGCCTCACTCCCAGGCAAAGAGATTCTGCAAATGCTGGTGCATGCAGAGCAGTCTCAGTGGTTCTTTCAGCAGAAGAGTCCAGGGCCAACACCCATCGAGCCGCATCATTCTGCAGTTTAGAACAGGACATTCCCAGCCATGCTCCTGTGCGAAGTTCCCTCCTTGCCAGGCTGGGGCTGACTTTCCGGGCAAGTACAGGCGGAACCCAACAGTCTCTAGGAGCTGTTTTTCTCCTGCCCTTGGAGGGCCCTTCTACACCTGCAGCTCCATGCTGGGATCCCTGAGCAGTGACTGCTTTCTCAGATTCAGCCTAGCACACTTGGGACATGTCGTGGAGTTGTCGTAATAGCAATCCCTGTTGGAGAAGAAGCACAAGGGCTTGGCACTGTTTTATCTAGAGGTGGGAGAGCAGCCAAACTGACCAAACTAACACACCAGCACCCCAGAACAAGCCAGGAAGAACTTGCCAGCTGTACAGCAGACTCACCTGTGGAAGACAGCCGAGCATTCCATGCACACTGAGGTGTGACTGTCAAATGGGAAGAGGACGTCCCCCTCTTTGCAGAGCTCACACACAAACCCTTTTGCCTGGCAGCGCTGTGGGGATGAAAAAGGAAGGCCAAGTGAGTCACAGTGCCAGCCTGCCTCCACTCACCACAGAGTAGGAGCTTCACACCATTACAACACAGGAGCTGCAGTTTCCACAAGGTTAGCTTTCTGCTGTGTTATTTGTTAAGAGTATTTATATACTTGTTTCAACAAAATGGTTTACATAGCAACATAAATCAATAAATGGTTCCCTGTCCCCAAAGGGCTCACAATCTAAAAAAAGAGGAAGAAGAGGCATTAGCAACAGCCACTGGAAAAGAAGCCATGCTGGGGTGAAACAGGACAATGCCAAGTGCGCTGAGCTGCATTTTCCGAGCAATGTATCATTCCACTTTAAACCCTGGAGAGGTGCAGCTTGCCTGAAACAGAAGCACCATCCAGCGTAGAGAATCTGAGTCCTGCATGGCAGCCCAAGTGTTTCTGGCAGGATCTCCCCAGTGCCCCCTTGTGGAAGGGATCTCTGCTGGGGCTCACACTGATGGAGCACATGTCATCAGCCAGGACACCTCCCTGCCCACCATCCTCACCTCACAGTCTAGTTTGATGTGCTTGGCAAAGAGCGTGTGGATCTCTGTCAGGGAGCAGCTCAGGCGCCCAGCATTGACATCGATCAGGTCTTGCAGTGAGTACATTTCGTCATTTTCCACAAAGTGCTGCCGATCCTGCAACTAAAGGGAGAGCAGGATTGGTCCCTGTCCACACATGGATAATGAGAGAGAGAGAGAGAGAGACCGCAGCACAGAAATGCAAGAAGAGGTTGGAGGAGAGGACTCAAGGGCCCCATGCCGTACCACACACCGCCACCCCCTCCCCTGTATTTTAAAACAGCTTCCCTTTTGCAGAGAACAGCACAGCCCCTTCCTGACCTGAAGTAGAAGGCGGGCTTCCATTGCCTCCTTGCAGGTGATGAAGTATGGCTTCATGAGCAGGATATCCTGGCGCAGTTTCTATGGGGGAGGGGCAGAGACAAGACTCTCATGGAGCACTCAACCAAACAGCCTTTCCAAGAACAAAAGGAAAAAGGCCAAACACTCTTGGCTAACAGCATATCTGTGCAGAGCACATCACAGAAGGGCTCCGAAGGTCATCCCCTTCTCCCCTCCCACTGAAAAGGGCCAAGGGTTCCAGACCCACCAAATGCTCACCCGGATCTCCACCAGCTCCTCGACATAGTTGAAGAGAAGAGGGTTGATCTCACGCAGTTTGAGTACTGGCCGTGACACCATCAGTGCAAGATAGCGCATGCTGCATCGAGAAACCTAGAACCCACACACACCGATTAGCATGAACCTAAGCATTAGTCCACAGCTGAGCACTCCTGCAGTAATGAGGCACAGCAGGGCACGTCAAGGGGAGTTACCCTGGCCTCAGCCCATAGTCCAGCAGAGAAAATGGGCTTTGCAGATGGGACTCAGTACTGGCACTTCTGCACAGTCTCCCTCTCCCAGGGCCCATCAGCATCAGGTCTCCCTCAAAGGCTGTTTCTCCCCACCACCACCACCACCTGAGGCTCAGTCTTTGCCCCTGAAAAGGGGCACTGGATGTCAAAGTGAGGAGCCACTGGAGGGTCATCTTCCACCTCTTCTCTTTTCTCCACTGACCCTCCCTCTTCCTGCTATACCCTCTGACAACAACAGGTCTTTGAAGCAGGGAACGGTCACACCCTACCTTGCGGGGCTCAAAGTCCCAGTTGTGGATGACCCTGGCAGGGATGACGGCTTGGTCATTCCAGTGGCAGTTGCTGCAGTAGTAGAGGCCGGTGTAGTCACACTGGCGGGCTTCACTAGGGACCCCCCCTGGAGAGGGGCAGAGCATAAGAGCGAGACAAGATGGAATGAGCAGAGACCAAAGCACCTCAAGAGGCTGAGCAGCCCCTTTGCGCGTTCACTGAGTCAGAGTATCCAGCCACCCTGTGCAACAGCAGTCCAGAAGGCAGGAAAGGGAACATAAGAACTCACTCTTATGTTCTTAAGAACATATGGTTCACTCTTGCACAGTGCACCGTGTGTGTTGCAGGGGCCATACCTGCCCCCAAGTTTTCCTCACTCTGGCTAGGAGTTGCTTAGGGATGGCAGTCAGGATCCTGGCCCACCCTTCTGCACCTGCTTTTTGAAAAAGACACTGCGTGCTGCAGTCACAGGAGTCCTGTGTCACGCCTGGTTCAGCCTTCACTTGCTGTAAAAGGTTTCTCAGGGAGATGGGAGGGTGGGCTGAATGCACAGCCCAAGTGTGGGAGCTCTTCAAATGTGCTGCCAGGCACCCTCCCCCTGAAATCCTAAACAAACAACAAAAAATCAACTCTAAACAAAAAAATATGAAAATGGTTCTAGTCCTTATAGCTGGGTGGAATCCTGGTGCCTGGAAAACAGGGAATGGGTTTGGTAAGATGAACCTGGCTCAGGGGTTAGGACCTCCTCAGAGCCCCTCATTCCTTCCCACTGACTAGCAGAAGCACTGACTGTGCAAACATAACAAAGGGATGTTAATTTGTTTGGCTGCTTTTCTTTCTGCTTCCCAGACCAGCCCTCTGTCCCAGCCAAGGACATCCAGCAGGCCCAGGTGGGCACAGGCCAGGAAGAGAGAGGGCACCAATCAGGTTCTGGGGGGGTCTGCACAGCCCCCAGCAAGACACCATTCCCTCCCTTACACTTACGAAGAGAGATGGGCACCCGACACTCAGCGCAGCGGTAGTCCTGGCTGTCCAGCCCTGTCTCTGGGCAGATGCTGAGCTCGTACTCAGCCTGGTGGCTGACCTTGGAGCGCACGCATGGCTTGGTGATGAGGTTCAGGCACTTGCTATGGCAGCGATAGGAGCAGCCTGGAGGAGGAGCATGAAGGAAGCATGAACAAACCACTGTGCCCACAGCAGAACCTGGAGTCCTCTCTGCTCTACAAATGCTGCTGTCCAAACCTGACAGATCAAGGATCTCAAACATCTTCACATCTTGGGCTTTCCCCAAACACAAGTACAAAGAGAAGAAAGGACGGCTGACCACTTAAGCCCAGTGGCAGGGAGTTCTACAGGACATTACACAGCAGGAAAAGAGAAGAGAGGCCCTAAATGTTCTGTTTGGTTGGGAAGAGTGCAAAGCAACTGATCAGCAGTGCTGACTACACTTGTGCCACCCAAAGAGGAGAAGGCTAGAAGGCAGGTAGCCAGGCAGGCTCAGAGCTCGCAGCACAGCAGAATCTCAGCCATGCAGCACTAGCCCCTGCAGTGCTTTTCAGGCAGCTGTCTGTATCTGTTCACCTAATGCATCCAGTGAGCAAGAGAGCAAGACATCCCTGATTCTGAAAGTGTGATCAAAGCAGGCAGACAAATGCCTCCACCCAGAAGTAAGGCAAGCTCCAGAAAGATGAAAGACCTCTGCCTTCTTTCTGTTTGTGCCCACTGCTGGAGGGGAAGCCACACAGGCCTCCCTCTTCATGCACTTGGACAGAGAATAAACATGAAGCCAGGGGAAGAAGAAGCCAATGATTCCCAACAAGGGCACTGCTTGTAACCTTGGGGGTGGATCCCCAGGAGGGCCCCTCACCTGTGCAGGTGTACCAGGTCTGGAGAAGCCCCCAAATGATGGTGCTGCACTTGTCACATGTCTGCTTCACGCTCTTGCTCTTCTCTTTGTAGAAGCGGTGCTCCAGGATCACCCGGATGTTGGGCTCGTCCTCACTGGGGTCCTGTAGCAGGGGCAGCACCCAGAGAGAAAGGGACAGGTGTTCAGCATGTCCTCCAGGAAGCCCAAAAACAGTGCCTGAAGGCAACAGCCACCCCTACTTGCCCCCAGTGCCTGGTGCTCCAAGACAGGCATCTTCTGAACACAGACACTGCAACAAGCCACTGTGGCTGACAGCCCTCAACTGGCTTCCTCTCCTCCAGGGAGTGGCTTAATTCTAAAGCCATCTATGGCCACCAGCACATCCCACAGCAGTGCACGGTATAAATTAATGTGTAAAGAAATCTTTTCTCCTATCAGTCCTGAAACTACTGCCTATTGGATGGCCCTGTATTTTAGTATTCCAAGAGGAACAGAAAAACTGCTCCCTGCTCACTCCACCTGAGCTTTCATAACCCACTGGCCACACTGGCTGTTGTGGTCATGTGCTGTACCAACAAGTTTTGCATCCTTGAGCTAAAGCAAGAGAGAAGTCACGTATGTGTCAGCCCTTCCACCCACCCCATCCTGTTTCACCCACTTCCCCTCTGACAGTTGGAGGATCCAGAACTCTATGCCCCAAACCAACCCTGCAGCAAGAGGCCACTTTTGCCCTCCACACCTTCAGCTCCTGGAGTTTGAGTCGCAGGTGGATGAGTCGCACCACGGCGTCCTTTTGCTTCTCTGAGTTATCAGGAAGCTCCAGGATTCTTCGCTTGCACTCCTCGATGGCCTGCCGCAGCTGCTCAATGTCTGAAGCCAGGAACAGCCCCTGCAAGGATGGGTGAAGGAAGAGCGGCTTGTCCAGGAGCAAACCTGCAGGGAGCCAGTGCCTCAACTTCACACCCCTGTCCAGGCCGATACCTTCTGCCTGTTCCTTGGCCTCAGGTGAAGCTGGAGGGGCTTGGTCTTCATGACCACAATGTCCCAAGGACTGGCTCTCCCCATATGAGTCTGCTGAACTTAGTAAGGCCTACTACACATGGTATCACCTTCTGAGGTTTGGTTGGCAGGAATGTGGGGGAAAAGCTGCTTTGTGGTGACCCCCAGAATGTGGAACTCCCTGCCACAGGAAGCTCAGCTGTCTCATATTGTGCCAGAGTTCTGTTGCCATCTTAAGGTGGTCCTTTTTGGGCAAGTATTTGGTTTACCTGTTACACTGGATCTTTATTTTCTTTTAGCAGTTTAAACTTTCAATTGCTGCTTTTATGTTTTCCTGATTTGGATTTTTTTAATTTTTTTTACCTCATCTTACTTTTTTTTGATGTTCATGTAAGCTGTCCTGAGCACCTCTGTTTTTGGAGGGTGAAAGACAAAGTAGTAATTAATTAGTGATTAATAATATAAATGTATGTTATTTTTAAAGGCTAAATAAACCTGTAAAAAATAAAATAACTAAATCAACCCTGTGAATTAGAAGTTTAGTATTTGGAGTGTGGTTGTGGATTTGGGGTTGGCCCTGAGAGTTTGTGGCCTGGGGGGCGTTCATGTGGTTTTAAGCATTGTTGTACAATTGGGAGGTGTGTGTATTCTTAGATCTGAACCACTGCAGGAGGTCAGGACAAAGACACAATTGCAGCAAAGCTTCCACTCACTACTGGGCGTGAGAAGTGATCTTCCAACAGTCCCAAGTCCATAGCGCGCTCTGAGCACCGGAACTCTGGCAGATCTTCTGGGGACAAGTCCAGACTCAGGTCTACAACAAGGAAAGAGACACATAAAGGAAGTGGCAGGCAAGTGAGCATTCAGACAAACGCCAACTCCCCCTCCCGCACTTGTCCAGCTCTTAAGAGAACAGAGCAAGCACACCCCACCCTGACGGGCCACTCAACGCCCTGCAGAGAACAAGAGGTGAAAGATACCACCTAAGTTCAAAAGTATCTACTCCAGGGGTGGACACTGGTTACCTAGGGCCCAAATCTGCCCTCTGCCCCCATCTGGCCTACTTGTTCCCCACACTTCCTTCTCTTTGTTCCGTGGTGTGTAGAGCCATCCCTAATGGGCTAACCAGCTGCTGACCAGGGGTATTTTCTCCCTCCAAGCAACACAAATTGTCATGGGGGGAGCTGGCACTAGGTTCCAGGAAGCAGCCTGCACAGTGAACTGGGCGGATGGTGCTGCATGTTGGAGGAATCACATACTGGAAATGGGACACTGTGCTTTTGTGCCAAATAGTATTTAGGGGAAGAGCAGTGCCATCCCAGTGAGATGCAGCCCACTCTCGTCCTCTACACCCAAAGAAGCCACAGGAATGGAGTATATGAGGGTGGGGTTTACTGGGAGCTTCATCTATAAAATGGAAGGGACCGACTTAATCACATCACTCACCACAGAGGTGCTGCCTCTAGTTCTGTTTCTCCACTGATGAGAAAAGGTGCTCTGTACACCCACAGAAACACTGCCTGCTGGGCTGAGTTCTGGCACTGAAAGCCAGTTTCAGGACTCAACCTTACTGAGAAGCAGGAGATCATTTGTTTGCTGGTTTCAAATATTTCTACCTAGGATCGGCCTTAGGAGCTGTGGGGCCCCATTGGAAACATTTTTTTGTGGGGCCCCAGGTTCACAGCCAAAGTCTGTAGAATCTTAGAGATATACATAAAATATAGAGTTTATATCTCTATGGTAGAATGGAATCACTCAAAATGTGCACTTAAAGTGCATGCGAGTTAACGAACCAAATGAATCTAAGCACATTTTAATATAAAATTGCATTCAAGACTAGGGTAGATAATCCTAGCTGGGAGACAACTTAGGCGCGGGGGCCCAATTGGGAGCAATTGGTCCAATTGGCTTAAGGCCGGCCCTGTTTCTCTCCTGCCTTTCCCTTCCCCATTGGGTGCACAGTCTTTTCTCCCTCAATATGAGTAGCAGCAACAGATACCCAAGTCGTTTCACTTACCTTTCCGTGGAAATTCTTCCCCGGTTCCCCCAGTCTTCTGGTCATGCTGGTGTTGCAATGGGGCCTTGTTGAAGGGATTGAGGTGGCCCTGTCGGAAGCGGGCCAACTTCTCGTCATATTCCATAGCAGTTTGACCTGTGGGAGCCACACAGAGGCCAACGTGAGGAGGGGCCTGAGGCATGACAGAGGACCAGAAAAGCTGCCGAAATCCAGAGGAGAGGGCAGCTGCCCAGCCCAGCAAGCTCTCTCAGGCCAGGATCTGCCCCAGGGCTTCTGCCTTCAGAGAGACCTTCCAAGCTTCTAGAGGTTCTGCCAAAGGATTGTTTGTGTCCCAGAAGGCAGAAAAGCCAGTTTCACAACCTCAGATGATCCAAACAGCTCCCTGCAGAGTCATGCAGGCATCCAACTTGGCAGCTCACGTGCCACTTCTCATCAAGTGTCACCCCTTCCTGCTTAATGATGTCATTGCCAGTAATCTCCTAGGCATGCACCAGTGAGGAGCAGGGCTGCAGCACCAGGAGCTGTACATCTCCCCAGCACGTCTTTGTCACCCCTTTTAGTCTGCCTGTCCATGGTGTAGAGAGCTCAGCTGTAAGGAACTTGGGGCACAGATCTGCTGCAGATAAAGATCTGTATCAGATCCATCAGAACACCTTGCCTTCCACCTTGGGGATGAGCTGGCTCTGCAAAAGGTGCTAGCAGTGGCCAGTGAAGAATTTTCAGCACAGGAAGGAATGGAGGGCAGGAAACAGGAGAAGGAGACAAGAGAACGAGTTGAATGAGTTTAGAAAGAAAAACACAGCATCAGCATCCTTGGATGCTGAAAGAATCTGGCAGAGCAAAAAACCCTAAAGGACACAGAGCAACTGCCATGGATCTCACGTCCAAAAATCTCTTTATGTTGTCTGTAAACAGACAAGGGCAAGTGTTTTGGGGGGGGAGGGGAGAGGATGCAAAGCTGAGTTGCTCCTCCTCGCTAGGGTGGTTCTTCCCCAACAGTCACATGGCCCAGGGAGCCTTTTGGAATGACATCATCCAAGGAGGCTTCACCACTTTGCAGTGCTACTGACACCCCAGATCACCCCCACCCAATACAGCCTTCACAAGGCAACTGCTGACCCCCAGATACTTCCCAAGTAGCACCCCAGAATGTATTTGGCTTGCTCAGCATCAGAGTTGCCTGCAACAGTTCAGGCCACAAGTCGACTTTGCATCAGTAAACAAACTGCTCCTTTTAAAAATGATCAGGATGAGAAACTTAAATCTGACATTCAGTGCAGTCCTGTGCGCGTTTACTTTGAAGGAAATCCCACTGATTTCAATGGAACTTTCTCTTTCAGAAGCTCACAAAAAAAGTCTTCCTTTTTTAAAAAAAGAGGAAGCCTGATTAAGAACCTCAGTAGTTTTTGTTCCATATGAAAATATGGTTGCAAAGGCCATCTGTTTGTGCACATCCACCTGGGAATAAGACCCACTGAACACAGTGGGTCTTACTTCTGAGTAACAGGAATAGCTGTGCAGAACAATTACTGAGCCGCTTTGGAATAAAAAAAGCTGCTTTTCTGTCATACAGTTGAAAGGAGGGGAGGGGGGCTGGTCTAGCTGGCACACAAGGGGCATCTGATTTCATGCACCTGCTGCTCAGAGTGAGCTGTGCCCACCAGCACACATCTGGGCATAGCTGGCATTGCTCCCAAGGCTGGCAGAAAGAGGGACAACTCTCCCCACCAGCCAGCTGCTGGCAATGGGGGAGGGGCAGAGGACTGCACAGCCCATGGGGTATTGGAACATGGGTGGAGCTGCAGGCCCCAGAGCTCCTCTCTCCCAACCCTAACCCCATCTCCTACAGCCTATGCATTTCTACTCAGAAGTCCCATTATAGTCAATGGGATTTACTCCCAGGCAAGTGTGGATAGGACTGTAGACTGTGAGTCCAATCCTATGCACGTCTACTCAGAAGTAAGTCCCATTTTAGTCAATGGGGCTTACTCCCAGGAAAGCGTGGGTAGGATTGCAGCCTCAGAGCCCAGTCCTATGCAAGTGTGGGTAGGATTGCAGCCTGGGTCTGCCCTGCCTGCCCCGGGCAGCGGGCTCTTTCCCAGCCTGCGGGGTGGAGACGCTGCCGGGGACCTTTTGCATACAAGGCGGGGGGCGCAGGGAGGGCTTCACCACCGCGCTCCGGGCTCCCGCAGCCTGCCTGGCGCCCCAAGGGGGGGATCCGACCCAGCGCAGGTAGGCCCGCCTGGAGGGAGCCCCCCGCAGACCCGGGGAGAGCGTGGAGGGGCCAGTCCGGTGCACGCTCGCTCACCTGCGCGCCCATGGGGGGCCCGGCGCGGCCGGCTCGGCTGCGGCCACTCGGCTTCCTCCGCCCGCTACATTGTAGCCTCGCACGAAGTAAGGAGGGAGGGGGGCAGGCAGCCGGGCAGGCCATAGACGCTGGCCGGCCAAACGCGCGCCGCTGCTTCCGCGCCCGCTGCTGCCCCCGAGCGGACCGGAGGTGGAGCTCCGCGGAGGCGTCCGGGTAGACTGCTCCTGCAGCTGGAGGATCCACCGCGCCCTGGCAGGTCGCCTCTTAGTCTGTCACGAAAAGAGACCAGAGCGTGGAGCTGCCGATGTGGAGGCAGCCTCGGGCCAGGAAGGTGCTGCTTTTCCTTCTCCAGCTCGCTCAGCAGCTTCCCAGGATGACTCCCAGAAATTGTACAATAGGAGGAGGGGGAAGCCTCCCCCACACCAGGCATCAGTTGGCAGCCCCAACTCTTGCTTGGGCGGTGGGGGGCACAGGATGATCAGATGTTAAAAGCACGAAAGACGATGAGGACACCCAAGAAAAATGTAGGACATGACAAAATAAGAACTAAAAACACTTGTATATTGATTTCATGTGGTTAATTTAAACATTAGATTATTAAATTAAAATTATATTAATATGATTTACTATTACAAATAATTTCTTAATTATAAGAAAGCTATGTGCTGCCTGCTCACAGGGAAAAGGAGGACATAAGATCTTTTTTCCAGGATACAAGGTTAAAAAAGAGGACATCTGGCAGACATCCTCTTTTTCCAGGACATGTCCATCCTGGGGGGGGTCAAGGTGACCAGATGCCCTCTTTTTCCAGGACATGTACTCTTTTTTAACCCTGTGTAAAAACTTAAAAGAACTTAAATGTCCTTCTCCCTGTGAGCAGGCAGTGCAGAGCCTTCTTCAAATTAAGAAATCATATGTAATATGGTTTTAAATTTAATAACTTAGTGTTTAAATTAACCACATGAAATCAATATAAGAGTGTTTTTAGCTTTTATTTTGTCATGCCCTAAATTTTTTCTTGGATGTCCTACATTTTGGGGTGCCTTGTCCTTTTTTGCAGTTATGACATCTAGTCACTCTTGGCAGGGGTAGGAGAGGCAGGCTCCAGAGCATCCATGTCCAGAGGCCACCAGTTGCTGGGAGGGGGGCTTCATGCTCTAGCATAACATGGCTTGAAAGGTCAGCCACCTGGGGAAGTGGAGAGGGGGGGGCCTCCACACACTGAGCTGGCATAGCCCCTCCCCACATCAAAAGCCCCCCCACCCTGAGCAAACAGCACTGCCCTCCACCTTGAACAGGTATGGCCTCCAGCCCCTCAAGTGATCAGACCACCAGATCTGAGCACACTCTCAGGCCAACCAGGGGACCATTATCCTACTTCAGCCAATGGAGTGGCACCTGCATGGCCCTCCAACCCTTTTGGGGGGACTGGGGGAGTCCCAAGAAGAGAGAGCACAGGGAAGAAAACTCCCACTCCTCATCCTCCTGAAGTTTTGGAAATGAAGCCTGCCTGATTTAGGGGGGCTGAATGCTGAAGCAAAGGAAACACATTTCTGGACAAGGAGAAGAGACTGGCAATCACTGTTTGTCTCCATAGCCACATGGAACTTACCGCAGACACTTGCCTATAAGTTGACCCCACAGATAAGTCAAGGGCAGGTTTTGAGCCAACAATCATGGAATTTTCTATGACCCTCAGATAAGTCAGGGGTTAAACTTAAGGGGGGGGTGTCTGACTATAGTTTTGTCTGATTTTAACAGATCTGAGGCCAGATTTTACTGATCTGAGGCCAGATCCTGAAAAATAACCTACCACTAATTGTTACCTAAGAACTATAGTCTCTAATTTTTTAAAAACATAGTAAAAGATCATAAGATACATTTTTATTCTTTATTAAATTCTGGTCTTCACCACCTTTTTATAAACACTATCAGAGTAAGTGCACTGTAAACTACATACTAGTAAAACAGTGGTTCCCAACCTGGGATTCAGGTACTCCCGGGGACACTCAACAGGGCCTTTAGGGGTACTTGAAAAAGAATGGAATAATGGCAGAAAAAGGCAGGCCATGCTTTGCAAGACAGGAATGCTTTGCAAGACAGGAAGGGATGTAGCTAGTTGGCTGTGAAAGCCCCACCAATAGCTAGTTTTTGGTCATCAATTCATCTATGAACCAGTGATTGAAAACCAGCACAGTAAAAAAGCTGAAACATAATATGGAAAGTGATCAATCACCTAGAATTTCTCAGGACACTTCTGGTGAAAAACAGTGCAAAGGCAGAGTCTTCTGTTCTTCAAACAGATAAAAAGAGAAAATATGTGATGAATACATGAAGTCTGGACTTTCATATGGAGGAGATGAGGGCTTGTATTATTGATTACGAACATTTTGCTAATATGAAGGGTACAATTTATGGAAATGGGTTGCCAAGGGATAGGCAAGTGAAAAAGGTTGGGAACCACTGCAGGAGCTCCAGGAATCAAATCCACCTTTAAGGTGTCTGGTGTGTTAAGCCAGAAGCTCTACATACAACATATAACACATAACTGGGAGTGTGCAATTCAATTCACAGCAGAGAGATGCAGCTGCATATATTTGCAACCCTTTTTACTCAGAGGTAGACCCACTGCTTTCCATGGGTGTTATTCTTAAGTCAGGGTGCACTGAATTGTAGCTTGGGAAGGAGGGTCCCATCCTGGTGTTTCAAAAAACAGACCTGCTTTGCAAGCATTTGCCAAGCAGAACCAGAACCAGGCTGCAGCAGAAGGAAGGAGAATAAAAGATTAACTTTGGCTGGAACATCCCAGGAAAATAACTATAGCAACTAAGGAGGTGCCTGCCTGAGCTGAACAACAGCTCAGCTGAGAAATTAAACTGTTCAGAGTGGAAAGGCTCTGCCCTCTGATTGACCCAGAGATAAGGGGAAGTGAGAATTGGAGCTACTTCTCTGCGGCAGAACTCTTACCTGAAGCTGTCTGAGTTCAGCTCCTGCAGCAGAGTTGGTTGTGCAGGGATGAAGACTGCTGCTGTTATTGCTGGAGGCACTTTTTACTTCCTGCATAACATTTTTACAAACCAGGCTGGATCTTGTGGAAATGGCTGGGATACAAGTTCAGTCAACAAACCAGGTGTGCTTTTATTGTTGTTAATTCATCTCTTTGAAACTGCTTTGGGGGGGGGGGAATTCAAAGCTCCCCTTTTCACAAAGTGACAGAAGCCATTGAGAAGCCAGTTCAATGACTCTTTATAACACAAGGGAGATCTCTAATGGGAGATCCAACTTCCCTATCAGGGCCTGCCATACTCTGCCACTGGCTGCTGAGGCAGATGCAGTAGGCCCCACTTGTGATAGGAGCAGAGACTGGAACAGGTGGCTCTCCAGAGTTTCAGATGGTCTTCTGCCCAGCCTTCCCAGAGACCAAATTCAGAGCCTTGTATAGGCCAAACCTGTGCTTGAATGCTGCACTGTGGCTCTTCACCAGACGAGCTATGCAAGTGGAACCAGGCCCCAAACAGGTCACTGTGGCCTCCAGTACCTTCCCACCTGGCCTGTCATGACCTGGTATCCACAGGTACCCATCAGCAGTCTTTCCTGCAGCACTGCAAGGGAATGGACTAGGGCAGACCAATTTGGGACCACTCTGCACATTATTGCTGCTTCTCTCTCTCATGTCTGCAATGTTGCTGCTGACATTGGCAAGAGTGTACATGCACAACAAGCTCCACCTCTATTTCAGATTTCTCCAGAAATCTTATACCAGAAGTGCAACCTTCTGGCCAAAGCACAGAGGTCACATGTAACCACCAAAGCATGGCAAGCATTGCTGCATGCTCCCCCCCCCCAACACATGCCCTGGTGAAGTTCCATTGTGCCTAGTAGTTCCACTGCTAACCCAGCCAGCAACTCAAGTAGGCAAGAGGTGAGCAGTGAAATGCAAGAAGCAGAGGAACTATAGACATTTAGCCAACTCTCAGACTTGGAGTTGTTTTGCAGGGCCATGGGTGCTGTTAACCACCAACAGAGTCCAGCAGCTGTGGCTCAGCTCATGCAGGGGCCCATGGAGTATGCAAGGTGCCACCCATGTTGGCAGTGTCACCACATTGGCAATGGCACCACCAAGTACTTGGATTATGTGTGCCTGCCTTGCCCTTTGCACATAGGGGATGTTCCTCACTTAATGGCTCAGCATAAGTTGACACTGATTCTCTGAGTAGATCAGACCCAAGGAAATCTAGTCTCTGGCAGGAGCCACCTATTTTTCTCAGGTGCTCCCCAGTGCCTAGTATGGTAGGTACTAGTATGACACCTGAGCAGCTGCCTGGAAGGCAGGGTAGAGCTCTCTAGACACACACAGCTCAGTTATTAGCCCATGCCCCCATACTGACCTCCTTTCAAGATGTGGTCTTAATAGCCTTGTGCCAGTGACCATATAAGGAGTGAGATGCTCAACATCAGACAGTCAACAGCCTCGCTCAGTCCTTGGGGCTTGTACCTGGTATGCGAACCTGAACTTCTGGAAGTTACCTGTTCTTAAATGCCAATGCCCACCCCTCCTGCACCCATGGAATACCCCAAGGAGTAGTTATGTCACCCCTCAATGTTTTTCTAGACACTGCCCAACTGCAGATCTTCCAATTGCTCCAAACACCAGAAAGAAGAGCCCAGATGCTGGACAGCAAGAGATTTATTAAGTATTCCAAAACATAAAAATTGACACAGACCAGTAGAAAATAAAAACTGGGGCCCTTGAAGTTACCAAAGTCATGGAGGACAGAAGGAGCTGCACTAACTCAAGACAGGGCAGGGGAGGGGAAGATGGTTAAATACTCTTCAATTTGGAACCCTTGAATCAGAAGCAACTAGAAGCTGGTTGCCTAGAGCCCAGCAAATGAGTAGCAGAGATGGAAGATGGCAAGAAGGGGCAGCAGGCTCCATCGATGTGCGGCTCTTGCTGGGAGGAACCAAGCTCTGCCCCAGCCCAGACTCCTTACTTGGCTCCCTGGGCCTCCGACTCTTCCTCATCATCTTCATACATCTCCCCTTCCTCCTCAGCGGTAGCGTCCTGATACTGCTGGTATTCAGACACCAGGTCATTCATGTTGCTCTCTGCCTCTGTGAACTCCATCTCATCCATGCCCTCACCGGTGTACCAGTGGAGGAAGGCCTTGCGCCGGAACATGGCCGTGAACTGCTCCGATATGCGCTTGAAGAGCTCCTGGATGGCTGTGCTGTTGCCGATGAAGGTGGAGGACATCTTCAGGCCCCGGGGTGGGATGTCACAAACAGCCACCTTGACATTGTTGGGGATCCACTCCACAAAGTAGCTGCTGTTCTTGCTCTGAATGGCTAGCATCTGCTCATCCACCTCCTTCATGGACATGCGGCCTCGGAAGACCGTGGCTACAGTGAGGTAGCGGCCATGGCGGGGGTCGCAGGCAGCCATCATGTTCTTGGCATCAAACATCTGCTGGGTCAGCTCTGGCACAGTCAGGGCTCTGTACTGTTGGCTTCCTCGCGCTGTCAGGGGGGCAAAGCCAGGCATGAAAAAGTGGAGACGAGGGAAGGGGACCATGTTGACCGCCAGCTTTCGGAGGTCTGCATTGAGCTGCCCGGGGAATCTCAGGGAGGTGGTGACACCGCTCATGGTGGCAGAAACAAGGTGGTTGAGGTCACCATAGGTGGGTGTGGCCAGCTTGAGGGTCCTGAAGCAGATGTCGTAGAGGGCTTCGTTGTCAATGCAATAGGTCTCATCTGTGTTCTCCACCAGCTGATGTATGGACAGGGTGGCGTTATAAGGCTCCACCACGGTGTCGGACACTTTGGGGGAAGGCACCACACTGAAAGTGTTCATGATCCGATCAGGGTATTCTTCACGAACTTTGCTAATGAGGAGGGTCCCCATGCCAGACCCTGTGCCCCCACCGAGGGAATGGGTGAGCTGGAAGCCTTGCAGACAGTCACAGTTTTCACATTCCTTCCTCACCACGTCCAGGACAGAATCCACCAACTCAGCTCCTTCTGTGTAATGCCCCTTTGCCCAGTTGTTCCCAGCACCACTTTGACCTGCAAAGGAAGAGATATTGGTACACTACAAATCCACCCTGCTCTGGGTATAAATGCCCTGTGACAAGCTCCCCACTTGCCCAGGGACCCTGTTGACCCTTGCAGGCATCTATTCATGCCCTTTGGCAACCTTGCAAAAAATTCATGGTTATTTTACCAAATGGGTTCAGGTGTGGCTAAATATTGGGGCAAGGAGCCTGTTAAGAATTTGAATTGAGTTTGCTAAAGCCTTCTTGATGCATTTAACTGAAGAGCAATGCAGCTTTCCTCATCCTCTGTCAACTCTTTCCACTGGTAGCTCTTATAAATTGTACTTAGCCAGATAGTTCAAATGTGGGGAGGAATAAAGCTGGGAGGCACTGCAATGCATGGGCTATGTTAAAGCCAAGTTGAACATTGCCTTTCCTCTGGCCCAGGTTCACACTTCTGGGGCTCAGGGCAAGCCTTCTGCATCACTTTGGGGGGGGGGGTGAGGTGGAAAATATGCAGGATTCCAAGTATCCTGTTCCATTATCCCCACCTCCCAATTACATTGTGTTTGCAGAAACACACACTTTCCCCTAACCAAGAAAAGCCAGGAAGACAGCTGATCTTGTGTGGTGCATTCTAGCATGTTATAATTTTCCAGACTTTAGTAAAATCAAGGACTTGTTACTTGGAGGAATGCATGTTCTCAGTGTGCACTATACCAAATCAGATCTGGTGAAGTTTTTGCCCCCTCCCAGCAATTCTCTTCTGATTGGAAATGGCTGTTGAAGGCTTGGAGATGAAAGAAGATTTAGGCTGATCATGGCAAAGTCTGAGTAGCAACTCCATGCCCTGGAAGAGCTTTGCTGAGCCCCTCCTTAGAAGCCAACCACCCCACCCTATGTTTTCCATTATTCCTCACAAGGCACTCTAAATTCCAACAAACTTCCCAATGTTACAACTAGATTCATGCAAGTTTGTGGAGAGACTCTTTGGTACAGAACTAGACACTGAGTTATGGGCGCCTTCTAGGAAGGGGTGATGGTGGAGAAGCCAGAAGAGGGTCCATACCAAAGATGAAGTTGTCAGGTCTGAAGAGGTGTCCAAAAGCACCTGACCTGACACTGTCCATGGTACCAGGTTCCAGGTCCACCAAAATCGCACGAGGGACGTACTTGTGAGCTGGAAGGGCAGAAAGTATCTCTTGAATGCAAAGAATGAGATGGACCCACCTTCCCATTGTCTCCCTTTCCCATGCTGATTTGGAATGGTGACTACCAGGACCACTGCTGAGCAATGCCAAGGCAGTAGGGCTCTACTTGTCCACTGTGGAATAACCCAGGGGCTCTTTCCTACTGCTACACAAGAAGGGATGACTGGAGATATCACCCCCCCAACATGTTCTCCTCTCAGCAATGCTACCTATGCAAAGTACATGTTGAAGCAGCTGCCCCCCGTTACAGAATCCTAATCTCATATACCAGCTCCCAGTACCAATTCTCAGCATTACTATCTGTTGCTCTCCCTCTCCAAGGGGACCTGGGCAGATGGTCAAGCTATATTAGGACTGACCAGGAGATGGGGGTTCCCTGTGAAGAGAGGTGTATGTTTCAGTTGCCTTGCAAACCAGCAAAACTGTGGGCCATTCAGAAGGGACAGTGGCAGCCACAGAAAGCTGCTTCCCCTCCAATGGGGCAAGGTGTAGGAAGTCATACCAGAAATGTTTTAAAGTAGGTTATTAGCCATGTCATCTATGTGGAGCCTCCATATTCAAGGGCAATATACCTCTAAATAATGGTTGAGAAGAGAAACTCAGGAGGAGACCATTTTTTAAACTCTGTTTGGGGGCTTCCTCACGGGGCATCTAGGTAGCCACTGCAGAAAAAGGAATGGCCTCATGTTCTTGATCTCCCTGCAGTCAGGAGGAGCACAGACCTGGTTTGTGAGCACAACTTACATGAGGCTTCATTGTAATAAACACTGATCCTCTCTAGCTGTAGATCAGAGTCACCGACGTAGTTCCCACTGGGGTCTATACCATGTTCATCACTGATCACCTCCCAAAACTGAGGGAAAAGACAGACAAGGTTAAAAAGGTTTATTTCTACATCTTGGACATATGAAAGTGAGTCAAAGAGGTTAGAAAATTCCATTCTTGCCCTTATACACCTTCACCGATGCCTTCCAGCTCCACGCACTGTAGGACACAAACATGCATAATACTGGGCTAGATGGAGCACTAGCCTTATGCATTAAGCTCTCTCTCCTGTAGCATTTAGGGATGCCAATGTAGCAAGTATGTATGGCTGTTTTTAGAATGAATGGCTTTGTTCTCAAAGCGCCATCTACCTTTGATGGTCTGCTCTCAACTGCCTGGTAGCACCACATTAGCTATTTCACTTGGCTGCATAATTACAGGTTGTCCACAAACTGTTCAAGAAAATCACACTCAAAAGGGCCAGGAGTCCTTTCGATCCACTCAAACAAAGGCCCAAGGCTGGAGCCCATTGCTGGGAGGCAGCCAGGGCCCACAACCACTTTTTCCAGCCTAGGGAGTTCTTACTGCTTCTGCTCTGGGGATCTGTCCTTGGTGCTGAAGCCACATCCTCGGATCACCTTAATTATAGCCATGCCTAGCTTGTTTCAACTTGTTTTGTAGGATTCTGTACTGCAGCCAGGGAGATGAGCCAGCAGCCATTTGGCTTAGCTTCTGATATTGAAGATTTCTGGAAGCCAGATAATTCAGACTAGGTATCGCCATCAACTGAGCCCAGCCACCTTGGCTCAAGGGCTTCATCATGAAGGGAAGAGTAGCCAACAGCAGGTCGGCAAAACGTACCCATTTTGAGAAGCAACATAGCATTTCACCTTTGAAATATGATACAGGCAAGTTTGTGCAGAGTCATCTCACAGGCAAACAAAGCACATGACCTTCCCCTGCTGGAAACTGGTACAAGTGTAATACATGCAGCAGCATAGCGTAGGCTGCAGCAACAGCACCAGCTGATCACCCCAAAGTACCAGGCAGCCAACCGCTGACAATTCAATCTCTAGCACATTACACCTTGGAGCAATTTCTTCCTGCAAACAATGGCTAAGCATATGACAAGCAGATGGCTTCTTTGAAAGTGGGTCTTCACTGACTGGGGGACTGCTGTTGTGACAAAGCTGGCCTGCACCCAGGTACAAGGGACTCCATAACTCTCACCATGTCACTTCGCAGCCATTCCTCATGGGACTGGCAGGATGGTGGAAGACAGGAGCAGTGGGCCTTCTGTGCTAGCAATTTCCATGGGCCGGAGTTGTAATTACTAGAGAGCTCCAGTGATTAGAAGGTCACTTATGGAGAGATCAGCAAGACAATGCAAGGTGCCCACACACTAAAGGGCTGATCCTCCCAAATGCTGAACAAAGGGAGCCTTTGCCACAATAATTTGTTTCTAGACCAAAGGCAGACTCAGAAACCAGTATGCAAAGGTGGCCCATGTTTCCGTAATACAAAATAAGCAACATGGTCAGAAGCCCTCCACTTCCCTACTTAAAAGCTATTTCAGAAATCAGTTCCAGTCCTACAGAGGGATTCTGGGGTCAAACCTTTTCATTAACTAGTGCAGTGGACACAGTATTTGGTTCAGACTAGGGAGATGCAAGTGCTAACTCCCTAGCCATGTTCAGCCATGGATTCACTGGGTTCAGCCATGTTCAGCCATGGATTCACTGGGTGGCTTTGTGAGTCATTCTGGTTGACAAGATGAGACCATCCATTGTCACTGTCCTGAGTAACTCAGAATGAAGGGCAGGATCCAGCCCACAGTGAGCTCTTCTCCAAGTTAATCCCTGCCTACTACTGAGATGCATCACAGAGTGCTGAATGCAGGAGAAGCTGTTTTAATGCGGGGGGGGGGGAGTACAAGTCTTTGGGCGTGGCACAGTGTTTGTACTGCTTTGAGCCTCCTCCAATCAACACCAGGAATTTGGCCACAGAATTCTGTGGAGCAGTGTTCTTCGACCTAAGGGTCACAACCCCAATGGGGTTGCAAAGTCTTATGGGGGGGGGGTCTCAGCAACCTTTCAAGGCCTGTGCAAGAGAGGGCTTGGTTCCAATCCAATAATGGTATTGCCTTATCAGAACCGAGTTCTTGATATAATCCTACACAGCCTCTTCTTGCTGTTTGGCCTGCAGGTCCTAAGGCTGGCCCTGCTCACGCTAATTCCTCACAGGGCTGTTGTGAAGACACAAGAAGTAGGGGGAAATAGGGTGGGGCAGGTTGTATCCCAGGAAGGGGGCAGGATCCCTGATAGGTCTCCAGTATCATACTCTGTCATTTATTTTTTTGGGTCATAGCACAAAAAAGCTGAAGGTTGGGTTGTGGCATAGCCACTGCTCTGGAGGCCCATACAGGGGACCAGCCAAGTTCCTCAAAATTGTCCTTTTCAAGACTTTCAGCCTCACAGCTACCTGACAGGTGCCACAGACAGCCACACAAAGAACAGCCTCTCTCTTGCCTTGATATCAATTGTGTCAATTACAGGACCTGTGAACTCAGCATGAATTATTCATGTTCTTTCACATATGCATGAAGCATGTGCGACATCTCCCCCCCCCCCCCGTTGCTGCCCCTCTCCTTGTGACATCTCACCCAGAAGCAGCAAGGCTGTGAATGGGGGGTCCAGGATGTACTAATCCTATTTTCACTGTCTCAGTAACCCACCAGCTGAGAAGCTGGGAACCGAAACCAACTGGTTCTCTGCTGCGAAATGCATCCTGCTTCTCTTGGCATCCCACAAGTGTCCACACATTAGTTGAGGGAGGAGGGTAGAAAAATGACCATGGCTGGTTCCTAAATGAGGACTCCTCCCCCTCCCCCATTCTGAGAACGCCTGAAGATACACCAGATATCTGGGCCACAAAGGCGTGGCAAGTCTGCCTCCCCCTCCAAGACACCTGGCACACTCTGATGTGACACTGCAAGGTTCCTTTCCAAGCCCAACCAGGGTGGGGGGGGGGGGAGAGGGAGGACAAAAGGAGCCCACTGCCTTTCAGGCCTCATTATCTAAGTCCTTAAAGAGCTTCCTGGCCTTGGAGGAGTGGCAGGTGCACTCCCGACTCCTCACTCATCTCCCCAGCAGGCATAATGACCAGGCTCCCTCTGTCTCCTGGGGGGAATTCGCAATCTCAGCTGCAGAAGAACCTCAGAGCACTGATTTGATTTCAGCCCACTGCGCCATCCCACCCCACGGGGATAGAGCATTAAGTGGCACAATCACACTGCCGCATGCCGGCCTCTTTTCTATTCAGGGCAGGCACAGATGTCCAGGGCTGTGGAGGGGAGGGGGGACAGAGACTCCAGTAATTAGCTGTCTTTGTGGCACTCAGTCATGGCAGCAGGTGCCTCCTCCTGGAGAAGCATCAACCAAAGTGCTTCTTGTCCATTTGTTCAGGGCTGGGTCACAAGCCCATTTTGGGTTTAGGGATCCTGTCTGGGCTGAGCAGGGCACAGGGAAGTGTCAGTCACGATGTCTACCCCACCTCCCAGCAACACACTTATACCAGCTGAAGAAGCCATTTGCCCCAACAAATGCCCAACAAGACTGGCCTGACAGGGCATAAGAAAGACCTGCCCAGCACTGATGTGGCAGGCAGCCACATGATCCTCAGAGCCACTAAAGTGCTTTTGTGCCCCACCCTGCCTCAGTTGAGGCTGTAGGAAAGGGAGGGGGAGAAGAGACTGCTTTGTCCAGGACTGGAGATGTCAGAGGTGGCCCCATTTTACCCTTAAGGGGTCACCAACACAATCTCCTCACACCAACAGAAAACGGCTCATCATCTTGGTCTTCAGAAACACCAATGGCCTAAATCCAGCAGGGCAGGGAGGAGACAGGAGCAGGCAGCACCTCCAACCCCTGCAGCAGCAAGGCTTGAGTTTTGCTAGCCAAGGATGAGATGGGAGAGAGAAAGGACCCACCTCCTTCTAGCCAAGAAAGGAGGTAGACAATCCCCAGAGCTGGCCAAGGGCAGGTGTTGAAGGATGACCTAGCCAAGGTCACAGATTGATATGCAAAGTCACAAAGAAGAAGGGGGTGGGCTCTTTGTTCTGGCAACTCCTGGGGTCACTCTGCTTCCTTGGGTGTGGCAGCACCCTTCTCTGGAGTGGGGTGGGGGAGGGAGGGAGAGACCACTCCTCCCCTTTGTCTCTGATAGGAGGCACCAAGAGCAACACTAACAAAGCAGCCAAGAGAGCCACCACTGGCCAGGGTGCTCAAGGAGACCCCACAAGGTCCCACCAGCCAGCCCTGGCCCATAGGCCCCCTTGCCAAGCCTGGCAGGGCCACACCCCTTGGGGAGGAGGGCGTGGCAGCAGCTCCCTGCCAGGGCAGCAGCCGGGCTCTTTTTCCCTCCTGCAGGAGCTCTGCCCCGCAGCCCTCCACGCCCACAGCCACGCAGGGGACGAGCCCACAACAGAGGAGCCGCCGTGGACGCCCGATGCCAAGGAACCGGCCCCGCCACCTTTGCCCGCGAGCTGACAAACTGCCTGCGCCGAGATCTGGGTCAAGGGGAGCGGCAGGGAAGCATCGTCCGCCCCGTCGGGGCCACACCCGAGGGGTTTTGTAGGGAGGCGCGATCCCAGGACGCCCAGGGCCGCTCAGCCCAAGCGGGCGCCCCCTCCCTGCCAGGCAAGTTGCCAGGGTCACCCAGCCCCGGCTCTACCTTAGCTCCGATCTGGTTGCCGCACTGGCCCGCCTGGATGTGCACGATCTCCCTCATGCTGCTGCGGGCTGGGGGCTGCTGCGGGCTGGCAGGAAAGCAGGGCGGGCGGCAGCTGTGGCGGAGGAGCGGGAGGAGGTGTCGGGGCTGCCGGCTGCGGGTTTTATGGGCGGCTCCTGCTGCACCCGGGCAGGGCGCTGACGTTACCGCGGGCGGCTGAGCCAATCAGGAGGCGCCGCTGCAAAGTACTGCAACATCCCTGCAGCATCAGCACCAGCAGGAGGGGGGGCTCCCCCCGGTCGACACAATGCCAGCCCACCCGGCTGGCGGAGGAGGGCGAGCCTGCAGCCCCCACCCCACCCCCGCCCCAGGATGCCCGAGTTTCTCCCGAAAGAGCCTCGGGGTGGCATCAGGTGTGTCCCCCCCTGGTCCGATGGGGGGCTAAGGGAGCGACCCCCCCAAGGAGGCACGGGGGTCCGGGCTGATCCGGACTGAATGGGGCGGGGCGCATCGGGGTGGAGGGCGCCCACCCCAAGTGGCGGAGGACAGCCAGGAGGCCGCGGAGTGTAGGAGGGAGAGACTGTCCCGAGAGTAGGGGGGCTTCCCTTCCCCTCCCTTCCCAAAGCAGCCAGCAAAGGCCCCCCTCCCCCCGTCTTCCCACAGGCTGCACTGGATGATGCCCCCGGTTGGGGGTGCAGCCCTAGCACACTTTCCTGGGAGTAAGCCCACTGAAGGCAATGGGACTGCCTTCTGAGCTGACCTGCCTAGGATGGTGCTGGTGATTTTTCCTGGGGCGACGACATTGGCTCGAGACCCCGCAGTCCCGGCGTGCCTGGGAGGCGGCCTTCGACGTGCGATCGGCCAGTTGCGAGGCTGGTCCGGCTCGGGCCCTCGCGCACTGCCTGGCGCCTTGGACGCTGCCGGCACCGGGTCCGGGGGGAACTTGCGGTGGGCGGCCAGGCTTTGTTCCTGCCTGCTAACAGCCCAAGTTTAGGCTTGCCTACTCAGAAGTAAGGACCGTTAAAGTCAGTGGAGCTTACTCCCAGGTAAGTATGCACAGGACTGCAGCCTCAGAGCCCAATCCTATGCATGCCTACTCAGAAGTAAGTCCCATTAGAGTCAATGGGGCTTACTCCTGGGAAAGTGTGGATAGGATTGGGCTGTCAGTCCGCTCTCCAGCGGTGCAGGCTCGGTTCTGCCCAGGGCCGGGCCCAGAGAGCTGGGTGGTCCCTGGAGGACCGCTGCGCACCCGGCTTGTGGGAGGCGGCTGCCTGAGGTCACTTCACTGGGATCGAGAGGGGGGGGACGCGAGGGGGCTGCCAGGGATGGGTGTGGATGGCAGCGTCATAGTCTTAGTAGTTCCAGTGGGGGGGGCAACAGAACAAAAGCCCCCCCCCATCACCCTGGCTTTGTAGGAGGAGAGGCGCTGCAACCCAACCAGGAGGCTGCCCCTTCTCTTTGTTCAGCCCACAGCATCAGGCAGGGACTCAGGCAGAACCCCCTTCTCCCCTCCTCCCCTTCCTGGGTGGGACGATGGGGAGAGGCCGCTTGGATCTGTTCCCTGTCACTTCCCCTGGCGTTCCTTTGTGTCTGGGTTGTGGCAGTAGCATCTCTTGGGGAGAACAAAGGCTCGTGGCTGGGCGGCCTCACTTCTGCCCCTTTGCACGGCCGAGAACATGGGGCGTGATGGTGGAGGATGACCTCTCCCTTGTGGGCTAGAGAGCAACAGCAGGATACCTGAGCACCAGCAGGGAGTCACTGCGGGGAGGTGGGTGGGGTCTCCCAGCGCCTGTCGACAGCCCCCGCCCCGCCCACCCCCTTATCTGCAGCTGAGTGGGGCCAGTGCTCTGCTCTTCTTACTGACATCTCCTGACACTGAGGAACGACCCATCCTGCCAAAATCAGGGGGCGATGCTTGCAGGGCCTGCCAGAGAAGAATCACTGCCTAGAAATCGCCCCTCCTGGCAGGCAGGATCAGCAGGTCTCAAATCTGTAGATAGCTTGTGATTATGACTCAGTGACATTCTGCGCATGCCCAGAGACACCCTTGTGTGCAGGATGTGTACCCTGCAAGGGCTGGGATCCCGTGCTGCAGTGTGCATGCCATCCCAAGGCAATGCTGCTGCTGCTGCTCCCTTGTGTCTGGATCTGGCAACGGGGCTCTGAGCCCTTCTCCAGCCACCTGGAGCCTGCCTGGGGGCCACTCTAGCCTCTCTGCTGGTCTCCCCTCCATTGCTCTCACCCCCACATTTGGTGTGACACCAGGAGCAGCCATATTCCTGGTGGGGAAAATTACTTTGAGCTCATGGCAGCGAGCAGCTGAATGTCCAGAGAGATGGTGGCTGTAGTCACTGCTTCAGAGAACACCCTTGCCCAGAAAGAGGCCTTCCTGGGCAACCAGGGCAGGAAGAGGGGAGCAGAGCTTCAAGGATGGAGCTGGCAGCAGGAGGAACACCTTAGCCCTGGAAGAGACGAAGGGCACGGCCACCAGCTTGCCAACAGGGTGGGCAAACTAACCCTCTGCCTGATTGCGAAAGGAACTGTCAGGGGAAGGAAATGACACTTCCTGGGTGGGTACACAAGACTAATTCTGCCTGTTTCAGGAGGAACCCAGTCATTGTTGTCTTTCACCACTAGAGGATGCCAGTATCTCAGAGCTGCTACATATCAGGGGGTGAAGTCCTAATGGAATAATAATAATGGGGCAGTAACGGAATAATTTCTAATAATAATAATAATACAGGTATTTATATACCACCTTTCTTGGTCTTTATTCAAGACTTTATTCAAGGCGGTTTACATAGGCAGGCTTATTAAATCCCCGTAGGGATTTTTACAATTTGAAAGAATGTTCTATCTTACAAGAACCACAACATTCAGGTGTTACTTTCTTGATCTGGTTTCACATTCTGGCCTCCATCCTCCCAAGCTCAGAGCAGATGGAATAACTCTTTTCCATCCTCCCACACTCAGAGCAGATGGAATTTCTACTTTTCTCTTAGGAGCTGGTGGATGGAAGCAGGGAGCTTTCCTCAGGGCCATTGGCCAAGATGAAGGGGCAGGCCCCTAAGCAGGTGCAAGCATACCTGAGCACACAGAACTCACTTGCAATGGTAAAGGGGCCTTCCACAGGATGGATCAATGTGGATCAAAAGAGTCAAAGGGTGAGGGTAGACAGGCTCAGGCACTGACAACCAGGCATCCAAGAACCAGAGGCATAAGAACATAAGAACAGCCCCACTGGATCAGGCCATAGGCCCATCTAGTCCAGCTTCCTGTATCTCACAGCGGCCCACCAAATGCCCCAGGGAGCACACCAGATAACAAGAGACCTCATCCTGGTGCCCTCCCTTGCATCTAGCATTCTGACATAACCCATTTCTAAAATCAGGAGGTTGCACATACACATCATGGCTTGTAACCCGTAATGGAATTTTCCTCCAGAAACTTGTCCAATCCCCTTTTAAAGGCATCCAGGCCAAATGCCATCACCACATCCTGTGGCAAGGAGTTCCACAGACCAACCACACGCTGAGTAAAATATTTTCTTTTGTCTGTTCTAACTCTCCCAACACTCAATTTTAGTGGATGTCCCCTGGTTCTGGTATTATGTGAGAGTGTAAAGAGCATCTCTCTATCCACTCTGTCCATCCCCTGCATAATTTTGTATGTCTCAATCATGTCCCCCCTCAGACGTCTCTTTTCTAGGCTGAAGAGGCCCAAACACCGAAGCCTTTCCTCATAAGGAAGGTGCCCCAGCCCCGTAATCATCTTAGTCGCTCTCTTTTGCACCTTTTCCGTTTCCACTATGTCTTTTTTGAGATGAGGCGACCAGAATTGGACACAATACTCCAGGTGTGGCCTTACCATTGATTTGTACAACGGCATTCAAAGTGGTCAAGGGTGGGCCAGTGGCCTTTGGCTTAGAAAGGGAATTTGATAAATTTATGGAGGAGAGACCTGTGGATAACTACTAGGCATCATGGTTATATTGAATGTCCAAGTTCAGAGGCACTGTCAGCCCAATCCTATGCATGTCTACTCTGAAGTCAGTCTCCATAGGGCTTACTCCCAAGAAAGTGTGAGTAGGATTGTGCATCACTGAAAATCAGTAGTGGGGGGAGGTAACAGTGGGCCTTTGTGAAGTTCTTGTTTGAGGGCTTCCCTCTGGGGCATCCAGAAGGCCAGCATGGGCAGGAGGTTGCCAATGAGATAGACATTTGGTTAGATCTAGCAGGGCTCTTCTGGCATCCTTATGAGCCTGGCACTCACTTTTGAGGTGGACATCTCCGCAGAGACCCACAATGGCATCTGGGTCTTATTGATTTAGCAAATTCAGCCACTAAATTCAGCCACAAATTCACTAAAGTTCATTGTCCCTTGACTCAGAATACAATCCTGTTGAGCTCTTAATGCTCAGCTCTGTGTTGAATAGTATTTCCTCCAGAGGTTCTTCTCTGACTTGGAATTTTTAAAAAGGAGGTTTGTGAGCATGCAGGGTCAATATTTGTCAGACCAGGTGCCCAAGTCCAGATGCCCTGGAAGTACAGGCACAAATGTTCTTTGCTGTTAGACCTCCCCCTACCCCACACTCTCAGATCAAACCCTGCTGACTGTTGTTGTACACTAGAGCAGCTGGAATAAAATCAAGAAACCTTCAGCACTGGAGTCAGTTTTCTGCAAATGTGTCATTTGGTAAGACCCCCTCAGGTTGTTTCTTGGTTTCTTTCTTTGTTTTCAAGGGGGAGCCGCAGTATTTACAAGTGGCTCCTTTGCCATGGTTGGTATTATACGTTGGCAACCTTCAGTCTCGGAAGACTATGGTATCACGCTCTGGATGGTGGTTCTGGCACAGCGTCTAGTGTGGCTGAAAAGGCCGATTCGGGAGTGACAATCCCTTCCACACTGGGAGCAAGTGCAGTCTGTCCCTGGCCTGTCTCCCTGGCTATGGGCCTTCCTTCTTTGCCTCTTTGCCTCAGACTGTTGGCAAAGTGTCTCTTCAAACTGGGAAAGGCCATGCTGCACAGCCTGCCTCCAAGCGGGCCGCTCAGAGGCCAGGGTTTCCCACCTGTTGAGGTCCACTCCTAAGGCCTTCAGATCCCTCTTGCAGATGTCCTTGTATCGAAACTGTGGTCTACCTGTACGGCGCTTTCCTTGCACGAGTTCTCCATAGAGGAGATCCTTTGGGATCCGGCCATCATCCATTCTCACAACATGACCAAGCCAATGCAGGCGTTGGTACTAGGAAGTACAATTCCCCTGCTTTGCATTGCAATTCCCAAGTGGTATGATGGGAAAACAAGTGCGTCATGGAAAGGAAGCACACAGGAACCAAAAAGTTCCAGCCAACTAAAAACTCTAAGAAGCAGAAAAAAAACAAACCCTGCCCTTCATTAGCATCCTCCAGCTATGCTTCTGCTTATCCCAGATCAAGACTTGGGGAGTTCATAGGAAGGTTGAGTCAGAGCCTTGGTCCACATGGCCACTGTAATCCCCAAAGGGTTGCAGACCTACACATCTTTCCTTACCTGGAGTTGCTGGCAGGAATTGCAAACTGGGGGACCATACCATGTTTTGACTGCCCTTTTGTTTACATCACAAAAAAAACTTTTTTGTTTTGAAGCCATTTCCTCTCCCCATCACCTGCAAGTCCCTCTTCTCACCATCTCCATATCAGTCACCTGTTCTTCTTTTTGGCATGGAGCGCCCAGCTAATACATAAAATGAGAGCACCAAGGATTTAGGGAAAAGCAGCTGAGGATATTCAAAGCTTTCCTGTTTCAATCCCTGATTGAATCTCCAGGGATTTTTTTTTTTTTTATTCAAAGCATCCCTCCTCCCCCCCCCCCATCAGAGCAGGGAAGCAGTGCAGAGAGAAGGTAGGTAGATATTTAAGCATTCAAGAATGGGGGGTGGGGGAACAGCAACAGATAATAAAACTCTAAAGCCACTGCAACATTTAATTCTCAAGGCATCCCAAAGGACAGTGTTTCGAATGATATTCCCTCTTCCTTAGAGTCAATTATCCCTTGAGATTTCCCTGAGGACAGAAGAATGCCTCACTCAGAAGAACAAGAATTCCAACAGCAGGTGATTGACTCAGATCCCATCATTCGAAGTGCTTTATGAACCACACACATTTCTTCATAACCCTGGGTTTGGTTGCTTTGCTTCTTGGGGTGAGTATTACCCTACTTTCCTTCATGTCAAGGTTGTATGTAACTCCTTAGAAGAGCATCTATTCTGCACACTGCATGTTCCAACTTTGGGCCCTGGTGTCTGCAGTCTCAGGCCCAAGTTCTCTCGCCACCTGAGGCAGTGCACCAAAAGCTGTCCCCTTTCCCTGGTGGTATGCCTGTCTCTGCTCCTCCCACTCCTTGGAATGGAAAAAAGGAAGACGGGAACAGAGCAGATGTGCGGAGGAGAGGAGACTGGTAGACCAAAGGGTCAGAGAAACTCTGTCCCCTTTCCTCCTCCATTCTTCCACTCTGTCTTCTTTTCTAAATAGGGGAGAGGGGGAGATGAGTACTCTGTGCCAATTTGCTGCCTGAGGCAACAACCTCAGATGGGTTCATGGATGGTCTGACCCTGACTTGTCCCAGAAGGCTTCTCAAGAGTTGCTGTCAGTCAGGAAAGACCATACAAGGTCAGAGAGACTATGGTGTTGCAGTGACCCTTGGGGGAGCAACCAAAGCCCAGGGGTCAGGTTGCTGGATATAGGTTAGACAGAAAATCAAGAGACAGCAGACATATTGAGGGTTGAGAGTGCAGAGAGAGAGAGAAGCTGATTCTACTAGCCTCCTCCTGCGTTTTTATTGTACTTGCAACATTGCTACATTCAGTTCTCAGATAAAGCCACATTAGAATCTCATACAGGGGTGAAAACAATGGGTGCTTCTTCACAGAGTGCTGTATCAGCTATTGTCACACTTCAGCCTGGGAACTAGCAGCCTTGTCGGTTTGCTGTTTAACAAGGGGGGTTTTCCTGCAATTGCCATCGCACCAAGGCTTTCTGTGTGCTTCTGCTTAAGCACTTAAAAACACCACATTGTCCCCCTTTTTATTTATTTAAATTTTGAGATAGCATTTCATGAAATCAGTGTAGGCTTTGTTAGCCAAACAAGAAGACTTTAGGTTGGCATTGTGGGGTTATAACACACAAATTTTGAGATTGGGATTTCACCATGAATTACATTTACATTATAAGACATTGCATCATGAGCTATGCAAACACTGGGAAAGTTTAAAAACTTGGTGACATACTATGCACTCCCTTAAGGGGGGTGCTAAATGACTATCTTTTAACACAATTATAAAAAGCAAAAACAAACATAAAAACAACAACATTGAACTTTTTATTAGGGGTTCTTGGTTCACTGGATGTCTTCAGGAAACTTTAGTGCCACGCATCTTCGTTTCTGTGAAAATAAACAAAATAGCAGAACTTCGCTGCTAGGTTATTAATGAAGCTTGCCTTTTCACTCTGGGTCCAACAATTATCTGTAAAAGCACATGGGGGGGGTAAAAGCACATTATATTTGCATTTAAGACAGGGGGCTTCTGAGCCTGCTAAGGTATTACTGAAATATATTTTAGTGATCTCATATCCCTCATTTTTTAATTATTTAAATAGAAAATTTGTAAGATGCACTGTGTATGTGTGTTGCAAGGTCTAAGATGTTATAGGAGATACGCTTAGGTTTGAAAACAAACTGAACAGGCAGAAGTGGTGATTATTCTTAGGCCTTTAGTTGTCTAAACATCTTAAGGGATTATTTTTAAGCATTGAGAATAAGGGAACATTTCTAAGCATTGAGAGAGTGTTAGAGTTGAGAGTGAGTGAAGTCATATTAACATCTTAAGGGATTCATGTCTAAGCATTGAGTATGTGTGTGAGATTCAGAAGTGAGAAGAAGAGAAAAGCTTGTGTGTGTGTTATTACAATGTGGGGTTCTTTCCTTGAAACACATACATTTTTTACTGGAGACAATTCTGTTGTTTTATCTTACACATACAATTATCACATACCTCCTGCAGTCAGCAAATGGCATTGCACTTTCAATTACAATGACCTCATGTCCCATAACTATCGTATGACTTACTTTGGCCTTAGAAATGCAACATAACTGTTGCTAAAAACACTATCTTTTGCACGTTTTGTGAGAACTTGATCTTTGAACTGGCTGTGTTGCTTTTTTGAACTTTTTTTGATATAGTTAAACCACCACAACTAATTTAAAATATTATTATCTGCCAGTTATGTATACACTAAAACTGATTTGAAATAAAGAATAAGAATATAAAGAGAGCTGGTGTGAATACTGTTATGCATGCTTGCTGCTCTGAAAAATATTGGATAGCTATTTACTTGTATATAAAGTCTGATCTTAAAACTATGCTGCTGAGCCTGTGTGTTAAAAGGAAAGACTAATTTTTAAAAGCACACAGGACAGGGAAGATTTTTTTTTTCTGTGGTTTGAAGATGCTTTCAAACCGAAAAGTTTTTTGTGGTTTGAAAACAAAGGAACATTCACTGTGTTTGTATTTTATTTATTGTGTTGAGAACACTGGGCACACAGCCAAGTTTAGCAATCCGTTTGACTTTTAGTTTTGAACTTGCTTGGACATTTAACTTAACATACCTTCTAACATGTGGAAACCAAAAGAAGGCTTAAAACAATGAAAACAGGCATATATACAGGTAACAAAAGAAAGATCAATATGGCATTCTTGGCTAACTTTACAAAACAATTGTTTAACATTTTATAAACTGATAAATAAAAAGGCATGGTATCAGTATGGAATTAAGAAACATATAAGAATAAAACAAAAAGGCCTTAAGGGCTTGATTAGAACTATGAGACTAGAGAAAATTTTTTTTGATGGAACAGAATGAGACCAGAAAATCATTTTCTGATGAAACAGAATGGGATCAAAAAATCTTTTTCCTGATGAATTTAAACTATGGGATCAGGAGAAATTTTTTGATGAAGCAGAATGGGATCAGAAAATTATTTTCTTGGTGAATTCAGGGAGGTTCTTTAAGGGCCTGATGAAAGCCTTTGGATCAGAAAAGGTTTCTGATGGAACAGGATAGAATCAGTCAAAGCTACGGGAACAGGGAGACTTTTAAAAAGCCTGAATAGCTTTGTTATTACTTTTACATAAACATCTTAGGAAAAAAAAGGTATAACTCTGACTAAAACTAAACTAAAATACGGTTTAGTTTGACTTCAAAGCTGTGATAACTGCTGCTGATGGACAAAATGGCTGATGGTTGCCGTTCTGAAAGGTGTGTGGAATGAGAAACACTAAAAAATTTGGGAACTACTACAAACTAAACTGAAAGGGAGGGGTGAGTTTAGCTTGTTGGTAGCAGTTTGAAGATCAGAACTGGTTTTACTGACCTTCCCTTTGGTATGTAACTACTTTAGCAATGGGGATTGAGCATCTGACTGGTTTTAAAGAGAGATTTGCCTGTGTTACTTGGGCAAGCTTAAAATCTTAACTCTGTGTTTTTTATAATGGGTAGAGTGATTGTTAAGACTTCTTGACTTTGAAGTCTTATTGCTTGCTCCCTGCTTTTTCTAACAAGGGAAATGATGGCTTCTGGATAGCAGAACACATTTTTTGAGGGGTTAGATAAAAAATAAAGCTATTTAAACATCTGGGGGGGGAAATAGCTTGTGTTGCAGGATTTTGACCTTTCTTAAGGTGGTCAAACAGTAGTTTTAACAATTGTTACAAATGTTGCTTTCAAATGTTGCAATTACACTAAAGTTAACTGTCGGGGGACTTTTAATTTAGGTGTTGCAGGTACAACAGAAATAATAGCACTTTATACTTTTTACTACAAATAAAGTGCTTGTGTTTGCACTTTTTCTGATACTGTATAAAACTAAACTGTTATGAAATTTAAGGCAGGTCTTATAAGAAAAAAGGATTTACTTGGGAACCTGCTATTAAAATCCATATGATAAATGGCTATAAGGCTTAATTTACGCTCAGCTGACACGAAGTTGGGCTATTTAACATGCTTTGGGCTGTTTAGCATGCTTTTGGAAAAAACTTAGCTAATGATACTTCTGGCTTTCTTTTTAAGTGGTTGGAACGTTACTGAGCTATACTGCATTCTGTGCAGGGGTTTTTAGGGACTTCCAACCATAGGGAACTAAATGATATGTATGTTTTAATTCTCTAGCATCTGTGCTAGTGATGCTAACTGTTTTTAAATGTAATCTGTACCTCTTTTGGCACAGAATGGAGGAGAGTTTTCCGTTTTTTGACTGTTTGCCTTCGTGCATTGTGACCTTGTTTTATAGGGAGAACTATGGACAGCTTTAAAGACTCTTTTGCTATTAAGTTTTCTGATGCTATTGCATTTTGAGCCATGGTTTCTGTATGGGATGGCTGCTTGTTTTAGCTGGGTTGGTGCAGAGGAGGAAAAAGAGAAATATAAGCTGATATATAGTTTGGCGGAAGAGGGCTTGTAGCACGGTTTATTTCCTCTGACTGTGTTTGCAGCTCTACTTGTAGAGCGTAAGTTTGGATGGTAAATTACGTTTGTGACCTTTTGGGAGGAAACATGGTGCTGAGCGTTGCTAAAGAGAAACAGTAAATCATTGCTGCGGTATTGATAAGCTTGTACCTATACTTACCAATGCTATACTTACCTGGATCCTGAAATCAGGATGAGTAACCTGTGCAAGGCGGGTAAGATAGCTGTTGTCGTGGCCCCTCTTTCAGGGTCAGACGAAACGTGACCCCTGTTTCAGGGTCATGTGAAGCAATGAATGGGAAGCAACCTGAAACAGGCTACTTGATATAGAAAAGAGTATAAAAAGTGTGTAGCCGAAGGCTTGTACTATTTTTATACTTACCTAAGTACTTATGCTTACCATTGGGATCTCGAAAGATGAATGAGCTCTTTAACCCTTGCCGGGCGTTGATAAGCGATTTTCTTGGCCCCACGGGCTGGGCGCCTGATGTAGCAGCGCAGAATGCTGCTCTGGGAAGCACCCAAGGCTTTTTGGGGCCTTGGTGCTTGATGGGAGACACACAAGACTGTACCTTGTTGCCTAATGGAGAGTGCTAAAGAGAAGCACTCTGAGGGTTTGACAGTTAGAATTGGAGCAAGTCAAGGCAATGAGTTCGGAGGCAGAGGACAGGCCGTTTGGTCAAGACCACCTGGCTCTACTATACTCGCTCATTGCAAAAGGTCTCTGCCTGCTGCGCTAGATGTAGCAATAATGCTACCTGGGAAGCAGCCCGAGACCCCGGAAGTCAAGGACTGCTTGATGTGGCGCAGAAGCCAGAGCAAGAAAGGATCCCCATTTGCTGTGCTAGATGTAGCTGCGAATGGGGAACAACAAAAAAAGTCAGGCTGCTAGAAATAAGAAAAAGCAAGGGTTCCTATGCCAGGGTGCCAGAAGTCTCTGTGCCATTGCTAGAAGTTGCAGAGGGTCCCTGTTGTTCTCAGGTTCAGATGAAGCAATGAATGGGAGCAGCCTATAACAGGTTGCTGAATAAAGCAAAGCAGAAAGCAAAGCAAATTGTCTGCCATACTTGGCTGGCCCACATCTGGGCACCTAGCATAGCCACAAAGTTGCTGAGAAGCAAATAGACCTCAAAATCAGATGCTTGTAAAAGCAAATGCAGTGAGAAGTCAGAGAGACAAAAGAAATCCAAAGGTTGCGACGCAAGGCTGGTTGGAAAACACACAAGGCTGTAAGAGTGAGGCTAGAGCAATAGAAAGTCAAAGCAATAGGTGGGAGGTAGACAGCGGACAAGCTGTTTGAATAAAAAAAACAAGACAGCCTGTCTACTGTACCTGATTGTTGCAGAGAGTCTCTGTCCTAGGACCAGAAGTTTCTGTCCCAGGATTAGAGGTCCCTGTTCTAGGATTAGATGTCCCTGTTCGAGGCACCAGATGTTACAGTTACCCTTTGGGGAGCAACCAAAGCCCAGGGGTCAGGTTGCTGGATATAGGTGCGAGAGCAGAAGCAATGAATGGTTAGACAGAAAATCAAGAGACAGCAGACATATTGAGGGTTGAGAGTGCAGAGAGAGAGAGAAGCTGATTCTACTAGCCTCCTCCTGCGTTTTTATTGTACTTGCAACATTGCTACATTCAGTTCTCAGATAAAGCCACATTAGAATCTCATACAGGGGTGAAAACAATGGGTGCTTCTTCACAGAGTGCTGTATCAGCTATTGTCACACTTCAGCCTGGGAACTAGCAGCCTTGTCGGTTTGCCGTTTAACAAGGGGGGTTTGCCCGCAATTGCCATCGCACCAAGGCTTTCTGTGTGCTTCTGCTTAAGCACTTAAAAACACCACACTATGGTCTTACTTGGGAAATATTCTTTACATGTAGCTGTGCTGAACTGTTTCCCCAACCTAAAGCCACGAATTACTCTTTGCCCTGTTTGGGGAAAACATACCAGGCACAGAAAAGATCTGCACTGCTAGAGTGGGACACAGCAGTCTAGAGAGCTGCATGTGTGAGTGTTGAGATGCACATAGATAGCTGTGTGCATCACTTCAGCACAGCAGATGGGTGCCTGCCATTACTTAGAACAGTCTCTGTCCTGTGATGTGGCCCCAGAAGCCTCCACCACCTCTTGTTTTGGGCCCCACAAATCCCCAGCTTCTAAGGCAGATATTTCAAAGCAGAAAAAAGAACTATGATGGAAGGTTGGGGCTGTGATGGCATCTCCAGCTTCTGCTAACTTCTGCACACCCAGAATGGAACCAGCAGCTCTTTGTCCTCCTCTGGACTCTTCTGAGAGAGAGGTAGCATCACTCCAGCCCATTTGCCTGTTGTCACAGGACCAATGGTGTCACAAGGGGGATGTGGGAGGGGGTGTGGACTGCACCAGGTGGCACCAAAATTGCTAAAATCTTGGTATTTTTGAATGATACCATCATGTTGTATATCATTCAATGTATAATTTAATGCAGAATGTAGTGAAACAAATCATGTTGGAATATCTGTATTCTATCAAATGTTATGGCCAAATAACCAGAAAAGGAAAACACAACAGCTTTATGTAACAAAAAGTGGATATCTAACTCAAAGCTGACCAATGGAACTGATTGTTCTGAGAGCCAGTGAGGTGTTATTAGGACACAGCAAGGAACCAATCAGGTGTTAGTATGAGTCAGCTCTCATTTCATGGATCAGAGCTAATACTAAAACTCTTGTGTGACAGTTGTGTGAGTGTTATCAAATTGGCCACTGGTTTTTTGTTGGCTACTGATTTGTTGGGTGACCTCTACTGTTATATAACTAAAGTTAATAGGGGGTGACATCAACCCTAGTGATGCCACTGCATTTAGGCTGCGCGTATTGACATTGTAATTTATTCTGCATGGTCTAGTATGGGAGGAGGTCCATCAGGGGGGTGACACAATGAGCTCTTGCACCAGGTGATGCAAGCCCTACTGATACGTCTGGAGAGAACACTTTGCAAGAATTCTAGGCAGAAAGACATCCATTAGGTAGTTATAACTAAACACAATTAGATTTATAAAGAAAACAGAGGGGAAGAACAAGGTGTGCAAAAAACGTGCCTTTGGAGCAGTCCAATATGAGGTGGAAGAAAAGGGAAGACTTGGTACATAGGAAATGTCTTCTCTTTCTCAGGCCTTAAATGTCTCTAGAAAGAGTGAATCATTCTGCTGACCTAGACACCCATCCCCTAGACCCTGAGGTGTGCTTTCATGGTTTGCAAGGAAAATATACTCTATATATGCTCAGAAACATCCTTTATTGTTACACTACAAAGACCAGGGCTTGTTCACATGCACACACCTTCTCTTGCATGACAGATAACATTGTGGACCTGTAACCCCCTCCTCCACACCCCTTGCCAGAAACTGCTGCTTCTGTCCTCAAGCCTGAGGGAGAACTCCCTACCCTTAGAAAGAGCAGGACTGGGCTGCCCAACTTAAGGGCAGGGAAACCACAGATAGCATCAGAAACATACCTCCAGGTCAAAGGTCATCTGGAAGCAGAGGACAGCATCCCATCACTCTGTTTTGCACCTGTGACTGTGGGATCACAGAACCACCTAGTGCCTCCCTCCAGAGAGACTTCATCCAACTGCATGGCCCGGTGCCCCTGGGGCCTGTACTTCTGGCAGCAAAATGGCCACTCTGTTAGCTCTGAGGAGATTGAAAGCCTCCTGCCCTCATGGCCTCCTCAGATGCCTGCCTGGCTTCTCCTCCCTCCTTTACCAAAAACACAGCACCATTTCTTTCAGAGTTTTCCTGAGCTCCTGGCTCCGGAAGGCATAGATAATGGGGTCCACCACAGAGTTGCAAATGACGAGAATGAGGTAGAGGTTGAAGTAGCTGAAGTAGCAGCTGCAGGCTGGATGTGTGGGGCAGGTGAGGATGAGTATCAGGTGGAGGAAGAAAGGGCCCCAGCAGACAAAGAAGACCCCCAGCAAGATGGTGAGGGTGATGGCCCCTTTCATGCTGGTAAAGTGGGGGGCAGTCTGCTTTCTCTGCATACTGGAGATCCTCCGGGCATGCTGGTGTGCCAGGGTGAACATGTGGATATAGAGTGCCATGATGAGGATGACCATGGAGAGGAAGAAGATCACCACGCACAAGATGACTGCATCACTGTCGTAAGCGATGAAGATGGTGCTGGAGATGCTGCTGGCCAGCCAGACCATTACAATGATGATGACAGCCCGCTGGAGGGTCATGATGCTGTGGTAGCGCAAGGCGTAGAAGATGGTGATGTAGCGGTCAACGGCAATGACACCCAGGAAGGAGAGGGAGGACATCAGAGAACTGCAGATCAGCATGTCCATGACATTGTCCATGTGTTTCACCGTGTTGGTCTTCACAACCAGGACCCCGTGTTCTATCAGCAGTATGAACAGTGTCTCCACCAGGTTGCTGACACTTACCAGCATGTCCGAGACAGCCAGGCAGCAGATGAAGTAGTACATTGGGGAGTGCAGGTTGTGGTTCTTGGTGATGGCTGCCACCACTAGCAAGTTCTCCACAAAGCTCATCACCCCCAGGGTCAGGAAGAGCTCGTTGGGGATCACCACCGGCTGGTCCATTGTGCAGAATATACCATTTGTCCCATTGCTCACTGGGAGCTCAGAGGTCATGTTAGGAAAGCCAGGCAGTATCCTCTGGGAATGTGGCACGGGCATCTTGGCAACTTTGGAATAGCTACTGAGGAAAAAAAGGAACCATGGATAAAGCAATGAGGTTTGTGATCAACACTGTCTCCAAGTAGTTATCAAGAGGGGCCACAGCTCAGTGGCAGAGGATGTATCCGGCATGCAGAACACCTCATTCAGTCCCTGGCAGCATCTCCAGTCAAAAGGATCCTGGGTAGCTGGGCTGGAAGGGACCTTTCTCTTTCTGAGACCCTGGAGAATAACCACAGGTCAGAGCAGACCATCCAGGGCTAGACAGACAGGATAGAAGACAGCCTTCTACGACACATGGCTGTTGGAAAAGCAAGCACAGTTAATACATTCTGGGGACTCACCTATAGGCCAAGGAACCTCCAAGATGCCTCTGCAACCAGTTCTTCTGCAAGTCTTGAAAAGGAAACTTGAGACCAGATGTTTTGCCCTTGCAAGTCTGGGATTGCAGGCTCAGCAAAGTGTATCCACCTAGCTCCAAGGGGTCTTCCTTAACTGGCAGCAGTCAACCCCCTTGGCTTTTGTTCCCTGCTCTTCTCTTCTCCAGTTCTTCCTTGGAATTTCAGCCCCACAGCCAGAGGGGGAGAACTTGCTGATCTTTTCGCCCCTCTTCTGCCGTGTGGTTTCCACTTCCTAGTCCTCCTCGGCTTCTCTTCAGATGATGTGGCTGCTTTATTCATCCCTAGCCCAAAGTAATTGATTAGCAGAAGTTTATGGCAAAGAAAGAACCCTTTTTTCCCCAAACTTTTAAAAGGAATATACCCGGCTCCTCCTCCTGCCAAGGGCTGGAGGGTGATCCACATGACAGCAACCCAGCACGGAGCACTTTGAGCGGCAGGAAGCATTATGAAACAGCCCTTAAAGCTTGGGTGAGTTTTCTCCTTCATTAATGTCCTGGTGGTGTGAGGCCCTCCATGCACCAAGCATCAGGGAGCAACAGGGTCTTGCACTTGAACCTATTCTATTCTTGGGTTGGCCTTTGCCACTGAACTGCAGCAATATGTGGACCACAGGCCTCTGAGCAAATTCAGTTGCCCAAACTGCAGCTGTCCAAAAGGTGGCTTCACCCATATTTGATGCTACCACCTTTTTCCCTCCTGGAATGGTTCCTCTTTTCTCCACAATACCTTGGTGCATCACCCCTGGAGTTCTTCTTCCTCTGCCTGCAGGATAGCAACACCATCTGATCCATTCGGTTCAGTAATAAGAACATGAACTCATCAGCAGAGTCTTGCTGGAGAGACCAAAGCGTGTCCATCAGGTCCACCATCCTGTTTTCTGCCATGGCCAGGAAGTGAATAAGCAGAGCTTGAGGCAACCCTTCTCCCACAGCTCCTCCATGCCTGTTGGCATCCTGTCCCTCTGACCAGGGAAGTTCCATGGAACTATCACAAAATAATTGCCAGTGGTGGATCTCCCCCAAGAATTTGTCTAGTCTCCTTTTAAAGCTTTCCAAGCAACTGGCTATCGCCACATCTACTGACTGTGTGCTCCATGCATTTCCCATGGAAGGCTGTTTACTAATTGCAACCTTCATATCAAATGTCACCTAGAGCTCAACCCAGCCTAAGCTTGCATGGGTGAAAAATCATGTGGGCTGCTTGCAGCCTGAATCTGCTCCAAGGCTCCACATCCAAGACTGGAGCACAGGGATCCAGTCCTAGCACACCAGCGGTTTTGGATATGGACCTCAGCTTTGGTCTCTGGTGGAGTCCTGTAGGTTTCCCTCCTCTGTGGCTAAATAGCAACTGAAAGAGAGCAATTTAAGTAAGGGAACCAGGGCAAGGGGAGAGGGAGCTGGACGATACCTCTCCCTTTGTGCCTGGCCCTGATCCAAATTTATCTCCCCCCCCCCCCATGGCTGCTTTTACAAGTAAAAAACTGCAGTGTGTAGCTTGGTCAGTGTCACTGCCCAAGACCTTCTTACACGTGAGGCAGCTTGCCAATACCTCACCCCCCCATCTGATGATGTTCCAGCCTCTGATTCTCCCACTCTCCAATGTTTAAGCTCAGCAGTTCTCCACATTTCCTCTTCCAATCCAGGGAGGAAGAGGAGCAGTGGAAGCAACTAGGTGGACAAAGATGGGCACCCCCACTGGGGCAGTTGCTTCAGCTGGACAAATGCATGGGCCAGCCTTGCATGGTAGTGTTCTTAAGGAAGCTCTCCTTTAGAAACACAGGGCCAAATGCTATCCAGCTTTCCAGGGCTGATGCAGCCCTGAGGCAAGGGAACAAACATTTCCTTACCTTGAGGAGGCTTCTGTGACTGCCCCACCACTGCAGGATGTAGCACACACCCCATTGGCACGGCTGAATCAGTGCTTGAAAGTTGGATAGGATTGGGTCCTTAGGCTGCAATCCTATACACACTTTTCTAGGGGGTCTCATTGAACACAATGGGAGTTCTGGGTAAATAGGCATAGGATTGTGCTGTAAGTTAGTGTATGCCCAGCCAAGGTCAAAGATCCTAGGATGCAACGAAGCAGCCTGGGACACAGAAGCAGCAGTGGGCCCACAGCTTTGTCTCTGAGATCTAGAAGACCAGCAGACCTGCCAGAAGCATTAATACCAACACACAGCCCCCCCCCCCCCCAGGCAGTAGGGCAGGTGCTCTGGTTCCAGCTTTGTGAACAGGAGGCCTTCTGTTCTGCCTGCTCCAGTTCTGGGTTTTCCATATCTGAAAGGAGGCTCCCACAGGCCTCATGCTGGATGTGTGTGACTCAGCTGCTGTGAACCAGAAAGCAACTGCTGTTGAAACAGGGCCTTGGGCTTCAGCTCATCCCATGAGCTCTGTGGAGGTGAAAGGCATGCACAGAAATGATACGTGTTCTGGGTACACAGTATGACTCCAGCCCAAGAGTCCTCCCTGCCCCTTCTGTGTCTGCCCTGGGGCTGCTTCTGAAGTTTACAGCTTGCCAAGGAGCAAACACAGAGAGGAACAGGACACTCTGACCCCTCCCCCCCTACAATGAGGTGAGCTCCAACTCTCTCTCCCATCCCAGCAGAGGCTGTCCCAAACAGGTTCCAGGTTCCCAGTGAACTGTCAGATGTTCCAGTGTCAGCCTCTCTTGATAGGCTTTAAAATGGAGAGAGCGGAGGGTTACAAGGAATTGTAAACAAAACTGCAAATCTTGTCATGGCCCCAGCAAATGTGTCATGTCACCAGACTTGGAACATGATGCCCAGTTCTGATCCTTCCCCCCTCCAAAAGGTAGTACACAGCTGCAAAAGGGCAACCAAAACAAGGCTGGGCACTTCCCTTAGGATGAGAGGCTACAATGTTTGGGGCTTGTTTAGAAAAATGGTGCCGGGCGGTGGGAGAACAAAGACAGTTCAACTCATAAATGTTATGAACCTCAAAGTGGACAGCAACATTTCTCTCTCTCCCAGAATTTCAGAAGCTGGGGAGTCACTCAATGATCCCAGGTTGGCAGGATGTCTTCAGAAAGTACCTACCGGTAATTCACAGAATTTGTTGTCACAAGATGTGGTGGTGGATGATAGCCTGTATAGCTTTCAAAAGGAACTAGGCAATTCATGGGGACTAACAGTCATGGGGGCTCTGTGCTGCTCCCTTGCTCAAAGGCAGGCTGCCTCTGAATACCAGCTGCCTCTGAATACCAGCTGCAGGACAGCAGGGGCAGAGGAGAGTTAGCTGCCTTCATGTTGTTCTTGGGTTTCCCACAACTAGAGGTGTTCATAAATGTTTTAATTTTTTTCACAGATTTAATACTTTCACCCAAGGAAGAAAAGTGCAGAAAAGCAGTGTTATATGTTTTTAATCCAAGGGCACATTTTAATAAATTATAATAACTTTACAAGTATACCAGGTGGGTGATATAGGTGGTATAGGGTGAGCAGATGCAGCGACAGTCACTATAACCACAGTTATTACCAGTGGTATCACCAGGGTTTGAGTCATCCAGTGCGGGAGGCCAGCACATCACCCCCCATGATGGACCTCCTCCCATGCAGTGGGTGGGGCAAAAACCCAGATGGTGGGCATTGTGATGTACCATCATCCCATCCCCGCTGGTTTTTGTCCATACCTTTCAAAAGAATAGATATTTCAAAATGGTTTGTTTCATTGCATTCTATTGTAAATTACGCATCAAATGGTATATTTCTGATGCGTTTTATAACATGATGACATTCTTCCTACAAACCACAATTTTAGCAATTTTGGTCACTAGGAGTATCACCCCCCCCAGGGTATCACCTTACTAACACCTTATTGGTTCCATGCTGTGTCATAATAGCATCTCATTAGCTCTTCGAACACTCAGTCTTGTTGGTCCATTCTGAATTAAGGAAATGTACTTTTTAGTTACATAAGACAGTTGCATTTTTTGTTTTCTGGCCATAACTTTTAATAGAACTGAGATAAATCATGCAGTTTTTTCACTGAATTCTGCTGCAAACTATGGAAAAAAGGTATATAACATGATGGTATTTATTCTTACAAGCTGCAATTTTAGCACATGATCCCCCCCCCACTGTGCATCCCCCTGTGCACTTTGCGTGGTGTGGAACCCCCCCCCCGGGGTACTTCCTTAGCAACGCAGTCAATTCAGTGTTGGAAAATGGTCTTTTTTCAGATTTGGGGTTTTTTATGGTTTGCTTTGTAAAAAAAGTGAGAAATGTGTTTTTATTTCATTATCACTGAAAAATAATCCCTACCCAGCGCAATCTGGTTGACCATTGCAGGAAATAAGCAGATGGGCCCTTGCTCTGATCTAGCAGGTTCTTATGAGATGCCCGGTACCTTGAGGTGGGCTCCTGATGCAGCCTAAACCCTCTTTCCATTGGACAGGCATGTTTCTGTACAGCCCAGGAAAAACAGCTTGCATTTCAGAATCAGCATCAGCAGTGCACTCACCTGCTTCAATGCAGCTACACTGAGATTTCACTGCATGAGCATCTCTGCTTTCATTTTAACACACACGCTGGGCCGTGCAGCTGCAGCAATAGACTAGGACATTTATTTTACCTTGGGAAGTTGCCAAGCCAGTACCAGTAAGCAATGATGTTGGGCATGCTGGTACAGCTTGCCAAGTCAGCTATGCCTACTTTAAAAGGGCAGTTTTGCAGGCTGGACTGCAGAACAATCAGAAATGCAGGAAATGATATGGTTGCACATTTAACTGAACTGGGCAGGGGAGGTTGTGCTGGATAGGGAGTTGCATGTGTGCATCTTTGCAGCAGTCACATCTATGGTCAGTTACCATTGCTCTAAATCCTGGGTTCACATTATGTATCATCAGTAGCAGCTGCAGAACCATGAGCAACATGGCAGAACCATACATCCATCGGTCAAACTCAAAACAAGGCTGCTACTGCTCACGAGGCATTTAAGCTCGTGATTTCTTCTTTAAGGCAGAGCAAAGATGAAAGAAAGCAGGGCCAGAACAAGAGCCTGTCATACCCACATGCCTTTTACCACCTCCAGCCAGTCACACAAGTAGAAGGAACCAGCCCACCCCACTGCAGAAGACCAGTGCTCCAGCTACCTCCTTCATGATTAAAAACAAGCCCTGGAACAAACTAGATCACTGCCATGGCACTGGGGTGGAGACATCCAACTGTTTTCCCCATGATGATATCCGGATCCTCTGCCACCAAGTTATGAATCCATCCCAGCAGGAAATGAGGGGAGGGCAGAAAAGGTGCTGGTGCCTCCCTAGACTCCAGGCAGGACATTTTCACCCCATGAGGACCCTGAACCAAAATAAATGTGTGTCTTTCAGGGTCACAAGGAACACAGCGTGCCAAGGGTCCTCCCTTGTAGAAAAGCAGTGTGTGGTGGGAACCAGAGACACTCCACCCTTGTTGCTTAGGATTGTTTATTACAAGGGGAGTGATAATGGGTCAGTCCCACTCCCCGCCATCCCCCTCTGGATTGTCGTCCCGTGGCGGCTCCTGGAATTGGATGTTTGCCAGCATGTCCCGCATGGCTGCCATCAGCCTGTTCACACCCTGGTTCAGATCCTGTCCTGCCCCAGGCTCTTCCTCTCCACCTGCATGGACTTCCCCCTGAAAAACACAGCACATTACAAGGAGGAGGGGACAACCTGCCCTGTCAGGGTCAGAGGGTGGTCCTTGAGCTCTGCAGGCAAAAGCCAGGTAGGTGACCTCTGCGAGGCCTTCTCTCTGCTGGATGCAACACCTCCCAGGTTCTGATTGGCAGAATGGCCTACAGAAGCCCTTCCAGGCCAGTCAATTCCCATGTAGGGCAGGTTACAACTTCTACATTATTCTCCTTGAGCTACCTGGTCGCTGTTTTCCTTACCCCAACTGCTGTCTCACCTATGAGCTGGACCCAGTTCCCTTTCCTCATCCCCCCTGCCATAGTGTGGGGACACTGATCCTGATCAGGCAGCAGCTCAAGGCCCATGCTGTTGGCTTGGCTACTGCCAAAGGCATGGGACAAAGCCCTGAACCACATACATGCGTGGGCAGCAGACTGAGCAGAGGTCATGTCGGCGTTAGCCATGCTACTCTCTAGCCCAGCCATTTTCAACCACTGTGCCATGGCACACTGGTGTGCTGCGAGGGGTCCACAGGTTTTGCCACAGGAATTTGGGGGAAGATTGTTTATTAGTAGGGCCAATTGGGATGTGAGCCCCCCACTGGCAGCATGGTGTGCCTAGTCAATTGTCAAGAATCTGCTGGTGTGCCTTATCAGTGTGCCGTGATATAAAAAAAGGTTGAAAATCACTGCTCTAGCCCCTAGTCTGGGGACAGATAGTCCAGCTTCCTCAGGAGGCTCATGCTGTACAAGGATGCTGACATCGAGCAGTGTGGACAGCTGCTGTGGTTAGACTGAGCAGGGCCATTCCAGGTCCTTTAGAACTCAGGCGCAGAAAAATCCAACATTGTGCTCTTGTGGGATGCGCCCTGCCCCAGCATAACATAAGAAGAGCCCTGCTGGATCAGGCCAAAGCTTCCTTATCTCTCAATGGCCCACCAGATGCCTCAGAGAGCACACAAGACAACAGAGACCTGGTGCCCTCCCTTGAATCTGGTATTCTGAAGTAGCTTACTTCTAAAACCAGGAGGTTGCACATACCCATCATTGCTTGTGACCTGTGATGGACTTTTCCTCCAGAAATTTGTCCAATCCCCTCTTAAAGGCATCCAGGCCAGATGCCATCACCACATTCTGTGGCAAGGCATTCTACAGAATAATTACACACTGGGTAAAGAAGTATTTTCTTTTGTCTGTCCTAACTCTCCCAACACTCAATTTTAGTGGATGTCCCCTGGTGCTGGTGTTGTGTGAGAGGGAAAAGAACACCTCTGTATTCACTCTATCCATCTCCTGCATAATTTTGTATGTCTCAATCGTGTCCCAGCCCAGGCAACTTTTTTCTAGACAGGAGCCCCAAAGGCTGTAGCCTTTCCTCATAAGGGAAGTGTCCCAGTCCAGTAATCATTTTAGTTGCAAGAGATAGGAGGGGTCCAGAAGTGCTCATCAGCAATGATCAACACTCCGCTGCACTTCCTAGATGCCTGCCTGATCAAGAGCCGCAGCTCTGCACACAACCCGTACCTGCAAGTTGAAGTTTGGCAACAGCGAGCGAAAGAAGAGAGAGAAAGTGCTTTCACTGGATGGTTGACTTGCCCTGGAAAGAAAGAAACACACAGAGAAGACCCAAGTCTGGTCATAAAACTACATCACCACCACCATTACTACCACCTCTCTGATACGACTTCTCCTGAGCCTGAGGAAATGCTTCTGCAGAGCCCTCTACATCCTGTCCACCCTCTGTGGGAAGGATGTGCAATGCAGAAAGGGAGAGTGTGGCTCTGCCCCGAATTAATTATCATCACCACATGCTCCTAAAAACATGCAGAACATGGCAAGGAGGGTCTGTTCAAGCAGAGCTTTCCTCAACAGCAGGTGTTGAGAACCCCTTCTCCCCTAGGCCAAAGCCAGTAGCTGATGCACTGGCGCACTCAGAAGAAGTGAGGAGCAAAGGCAGGAGGTACCTTTCTGGTCTCATGTAGGAAACAATGGAGTCCAGAGGTGGCAGGGGATCAAACCCCATGATAGGCTGGGAAGTCACTTCCTGGGAGAGGAAGACAGACAGAATTCAGGTCAAACTTCTGCAAGGAAGTGCAGCTGTTTCTAAGAAGCAAGAGCCAACAGTCAGCAAGACAAACCTACGGTAGCAGTTGGAGGCAGACAGCAGCTGGCCTTAAGCAGCCCTTCTGTGCGCGAATTATGGGAGCTGCCACCCTGTCCCAGTTCCTACCAGTGGCAATATATCTGTGGCCCTGGTGGTGCGTCATTCTCTCCCCATCCATCCTGCCCAGAACCAATGTTTCTGCTGGTCAGGAGACCATCTTCTGGCACTCGCTGCAACCTGGCTAGTGGGGGAATTGACATCTTTGAAGCCAGCATGTCTGCTATGCTAACAAAAGGGAAAGAAGCTGAAGCTCAGTGGCAGACAACATACGCACATGCCGATGGTCCTGGGTTCAAACCCAAGTTGCATGCCCAGCTGAGAAGATGCCAGGTAACAGTGCTGGGAAGAGCCTCCACATGGGATAGGTCTGTACCAGATGGGTCACTGGCAGCTTGGCATAAGAGCCAATGTTTTATAGCTAAAGTACCATAAAGGGAAGGAACAAAGTTCAGGCTTGGATGTGGGTGTTGTGAAGTCAGGGCAAGGTACAGGAAGTACGTGTGTGTGTGTGTGTGTTGCCCCAAATGCCTCCCTCCAACCCAACCTGACCCCTTACCAGAGGCAATGCTGCTGTGGCTTCCTTTATCTCTGAGAGGATCATGTGGCGGTGGACGTTCCTGGGGGCATTCTGGTACCTCACCTTCCGCCTGGCAAGAGAAAGAGAGGAAAGTCCCAAAACTTCTGGTGGGTGACACCATGGAGGGAAGGAAGCAGAACTTGCCACATTGCCCCCTCCAGGCCTTCTAAGATAGTGACCTTGGTGGAGCCATAGAGGCCAGGACCACCTACAGATGACCAGGTTGCATCATCTCTCAGTGGACTTGGCGAGTGTCAAGAGGAGACAGATTGAGTGCTCCTTTTCAGAATCCCCCTCCCTCCAGGGCCTCACGGGCAAGGAGATTCTCAAGACACCAGCAAGCACATGGCTGCATACGACTCCTCCAAGCTGGCAGGCTCTCAAACAGGTCACAGGCAAGGCGGACAGCAGCTGGAAACATTTAGAGCCAACGTGGGGAAGGCCCCTGACCCCCCCCCACACACACACACCATCTCTCCCACCAGCCATCTGGCCTCCAGACTCACTTTTCTTCTGCCTCCTGCAAGGCTGGGTCATTCGAGTCCACCATTCGCAACACTGTGTGCACATTGGTCTCTAACCAGGCCATGACAGCCGGGTCCTTCCACAGGGAGTGGGTCCTCCCGATATAGAGGGAGACCAGCTGGTTCAAGGCAGGAGGTGAGCTGCAGAGAGACAAACAGCAGCTGCTTCAGGCATTTTGCTGGATTCAGGGTGGGCTTGCTAAGAGGTTGGGTCCTCAATGGCAGAGAGGCAGACAGGGAAGGGAAGCAGACAGTTGTCCTCGTTTCTGCTGCAGGTGGGAAGCTGCAAGCTGAGAAGTGGCAACTGCCCCACTGACATGCCACGACAGATTCAGGCAGTCTCAAACCAGGAGATTCTGCAAGTCAAAGCCACTCCAGTTCGCAGATCCATTTGAAGCAATCTGTGCAGACTCTATGGTTGGCTCCACTCCCAGCGGCCTTAGAAAGTGGGGCTTCCAGAGTATCCCTGGCAACCACTGCTTCTTGGTCTGGCTGAACTCATGCAACCTCCTTCTTCGGCCGGCTCCCTAGCAGCCCTCAACGTTCCCACTACCAGCATATTCTGAAATACACTCCTGCCCCCCCCAACCCTGTCACATTTTGGGATGTAGAAGGTCCTAACAAGACTGCTGAGATCCTAAATGTCTCACTCCACTCTTCCAAGGTTCACCTGTTCTGGTGACCACAAACAACATCCCCACCCACTTCACTTACCTCAACTGGGCATTCGGGCCAAAGAACGAGTGGTAAGTGACTGTGGAGTCTGGCTGCACACTACAGCGATCCAGCAAAGGCATCAGAACTGGAAGAATTGGAAACACAGTTTGAAGGGCGCTTCGCCACCTGAAGCCCCAGAGAGCCTCTACCATACCAAACAGGCAGCGGCCCGTATCCCACACACCTGGGCTGGAAAAGTAGTGGGCATTTCGTGCAAGGTAACAGCAAGAAACAAGATGTTCACAGTCTGACTTTCATTTGCATTAGTCCTTGCAGAATCTGCATGCACAAAGAGAGGCATAACTCACTGCCTCAGCACCTGGGGTAGTGACATGACGCCACGTTATGTAATATCATGACATCACTTGCAGGTTATCCTCAAAGGAAGGGGCGCTGGTGACTTTGTGCCCCTATTCCTTCTCCTGTGGAGGCTCCCCTTTGAAGGAGAAGGACCGGAGATGCAGAGCCACCAGTGCCAATTATGGCAAAGCCTGAGGGGCAGTCCTGCACCTCCCTTTGGCATAGCACCCAGGCAGGTGCGCCTCAGGCTCCACCCTAGTTATGCCTCTGTGCACTGAATCTGCTGTTGGAGAGCATTTTTCTCCTTTGATGACTGTTCTAAAGTACAGGGGCCTCTCCATTTATGTAGTCTTGATTTACATATTTTTGAAGTGGTGCAATTCAGTGACACTGCACCCACTGTTCCTGTCAATGTACCCTCTGCACCTGTTTGCCCCAAGTTTACACATTTTGTTCACCTTGTTTAGCTTTGGATTGTGGACAGGATCATTTGGAGTGTGAGGCCATCTACTTGCCTGCTTGAACTTTGCTAGGCACAGATTATAGAACTGGCCCACTTGGGGTGTCTGAGTCAGGGAGAGAGGTGGGTACAAATGTTCCAAAATAAATCCACTCAACACACAGTTGCTATTTCTAGCCCTGGCCTGCTTCTGCCTTTTTTTTATGAATGGGGTCTATTGTGAGCCACTGAGAAGGCATTCCTTGTCATGGGTCTGCCCAAACTGGCCCCCCTTTGTTCGGAGCAAAAAACATCCTTGCTCAACAAGGCAAACAGTTTCAGCAACCATGACCCTGGGAGCCTGGGGCAGAAAGGGCAGAGGAGGGGGTTACTGGCTCCACTCCTCCTAGCAAAAGATCCATGTGCTGCTCCCATCTGAAGCGTGACAGGGCCTCAGAAGGGAAGGACAGAGGAGGGAGGGAGTCCCTGCTCCTTGATGCCCCAGGGTCTGCTCTGCACAGCTCCATAATAATCACCAATGGGAGCTATGAGGAGTGACTGCTGGATTACAAACTCCAAACTCCAGCTCCAAGGCAAGAGCTCTTGCACCAGAAGCACCCCCAGCAGGCAGCTTGGAAAAGGGCACTGAACAAGTGCTTGGAGATTCTTCAGTGGGCCTCTAGTCCAGGTGGTCACATGTGACAAATGCAGCAGCAGCTCTGAATTCACAGCTGCAAAGAAGCAGTGATGGGAGAGAAGCCCGTCGTGTCTCTGCTGCTTGGAGGCCACTGCAGGAAACAGGAGGGTCACCAGATGGGACCCCCTTTGGTCTGATCAGACAGGGTTCTTGTTATGGAGGCAGCCTCATCACTTTCATGGCAGCCTCCAAGGAGAGGGATCTTGCAGCCTGCCCAGGCACCTTATTCCATTGGGAAGCACCACCTCTCCCCATCCCTTTACTCTCTCTCTCGCTGCAACTCAGATCCCTGCTTCTGGTCTGTGATCAAGGCAACCAGCACATCCTCTTGAGTCTGGCACCATCACTCATGCAGCACAGCTGCTGGTCAGAGCGCTGTCCAACGTCTCCTGAGACAGACTTGCCCAAGGCTCCATGGTCGAGGAGACACTTGATCCCAGGTTCAAGTCCAGCACCATTCAGTGGGCCAGAAGACACACACAGACAACCGCTGTGTGCCACCTGCTCTGGGTCTTGCATCCACACACCCAGCCAGACTCACCGCTTGGGAACATGATCAGCGACTGCTGAATGAGGCCGGCGGCTCTTTCGTGGGCTTGGTTGTGCTCCGCTTCTGAGAGGTCTTCCTGCTGGCTCAGGAAGAAATAGGCCAGAGGGATGGAGAAGGCAAAGTTTGGGAGCTGTGACAGGTTCCGATGACTCTGAGGAGGAAAGGGGGGAAGGTGCACTAAACCAGCAGAGAACTTGGCAGAACCTTGACATTTAAAAACATTCAGCATCTCTCTTGTACCTCCCACCTGAACTTTAACAAAGAGAGGGAATGATGAAAGTTCCCCTTGCAAGTGAATTAAACCTGCTGCCACCACAGGAAAGGCTCTGCCTTGCATCATCGCCTTCTGATGGAGTGACACCTGAAGCATGGCCTCCCAAAGTTCCCAAGTACTTAGGGAATCCTTACTGGAGAAGGCAGGTCCCTAACATTCTGTATAGCCAAGAGCAAGGCAGGAGACCAGCCCCCTCCCTTCTTCAGCAGTCTTCAGCAGTCAGTCCATCTTTTAGATAGGTCTCCAAAGTCACAAAGGTGAGGGAAGGGTAGAAAACGAAAAGATCCCAGCTGGAAAAGACTGTCAAGATGTCGCCTCTCCATTCTTTACTCAGACATTAGTCTTTTCGATCTCTTCCAATCAGCATAAACACTATATTTCCAATGTTAACACACCTCCAAAGCAGTCCAAATAATAAAAGTAGGCTCTGGAGTCACAACTAGTTCCATAGCAGTGAGAGGCCCAACAGGGCATCACCAGAGGCACTCGGGGCTCTTCTTGCCCAGACAGTTCAGAAAATCAAAACTCTACAGCCCTCCCACTGCCTGCCCTGCTCCACTACTGGGTACCGTCCATTTCTGGTACGTCACCCACCAAGGCCTCCTACCAGCAACTCACCTCCCACTCCTGAAACATGCGTGTCAGGAAGGCGTATTCTCGCGCTCGAAGTGCCAGCAAATCAATTGTCAGCAGCATACACAGTGGGTCGTTCTCAGGGTCAAGGCTTTGGATCCAGGGGTTGAATAGCAGGGGAGGGAGAAGTTACAAAAGTAAGACTGTTACAAAAAGTCTAGGCGGGGAAGCACATTCAGCCTTTGCCTCCTAACAGACTAGTGGTATGTCTGTGCTCCTCCATTTCTGTGGTGGCAATGAAGGCAAAAGGCTGTTGCAAGAGAGGGTCCCCGGCTCTTTAGGGTCATGCCACCAAGACTCTAGAGGTGGGTAGTACAAACCTCCTGCCCAAACCACCAACATCCCCTAAACTACCAGCTACCTCAGGATAAGTTTGCAGAATTCCAGGGCAGTGCGAGGACAACCTCTCCTCTCCAGGAACCCCATATGCTTGAAGAGAGCCAGATAGAATGCCCTGTGCGGGACACCAAAAGGAGAGATTTGCTACTAAGACAACTGGACAACTCTGCAGCTTTCTTGCAGTAACAGATGGGAAAGGAAATGTACTGTCTCCCTAACAGAAGCAAGCATCCAGACAGCTTCAGATGCTGCAGGAGGGAAGGAGGGAGGATGGTTGGTTCTCCTGATAACAGGCCACACTGAGTTTGCACAGTGGTGGGGGTGGCATAAACTGAGGCCCAGCGAGGCAGTCGCAAGCCACAGACAAGATGCTCAAGAAGCTGCAATGCACAGGACATGCGGGACAGATCCATTTCCTGGTTTGTGTAAGTTGCACAAGAGCCTCAACCACTAGGCACTCATTCAGCACCAACTGCGGGCTCCTACCTGTTCTCTGGCCTCCGGTAGTCCAGCCTGCAGGTTCCGCTGGTGAGACTGAACATTGGGTGGAAGGCACACTCCAGGGTGTAGAGGGCTCTCTCTGCGGAAGACGATATCAGAGTGGGCATGGCTGCGTTGCCTCTTGTGGCCTTGGCACATTTTAGCATTTCATTTACAAGCCACATTTTCTGCCCCAAGGCAGCTGATGCACCAGCTTAAAAAATGCAACACACATCTCCAAGCAAGCTATGAAACATTTACTTACACACACACACACACACACACACACACAGCAAAAAACCACAAGTCAATGATATTAGCATTTCCTTAGGCAATGCCTGGTTAAGGCAGCCTACAGTTTGGCAAGTATGAAGACCAGACTGAAACTCCTGCTCTGGTCTGAGCTGGCCTACAACACCTCCTCCGCCTCTGCCAAATTCTGCTCTCATGTAATGATGTGCCAGAGGCAGGTGACTCAGGCTCCCAGCAAGGAACGGTCAAACTGCCCAGTCAAGAATGGCATTTGCTTGGTTGCATGCTTATGGGCTGCAACTGGCTTTCATAGCTCCAGCCTGAGAACACCACAGCCAAAAGGCCCCAAACCATTCCTAAAGACAATAGCAAGCAATCCTGAAGACACCTCTGGCATCTCTCACCTGGACTTCAGATCTGTTCTGGAAGTCACACTGAGACCATGCACATCCTTCTAGCCTCCCTCCTTGAGGAGACCCATAAATCTGGGACAGCAACCCCATAGCCCTGCACCCCCCCCCCCCTCGGCTGCCTTAACTTTCTTACCAATGAGATCTCCAGCCATTTCCTGGTCTTCCTGCATCCGGCAGATGTCACTGAGCTGCAGCAATGAATCCACATGGTGCGGGAACATCTGGAGCAGAAGCTGCGGGCAGATGTGTGACAAGACAAGCATAAGTGGGGAGCCACTGGCCACAACCCTTGGCTCTCAAGAGCCCTTGGAAGTCAATGTGCTTTATGTGTTGTGCTTTATGGGCAAAGTGCTTTATGGGAAAGATCACCACCACCACCACAGCTCTCTCTACTTCCAGGTCAGGAGGACCTGGGATCTCCCCACAGTCAGTATGGCAAAGGTCCCCAATGTCGGTGGCCAAGACACACCATCCTTGCATCCAGGTTGCCAGAACTTTGAAGCAGTACTGGCAATAATCTCATTATTTTGCTTCGCTTAGTATATTACTTAAAATGGTTATGAACAGCCTTGGGGATGGAAAAGAGGCAGGAAGGGCAATAAAAAGTACATTCAACAAACATTCCAGGTCTTCTGGGCTAAATCTAGCACTTGGCATGCAATTTTCAAAGAGCAGGCAGAGGAGAACCCAGCTCAAGCCAGATTTGCAAATGGTCCATCTTCCCACCACTGAAAATCAATACTGGAAGGACATTATGAGCTCATTCGCCCACCATATAGGTGATTGCTGATCACATTTTCTCCTAGATGGAGCATGACAGAGCTCAAATAATGTTCCTTCAAAGGACAGGCCAAGCATAATCACCAGCTCCAGTAGCTGGACAAGGAAATCTAATAAAGGATGACCTCGTATAATGAAAAGCCCATCTACATTACATCAGAGTTTGCTGCTTACAACACCTGAACCAACAATCTTGACAGCAATGACTATTAAATATCTCACCACACAGATGAATTCAGAGCCAGCTGACTAAGCAGAGAGTCAGAAAGTGCAAGTCCCTCCAGGGTAGAGCCCCGCAACTGAAACTGAGAGCCACAAATGCAGTGGGGCAAATTTTAATGGCAAAGCAGTCTATCCAGCCACTATAACCACTGGTAGAGATGGTTGTCTCAGTACCAGTACCTGTAACACTGGTGGTACCTGAGGTGGTTTCTAGTGGTACGCGCAGGACCCCCAGACCCCCACTGCCTGGCAGTGAGACCAGCAACGCAACACAACAAGCACCAATAGGAGGCTCAGCAGGCAAAGCTCCAGCGTGCGCTTTTCATGTGCTCAAAAAACTCTTCCTGACCACCCTGAACCTCTTACTGACATCTGGGCTCCTAATCTGGAAGTAACTGGCTACTGCACCACGACCAGTTTCTTCTAGTGGTGATTCCAATAGGTAGACCATGTAAAGTGGTATGGCAGGGGACAAACGTTGAGAAATGCTAAGGCCATCCAGGTCAGTGGCTACTGCCGTAACATATGGCAGTGAATTCCACAAGTTACTTGTGTGCAGCATGAATAACTCCTCCTTTGGCCTGCTCCCAAGTCAGCTGCCCATGAATTCACCAAGCAACACCAAACAGAGGCTCTCAAAGTCAGAACCCCGGGTACAAATCTGCCTTTACACCTCAGTACAACTTTGGGATTCAAAGAGCCCCCTTGTGTTCCCACCCCTGAGAGTGTCCAGCAGTTGCTTGAGGGCAACGGCAGGCAGGACTTGATGGGCTTTTGGTCTGGCTCTGACCCACAGTGCCTCATCTGGATGGGCCAATCTGTCGCATCCGATGGCTGACTTCTGCTTTGCAACAAGCAAGAGAGCCGCAGCCCCCACAGATTCCGTGCTTGAGATGTGGTGGCAAAGCACAAGCCTTCCCCAGACAAAGAGCTTCCTATTTGGATAACTGGGACACAGAAGCCTCAAAGAGTTGGGCCTGCTCCTGCCAAGAACAGGGAAGGTTAGGATTGGGGCTCTCCAAGCTAAATGTCTCAATTATGCTAATACTAGGCCAAGGACAATTGTGTCCTTTGCCTACTTTGGGCACACCGTCAAAGTTATTGCCTGGCTTAACTGGCCTGGACACGCTCCCTAAAGGCCTGAAAGCAGAGTCTGTTCTGCTGAGTGCCCAAAGAAAAGAGGCAGCCCTTTCTTAAAGCAAGAAGGGACCTAAAAATAGCACAGCTGCTCATTCCAACTTTGCTCATACAGAGCTGAGCTCTACTCCCATGCCCAAGACTCCATCACTAGGAGAACCAAGACAGGAGGGGGGTCCTTGGCCAGGCATGGTCTTCCAGACATGCCTCCTTACGGCAACACCACACACCTGTCTGCCCACCAAAGGAATTCCTAGAAGCCTGTCTCCGAGTCCCCCTACAATGGGAGTCAAGGCGAGGGCAGACAAGGCTCTTCAGAGAGACTGCCTGACCCTGCTGCTTTCACAGGCCTTTTAGATTCGCCAGTTTTCAAGCATGTCTTATGCTGCCTGCTTTGCTAAACTGTACCACAAGGACATTTAGAAATATCTCTTCTGCAAGCCATTTCAGGAATCTTGCTGGCTTGAAAAGCAGGGTATTAACTGTCTAAACACAAAAGCATTCATCTACCCTTGGATTGCAAGTCAAATGTGGAATCGAAGCTCTTTGTGACAGGAGAAACAGCCTCTGCACCACCATCAGGGTCCCACTCCACAGAGAAAACAAGGTGAGAGTCTGCTTTTCTGCCTTTCTAGAACAGTCTCAAAAATATTCTGTCCCGATTCCCAAATTTACTGCCTCTTCGGAACGAAAACAGGGGAGTATTTTTTTTGTGTGCTCCCTGAAGCATTTGGTGGGCTACTGTGAGATACAGAAAGCTGGACTAGATGGACCTTTGGCCTGATCCAGGGGGCTCTTCTTATGTAAGGGAAGGGCCATTTCTACTCTGCATGCAGGAGACCCCAGATTCAATCTCTGGGAGTCTCTATGGGGCACAGGGTGGGGGCGGGAATCTGAGATCCTGGAAAGATGGTGCTGGTCCATATTGACAGCACTAAGCTAGATGCACCAAGGGTCTGACTCAGTAGCAAGCATCTTCCTACATACTTCCTTGCACCCTACACACATTGCCTTGAGATACTGTGCAAGGTCCTGTACAGACAAGGATCTGGACTAGTGTTTGAATTTGCCTGCCTGTGTGTTACAAGCATCACATGTCACAGAAGGCAGCAAAGGTCACACCAAAGTCTTGCTTCCTTGAGAACCTACCACAAGGTTGTTGGGATCCATGGACTCAACAGCATCCAAGAACTTGAACTGCGCCTGCTGGTACTCTCGGTGGTGCTCAAATGCAAAATGTTGCACTCCTCGCTTGGACTCCAGCAGCTTCATGGAGATACCTGGAAAGACCGGATGACAGCAGGAAAGAAGGTGGAATGTTTAGGAAAATGGGGGACCAGTCACTCCAAGTGCCTGTGGCCATCTGCTGGCGTTTACATCATTTTAGACTGTGAGCCCTTTTGGAACAGGGAGCCATTGAGTTATTTGATTTACTCTGTAAACTGCTTTGTGGAAAGTAGCACCATGTAAAAATATTCATAATAAATGCTTTGACAATCCAACTCTTAAAGAAAAAAATTACAAATCAAGATTTTTGGGTGAATGACACAGAATTTGGAAACAAAGTTGTGTTCTAAGCCAATAAGGTAGATGGAGTGGGCTAGCCAGCTCACCCACAGTCTGCATTTTCTACTCCAGACTTACTCTATCCTCAGAGCTCACTATTGCTCAATCCCGGCCTTGCCTTTCTTTGTTCTTAACCTCACTAAAAGACTTCAGTTCCTCAAAGCCCAGACCTTGAAAGCAATTCCATGAAAGGACAAATCAGATATCACATCAACCATGTGACTGGGGTGAGCAGGTTTGGCTCTTGATCAGTAAATATTTACATAATTTATGTCCCACTTTTCTACCCAAAAACAGAGCCCTCAAGGTGGCTTATAAGAAAACAAATACAAAATAAAACACCAAACATCATCAGAAACCAGAATCACAAGCAGAGAGAAGTCACCTGAAGTACTTGGGAGAGCAAAACAATAAAACTACAGGGAGGCAAGATGCTTGTCAAAACAAAAATAGGCCAGAATACCGAAAGAGTTATGACTAATAAAAGTCTCACGGGGAAGGTAGTTTTCCTTGTTGCATAAGAAAAGCCCTGTTGAACCAAATCAAAGTAGTCTAGTCCAGCCTTCTGGTTCCCACAGTGGCCAGCCAGACACCCCAATGGGAAACCTTCAGGCTGGAAAGACAGGCATCCTGCTCTCCCAAAACGTCTCGCCCTCACACTGTCCTGAGCCCAGTGGTAACATACAGTCATCACAACCCGTTCGTAAACCTATCCTCTGTGAACTCGTCTAATTCTTTTTAAAGCCAATCAAGTTAGCAGCCATCACCACATCCTGTGGCAATGAATTCCACAGACTAATGATGTGCTGTGTGAATTCATACCTCCTTTTGTTCACCCTAGATCTTCCTCCCATCAGGTTCACTAGAAAATTCCTTGTTCTTATACTGATTTCTGCAACTACCAGTTGCTGGTGAATGTGCAGAAGGGTCACTCCAGCAGACTACAGGAAACACACAGTTTTGATTGAACAAGGGGAAGAGAGTCTCTACAGTATCCCAGCTCTAAACTCAGTTTACAGCTTCAGAAGGTCATCACCAACACCTTAAGTTGCACTCAGAAACACAAAAAACAGAAGCAGAGCAACAGGCTCCTGAAAACTGGATTCAACTGGTAGCCTCGCAGCCACATTAGCAGAAGCTTCCAAATGCTCCGAAAACATCTGCCACAGATGGTCACCCAGCCTGGAGAGCAGCTGAATGGGACCCCACAACCAGGGCAACATCTAGACTGATCCTAAGTGAAGATTACAAACTGATTTTATTTACCCCCCAGTTCTTGTACACAGAAAGCCACAAGTTAAGGGAACTTGTCCAAAAAACTTCACAAGTCAAGTATGTTGAGTCCCTCTGCAGCAAAGAATCCTTCCTTCTCCAACCAGAAAAATAAACCCATGGCCCTCTCAAACCATGTATGGAAGCAAACTAGGACAAGCAACCAGAGAAACAAACACTGTTCTCTTCACACACAAGAGAACAGCCAACCTGAGGGGAATCAACAGCCAGGGATGTGTTCCCAACTTAGACAGGAGTACTGGGGCACTTCAGGAAGCACACAGAGCAGTAGCTCCCAAATTGTGGGTCAGGACACACTGGTAGGTCACAAAGGGCTGTGTAGATCAGATAACTAACTGCCTCTCAAGCCCTGAGGCAATTCAAAAATCAGATAGCTGGTGCTTACCCTGCAAACAGCTCAGATCCTTGAGTGTGCAAGATAGCTGCTAACTGCCCTGCAAAGAGCTCAGCTCTTGGGGTTTGCAAGCATGTGTAAGTATAGGGCGATAGAGGGCATCGGCTAAGACTAATAAAGAATTTTTTTAAAAAAAAATTTCCTGGAGGAATGTGGGAAAGAAAGGAGAGCATTCATTAAAGTTCATTAGGGGTGCTTTATTATGAGAATTGGGTCAAGATTTTTTTTGTAAATAAATAAAAATATTGCTACGTAAGTAAATACAAATCCTTTTATTTCCTTTTCTCCTTTTCTTTAATGTCTTGTAAACCTAGGTGGGTCCCAATAAGAGTGTCATTCTAAAAAGTGGGTCCTGGTGCTAAAAGGTTTGGGAACCACTGATATAGAAGGCTCCTCACCTGTCTTGCTGTGACGTGGCCAAGTGCTCTTGGGTACCGTCAGCCATGTGCTGCGGGTGTACTGGCGCTGCCTTTGCCGTGGCCTGCAGAAGAAACAAAGCTGAGCCCCACATGCAGCTGGAGACTGAATTGAGGCCATGAATATCACAAGGTTGGAGAGATTTGGGCAAACAAAACACAGCAAGTCCATTTTAGCATTTCTGCACCATCTTAAGGATTGCATCCACCCAGAGACCCTAGTCTCTCAGAACTAGGAAGGCATGATCCCACCCAAACAAAACAGTGTGAATCTCTTCTTGCATTCTGCCACTAGGTGCCACTATGCTGTTGCAGCAAACGCTATAGTGCCATCAAGAGGCAGAGCACAAATATTACAAAAGGGAGGAGACACCCACATGCCCCCAAATTTAGAGAAAGTACATTTAAAATCAGAAGCAAACATGTGCCTGCTCTCATACTACTCATGCAAAGAAAAGCTGTCACACATAGGATCCCTGTAAACACATCGCAAGAAATGTTGGGGGGCTGCAAAGGTTTACTAGGATGGGCTAGAAGCACTGCTGATGCATGCTCTGTTTCTCCCCCTGCTAGGACCTAAAAGATTGCTGCTGCTGCTGCCAGTATTAATGCTTCCAGGTGCTTACTGCCTACGAGCATCTTTGGGCTGTGGGGGTTCCCTGTCCTCAGCTCCCTGCACTTCCTGGGAAATTCTGAGCTGCTTCCTGAGTGGAACAGCCACAGTGTCATGGTTCAAAGCCACCACTGTCTCCTTGTTCCAACCACATGTGATCAACCTTCAAGTGCCAATCCATATCCAGAACTTTCAGGCTTCCAGGCAGGACTTGAAAAATAACGACCTGGAAATCTGCCCTGTATCTGGGGAGACACTGAAGTTTTAATACTGAGCAGGCCCTTATCCCCTTGTCTCTGGCACTCTGTAACTTCTAAATGCTCCATAATATTCCTCATAATATTCCTCATGAGGAATATTAGGGCCCCAAGAAGGGGCCTTTCACTCAATGTCCGACTTTCAAGGAGCTGTGAAGGTATAATGGTGGAAGAGACAAATTAATATGCAACTGCAAACACTTGTATTATAAGACAAGCCTGCAGGATGCCCTTGGACATCCACATATACACTTGTTCTTACCTCTGGTCACCGAGGACTGCCCGGGCCCCAAAATACCTCTTCAGCTCAGTTTCTGGATTCAAATTCCTGGAATATTTGAAATAATTAAGGTATTGATATCCTGCCATTTTCTTTTAAAGAGAGAGACCCAAGGTGGCTAACAACCAGAAAAAACCCTCAAATAATAATAGTCACAAATGCAAAGCACAATAAAAGAAGCGACCAACCATAAATCACTACAAAAAAAGAAGTCTTACACCTTCAGCACTAGAGTGCCACAGGTGACCACCTCTGTAAAAGTTCTTTACCGTTATATCAAGCATTACATTCTGTATTAAGAGCAGAACTAGTAAGGACTACAGTTAAAAGCCACTGCAGGACAGATGTAGATGTACATATTTTGCTACGTAAACCACTTTGTGAACAACCTTGATTGAAAAGCAGTACAGTGTATATAAAAATTCTTATTATAGTAACATGACTGCACCCTTTCTATAAAAATCACAGAATATCACTTCCAAAGAATGCTGGTGCTGCCCCCTCTTGTGTACAAAGTGCTATAAATCAACAGTGCCAACCCAAACCCATCATACAACCCAAAATAGGGCTGGCAGCAGAATCCAAGGGTTAAATTTTGCCTTTTCAGAATGTTTGGATTAAACCGCCATGCACCATGATTTGTAAAGTTGAGCTATGACTTTATTTTACACCTGCCAAACCAGGATAGCAAATTGTGGTTTGCAGTGAGGTCTAGATTCAGACAGCAACAACCACTGCATCTCCTCAAGGGATGTTGCATATGGAGACAAGAGTGAGCTGATGGAGTTGAGTACAAGGAGGATGAATAATGAAAGCAGATAAGTAACTCTGAGGCCTGTTGTACTTTTGAAAACACAATCCACAACGTAGGGTCTTAATTATGGTTAGCATAATCCATGGTTTGGAATGATGTCTGAACTGAGCCACTGCAACTTTCATCCACCCACTCCCTGATAAGTTTCTCACTCTCATGGAGAACAATTGGAGATATTCAGGTAGGTCAATGACAGCTTCAGGCATTGAGGCAGACATTCCAATGGCGTGAAACTAGGGTTTATGGGTAATTCAAGGAAAATGATGCAGCCAGAATAAATTTTGTAAATTTAGAAATATTTGCACTTATTTGAAACCGTGCATTCTATTTTCCTTCAATCTCCAAGATGTTTTAGCGTGGACTGGAGAGAAACTGCAGCCTCTTACCTGTGCTCTATGTAGAGAAGAGGCCGACTGTCAGAGACTGTTTTGCCCTGGCTTGGGCATGATAGTTCATTTGAGTTCTCAATCCTCACTAAGATGCTCTCGATGTCCTCCGTGTCATCTCCATCTCTTGAGCACTGTGGAGGTGCACAGGAGACAACAAAGGAAACTGCACCCCTCTCAGATTAAAATCAATTTTAGAGAAGCACTGGCCAATACACACCCAAGACCTTTCAGATTAGATCTGGCCACTACCTGCTGCTTTATTCCTACACATCTCCCTCTCCCTTTCTTCCTGCTGGATGACTAGCATTGTCTACAGTAGGAACTGTATTTCTTTGGAAGCAACATCACATTTTAAAGAGCTAATCAGCATAAGGCCGAATAATTCTTAGTCAAGCAGCAAAGTGATCACAATTTCTCTAGCTCTGCCTTTTCCTATAAGCATCAGCCAGTTTTACTTAAGTCACTTCCACTTGTCAGACATTTGAGGATTAGTATAATAAACAATTTGATGCCAACTCCCAAACCTAACACCAACTTACTATAGCCTCGTCTGCTGCATTTTTCTTGCTCTTTCTTTTCTTCTTTTTCTTCCGCAGTTTGGAATTTGAAATAGGCTTTGGGAAAAAAGTGAATAGTACTAGTAAGAAATATTGCAGCATTAAGGTGTGAACAAACTAATGGACATAATCCATAGGAAGGCAATGGCGGTGCTTCCAAAAGATTATTTAGGACAATCTGATTTAATGTTACATTTATAAGAATAAATTATACAGCTGGAAGCAGCTTAGATCCCCCTATTTCAAGTGATACCATCTTGAAAAGCATATGATATTCTTTGCAGATGACAACACCTACCATGCCTTCTTCTCGCCTGAAGTTTTAGCATCTGATTCCAAAGTTATATTTCTAGATAGTACAATATGGACCGTAACTAAACTTCCACTTCCATCACATCCATTTTTTGACACCCAGATGATGAATACCAAGAATGACTTCATTTTATTCCAGTTGCTCTGAGCACCTGTACCAAAGACTAAAACTTTCAGACTTGTACATAACCAGTTGATTTGCTAAAATAATTTTATTCAGGCTATCTTTATCACCTGTAACCAAAAACAGGGTTTGATTTCAGTAAGGATCAGACTTGACCTCTAATCCTAAAAGTTACTCCTTCAAGTTAAAAAAAAAAAATTAGATTATCCAGCTCTGGAATTTCAGAAGTCTCCTTTTATTTCAGACTAACATTAAACCACCCCACACACTTTAATACCAGAACATATTTGCACAGTGCTTATTCTGGGAATTGGGTACAACCACATAGCATATCTGACCCCAAAGATCAGCTGTGTCAACAGTTTGAGCCTGGCTGGTTTCCTGCCTGGAAAGCAAAGCTGAATGTCCAAGAGCTCCCTGTCATTGGCAGGGTCAATCACTAACCTCACACACACCTAAGTGTACTCATATCCCAGCTGCCAGCAGAATACTTACCAACTGGCCTGGTTCCCCTGTCTCTTCTCCACCTTTCTGCCTGTCACTCTCCACAGCTCCAGGTTCACCTTCTTTGTTCCCTATGTGGCCCTCCTCTTGCAGCCTGGAATAATCTCTTTCTTCCTGAGGGGTTGGATCATCCTCAGGTTCTTCATTGGTTATCTGTGCAGATTTAAGAGGGTGTTATGAGATTGGTCCAACTACACAAAGAGGCGCTGCATCCTCATTGCATTACCTGTCCAGAACATATGACAAACATGGAGTGCTTCAAATCAGAGAGAGCCTCTCTTTCTGGATAAGACCAGGGGAGGGGCTGCTGCACTTTCCACTTGGGCTTGTCATTGCGACAGCTGCTTGGCCACTGAGGAAAGTGTTCACACAACACCAGAACCAGGGGAAATCCACTAAAATTGAGTGTCAGGAGAGTTAGAACAAACAAAAGAAAATATTCCCTTATCCAAAACGTGATTAGTCTGTGGAACTCCTTGCCACAGGATGTGGTGATGGCATCTGGCCCGGATACCTTTAAAAGGGGATTGGACAAATTTCTGGAAGAAAAGTCCATCACATATTGCAAGCTGTGATGGGTATGTGCAACCTCCTGGTTTTAGAAGCAAGCTACCTCAGAATGCCAGATTCAAGGGAGAGCACCAGAATGCAGGTACCTTGTTTTCTTGTGTGCTCCCCTAGGTATCTGGTGGGCCATTCTGAGATACAGAGGACTGGACTAGATGGGCCTTTGGCCTGATCCAGCAGGGCTGCTCTTATGGGGCCAGACACAGCCACTATGAGTTGACCCAGCAGAGGGTCCTTCTTAGGAGCAGGCTGCTCTCTTGGGGTCATCACACACCCTCTACAGCTACACACACCCATATCCCACACATCCACAAACACACACATACCCACACACCCCCTTACACCGCACACCCCCACAAACACCCTCCACACATCCACAAACACACACCCTCCACACCCACATCCCTTACACCCCACACCCACATCCCCTACACTCCACACATCCACAAACACGCACACACCCTCCACACCCCCTTACACCTCACACACCCACATCCCCCTTACACCCCACACATTCACAAACACACACACCCTCCACACCCACATCCCCTTTAAACCCCACACCCCCACAAACACACACACTCCCACCCCTTACACCCCCCCTCAAACACCAACACACTACAGCCCCACATCCCCGGGAGACTCACCAGCTCAAAGAGGTTGGCGACCCTCCCCGCAGGCTCCTGCCGGGGCCACCTCCGCCTCTTGCTCCCTCCGGCCGGCAGCGGCCCGCCCTCCGCCTCCTCGCCCGCTTCCCCTTCACACGGCGGAAGCGGCGCTACCTCCTCCTCAGGCAGCGCCTGCCCCCGCGACTCCCCCCTCAACCGCCTCAAGGCCCGTCGCGACATAATCAATGGAATTGTGGCAGCCCGAGCCGGAAACACCGACGGACAGGAAGTCGAGAGGACAAGGAGGACCAGAAAGAGAACACCGCTTTCTCTACTGTACTACCGCCTACGTGGGGCATACTCTGCTCCGCGCATGCGCCTTGCGGAGAACTGCGCCGCCCTTGTTGCGCATGCGCTCTCTCTTGTGCGGTCCAAATGTGGCGCTGCTGAAAGGGGTGGCGGGCGCGAGATAAGTCGCGGCCCTGGAAGGGGCTCTGCGCTGTTTATAGGCTGGAGGCTATAAGGCTCCTCCCGCCCAGGAGGACTTCAGGGATCTGAGTCTTTACAGCCCCAGCCTCACACACTTTCTCAGGAGTAAGCCCCGTTGGCTATAATGGGCCTTACTTCTGAGTAGACATGCATGGGAGTGGGCTCAGACTGCAATCTCCTATCCACACTTACCTGGGAGTAAGCCCCATTGACTATAATAGGCTTTACTTTTGAGTAGATGTTCCTAGGATTGGGCTTTACCTGGCCAAGTGCAGCTGCAATTATACACACCTACATGGTTGTAAGTCCCTTTGAACAACTCAGGCCACTATCCTATCCGCTCTCACCTAGGAGGAAGCCCCATTGACAGTGGGACTTCCTTCTTAGTAGACATGCATAGTGTTGGGTTCTCAGTCTGGTTTACTTCTGAGTAGACATGCGTAGGCAGGATGCATGGTGGTAAAGGGGTAACTTTGCACCCGTGTCCAGGGTCAAAAATGGGGCCCAAAAATGTCTTGGGATCTTATATTTTCCCATCTCACCTGGACTTACTGCCTACATGGGATGTTGGATGTGGGGCTGCTGCTGCTACTGAAATCCATATGTGCCACGCCAAGGAATACATAAATGACACTCCTTAACACAGTGTCAAATCTGGGGGGGGGGCGGCAGCTGGCCTGTTACATGAGCTTGTGGCTCCTCTTTGGCTTGTGGATCCTCTTGCCATGGAGTGTATGGGAGCTCAGGGACACAGCTGCGGAGCTGCAGCTGCTGCAGAAGTCAGTTTTGGTGCACACAGGACACTTTCCATTCTAGTGGGAGCCTAAATACGATGATGCTCATTTTCTGCAATGATTGTTCTATATTTAAAAGATTTTAGAGAGACTTAGAAGTGCATTTGGTCTTCCATATTACTGTATCCAGCTACTGACACCACATGGACAGGGAGACTTGGGCTCTGCATTGGGAAGCCCTGTAGACCTGGGCTCCAAAGACTTTTAAGGCTGTTGCCCCAGCTCACCCCTGTTCTGCCCACCTTTGTCACCACTCTCCCCTAATCTCATCCTCTCCCCACCTCTTTTGGGGAGGGGCCCAAAAGAAACTTTGTACCCCCGATAAAATTCCTTTTGGAGGCCCTCTGCATAGGATTGTGCTGAATGTGTATACTGTACACACCCTTGCACAGGCACAGGCACACGCACACACCTGGACTACAACTAGACACAGACTTAAGACCCTTTTCTCCATTTCTCTCCTCCCGTCAATGTCTCCCTGTAGCCCTGGTGAATACTTACACTGTAAGCCCTGTTGGGCAGAGACCTCTGTTCGCCCCCCTCCCATCACTCTGAAATTCTAAAAAGTCTGTTTCTAAGGTGCTACAAAACACTTATTTTAGCATGAGCTTTCATGGATCACTATTTACTGTATGAAGCATGTCAAAAAAGAGTTTGCAGAAACAGAGTTTTAAAAAAATCCCACCCACCCTACCTCCTGCCTTTGATGCTGCCAATTAATTTGGTTTCTGACCCAGCCAAACATTCTGAATATTCTGCTAACAACCAAATGAACTGAGTGCATGCCACCTTTCTCCCAGTGGTCCTGAGTAATTAGCCACAGCACACACATAGACAATTTTCATGTGTGTTTCCATCAGCCTCAGCTCAGCCAGTGTAGCCCCATCAAACTAATTTTCATCCCTCACCCCACCAGCTGTCTACTGTCAGCAGCCTAGTTTCATACCTTACCCCAACAACTCCTGCCTGTCCCTTTCCTTTATGGCAGGGCTTTCCACAGGCTGGATTTGGCACCCCACATAACCCCTCCCCAGTATGAACAGCGCTTTCTGGTCTGCAGGGGAGCCTCATGGCTGCGGCGCCACACACACACACCCGCATCTTGGCTTGAGGTGCCTGCCAGGAAATCTGGGCACAAGGGCTGCTGGGGCAGCAGACGCCGGAAGTGGCAAGTTGGGGCTCAGTTTGGGAGAGAGTGGAACCATGACCACAAGACTCCCTGCCTGACTGGTAAGCACCATTTGTACTGAGGAAACCTTTTCCAGCACACAGCGGTCTCCAATTTGGATATCACTGCTTTATGGGCAGGAGGGCTGGTATAGAGGGTAGAGCCTCTGTTAACCCGAAGATAACATCAGAAGGTCAAAGGTTGCCAGTTCAGGCAGCTCCCTGAACAGCTGAGAATGGCGAGACCTTGAAGCAGCTGACAAGCCCAGCTGAGTGATTCCACCTGCTCTTGATGTGAGCAAGAAGTGTCTTGGCTGCCCTCCATGTGAGAGATGGAGCTGCTTGTCAGCCTGCGTGGGAGAACTGGAGGCCAGAAGTGAGACCAAACCAGGAAGATCCACCTGAAATGTTATCAGTTCTTGAAAGAGAGAACCTCTATGATGGTAAAAATCCCCTTGAGGGATTTAGAAATGCCTGCCTATGTAAACCACCTTGAATAAAGTCAGAGGAGTAATCCAATGACCAGAAAAGGCCATAATAAATACCTAGTTATTATTATGGTAAAACACACATTTACAAGGGAAAGGTAAGCACAAATGATGTCATTTAGAGAGCAACACCACCAGACTGTGATCACTTTAAATTTTATTTACAATTCTTTACAGTACAGGTTGGCTATAAAACATTGGCTGGAGCCAGTGCAAGTGCAGATTGGACATACAAGAGAAAAGGGGGCTCTCCCCTCCCCCTGCTCTTTTTGACACAGTAGTGTGATGAATTATTGGAAATATTACGAGCAGGCCAGCAAGGTGTTGTGAAGTCTGAAGACAGCAGTGCGAAGATAGCAGAGGCAAACTGCAAGCAAGCAGATTGGCACAAGAAGCAACAGGGCACCTGCAGTTTCTGGGTTGCCTTCCCATCTTTCAGCCCCAAGGAAGAGCTGGCTTAGCTCCAACCACATACACTGGGCTTTCATCTTCTCAGGCTGCAATCCTATCCACACTTTGCTGGGAGTGCAAAGTGGAACTCAATGGAACCTAAGTAGATGAATAGGATTGTGCTGTAAACCTTGTACCCCCCCCCCCACTGTGATTTTCCTCTTTCATCTTACAACTCCCCCTTGCATTTCAAACCCTGCATTTCAAACTGCCACTGCCAGTTGTCTCTGCAGCATAGGAAACCATCTTATGTCCATCCAGACAGTATTGCCTATGCTGCCTGGCAATGGCTCTACAGGGGATCACACAAAAAGGGGTGTTTCCTGGCACTAGAAGTTGCTCCCAGGGATAGACCCTGACTTCTCCTGCATGTAAAGCCAGTTGCTCTTCCATAGAATTACGTTCCCCCCCCCCCCAATCACATGCCAAGGCACAGGTTATTTGTTCCCTATTGAATCGGCACTGAGTAGCTGAGCTGGGTGTACTTCAGTGAATCTGCACTGAGTAGCTGAGCTGGGGGCTGGTTATTTGCCCAGCCCCCAAAAGCTGCGCAGTTGGAGGTAAAAGCTGTTCTGATACAAGCACCCACTGCATTAGAACACACAAAATGTTGGATCCCCCACAGGCATTCTGTACAAAACTGGTGGCACATCAGGGAGTGAGGAAAGAAAAGAGAGCAACCCTGAGGCTAAGTACAGACCTGGCAGATGACATTCACTGTGGTCCCTGCTAGCATTGTGCAGAAGAGCAGTCCAGTGGCTGGTTGGGTCTCCTATACATCTTAGGGCACAATCCTAACCAGGTCTACCCCAAAGTAAGTCCTATTTTGTTCAATGGGGCTTACTCCCAGGAAAGTGTGGTTAGGATTGCAGCCCGAGTTACTGTGGAGGAGGTGGCAAGCAAAAATAGAGGATACCAGGTTCTCAGCCCCCACCCAAAGGGAACAGCCTCTCCTCTGCCTATTTTCTCAAAGAAACAACACTGAAGTGGCACAAAAATGTGTAGCTCAGAGAGGAACAAGCAAGGCTCTATAAGGGCAGAAGATGGGTTTGGGGGTGTCTTGCTGTGCTTCAATTTCCAAAATGATATTTACTCTTTTCCAGGCTGGTCCCTGCCCTGTTCAGCTTTTAAAGTTGGATTTATTACCCTTGGCAGAAATAGGAACTGGCTAAGTAGACAGAGATGGGAGAAGACAGAGGCCGCAGTCTACTGAGGCCAGGCTGGAGGGGGGGGGGGCGCAAGAACCAACTGCCTGGAGCAACAGGACCCTGTTTCCCTATCAAAGATCAATTGCTCCATTTCTCCCCTGACCCTTTAAGGTCTAAATATGCTAATTTGGCCTGCTTCCAAGTTTGACTTAGTACATTCTCAGCTTTTGGGGCACTAACAAGATTCTGAAAGCAACTGCCAAGAAGCTGGGCAATGATGATGCAGCTATGTATACCTATGTATGCCAGCCAACTTCATGGCAGACAAGAGGGGGGTGGGTGACCAGACAGCCCACCCACCTCATACTGACCTGTGAGCTGCACCAGGAAAACTCACACAAGCCTAGACCAAGCCTGGCACTATGCAGCACAGTCTGGAGCTCGGAGTTTTGTGTTCCATTTGTGTTCCTCCTTCCCATGGAGGGTAGGGAAGGCATTGAGGACTCCCTTGACAACCCTTATGTGCCTCCATTGTCAATTGCATCAGTTTCGAAAGAAGGGGCAACAGAGAGCACGCTGTCAATGTCTGAAGAACAAGAGCCCTGATCTGGCAATGTTCAGAGGTGGCAAATGAGTCCTGCTGGACAGAGTAGATATCTGGTTGGTAGGCATCTGGCCAGGAACCTTCCTAGCTGCCAAGCAGGCCCCTATCCCCCTGACCACCTGCCATCACAGCCTGCCCCAAAGGATCCACCATACTAGAACTGCTGTTTTTCACTAAATGCTTACAAAATTAGATATTTTATTAATTGCTGTACAAACAAAACATGGTTCTTAATTCATGGGGAGGGGGGAAAAACCCTGCCTCTAAATGTCATAGCCTGAACAAAACAAGACCTGGAACAGATTCTTAAAAGCAAAGCCCATCCTCCCACTGCCTGGAGCTGGGAGATCGTCAGGTCGCCCTAGAAAGAAAGAGGAACCACAAGGAGGAGAATGGGGTGGAGCTCTAAGGAGAGGGAAGAGTGAGGCAAGGAGCCACCTGGCAGGTCTGCTATTCAGAGGCCAGGAGGGGCATAGATGCAGCCTCTCAGCAAGCAAAGCACCCATAGTTAGAGCCTCTCTTGCCAGTGTAACTGGAAGAGTAAAGTCCCCAGAGGGACAAAGAAGTAGTTTGGGGTGGGGTGGGGGTTGCAGGGTCTTAGCACAGCAGTGGAAGGAAGGAACTGTTGCACTTATCCAACCCTCACCCTGCTTGCTTATGCTGGGGGGGGGGGGGAGAAGGTGACTGTCAAGGAGATTGCTTCAGCAGAGTCCTTGCTTGCCAAACAGGGTGTTCTCAAGCCAAATGCACAGCACATGGAACATGTCAGCTGATCCATGAAATATAAATATAGAGTGTCTATAGGTATGTATATATGTACACATGCAGGCAAGGGATGTGCAGAAGCCAGGAAGCCAGGAGTGATCCCCAGAGAGGCCAGAGTCTGATGGCAAGTCCTCTGCCAGGGAGTTTGTGTCCTCTTCAAGGGTGCTTAAAATGCAGAGGCCCATTGACCGATGGGCAAGCGCAGTGGACCACATGTTCCACAAGCTGGACAGTTGTCTAGGTGGATGGGATGTAGAGGGACTGAGTCTTGCGGCTCCTGCAGGGCGTTGTGTTCAGGATGTCCATGCTCTTGCGGCTGGAGCTGACCACATCTGTGACAAAGCCAGAGCAATCACTGCAAACGTCCTTGAGCAGAGAGCCATGCGCGTAGATGTACGGGAACTCCTCCTCCACACTGCGCCACCGTGTGCCCTGCAGAGAGCTGGAAAGCAAAAGCAGGGAGAGTGGCAGCAATGCCCTTCTAGATAAGGCCAAAACCCAATACAGCCCAACACCTTGCTTCCCACAGGAGCCAACCAGATGCCTCTGGGAACAGCAGGATCAGGGCATGAAGGCAGTAGCTCACTTCTGCTGTTGCCCCACATCAAATTGGTACTCAGAGGCACACTCCCTGCTAACCCTAGAGGTTTCATATTGACTATGAGCTGCAGCTAGAGATGCAGCCATCCTCCTTCCATTAATTTGTTTAGCCTCCTCTAACATAAGAACAGCCCCACTGGATCAGGCCATAGGCCCACCTAGTCCAGCTTCCTGTATCTCACAGCAGCCCACCAAATGCCCCAGGGAGCACACCAGACAACAAGAGACCTCATTCTGGTGCCCTCCCTTGCATCTGGCATTCTGACATAACCCATTTCTAAAATCAGGAGGTTGCGCATACACATCATGGCTTGTACCCCGTAATGGATTTTTCCTCCAGAAACTTGTCCAATCCCCTTTTAAAGGCGTCCAGGCCAGACACCATCACCACATCCTGTGGCAAGGAGTTCCACAGACCAACCACACGCTGAGTAAAGAAGTATTTTCTTTTGTCTGTCCTAACTCTCCCAACACTCAATTTTAGTGGATGTCCCCTGGTTCTGGTGTTATGTGAGAGTGTAAAGAGCATCTCTCTATCCACTCTGTCCATCCCCTGCATAATTTTGTATGTCTCAATCATGTCCCCCCTCAGGCGTCTCTTTTCTAGGCTGAAGAGGCCCAAACGCCGTAGCCTTTCTTCATAAGGAAGGTGCCCCAGCTCAGTAATCATCTTAGTCGCTCTCTTTTGCACCTTTTCCATTTCCACTATGTCTTTTTTGAGATGCTGCGACCAGAACTGGACACAATACTCCAGGTGTGGCCTTACCATTGATTTGTACAACGGCATTATAATATTAGCCGTTTTGTTCTCAGTACCTTTCCTAATGATCCCAAGCATAGAATTGGCCTTCTTCACTGCCACCACACAGGCTCAGGACCAGTCATGGTTGCATTCTACAATTTAATACTTCCTTGTCTTCAGTCAAGTTCCTTCAAAGACTTGGTGTATGGGAGAGGGACAGCACTACCTCCAGCCACTCTTGCTACAGCAGGCATGATTTTATAAGCCTCTCTTATGCCCCCCTTTTGCTGTGCTTTCCTTACCATGAAAACTCCCAGATGCTTTGGCTTTTCCTTGTGTGTGTGTGTGGGGGGGGGGGGGAGATCCCAATTGCAAACCTGGCCCTGGTGTCAGGACCACAAAATGCCTCCCCAAGTCACTTCCAGTTTTCAGTGAAAACTGGAAGTGTTGTTTTTTCAGCATTTTGAAAGCCTCAGAAGGCCTTCTGGGGGCTGGGTAGGCTGTAGGCAGCCTCCTAGGCCCTCAAAAGGCCTTCTAAGGCCTTGAAAGCAGGCCCTGAAAAAGAAAAAGAAATGGTGGCAGTGGAGAAGTTTTTCAGCTGAAAATCCAATTTTTGCCTTCTGGAGGCCTCTGAAGGCTTTCAGAGGACTGAGGAGGTCACATGCAGCCTCTCAGGCTCTCCAAGGCCCCCCCCCCCCAGACAGGGGGTAGCACTCTGTGGGGGTGGTACCCTGAGGTCCTGGCCCTGGGCGGCACAGGGGCCAGGATCGCCAGTGTAGGGAGGGCCATGAGATTCTACTTACTGGAAAGCCTCCCTCCGCCGGAAAGGGGTTGCCTTGGCCCCTAGTGAGCCTGGCAGTGTCTCAAAGCCCAGGGCATAGACTGGGATATGGGCAAGCTTCTTTGAAGGCATCTTGATCTAGAAAACAAGGGAGAAAAGAGTTTTCATCATTAAAGGGAAGGATAGGAACAGTGCATCTCATTGCCATGGCGTGGCTGCTAGCCCAGCCAGTCATTGGAACTGTCAGAAGGGCCATCGCTCAGCACTGAGCTTTCAAAGAAAGAAATCCCAGATTCATTGTACCCTTAGCAGCATCTCCAGGCAGGACAGGAAGACCCCATCGTCAGGAGCTCCAGACAGTTACTGCCAGTCAGTGAAGACACTCCTGATCTAGAAGGACTAAGGGACTCATTCAGTATTTATTTTTCACGTTTTTATCCCTCCCTTCCTCCAAGATGCTCAGGGTGGTGCACATGGTTAATCCCCTTCTTCAGGCCTCACAAAAACCCTATGATGTAGGTGAGACTGAGAGTTAGTGAGTGGGCCGAGGTCACCCAGGAAGGAAGCTTCATGGTTGAACAGGGATTTGAACCTGGACTTCTAGTCCAACTCCTGAACCACTACATCATCATAAAGCAGTTTCCTATGACAGCAGAAAAGTCCCACTGCAGACCCATGGCTAGCAACATCAAGGAGAGACTGCTGGGTAGGTTGGATCGGTTGCAAGGCTGGTATGCTTCTTTGCACTTGTGCCCCTGTGCATATTCAGGATGGGTGGGGAAGTCTCTTACCTTTAGACTACAGGAGCTGCAGACAGACCTAGAAGCAAATGAAAAAGCACATGGGGAATCAATAGAGCACCCCCTTCAGCACCTCTGGAATAGGCTGGGATTCTCTGAATAGCCACAGAAACACATGGGAATGGGTTGCAAATGTGTCCAGATCAGCCCGCCTCACAGTACCACCAGCTAAACAAGTCCATTTCCAAATGGCCACTAGAATGCAACGAGTAAGGTTTTGACCCCTCACTCTGAGCCCATTCCACCTTTATATAAAATCAGTGGAACTTTTGAATAGCAATGCCTTGCATTGGATTGGCTCTCTCTACAGTGACCCCTCAGGTCAGCTCATGCCACTCCCAGCTGGAGCCCAGGACCCGAGAGGCAGCTCACCTCTTGCAGAAGAGGCAGGTTGGAGGCCAGGAGAAGAGTGCAAACTTGGTCTTGCAGCAGCAGCAGATCTATGAAGTGAGAGGAGAGCCAATGAGTCTCAAGAGCCACGCCTGGTGGCCAGAAGGCAGGCTTTTTGCTGAGCCCCTGGGAGGCCCAGCTTCACCCAGGGGCACTCACCTTCCCCTTCTTCAGGCTGCTGTACAGCTCCTTGCTCTGCAGGAACTTCTCCATCTCAGCTTTCACCAGCACCCGGCGCACGTTGATCATCTCCTCCACGGTGAGGGCCAGGCTCTCGACTGGATGGCTGAATTCCTGCTGGATAATGGAGAGGTGGGGCAAGGTCAGTTCTTCACCCTAACAAACCATGGAATTTCAGGGGGACACTGGAGCCCTTAAAGGCTTCTCTATGACAGGCACAGAGTTTTGCCCATTGCAGCAGACAGGCACGTGCCACATTCCCCCAATGGAATGGGCCACACAACATTGTGGGCCTTGGTGCCAGTTCCAGAGCTCTGAATGACTGGAGAGCTTTACTGAGGGTTGCTGAGATGGACTTAGTTCCACAGTGGGAAGGAAAGGAAGACATGAAGGAGGTAGATCCCACCTCAACCATCAAGATGGTATGTGAACTCAAGGACACTTGCAAGAATGCTACAACTGGAGATTGGGGCCCAGGGGAGGCCACTGAAGGAGTGAGTTTCTCCCCTTCTTCTGTCTCACAGTTGTTTAGTTAGTAATGGCAAGTGACTTTTATTTACTCCATAAGTCAGACCATTATAATTCCTGATCAGCAGTAAGTCAGATGTCGATTTGTACTAGTAAATACAGGTTCACGGGAGCACAGTAGGTAGAAATGTGAACACACATTCTTTCCAAGCCATTGTTTTACATCTGGCTTGGGCTGGTGGACTTTGATGCTCAAGCAAAAGGCTCAAGTGCACCCCATAAGCCGCTGCAGATGCAAAAAGACTACTGAGGGAAAGGATGCTGCCAAGGGGTAAAAACCTGTGCCCACTGAGTGCTCTCCTGCCACTCCTCATTATTTATTTATTTATTTATTAGATTTGTATTCCGCCTTTCTCCCCAAAGGGCACCCAAGGCGGCTAACGATCAAGTTAAAATGCAAGGCAACAGATAAACATTAAAATACAAAACATTTAAAAACAATTAAAACAAGATAAAATACATAGCAGCAGATTAAAAGCATGCAGTAAAAGACATAATTTATAAAAACAGGACTTAATAGTGCCTCAAAGGCTTTCCTGAATAAAAAAGTCTTCCCCCGTAGGAACGTTAATAATGAGGAAGCTGCTCTCAATTATCCCTCTGAATGGTCTCCCTCCAGGTTGGGACATGAAGATTCAGACAAGATTCCAGCCCCCACACAACAGGCGGGAGTGCCTGGTGCTGGGATGCTCTGCTCCGTTCCACTGCTGTTCACGCCAGGGACTTACCAGCCACAAATGTTTCAGGTTGACATCCGAGGTGGGGCTGGAGCTGGCCTCTGACGTCTCATTCACAGAGCAGAGGACACTCTGATTGGGGGGGAAAGGACTGGCACTGTAGGGGGCCTGGTGGCAACTCGCTGGAACCGAACCTGGGAGAAGAACAGAGCACAGAAAGGGGCAAAATCAGCACCTCCCCTTGGAACAGGAAACAACTGCAGCTCTCTTCTGGACCAGCAGAGGCACGTTCAGAGTGAGGCAGTGATCATGCTGAAGCTAAGCAGGTCTGCCTCTGGAAGGCGCCCAGATGGGAGGAAACCTACTGGGAGCCAGATGGAGGAAGACCATTAAAGTAAAATCGATACTCCCAATAAAGTGCTTCACTTCTATGTCGCTTGCACAGCCGCATAAGTGGATCTTCCCCAGCCTGTCTTTGTTTTGACCTGGCATGCTGAGAAGAAAGGCAGCCGCTCTCCAGCAGTCCCTGACACAGAGCAAGGGACTGCAGGTTTCGAAAAGGCCTATCTGGCTAATTCTTTCTTCCTGCCCAGGAAGACAGGAGTCATTCATACTCTGCCCCTAAAACTGTCACCATCCCTTGCAGAAAACCCACAGAGTGTCTTGCAGCATCTTCAAGACTCTGTTGTTGCTTTTGCTGCAAAAACTTAACATGAAAGTTGTCCCTTGCAAGCATCCCAGGTGGAAAAGGAGTATCCAAAGTGCCAGTTTCAGCAGTACTTCAGTATCAAAATGCAGAAGCTGTCAGACTTTTGGAAAGAAAATGCTCATTTTGCTCCCTCCCCCCCAATCATTATTTGCTCTGGACTTCGATACATCCACAGGAGGGCCAAAAGGGACATGCTGAGAGAAGCAGCAGGCAATGGATGAGACCAGAATTATCACCCCCACGGAATCATGCAAAGTTCAGGAAGAGAGTGAGGAAGGGGGAGGCACACTTGCCCTTGTTTTCCATGCTGGTCCATGCTGGGCTCTGGGTACCTGAGCGGGGTCTCGGTTCAGACCTGCTGGGCCCCAAGAACTCCATATCAGGTTGGCTGCTGTTGCTCTCACTCTGAAACTGGGCCAGGTCTTGCTCTGAGAAGGACCGGTCTCGTTTCAGGGGCATCAGTGTGTCAGGTTCTGGCACTGCCTCCATGCTGGGGGAGTCTTCCTCCTGCAAAAGAGAGCATGAAAAAATGAACGTGCACATACAATGCCTAACTTGTGGGCATAATTCCTGGGCATTGGGCAGCCTCCTGAAGCTGAGTTCAATGCACAGAAACAGCATCACCGCTTGCACTAGAGCAGTGGTTCTTACACATTTAGCACAGGTACCCACTTTTTAGAATGAGAATCTGTCAGGGTCCACCAGAGGTCATGTCATGACCAGAAGTGACATCATCAAGCAGGAAAAGTTTTAACAATCCTAGGCTGCAATGCTACCCACACTTACCCAGGAGTAAGTCCTATTGACTATCATTGATAAAAGAATATACATCGTAGCTTGTCAAAAGTAGAGGTTTGTAACAGTTCCCCAAATGCAGTCACATAACATGGTAGCATCAAGTCTAATGTATTAAAAATAAAATATTTAAATGAATGGGGACCCACCTGAAATTGACTTGTGGCCCACCTAGTGGGTCCCAACCCACAGTTTGAGAAACAGTGCACTAGAGAACTCCAACTACCATGTGCTTTAAGGCAACATGGGGCCCAGGACTGAGATGTCAGCAGCCACTGTGGGCATCAGAGAATGTTATGTGGCACCTGGTGTCCAAATGGAATGAGGCTGCCCTGCACAGGAACATAACAGTGGAGAACACTGCCACAGCCTGAACCCAGTGTCAGCCAGTGAAGGATTCCTGTCACCAAGAAGCAGAAAGGAAAAGTCCTTACTTCTGAAATGTTCATCTCCTCCATCTCTGCCAACGTGGGAGCCTTCAACAAGACCCTCGGCCTCGGGCGTGGGGGTGGAGCACTGGAGTCTGAGAGGTTGATGCAGGAAGTTGACTTCACATTACTGGCACAGGCATTCACGATGCAAGGCAGGGAGCCAAACCCTGAGAGAGGGGAAGACAAAGAGGAGGGGGCTGCAAGGGTGTGTTGGGGAGCAGACTGTCTGCAGAGAGCCAAGTGGTGTCCTCAGCCTCTCCACCTGCGGATGGCCCAGAGAGGTATACTGAGTGCCAACTGAATGTCCTGGCCAGGGAACTCATTGGCATTGCAGTTTTGGCCTTCTGAAATACCACTCCGTTCCCAACCTTTGCAATTCCCTTTCCTTGTGCCAATGTCCACTTTGTAGACTGAATAGGCCTCACCTCCCTCTCTGACCATGCAGCTCATCAGCTCTCAGGGCTCCCCTCCACCTCCTTGTAGTTACCTTTCTGATTTGGGAAGCGTGGTTCCACCGGTCGGAGCTTCCTCTCCTGCTTAATCTCCTCCAGGATCTTCTCGTGTGGTGTCCTCTGCTTCTGAGGCATGGGGCGCAGCTTCCTCTCTGAAGCCTGCAATGGGGTTGGAAGGCCAGACATTCAACATGCAGACAAACCACAGAGCAAAGGTCACAATGAGTCTTATTGGGCTCAGAGGCACTGATTTTGCAAAACAATGGAAAGAGAGCAGCCAAGACTGAAGCTGCCTTGGGAGAACTGAGCAGAAAGGTGTGTGTGTGTGTTTGTTTGCTGCTGCCGCTTGTCCTTTATCCTTTATCCTTATTCGGCAGGCAGTCCATAGCTTGGGAGCACAGCACCTGCTTTGCACAAGACAGATTCTGCATCCCACCTTGGCCTGGGCAGGGAAAGGCCTTGACCTGCAGCTCCTCCAAGCAGGTAACCCTGGTCTCCATGGACACAGGAGGACACCCACTTCTCCAACAGTTGTCGTCCAGACTCCATGGCCAGTTGATCTGAAAATGTAGGACTCCTGCCAGGATGACTGTTCTGGAGCAGAAATCCAGAGACTCTGCTTACCTGTCTCAAGGGTGGCCGGGATCTGATGAAGTCAAGGATGAGCTCATGAGCATTCTTCTTCACTCGGGGAGGAATGTCACCATCCACCTGAAGGAGACCAAAGGAGAGGAGAATGAGCCGCCGTGGTTCCGCAGAGGGGAAAAAGCCCCAAGAAAGACTGACAGAACTGGGAAGGGAGAAGAAACGGGAGCCCTAGTGCTGTAGTAAGCAAAGCCACCACAAGTTTTACTCACCATCACCTTACGGAGCTTGTAGTTGCGAGCCCGGATGTCCTGCATCAGCATCTCGAAAGGCGTTAGCTGGTATTCAGTAGGCAAGGGGTTGAACTGCTTCTCCTGGACCTTTTTGAGTTTGACTCCATGTCGGAGCTCCCTCATGAGCTGGACCCACAGCCGAGCCTGCAACACCCAGAGTAACATCACATCCGTGAGGAGCAGACCCCGGAGGGACTGTGTGGCAGGGCCAGTTTCTAGTGGTCCAGCACAGATGCACATGATAGATGCCCTTGGTCTCTCTTCTCAGGCTCTCAGAATCAAGGATTGCTTCTTAGCCTTGATCTCAGAGGCAGAATTTCAGAAAGTCCCGTTTCCTATGCCCCCACCCCTGCAGCATACTCAGGCTTGAATATCCCCTCCCAACCTTCAACAGAGACCTTGCTCCTTGCTCCACTACTGGTAGAGGCAGCATGTGGAACTCCCTCCTCCAGGAAGCTCATTCCAGCCCCTCTTTATTGGCATATTTTAAAGAGAGATGCTGTTCATTCTGGTATCACTGTTGACTTCCCCTCCTCTCTGCACTGCTATCATTAGGTTTCCCTTCAACATTGATCTTGGTGGGTTCCCCCCACACCACAATTTTTCGTTGTTAAAATTTTATTTGAATTGCAATTTCATTGTTGTTCTTACCCTTCTTTGATTATACTCAATGGGTGTTTATTTGCCGCAAGAGGCTCCAAGGGCCTTTAATGGGGAGAAAAGCAGGTTCCCCAAGAAGGAGCCTGGGAAGGGACATGGAACTCCACTGGCTCATCCTAACAGGGCTGGTCTTAGGAGCTGCAGGGCCCAATAGTAAACATTTTTTGCAGGCTCCCAACTTCAAGGTCTGTAGAATCTCAGAGATACAAAGTCTATAGTAAATTTTGTTTATATCTCTATGGTAGAAAGGGAAGCAATCAAAATGTGTGCTTAAAAAGTGCACGTGAATTAATGGACCAAATGGATCTAAGCATATTTTAATATAAAATGGCATTCAAGGCTAGAGCTGGTTACCCTAGCACGGGTGAGGGCTCCAATTTGGAGCAATTGGTCTGGTTAGCTTCAAGCCAGCCCTAGGTCCTGAAGCCTGATTGGAGACAGCCTGTTGGGTCTGGCCTACAGCCACAGGCCATTTCCCCGAAAAACCACCTTCCCATTGGAATCCAGGACTGCTGCATACCCAGTCGGTGTTTCTCAGGTTGTCCAGATCTGCAGCCGACCGGTCCCTCAGCTCCTCGTCTTCATCCTTCAGCTTTGTCAGCATCTTCAAGACAATACAAGAGCCCAGCTCAGACTTTCCACCTGCTCAGCCAGGAGTGTGCAACCCAGCAGCCCCTCTGGAATGCTTCCAGCCAGAAGGGGTCTGGCTCTTAGGTCAACAGGCTGCTCTGTGCAACATCAGGGAGTGGGGAAAGTGTGCTGCTGACCCCTCACCAAGTCCTTGGAACCTTCTATGAACCTTCTATGCTTGAAGGGGCTGCTATGAACCTTCTATGCTTGAAGACCCAGAGGAATAACTGTCATGACCCAGAAGCCAGCCGAGAGCATTTTATTCTTAAGGGGCATTTAGGGTCTACTGAACATTCCATCCCTCCAGAGAAAACATGTCAGCGGAGGAAGAAATTGGGTTTTGCTTTTCCAAGAGGAAAAAACTGTGCTATCCCCTGAAGAAAACATTTGATTGGCGAATTCCTAATTAGCATAAAGCTAATTAGCTAAATTAGATTCTTCCCAAGTGGCAAGTGCCAGCCCATGAGGGCAGCCTGTGCCAGGAGAGGCAGGTGGCTGCACCGCCTCCCCTCTTCCCCAGAGGCAGGCACGTCTCTGCAGGTCTGTCACGGAGGACCTTTAGAGTGGGACAGATGATATCGACAGTCTGCCCACAACTGGAAAAAAAGCCTGCTGGAAACTCTAGGAGGGCAGCCAGACCAAAGCTCAGTTGCCATTCTTGGCACACTAGAACCTCATCTCCTTGCCACTCTTAGGCCAAAGCCGATGACTGACACTGCTGCTACTTGGCTCCACAGCCCAGCCAGGCTCTGCTTGGAGGAAAGAGGGAAGGCCTCTGCCAATGCAGGGAGCTGTATTGACACAGCAGGGCGGGGCTGCACATGAGAAGCCAGGGACTGTTTGGAGAAGGAAGGGCAGGCGGCTCATCAGGATGTGGCTCCTGGCCCACTCTGCCCCTCCCCCCCACACTTTCCCTTCCGTATTTGTAGAATCAGCCCTTCCATCTCAAACACTCCTTTTTGCAATAGCCATCAGAACTCCAGGTATGCAAACAGCTGCAGGGCTGGCTGGGAGCAGACAGTGCCATCATGACAGACCAGCAGCAAAGGCCACCCAAGAAGCTCAATGAGGCAGAAAAGCACCTCTTTAGCAGCAGCTCTGTGGGCCAATTCATGGCCTCTGTTCCCAGAGCAACACAGACACTGCTTGCTTGGCGATTATAAGCAGGCATTGCCTCCGCCAGCTGAACCCATCTGTGTGTGGTGGGGGGCAACCCTGCTGCAGCCTCAGGTACAAAGCAAGAATGTTGTCAAGCCACCACCTGGGAATGTTCTTCCCCAGCCATACACAGAATGGTCTCTGCCCACATCCATCCACTCCTCTCCTCTAGATCTATTTTAGACTGTAAGATCCTTGGGGCAGAGGCCACAAAAAGTGCCCCACCAACAGAGAATAAGACAAGTCACAAGTGGCAACTGGGGAAAGGGTCTTTTCTCAATGCCAGTGCCCTGACTGTGGAAGACTCTCTGCCATGCATACCACTTGATGCAGTTAAGGCTCACCACTGGGCAAGTTCATTTAGAAGAAAAATTGCCCAGTCATTCAATAAATGTTAGAGCTGCTGCTTTGATAGGATTTCAGTGCAGCCCTTGGTGTATTTTATTTGTTTTATTTCAAATCATTTTATCTCCTGCTGTTCTTTTGTAAGCTGCTTCAAAATCCATGTTTAAGAGCAGGATTAAAAGGTAAAATTAAATAAAGCATACACCAAGGGCAAAGTAGAAACAAGCCATAGTTGCTCCTTGGAAATTGAGCAGCCCCGAAAGATGCTGCAGCAAGAGCTCACCACCAGCAACTTGCTCCCTTCTCATCTCACCTCCTTGGCATCCTGGATCTTGGTCAGAAAAGCCTTCAGCTCCACAGTCTCCAGGAAGAGGGCCCTGCAGACAGCCTGGTAGTGGGCTTGGGCTTCCTGGGGCTGGCTGAGGCGCATGGCACAGAGCCGCATGGCCTGGTTGAAGGTACGCACAGCCCTCAGGGCTCCCTCTTCCTCTTCCTCCTGCCCACCATAGCCCTCATCCGCTGTGCCACAGCTGCTGTCCTCGGAGTCACTGTTGGCCATCAGGTCAATGAGATGCTCCAACTGAGGGCTGAGCTCTCGCTCTTCATTTTCATCCAGACCCCAGTCCAGTGCCCGGTAGACTGCAAAGCCCAGAGACTGCACCATCTGCAAGCAAGTAAGCAGACCATCAGCACCAGTAGGGCTGGAAAGAGGGAGAAAGAGTGCTGACATCACCACACGAAGGACTAATGTCTGTATCTCAGCAGTGGCCTCCTGCAACTTCTGCAGATGGGACAAGAGCAGTCCTGCTGTGTCAGATCAAGGCTGACCTCATCCTGCTTCCCACTATGTCCACCCAGAAGCTCACAAGTAGGGCATGGAAGCAAACAGTCCTGTCTACTCTCTGCCCCCCCCCAGCAAATATACCACCTCTGAACATGGAGGTTCTGTTCAACATGTTCAGCATGTTGGCCAACAGCCCCTCTCTTCCATGGATCTAATTCAGCCGTTTCAACATTTGTCCCCCAATGTACCACTCTACACAGTCCTCCTACTGGAAGTACCACCAGAAGTTACTTTCAGATTGGAAGGCCAGGCATAGCACAACAAACAATGGTAAGAGATTCAGGGCAGATGGGAGGGCTTTTTAAGAGTGCAAGAAAAGCATATGCTGGAGCTCTGCCTGCTGAGTCAAGCCTCTTACCGCTGCTTGTTGTGTGGGGTCTGGGGGTCCCATGCATACCACCAAATACCATCTCAGGTTCCACTGGTGGTACAAGTACGACTGGTTGAGAAACACTGCCCTAATCAGATTTAAGCCCAGCTAAGCTTGTGGTCATCACCACAACTCCGTACATTAACTATGTCCCAGGTGAAAAGCAGCACTTTCTTTGGGCAGCCCTGAGCTCCTGCCCACCCATTTCACTGGATGATCCCAAGTTCCCAACCCTGCCCTGAGAACAGGAGAAAAAGGCAATTGTTATAAGTTGTTTTAAACCAATATTCATCCCCACCTCCCTCCAAAACCATTTGGGTCTTTTGCCCTTCCCTCTTCCTGCACACTGTGTGGCTCCATTATCTCACAGTCAAGGGGAACATGAGCCACCCCAGGGAACTGGCAGAAATGGGCAGCCAAATCCCTATAGGAGGAACAGAAGCTGCTGTGTGTTCCCAGCTTCCTCCTCCTGTGGGAAGGGGGGGGGAGAGGTGAAAGAGAGGGAGATGCACTTTTGCGGAGAAAAGACAAAGATCCTGTTAAGCCAAACTGGTCCGGGGGGAGCATGGGAATAAGAAGAGGGAGATCTGGGGGCAACCAACTATTACCCCCATAAGATCCCAGAACAGGTGTAGTGCCTTTCCAGAGGCAGAGGTATGGTCTCCAGGTCTACCTGGAGCCAAAACTACTCCTATCTGTCCCCTAGGGGAGTGTACAGGGGCACATAAGAACATAAGAACAGCCCCGCTGGATCAGGCCATAGGCCCATCTAGTCCAGCTTCCTGTATCTCACAGCGGCCCACCAAATGCCCCAGGGAGCACACCAGATAACCAGATAACCAGGGACCACAGTCAGCCTGGGGCAGTTATTTAATAGGTTTCCTTCTCTAGTGCCATCCTAAGCATTTGTGAATTACTGACTGATAGAATTCATACCCCTTGGGTTCAGCTTCCAGGAGAGGCAAACGGAGGGTGGAGCTGCACGACATCTCCAGACATTGGGGGTTAGGGAAAGGGGGGGGAGGAGAAGGAGGTATCCTCAAAAGACACCGAGAGAAGTCCCTTTTGTTCTTGTCTTTGTTTATATAGTTTGAGAGACACGATTTACCGACCAAATGAATTACAAATGAATTACAGACCACACCAGGTTCGGAGAAAGTGGACAGCAAGAAGTTTTCCTGCTTTCATAATCCTAGAATGGGGTCATTTAATGAAGTTGATTTGCAGAAAATTCAGGACAGGCAAAAAGACAAGAGTCTGTAACACAGCACATGATTAATTTGTGCTGTACTGCACTGTGGTGGCTTTAAAAGGGGATTGGTCATATCCATAAAAGAGGCCAGGACTATCAACAGCTATTAGCCAAACGGCAACAAAGATCCTCTGTGTTCAGAGGCCATCTTCCTCTGAATATCAGTTCCAGAGAGCCTGCATTCATGTCCTGCTGTGGGCCTCATGGAGATGTCTGGTTGGCCACTGTGGCAAGCAGGGTGTTGGATCAGTCATGCCTTTGGGCAGATCCAGCAGGGCTCTTGCCTTGTTAGCAGGCCAAGGTTTTCTGTACTTGGCCAATTAGCTAGAAGAAGGCATGACCCCCCCCCCTCGCTAACTTAGATGAAGAAAGTTCATTTTTCTAGTTCTAAAAAGAACTTAGCAGATTGTCAGAATCATCCGGTCATGTTACTCTTTTTAGGGGCAAGGTAGAGCATCTTCTCTCTTCAGCAACATACCTGTGCTTCAGTCAAGGGTGTCAAGGTCAACGGGAGTTCTGCAAGAGAAAAGAGCACTGTAAGACACCTGCCTCGTGAACCCAGCTCTCACACTGCAATGTTTAGATTGTAACATGACCCGACTCTAGTGGCCCAAGACAAGCAACATGTGAACTCTGCCAAGGCTGAACCCCCAAAAGCATCTGGGCAGCTATATGAAGTTCCAGTCCAGCAAGTCCTGACACCAAACTTAGGGGGACCTCAGATACCATCAAGAGATACCAACAGAGTAGCTCAAGAACCAGGTTCAATTTTGTATTTGCAAAAGATCCAGAAAAGGCACTTCATGTTCTAATGCACTAGGCTGGGTAGTGCCCAAGGGTCAGCTCTTCCAAGGAAGTGACTGGGGGCAATTAGCAGCTGGAGCCAAGCATCCTTGAGCACATCCACCCCAGCAATGTGCGTGCAAAGAATTACTCAATAAACCCAGCTAAGCCACACCCTTCCTTCCATGCATTAAGGTCAGAGAAGCCATAGGCCATATTTCTGTAAACAGATAGCCACATCTCAGGCCAAGCCCAAGCAGGTTTTTCCCACTCTTAAATCAATCCCAGTTCTATGTCTACCTGCACATGCCCAATCTTGTCTGATCTTGGAAGCTAAGCAGGGTCAGGCCTGGTTAGTACTTGGATGGGAGACTGCCTGGGTGCTGTAGGCTTATACCATAGTCTTTCGAGACTGAAGGTTGCCAACCAACCAAATCAATCCAAGCAATTGCTTCTTAATGGTCCATCTGCTCCATCCCACTCTCAGGCTCTTAGAGCAAACCTCCAACAGCCATTTAAAAAAAAAGAACTTGAGGTGTCCCACTTTGAGTGCTTTGGTCTTCTCCACCGCTGTGGTTTTTCTGCCTGAGCGACAGGTTGCTTCTTCCCCTTTCATTGCTCCACCTTTGAGCTTGGTGTATCCATCGCTAGGGAAATCTCCCCACCACCAGGCTCATGAAGGATGTTTTCCTTTGCCCGAGCACACCCCTCCTTCTCTAGTTCCATTGTTATTTCTAAGCCAGCCTTCTCCAACCCTGGCAGGCAATCCCAGGGAAACCACAGCATCAGGCAGGTCTTCGAAAGGTATGCACAGGGAAATTGTGTTTCCAAAGGTATGGAAATGAGGGGAGGCAGAAGCAATGCATCTGAATGGGTACCTTGGATCAGAAGAGAGGCTGAGAAGCCAAACAGATCAGTCAGGCGTCTGCACAAAACGCACAGTCCTCTATTCCACAAAATAAAATTTATGTTTTTCCATTGCCCAAAGAAGCGGCAGCAGCCACTGGCTGGGATGGCTTTAGAAGGGGGTTGAGACATTCACAGAGAAGGAAGAGAGGGCCATCACTGCCTGTTCTTCAGGAAGATTGCTAGATGAAATCTCCAGGTGTGGGGACAGTCTACCTTGGAATACCTGTTGCTGGAGAGCAACAGCAAGAGAGAGCTCTTGCCTTTATGTCCTGTTTGTGGTTTTCCTGGGTACCTCTGACTAGCTTCTGGAGGAAGCAAGATGCTGAACTTTTTGATCCAACCTGGCAGTATTGAATCTACTGGAAGTATCCAGCTTATTCACAAACAAGACAGGACAACAGTCTTCACCTGCCACTGTCCATTTCCAGCAGCCATCTGAGGACCTGTTCTGCTCCAACGTTGGTTGCATGTCTAGATCAGGCTCAAGTTTGCTGTTCAGTCAAACAAACTCAGTTCTCCTGTGAATACAAACAGCAGCAAACAGGCTGCCTTTGCAGCTGACAGGCTGTGCACTATAAGCATCATGGACAGAGCAGGCCAAGAGATGAGAGAGCCGAGGATTGGAAGCACAAAAGAGGAAAGCAGTTTTCGGTGGCACAAGGACAACTCAAAGCAGGGTTGCCGGCTCTGGCTGCAGACATTTCCTAGAAATTATTTTCCAACATGAAGTTGGACATTTCTGAAGGCCCTGTAAAAGATCCTCCAGGCTTGCTTTCAGGAGGCAGCTGCAGATGGATGTGAATTCCTGGAGACTTCAGGCCAACCCTGGGCAGTTGATAGCTCTAACTGAGAGGCAAACAGAGAGTTCTCCATGACAGAAGTTTCTGAGTAAATCCTCCACAGAGAGGAGTTCTGGCAGGTCAGGTCATTAAACCCACAAGCTTGGCCAAACAGAAGAATCTGCTAGGCACTTAGGTGGCCTTTGCCACCGCGGGGGGGGGGGCATCTTGGAGCCTGTGCTATAAAGAATGCAGGGCCTGCTGAGGGAAAGGAATAAATGGGACAGGCCCTTTGCCCTGGAGCAGGGATAAAGCAGCAGTTAAAAGAGGCCACCCCAGCTGCGCTTGCTGTAACTGCCACCATTTCAAAGCCACTTGGCTTGATGTGCTCACCCCAAGGGACCCCCGTTCCATTTGCTGCCATTTATCCAGTCGATGAACCACTTAAGGGGTGCCCCACAGAGAGGTCAGCCCATCCGTCACTGTGGCCTGTGTGTTGGGCAGTGACAGGTTCCAGAAGAGCCTCTCCAGAGGGGAGAGAGAGGCACACAAGGCCCTGGAGGGCAAGAGGTTGGAGGAGGAGGCTGCTTGATTGAATTGGGTTGCATTTGCCCAGGGGAAACATCTGACTATGGGAGCAAGAGGCCCTTTCCAGGACTCTGGATGCTTTATGGTTCCTACAAAAAACAAACATTTTCTTGTCAACCCTTTGCCTGCGCATGCCCAATCTCGTCTGATCTTGGAAGCTAAGCAGGGTCAGGCCTGGTTAGTACTTGGATGGGAGACCGCCTGGGAATACTGGGTGCTGTAGGCTTATACCATAGTCTTTCGAGACTGAAGGTTGCCAACCACCATTTTTGCAGAGGCCAGGGTGGAGTGATTTCCCCTTGCTCACAACAACTCCCTCATAAACACACAGCTTACTCTCCACGGAGAAAGGAATTTGCAAAACAGGAGTCCACACATTCTGGCTGCTTTCAGAATTCATGGCTGCAATTCACCCACCCTCCCTTCACTCAGCTAAGTGGGGAGAATTGTTCCTCTGGCCTTAGAGAGGCTTGGTGCAAGGTCTGAAAGGTTCCCCGTTCTGCTCCAGGCTTGGGAGAAAAACTAGAACATCTCTCCAGAATGTACTTGTCAGGGGCAAGCGGAGTTGAGGGCCTGCCTGTAGCTTATGCCACCTCATTGCCCAGTTCAGGTGAACCAAAGAATCAGACCAGTCATCTTTCTCTGGAGATCCTGACACAGATGACAGTCAATTCACTCAGGGTTTTGCCTGCCAGAGGCCCTGCCTTTAGGAGAAAGCAGAGAGCGACTTAATGCACTGTGGCAGAGTAGGGCTCTCAAACGTCGCTTCCATATATCAGCATCACCAAGTAGGTGCACACCAGAGCAGAGCTGTTTGAGACAGGGCTTGTTACTGCAGCAGAGCACAATCAGCAGAGCACAATCTGAAAACTCAGCAGATTCTCAGAAGCCCCAAAGAATCATCTCCTTCGGCTGCAACACAAGACAAGTCAGGCAGAACTAGGAAAAAAACAAAACCAAGTTCATCTACTTCCACTGTCCTCATCAACCAGGTCCAGAGAGAAAGTGGGAAGAAAGTTGGCTCACTAAATTTGGAATGGGCCTGGCATGGAAATTCAGTAACTATGAAAAAAGAGGAGATCATAAAACCACACCTTTTAATTCAGTTGACATATGAAATACACAAGGTTAGGAGATTCACAGAACTCCATCAGGCAGAGAGAAAAACATTGCAAGATAAATACTCAGTCCAGCCATGTATATACACATAAAGTGTTTCAGCAGACCATGTGTGTGTGTGATTTACAGTCCCAAATTCTGACTCTAGTGCCAAAGCCCAGCCTTTGAGGAGAACCAAACTTAGTCTCAGAGCACCTGTGTTGCACACAGTGGATCCCCGTTTCAACTGACATCTGCAAGTAAAAGGGTTTCAGGTAGGAGGACTGGAAAGGACCTCTACCTGAGGCCCTGGTGTGCTACCCTCAGTTAGTACCAAAAATACTGGGCTGGATGGACCAGTGGTCACAGACAGCTTCAGATGCTACTGCATGCTGAAGTAACATGGACTGGAGACTCTGTGGCTGTGCAAAGGTTGTTCTTCCATCCCCTGGGTTCACACAGCGGAGATGATTAAGCCAGGTTTCCAGGGCAGAGGGCATAGCTACCAAGCATGGTTGTGGGGGGGGGGGCTCCCTTTTTAGGTATTAAGCACAGCATGTCACTCCAGTCTCTTCAGAGACAACTTCCATGAAATGCAAGGAATTGATGCACTCCAGGCAGAAACATCAGCTGGCCCTTCATACACAAGATGGATAGCAAGATCGATCTCAACTCCAGTATGCTTCCATTTCAAAATATTTCCAGGCAGCAAAAGGCAAGCATGCAAGTGTCAAGCAGGAGAACAGGAAAGCAAGGTGCAAGCAGTTAGACTGGTGGGAAACCCCTGTCTTTGCACACAGCAATTGGAATGAAATCCTGCTGGGGTTGCATGCGTGCACTGGGCCCTGGGGGTGGGGAGGATACCAAGACAGAAAACAAGACCCTTGGGATCCTACTGATGTCGGAAAGCACCCCAAGGAACGAAGTGCTTCTTTGCAGCAGCCAAGGTCCCTTGCTATATTGCTCCTGTTCATCCTTGCATTCCTTTAGGGACTTTTAAACAGACTTCACTGTCAGCCTCTTCCCCATGAAGACATCAGCAATGCCTGAAGGTTGGAATCATTCAGATGCACCAACACAGTCACCTCCGCTTTGCATGATTGACTGGAGAGGTCAAGGAGGCAGTGTACTTCACATGGCAACAGCCATAGGCTAGGCTATGTGTGCGCCATAGGACTGGGTAGACCAGTTTCCAGAGCACTCTTTGCAGTGCTTCTAAGTAAATATTATCAGTACAAGCAGCTCAACAGCACCTTCCCTGGTAAAGACTCCAGTGCATCTGGCTGCATCCTGGGCAAGGAGACAAGCAAACACATCACCTAGGAAGAAAGTTTCCATAAGTGAATTTTTTTCACAGGGTTACTTCTGTGCTGGTTCTTAACCTTTTGCCTGTCTTTCTCCCTCTGTGCATTTCTAATTTGAGTTTTCATATATAAGAATGTCAAAACAACACAAACACAATTGCCTCCCCTGGAGAATTATTTCTGTATTTTATTCTCTTGGGATCTGCAGGAGAGGCTTGGCTTAAAAAAATAAATTACCAAATGTATTAACAGACAGCAGTGCACCCTGCAGACACCAGAGAGAGATGTCATAGGAGTGGGATTGTGAAATAGGAGAAATTTAGTGTCTCTTGACAGATAAACAGGCCTTCAATTCAGAAGCATAACACAGGAAAATAATTAAAAGTCACATTTTAATCATGGAGAAAGAGAGTGCAGGCCAATTAATGTTTCTGGACACTTAGTCCTTTGGCCACAGAAACACAGTGGAAGGCTAGGACCAGTTTCCTGAAGTACTACGTGCTAAGAAATCCAGAAAAAGAGTGGCAATTGAGATGGACACAATGTTAGAAGTTGACTAAATATAAGCTACTTGCAGTGGGGCAGGGGGAAGTCAGCAGCTCTGTAGACTAGGAGAATATCTGCATCATAATTCACTGCCCAGCCCAAGCTGCCAGGAGTAAAGCCATTCATTCCCTCAAGAGGCTGTGGGAGGAAGGGCCCAGGGTGCAGTGGGTTTTATGACTCAGCCATACACAAAGAGCACCTGGCTTAGCCTGCTGCCACCTTGCCCAGAAGCAAAGGGAAGCAGCCACAGACAGTGCCTCTATGGAACACTGCACATGGCATGGCGGGCGAGGTTGCTGGGAAGAGACTGTGCCTCTCAGGCCCGAGACCAGCCACAAGGGTCAAAATAGTGGAGAGCGTCCATCTCAGTGGGTGGCCTGGCAAGCCGTGGCACCACAGATTGTAGCCCAGCAACCAAGATGCTGCTTTGCATGCGGAAGGCCCTCCCCAATTCCACCCCTGGCAGCACTTCCAGGTCAGGCTGGGAAAGATGCCTCTCTGACCAAGAACCCTGGAGTGCAACTACCAGTCAGTGTCTACAGCACTGAGCTGGAAGGACAGAAGGTCTGGCTCCACACAGGGCAGCCCCCTCTGTGTGTTCACAGACAGCAGGCTCAAGTGCATTTTCCTACTGGGTGGGTCTTTGTTCAATCGTCAACCAATTTAAGGGCCATCTGCAAATCATAATACCTGCCGCAGGGAGTTCCCCAAATCTCCCTCCCACTGAACCAGATCTTAATCTGACACCAGGGCACAACCTTGTCGTCTCTTTCCAATATTTCTTCTTAAGCATTGTCTTTCCGCCCTCAGTGCTCTGAGCAGCTTTTATAAAAATGCCTTCACTGAAAGATTACTCAAAATATACACCCCCCCCCAAACCAAGGTCAATGTGGCCAAACGCAATCCAGATTAAGTCAGAAAACCACAACTGCGAACAGCCAAGTCCAGCAGGAAAAGATCACTCAATGGACTGAAGAGAGTTCTCATTTATTGCCTAGAAGTACAACAGTAACAGCATCAGACAAGCCTCTGCAGGGAAAGCATTCCAAAGATGGGCTGCCAGTGCTAAGACCCCGTTTCCCTTTACTACAATTCTCATCTCTGAAGGCACCTTCATGACCAAATAGCAGCTGGAGTGTTTGTCAGTTCTGGCAGCTGAATCAAGTTTCTTTTCATAGAATCATAGAGTTTGAAAGGACCTATAAGATCATCTAATCCAACCCCCTGCCTGGAGCAGGAAATCCTCCTAGACTAGAACATCTCCAGCAGGTGTCTGTTGAGCCTCTGTTTGATGATCTCCAGTGAGGAAGAATTTACCACATCCATCAGCAATCTGTTCTACTGCTTGACTGCCTTGACTGTCCAAAATTTCTTTCTGCTCTCCAATGGAAACGTCTGCTTTTAGTGAACAAGGAGGCACTTTCAGTATTTAGCAAACTTCTTGAAACAGGCAATTCACTGCACATCTAATTTGACCTAAAGTATCTAGGTCAGAGGAAAGGGACTTTCGAACTCCAAAAAAATCCCAAGTCCTCTTCTGTAGGAAGACGCCTAAGCTACTTCCTTATTTGTACCATATACAATTAGAGTCACATCTGACACATTACAGTGGAATGATGCACAAAGGCCAAAGGACCATTTCGCTGCCCAGGTAGCTGGAAATCACTCTTGAAGACAGTATGTGCCAATTAACAGGTAACTGACAGTCATGCTCCTGCCATCTGAATGAGTGCCTGCACATCTTGGAACTAGTACTGAACCATATCATTTCAAGAGGAAGTGGAGCTTAGGAAAACCAGGGTTGAAATTTGACAGGCTGGGTTTCATTATTCAAAGTAGTCTCTTCATTTCCCCCCCCCCTTCACTGAAAGTTGCTTTAGTTATTTCAAAGAGAAGTCCTGGTACATCTTGGGCATTGTTGATTAGTGGGGGGGGGAGCACTGGACTAGAAGTGAGGTGTCTTGGTTGAAAACCAACCGAACAAGGCTGTGCAGGGGGAGGGAGAGAACATATGGCATCCTGAACTCCCTAGAGGCAGGACATGATACAAAGTGTAATACTGGCATCAATAAAGCATTATGACAAGAGCTTTAGGGAACAATATACTTCCATCAGATGCATGGACTGTGTTGGGTGGTAGGCATAAGTAAACACAGGTGCACGCATAGGAACTCTGGTGAACAAAGCCAGATTGATCAGGTGAGAACTAACTGCAACACAAATACACAAGACAGTGCCTGATAACTGTAGTGCTGGAACTGGAATCCAATCTCCACTCAACGCTTGACATTTCCTGGCACAGCCGAGACAAAGAACATCAGCCGTAAGCCGAGTGGGGACCACATGGCTTTGCTAAATTTCACCTTTGAGTAGAAATCTGGATGAGATTCTGGTGTCTGGTACTGTGGCAAACTGCCAGGAACACACACACACACCCCTTAGCTTGTTGGAGGTAAACACAGCGTGTCACCCCTCCTCAGAAGAAGATAAGAAGGGAGAAGACACCTCTGCTTGCATTTCATCCCCCCCCTCCCCAAAGTTATTTCAGTTGCAAATCCTGGAGTTTTGTTAAGGACTTGAAGGGTGGTGGAGAAGTACCACATAACTTACTACCTGATGTAATAATGAAGGAAAGCAGGACTTAAACTGGAGAGAGGCCCCACTTGGGTCAACCATGGACTCAAAGCCCACAGGAATGACCTTTGAAAATTCTCAGCCTGAGCCTTTAAGATGTGGACAAGTGCATCAGCAAAATGTGTGCCTTCTTGTTAGGAATTCCAGCCTTGCTGGCTTCCATGAAAGCCACAATGAGAAGCACAGGGCACCAGCACAGGACTCCAAGCACCAGCCTCTTGTCACCTGCCATGTGGTGGATCATGTGAGCTCCTGAGCACCACAGTGTTGCTGCTGCATCCTGAATGCCACATAAGGCTGGGTTCACCATCTCCAGGTGCTTCATGCTGTACCACTTCCCTATCCCAGATGGAGGTACTGTCTACACCTATATAAGATTGACACCTCTCTCAAAGACATGAAGCTCTGAAAACCAGCATGGTTCATGGCACAAGGAATTGCTGGCATTTAGGAGGTGTCATGAGATACTGATCAGATCACACCAGGTTTGCTGTGGCAGTTAGTGTAATTGCATGCATCATACGTATACCAAAGGATGTGAAGTGTGTCCTTGGCAGTTACTTTGACTTCTGCCCTCCTGTAATAAAGATAATCCAGGACTTGTCACCACCAAAGATCCCCACCCAGCTCACTGGATCTGAGAGGGAAGCCTCAGACTTTGGACTTGAATGAGAGGAAAAAGATTTTCTAAAACAAACGCAGCAGTTGCTTCAGAGATCAGTAATACAACTAGGCTGTCAGCCTTGTAATGCTTAAGCCAGCCAGCAGCCCCTCCATCCTCCCTGGCACTACCCTCCTCCCCTTCCCCTTGTGTCTGTTCTAGATGCCTATCGAAAGCACCCCATATGCTGATGGCCCTATACAAACAACACAGCACTCACAACAATGGCAACAGCAGCAACCAAGCAGGTCACTGGGTTGCTCTGCAGGGGATTGTTGGGCAAGAGATCTTGGGACAAGAGACTGGACCTCACTGCCGGGAGACCGTCCCACTGCCATTAACAGCCAGACATGCCCACATCATTCCTGCCCAACCATCTTATTTATCAAGACCACACACCCCTGCTACTTTTAGGCAATCCGTAAGTTGAATGGGCACTTGCTGCACTCACTTGCTCCCCTCAGCCGGATCTTCTCCATACTAAATTCTGTTCGAATGGGCAAGCAAAGCAGGAATAGAGCCCGGCTCCAAGGAAACAGCATGACCTCAAGTGCCACTGTGCTTGATTTATGTCCTTACGATTTCTCCCACCTGCCTGGGAGCAAACCCTTTCCATTATTCACTCTCTGCATGCTGGTTTTGCACAAGCCTTGCCTTCTCAGGAGTGCATTAAGCTGGCACAAGTACATGGCTTCTGCACTAGCCAGAGCTGCTCTCCAGTTATCTGCTTTCCTTGGGGGGAAATGTGGACCGTCCTGCTCGGTAAGTCTTCTTCAACCCCAAATAATCGGAATTCTGCCAAAGAACAAACCCAGCAGCAGCAACAGCACTCCGGATTAGGAGAGAGGGAGGCAGCAGCCCCTTCCCTGCACCAACTCCTGTTGCTGGAGCAAGACGTCACTGACTACCCGGCCACTTCCCCAGGGTCCCCCACCTGGCTGCTTTGATAGCACAAACCCGAGGGAACAGGGAGAAGGCCTGGAGCATTCACACTGCAGTTGATGCACTCCTCGGTCCTGCACTGGGTGCTCAGGTGCCAAGCTGTGCCAGTGCTCTACCTGTGGGGGGGGGGGGAAGCCGAGGACACTTTGCAAAGCCCCATGCATGCCCCCCACTTTAGCCAAATCATGTCTTTGGAGGGCCCCTTACAACAGTAGCTGGGGGAGGGGGCGTTATCTGAAGGTCAGAGGGCTGGGCTCCTTCTGCCTCTTCCCATTCCGGACCTGCAAACTGCCCCCCCCCCCATGGCTCTGTTGGACTGAGTGCAGAAAGACCCCTTAATGCAGACAACTTCTCTCCCCCTGGACAGGGGGGGGCCTGGGGGCAACCTCTCCCCCTGGAGGGGGGGCGGGGGGAAGAAGGACGGGAGATGCAGGCTGCAGAGGACGGAGCCGCTCCCCGCTCCGCTCCCCTCCCCACCCACTGCAGCTGGACGGGGCGAGGCTGCTGCGGCTGGCCGCTCCCCCGGACTCACTCACCGACCACGCCGTACTCTCCACAGGCCGAGACGGCGCCGTCCTTGTGCAGGCGGATGTCGGCGGTGTCTCGGATGCGGCCGGCCGGTCCCCATCGCGGCGGCCCCTCGACGGCTCCTTCCTCGGGCAGCAGCCCGCGGCAGCACTGGAAGCAGACGGCCCACGCCTGCTCCTCGTTGATGGGCTGCTCGTACGCCTTCAGCACCTCCTCCAGGGACAGCTCCGCCGGCTCCGCGCCCCCCGACGGCCGTTCTTCGGGCGAGGAGGCGCAGCCGCCGCCGCCGCCGCCCCCCGCTGCCCCCACCGCCGCCCGGGCCATGGCCGCTGCTCCATCATCGGCGAGTGGCGCCGGTTTCCATAACAGCCGCGCTGGGCAGCCTGCGAGGAGGAGGAGGAGGAGGAGGAGAAAGGGGAGGGCGTCCAGGCTGCGTCATCCCTCCGCCGCCCTGCCCAGCAGGGAGCCCGCAGCCCCAGTGGCAGCCTGCGGAACGACCGTCCACCTCACCGGGGCCCATCACCCCCAGTGGCGTAGCTACAGGGGGTGCAAAGCGCTAAGTTTTGCAGGGAGCCTCAGCACAGCGTGCAAAGGGCCTCCCCCTCGGAGCCATTCCAGGCGGGGGGGCCTCCGTTTTGCCCCCCCGAATGGTTCCAACGGGGGGGAGGGACCTCTTGCACGCTGCGGTGAGGCTCCCTACAAAACTTAGTGCTTTGCACCCCCTTTAGCTACCCCACTGATCACCCGCAAGGAGAGAACACCATCAGCCATCCCATCCCCAGTCCGCTACTACCTGCCGTCATCTTCTCGCAGCTCAGGCTGCAATCCTGTGCACGCTTTCCTGGGAGTCAGCCCCACTGAACTCAGTGGGACTTCTGAGTAGAAAACCGCATAGGATTGGGCCCTCGTACCCGGGGGAAGCAAGCGTGCCGGCGCTGAGCTCCACCACCCACCCACGGCTGAGGAGGGATTTCCTTCCAGACCAGGCTCAGGGTCCGAACCCAGTGCCAACGCTAGGGCTCAGCCCTGAAATATACAGATTAGGAAGCCAGAGTGCCTCTGGGCACGTGCAGAGTGCATTTCCTGTAGCACTGAGTAGCAACACTACAATGCCCTCATTAGCTCATGGAATTCCTGGCCACAACATGTGGCAACGGCCACTAGCGCAGACGGCAAAAAATTAGACTGATTCATGGAAGGAAGGGCTGTCATGTTGTTATGAGCCATGGCACAATGTGGTACTTGCCTGCCAAGCAGCAATTTCCCAAGGAATACCAGTTGCTGGGGGGCGGCACTGCAGGAAAGATAGCAGGAGTGGGGGAGGGGGTGCTGCCTTCAGGCTCTGCTGGAGGGCTCCCCACTTCAAGTTAAGGGTTGCAAGAATAGACAGGCCTTCCGTTTGCTCCAACAAGGATATTTTTGCATTTTTTAAACCCAGCTAAAGGAAAAACTTGCATTCTAACCAGTTTCCCTGTGAGGAACGGACTGCCATAAACTAAGGAGAGGGAGGGGGGGTGTGAAATCAACCCCAGAGTACAGTACAGTAAATCCTCCCAGCAGTTCCTGAAACAGGAGGTGCCAAGCTCATCACGTGGGGGAGGGAAGTTTCCTGACTTTATCCCTCCCTCCTCTTAGTGCCCAGTGGGATAGTTGGTTACAACTGCTCAGAAGGGAGGGGGCACTCTGTTCATGCTCAGAACTATACTGCACATATACCTGAAGAGAGTTTTAAACCATTCCATGCCCTGGCTCAAACTGAGAGAGAGAGAGAATAAAAAGGGGGTGGGGTCTCAAAACTATCCTTTGAGAGACTGGTCAGGTTTCTTTTGTGTCTGGACAATGTTTGTGCCATTTATCTTGTCCTTCAGCCATCCAAGGAGATTTAAAGCCTTGGAGACGCCCAAGCTGTCCCCCTGGCCATTACATCCCACTTTTCTGCAGGCAGATGCCCTTTCTTCCCCCCCCCCTTCACTTTCAATTTCCCAGCAACTGGGGGCTGACACTTTGACAATGAGAGACAAAAAAAAAAGAGCTACAATCAAAGGCAAACGATAGAAAACCAACCCCAGAGGACCCTGACTGAGTGCAGCAATTTAATCCCAGCACAGCTAATCCCTTTAAGGAATTCCGCTAAGGCCTTTTTCTACATCCAGCACCTGCAAGCAGCACAAGAACAGCCCTTCAGGAAAGGGGCTCTGAGTTGGGGCCAACTCATGGGAGGAGAGAAGCTATTACAGCAACCTCAGCAGCTTTTGGGGTGACTTCTTCCCCCACAGAGCCTAAATGCACAAGGTCACTAGTTTCTTGGAGGGATCCACTGGCCTTTTCTGAATACACCTGTCTCACAATTCTCTGTTTCTATCCTGGTCTAAAACATCCCCGTTGCTATCTTGTACTGAAGGCAGCACTTTGTGACAGGCCTATACCAAGCCAGCGTGCATAAACTGCAGTTGCGTGACTGTCACAAGCACCTCCATGACTTAGATAGCATGAGCAAACAGAGGTGCACATGTACACTCCCTCCTTCCTTAGTCCATATCACTTGGAAAAGCATTCCCCCCCCCCCAAAAGGCAGAGCCTAAGAACAGGAACAGCCCACAAAAACCAGGAAGTACAGCAAAACTACAAGCAAGTCCTGCTACAAAGACTCCACAACACTTTAGGAGCCTTCCACTGTCATCCCAACCTCTACCCCACACTTTTTTTAAAGTGAGTTTTGTGAAGATTGTGCGCTTTACTTGCCTGCTCCAGCTTAAACGTCAGAAAAGCAGCAGATGATTTTTTAAGGCTTGAGAGCCAACCAAAGAATAAGTTGAATGGATCGTAAGCCCATGAAGGATCACAAGCAGAACCATCTCTTAATATGCTCCCACCTAGTCTTCCTAATCAGGAAAAACAATTGCATTCTAGAAATACAATGGTTCCCAAACTTTTTAGCAATAGGATCCACTATTTAAAACAAAACTCTGTTCTATTGGGGCCCACTGAGTTTATGAGACTTAAAAAATTTCAATTATCAGTCACTCAACCCTCTGTTTTTATCCTTTTCACTATGGGGAGGGGGCACTAGAGCATTTGTTGAGCTCCATGTCCATCAGATCAGGACCATTCTGGTGGCCTTGCATTCCCCTTCACCTAGTCTTCAATAAGAGCCAAGGCAACTGTGGCTCAGTTTCACTTTCTATAGGGCTCCATACATTTCCCTTTTCAGCTGGGGGGGGGGGAAGAAGAGATTTCCTTCTTGGTTTTTTGGGGCCTGCCTTCATCAGATTGGAACTATTCTGGTGGCATTATGTTCCCCCTCAGCCTGCCCTTCAAAGTGGACTGAAACCCAGCTGCCTACTCACAAGTAAACATGCACATGCTGTTCCATTTGGGTTTTCATAGAGCTCAATACATTTTCCTTATCAGCTTTGCGACCCACCAAAATTTGGGTCATAACCCACCGGTGTGTCCCAATCCACAGTTTGGGAACCATTAGAGCACAGGATGCCAAAACACAAAGTGAGTGCTGCTGGATCCAGCCCACAGTGACCCACCAGCTGCCTCTGGGAAGCTAACAAGCAGATGATAAAGACAGCAGCCCTCTCCTGCCACTGTCTCCCCCCACAATTGGGATTCAGAGGGAGACTGCTTCTAAATACAGGCTTGCCACAATGATCATATTCATTGACAGGGTTGCCCTCCATGTATGTGGCCCATACCTTTTAAAGATGTGCAAAATTATAAAACTAGTTTACAAGTGACACTGATTGATCATAGTCAGAAGCATCATAACGTATTGGAAAATACAGAAATGCTTATGCAGATTAATATATATTTAAATAAGCTCCAAAACTCTTTTGACAGGCAGGAGGAAGTAGTATCTCATCTATTGCCCTGTATGCAAAGCAGACATTCCAGGAAGCAGAGAATGGTCTTGCATGCCTATTACAGACACTTATAATTAGCAGCAATAGCAGGCTGAAGAGAACACCTTGCATCACACCAAAGATTACACAGACACAGGGCCAGCTCTCACATGAGGCCAACTGAGATGGTTGCTTCAGGCAGCAGGTTGGCAGGGATAGGAGAGGAGAACAGTAGGTTAGAGGGGCAGACACACTTCAAATTCAGGGAGCAGCTAGCCTAGCGCATCACCAGGTGGGGGTGAGGGGGAGAAAGGAAACAGCATTTGGATGCTGCCTCAACTGGCCCAATGAAATAGCTTAGAAATTGACCCCCACTTTCAGAGCCAACACAGAATATTTTCCATACAAAGTAGTTTCCAAAAAGAGATGATATTCATTGATGGTTGAATAAATAGTCCCCTAAATAAAGTGCTCCAAACCAATTAATGTAAGCTCTGCAAGAAGCACAGAAGATGTTTGGAGGCAAGAAGGCCTCTGTAGCTAGCCAGCCAGCCAGCCATCCCCTTGACATCACACATACCTATAGGTGGGTCCATTCCATTCAGTTCTGTGGAGCAGCCCCAGCCCAGCTAGTTTCACTGCCACCCTTACTCACTCCTTGGATCACTGTGAGGCAAACTGCTTCTGGCAGAGGCAGGTAATAAATCAACTAACAAAGATCAGCTGGTTTGTAATGGTGGGGACTGAACAAGGACACCATTTTAAAGGTCTATGCAGCACACACTGTGCAAGGCTGCCTGTCCGCGTTGGAAGGAGCAAGGATGTGCAGCCTTTTTATTTTAAAATCCCTGTGTGGCCACAACAAAAGGATGACTAAAATAGAGGACTGCATCTGCCCATCTGAGAACTGGCAGTTGCTGAGTGCAGCAGGGGTAGCCAAGAAACAGAGAACAACTAGAAGCCTACTAGGCCTCGTACTCTTATCACTGTAGTAGCCTTTCACCACAGAACTGAAGTTCAGTCCAGCCTCAGAGCTGCTCCACAGGTTGTGAGCCTGGCAGGTATGTTGTGTCCCATAATGTACAAAAGGGAAACACCTGTTTCAACTGAGTGTATCCTGCAGGTGCATCATGCTGTGGGGAGCTGTGATTGGGGCCCTTGGGGGGGGGGAAGGTAAGCAAATACAAATGCTATTAATCAGTGGCCAATCTATTATTAGAGAGGCAACTATACTGGGTTGCAGTCCTAAATACGTTTATCTGGCAGTAAATGCCATTAAAAAAAGGAAAGACATCCAAGTCAATATGTATAGGATTATACTGTTTGTGGAAGCAAAAACAGAATCCTCTACACCAGCTATTTTCAGTCTTTTTCATTTCATGGTACGCTGATAAGGTGCTAAAATTGTCAAGGCATACCATCATTTTTGGGGCAATTGATAAGGCACACCATGTTGCTGGTGGGGTCTCACATTCTCCAATGCCCCTATTAATAAACAAGCCTCCCCCAAACTTCCATGGCACACCTGTGTACCATTTGCAGCACACCAGTGTACCTTGGCATACTGGTTGAAAATAGTTGCTCTACACAACTTACCCAGGAGTCAGGCCCACTGAACTTGCTTCCGAGTAGGCTGCTATGGTACCTCAAAAGGCTATTGTGACACAGTTTGCAACAATAAATCTGCCAGTCTTTAAGGTGAAACAAGGCTCTTTATTATTTTGCTTTGCAATATATTTAATGGGAACCAGAAGGATGCTGGTTCTCACTCATGACCCCTGGAGTGGGGTGAATAGTCTTTCTTTTATAGGATACCCTTTAATCCATGGAGGTATTTTAAAATTACAATGCCAGAGTGCACACTCTGAGGTTCCCTTCATAACTAAGGCATAACTAATCTGTGTTAAGATTAAGAACAGAACAAGGGAACCCATGAGAGTATCAAGAGGGGAGCCTCATGCAAAGAGCAATAGAGGACAGGAAAATCCGATGATGTCAGTTTCTGGCCTTTTCAGAAACAAGAACAGAGTCCAGCAACAGAGGGTGAGTCATCCCTGGTTCAGTTCCTGGTGGCACCTTCCCCACAAGGGCTGGGAAAGACCTTTGTCTCAAATCCCACCTATCAGTATAGAGCAGTGGTTCTCACACATTTAGCACCGGGACCCACTTTTTAGAATGAGAATCTGTCAGGACCCACCAGAAGTGATATCATGAAGCAGGAAAAATTTTTAACAATCCTAGGCTGCAATCCTACCCACACTTAATCAGGACTAAGTCCCATTTACTATCATTGTTAAAAGAATATATATAGTAGCTTGTTAAAAGTACAGGTCTGTAACATTTCCCCAAATGCAGTCACATACCATGGGAGCATCAAGTCTAATATATCAAAAATAAAATATTGAAATTAATGGGGGCCCACCTGAAATTGGCTTGTGACCCACCTCGTGGGTCCCAACCCACAGTTTGAGAAATACTGGTATAGAGATAATACTCAGCTGATTACCAGCAGCTCAATAGATCTGGTCCTGAGTCCTCTCTAGAGATGTTTCAGGGACCCTCTGCAGCTTCCCCCCCCCTTTTCACTTTACTCCTGTCCCCATAGTTAACTTCAGGTGTGGTGGTTGGCAACCTTCAGTCTCGAAAGACTATGGTATAAGCCTACAGCACCCGGTATTCCCAGGCGGTCTCCCATCCAAGTACTAACCAGGCCTGACCCTGCTTAGCTTCTGAGATCAGACGAGGTCAGGCATGTGCATGGTAACTTCAAGTGTAATGAAAAAACAATAGCACCCTTCACCTATTTTTTAAATTTAAAAACCCCATCCTATTGCAGTCAGCCTTTGATCATTCAGGGGCTGTCTCCTGTCCACCATGGCAAAAGTACGGTCACCTTGTAGCCTAACAGCAACCAGGTCAGCTAAGCAGGCTGTGGCAACCTTGAGGAACAATTAAAAATAGACTGCTGTGCAACTGTTAAGGAGGTAGAGAGCAAGAAGAAACAGCTGCCACCAAAGGAGAAATAAGCACTGCCTGGGGGCTTGCAGTGATGTCACACCTGTCCCCTAAGTGCAGCAGTGTGAGTCAGGTGTTCATCATCTGGCATTGCAAGGGGGGTGGGGTGGAAAAATCCAAGAGGTCAAACAACTCCATCTCTCTATTTTGCTTGCCCAAGCCCAGATATAAAAGCCTCTCCAAAGAGATTAAGTCTGCAATCCTATCCACACTTTCTTGGGAGTAAGCCACACTGATTAGAATGGGATTGACTTCCAAGTAGACATGCATAGGATTGGGCTCTAACTCCAGAATGAGAAGGGAAACCAATGGTATTCTTCTCTCTTCACACAGAGGATCCATGCCTGCTGAATATGGGAGACAGGAGCTATCATGATATGTGACTACATCCTGCTGTTCCTCCAATGATCTCAGGCAGGCTTATATGGGGGGTGTCCCATTATAGCCATACAACAGCCCTGGCTTGGCACTGGCAAGATTACGCACGCAGCCTCACAACCCAAAATTCTGGATTTGAGTCTAGCACTCTACCTACTTCCTCACTCTGGCTCCTAAGACTATGAGCCATTGTTGGTGGAGGGCAAAGGGGATGGCCACCATCCTAGGCAGTAGCCAGAAATGCCACCTGCAGGGGTGCTGGTCTACAGCCTCCCTCCCCATCTCTTTGGAGTGATGCTCAAACTGGGCAAGGGTATAGCCTGTTGATCTCACAGAGGCTGCTCCCTCACAAAGCTCAGGGCTTCCTGAATTCCACCTGTTGAGGCCATGTGAGGAAATTCCTTTCCTGCTTCATCATTATTTGCAGCTGCCAAATATTTGCAGATGCTTATCATCTCCTCCCACTTTGATTACGTGAAAAGGGTACGTGAAAAAGCTTTGTTTTCTCTAATGAGTCAGGGCCCAGAGCTCTCTCTTGAGCTTCCCTCCAGTAAGAGGAAGCCCCACACAAGCCAGTCAGAACCAGGGTCCTCCTGCAGCCCCTCTATGCAGAGCTGTCATTGGCTTGTTATCCCAAGCTCTGTGGTTTCTTTAGCATCCATCCTTGCTGATTTCCTAATCGCAATGCAGTTTAAGCAGTCTTTTTCTTCGTAGGCATCATTTGTTTGGATGCTTGCCTCTCTCATTCATCCCCACTCCATCTTCTCTGTTTGTGTCAAACTCCAGCAGCTCATAAGCTCCTTGGGCAGTGTACTGCCTTAAAGCCAGGGGTATTAAACTTGTTTTAAACAGTGGGTCAAATAGCACTCATGATGCCTGCTGAGGGCTGGAGCCTGGGGATGATGTCATTAGGCAGGAAGTGATGTCATTAAACAGGTCATAACCAGAAATAAGCACTTTTGCTTACTTAGAAACTAATTAGCTGCAAATGACAGAAGAGAAAATTCGCAAATCTTGATCAAGGTATGGAGAGCCCATTATTATGCGGGCCACCCTTTCAGCAGTGTCACCTCAGCACTACTCAGCAGCTGAGGGCCAGATAAAAAGCTTCGGTGTGTCGCATCCACCCCTGACCTTATGTTTGACACCTCTGAAGCAGTGTTGCTTAAAATTGGTCTACCTAACAGAAGTACCACCAGAAGTAACTGTTGATGATGTCATTGCCAGTCACTTCCAGATTGGGAGGCCAGTCGTAATGCAACAAACACTGGTAAGAGGCTCAGGGTAGCTGGGTGGGCTTTTCTTGAGCACACAAAAGCACATGCTGTAGTGTTGCCTGCTGAGCCTCCTACCACAGCTTGTTGCATTATGTTGCCGGTCTCACTGCCGGCTGGCAGGGGTCTGGGGGTCCTGCATGTACCACCTGACAGCACCTCAAGTACCACTGGTGGTACAAATATCACTGGTTGAGAAATGTTGCACTGTATGTCGATGTCATCAGATAAAGTACAGGCAGGAAGAATCAAGGGAGCGGGAGAGACTCTTGCTGCAGGGAACAAGAAATACAGACCCAGTGAGGTGAAACTTGTGAGAAGGCCCCAGTGAGATGAAACCTGTGAGGTGAGACCAGTGAGGTGGACCCAGTGAGGTCAGAGCTTGGCTGACCACTTTGTGCAAAAGGACTGTTTAATGGAGCTGGTGAGGCCCTGTCATTCAGTGGCATGCTGCACTGCATGCGGAATCCCTTCCCAAATTCCATCCCTGGCTGGTGGCATCTCCAGGTTGGCCTAGAAAGGCCTCTCTCGGGCTGAAACCCCTGGAGAGCCGCCCTCAGCCAGTACAGAAGCTATTGAGAGCCCAGCTCAGCAGAAGGGAGTGTCCTGCACACTCTTTTTTTCTGACTGAGGGAATGGGAGGAATTGGCACAACAACAGGTAAGGAGGCAGCACTTGGCATGCTGCTTCGGGCTTCTAAAGTGTTGGGCCAACCCCCAGCTCTGTGCACCCCTCTTAAGTGACACCTGGACAGCTGTGCAGCTCCATCCATGCAATGGTCTCTGTTAAAGCATAGCAGGGAGGTGGGCGCATCACAGACTCATCAGTCTATCACAGTTTTTCCCAAATTGCAGGTCAAGACTGACTGGCCGGTCACAACCTGATTTTTGGTGGGTTGCCAAAGGGTGATGGAAAGATCACATAACTAATTACCTCAAACCCTGAGGCTATTCAGTAATCAGATATTGCAGCTGCTAACTACCCCGCAAAGAGCTGAGCTCCTGCAGTTTGCAAGGTAGTTGTTAACTGTCTTGCAAAGAGCTGAGCTCCTGTCTTGCTGAGTTAACTGTCTTGCAAAGAGCTGAGCTCCTGCAGTTTGCATGGTAGTTGCTAACTGCTCTGCAAAGAGCTGAGCTCCTGCAGTTTGCAAGGTAGCTACTAACTGCACTGCAAGGAGCTGAGCTACCACAGTTTGCAAGCATGTGTAAATATAGGGAGATAAATGCTTGAGGGTCTTTTTTCTGGTTATTATTACTTATGCATAAATATTTCTTTCTAGATCATCTTTTTTAAAAATCTGGTACCTAGGTGGGTCCCCATATAATGTCATTTGAAAAAGTGGGTCCTGGTGCTAAAATTTTGGGAACCACAGTGGTCTGTCGTGTGTATAGATAGACCATAAACGCGTCTATCTATAAAAGTGCAAGAAGACAGGGACGCCTCATCCCGTCCAGTGCCCGGGAAGCCCTTGCGCGGGCGAGAGAGAGGGGCTTCTCTCTTTTGCCACAACCAAGATGGCGCCTGAGACCTGCTGCTCCCTCTTAACGCCACTACCAGTATGGCCGCCGTGCCGGCCTTTTAAGTACTCAGGAAAGGCCACGCCCCCAGCCCTTCTTCCTATTGGTGAAGACGTATCAGCCTGCAGCCTATGAGGATGAAAGGCGCGCGGGAGGACAGGGGAGGTGTCTTTGCGGAGCGATGGAGGTGGCGGGGTCCTGGACTCTCTCCGCTCTCCTGGGTAAGGGGCAGTGCAAGTCTGGAGGCTCCCTCTGTGCGTGCCCAGTGAGATTCTCTGGAGAGGGGTGCTGCACTCTGTGCATGCTCAGAGGCACTGTTGTACTGGGGGATACCGAGTCTCAGCTTAAATGAAGCTTCTGAGTCCCATAGATTAGAATGTTTTCATCTTGCTCTTCCTTCAGACGCTCAAAGCAGTGTATGTGCTTCTCTACCCCTCTTCCCCCTTTATTATCACAACAATCTTGCAAGGTAGCTGTGTGTGTGTGCACCTGGCCCAGAGCTACATGGGGGGCTATCTTGGCTGGGTAGAGATTTGAGTCTAAGTCCCCCTGGCCCTCATCTGACACTTGAACCATTATGCCAGCTGGGTTTCTAAGACTGATGTCCATCTCCAATTAGTGATAATTTTAAGTAGATATTGTGTTAGGCTGGAGGCTGGTAGTGCCATGGGGAGGGTCATGCCAGTCAAGCAAAATGGCTAGTAAGAATCCTCAGGGCTACAGAGGGAGCACAAATCTAGACGCTTCCCTAGCCAACCATGCTCCCCTCCACTTCCCCTCTGTCCTGCACTTCCTTTTCTAATCCAGAAAGTGGGAGGAAGAGGAGAAGCAGTGTGTTGAGTGGGCAGATGGACCACTGTTCTGCTCCCTACCAGTTTGCTCCCTAAGGCAACCACCTCAGTTGGCCTTATAGATGGGCAGGCCCTATTTATGAGGCTGTAGCTAGGAGCTCAGCTCAAGCTGGTCAAATGACGAAGACCAGCTTAAGCCATTTCTGCCCAACATATTATATATGCAACAGGGATCAAATGTGTACACCTGTGGGTTGGGCAGAAATGGGTTAAAATGTTTGTCATTTAGTTTCTCAGGCTTTAGTCTTCTGTAATTTCACTTTAGTCTTTTCTCTATATAACTTTGATTCTAGCAGGAAGATACAAGAAACAGAAATGTGAATCTAAAAGCAGGCAGAAGCTACAGGAAGAAGCTCTTCGTATGTTGAGTTCCCATCAGGACCTTGGGGACCTCTTGCTGGAGGTAAGGAAGGGCATGGCATGGATCTCAACAACTTCTTTCTCATGTGTTGTTGGAGTCCATAGAAGTTCAGTGTTGAGTTTACACTCCTGGCTTAAATTGTGGTTGCCAGGCCCAAATCTTTAGAATGGGCTGGGATGAAATGCAGATGAGTTTAAGACAAAAAAATTGAATCTCTTTGCAGCAATGGAAGTCCCCCCCCCCTAATGTAAATAGTGCAAAGGGAAGGGGGTGCATTTTGGATTGGCATCACACTGAGGGCAAAGTATTGAAATCTCCTTCTCACCCTCCACCATGGGGTCAGTTCGGCCTGCATAGCCTCTACAGTGTATGGTTAACAAAACAAAAAAAAACTTCAGGATCAACAGAGTCTGTTTTGACCCAGATTGGCTTTTAGTTGTGTTTTATAAACTGCTTTGAAGTTTATGAAAAGTGGGATATAAACTGAATGAGCAAAAACATTAGAGACTGATCTGTCAACTGAGGGTTTTCTGCCTGTTGTGGGAATTTTTTCCTTTTAGCTGCTCTGAGAAGCTGTTTCCATTTAAGAGAAATATTGAATTTTTTCGTGGACTCTGAAATGTTTGCTGTGTGTTGTGGGCCCAAAACCGTTCAAGCTATTAGAATCTTGCATCCACAGCACAAAGGCACATTTGATATATTAGCCCCAGACTTAAGGTTTCTTTTTCTTTTCTTTTTTTCTTAACAGGTGGGAAGTTCCCTTTGTGAGAAGCCATCGTGTTCCAGCAGTTTGGGCACATGCAGTGCTGAAGCTCCAGTTCCAGAATTATTTTTGGGTGGGTGAAAGAGAACCTTTTGTTAGAGCTAAAAATTAAGTTAGTCTCCCCAATGAGATGAACCTATTCAAACCACCTGCCCTTCTTGTTGTGCCACACATGCTATACTCCAGATCTATGCCCCACCTCAGCCCGGTGGCATCCTGAAAGGCCTATGGAACAGTGATTAGAGCTACAATGGGCAGATGTCCTCTTATGTTTGGCACATGCTGAGTTTACACTTCTGTCTCTGCTTTTATGTTCTAGTCTCCGCCTTGCAGGATCAGGCCTCCACATTGGGGGTGCCAGTGGGGATCTTGTCGGCCAGAACTGTAGCGAACAACATTGAGAAGATCTCTGCAGGGTCTGGTGAAGCTGCGCTGCTGAATGCAGAGCAGAGAGTAAGGAAGAGACATTGTTTTTGTTTGTGGCAAAGCAGGGAGGAAAGAAAAGAGCATGCCACACACTACAAGTGAATGTTAAGCAGCAGTTAGTAATGCGAAAGACTGCATACAGAATGTAAGTTTAATGAGATGGGCCCACCAACAGACTGAGGCCTCTGCTTCAGGTTTACTTGTCAGTTTCCTTGTGAGCAGGAAGTGGGAGCTTCTTGGCTCATCAGGAAGCTACAGTCACCAGGTGGTCTGGCAATTTCCTTGCAAGGATGTTGTGGCTTACCAGTGCCTCTGCCTTCACCTGGTAATTTTGAGACCACTCAACAGGACAGCAACTTACCTTTACCTTAAAGGCTTTCTGTTTTCCTACTTAATTCCTGAGCCGGGTCTGTGTCTCTGAGTGTGTGTTACGATTGCAACCTCAAATCTATGAATCATTGCAGTCAGTGCAGCAAAACTTTAATCACAGATGAAAATGTGCTTACCCTTCTGTCACAATCGGTTGGTGGGATGGCAAGATTCTGGGACTCTGGCTTCTTGAATGACCTGCCTTTGTGCAGGTTATGTCCTGACTTCCTCTTCTTCCAGGTTGTAGGAAAAAGAAACTTGTGATCCTTTTTTTTTTGGTGTGTGCTTTATGGGAAGCTGATAGTTTACCTTTCAAGGAAATGCTGTTTTGAGTTCTGTTACAACCAACAAAGAGAGCTCCCAACAGAGAGCCAACATTTCAGAAAGGATAGCTCCTGCAATACTGATGGATCTTGACCTTTTTTCTGATACCATTTTGGTATGATGTTGTAAATGGGAATATTCCCTGATTCACACTTGATTTTGGCCTTTCTTTCGAGCAACTTAGTGGCTTTTGTTTATTAAAATGCTTGTTACAGTAAATTTGATTTTCCTGCAGCATCCTCTAAAAAGTTCTTTTGCTGAGGTTTTGCAGAATGCACATGTCTTCATCAATTGATTGTTTACAGAAAACTAAACAGCACTGTTGTTTCCTCTCCACCCCCCTTTTGGGCTCAATTACAGAAAAGGTTGTCTTGCCTGCTGCAGGCTTTGAAGGATCTGTTGGCTCACAGTGCTTTCTGCTGTTCACTCTTTGCTCAAGAAGTGTGGAAAATGCAGGTGAGAGCTCTGTAGATAAGCAGGGATCCTGAAGAGCTGGTGGAGGGTGGGGTAGCAGAGGGACATAGTTATCCACACATGTGGGCTGGAAAATGACTGGGACTTTGCTTCTCTTCCAACCAGTTGCATGAGTCTAAAAAATATCTTTAAGTGAGTGTGGAGAAGAGCAGTTTTTCTGATTCTGTCACTCATATCTAAAGAGGCATCTATTTAACCCATTTTTGCCTGGCCCACAGGTGTACACATTTGATCCCTGTTGCATATATGCAACATTGGGCAGAAATAGCTTAAATACAGTAGGTAAACTGCAAAGTCTGTTTTCGCTAAACTGCCAGTATTGTGATAAATAGCACTTGGCCTTTGGCACACATCATGTTGTCCCCAGATCTTGGGTAGAGCACTGTCCTTATCTGGTCAAGGGCATGTGTTCTTGTGGAAGGGCCTGTACTCAAGCCATGGCATCTCTAGGTAAAAAGAGAGCCTCTTCCTGCCTGAAGCTGGCCGGGGTCTGACTCTGTAGAAGGCAAGTGCATGTATGAAGTATGCTGTACTTATCTAACACACTGACCTGCCTTGTTGTGCTGCTGCCTTTATAAAAGTTATTCTGCATGCTCAGATCTGGCTTCATGCTGCTCATGTGGATGGCTTGTGGTGGGCTGCGGAGCTCTTGGCAGGCCATGTGGGGCTTCTAATCAGCTCTTCAGTTGCAGGCAGATGTCAGAGTTATTGGAATGCTGGCATTGGCCCAGCATGGATGCAAATCTTTGCAAGTCCTCCCATCTCACTGAAGTGTAATTTCTCACAGAGCCCACCCATCCTGGAAGTCGCATGGCGCCTGCATCGCGAAAGCATTGTCAGCCTGGAGGAACTACTAGAGAAGTAAGTAGCTTGCTGGCATTTTTGATTTGTGGTGGACACGTGTCGACATTCTGGACTTCTGACTTTTCCCCTTTGCAAGATAAAGATGCCCTTTGCAAGGATTTGTATAGTGTTATCGACCACCAAGCAAGATTTTGCAGTGATCTTTGGCAGGGAACAGCTGAAAATGCCTGCAGAGCCAAGATCATTCTAATGGGCTGCAGATGACAATTAAATATCGCTTGGGCTGTGCGCCTACATGGTCCCAAGTTCTTTTCTTTGGGAACAGCTGCCTTCAGTGCTGCACACTTGGAATGCCAGCTAAGGTCCTTATTTAAGCGGCGGCCGCAGGGACCAAATGTTGCATGTCCACTTAAGAGGGTGGTGGACTGGGAAAGTACGTCGCCTAAGTTTTTAAAGAGTTGCGGCCAGCAGGAGCCTGAGGCTCATAAGCCAGTTGGCTCTACATGAGTAGAGCACATGACAAGAGAGTCACTGGACCCGTATCCTCCTTCCAACAGCTGAGGCTTTGCCAGGCTGATGTGGGCAAGTGGCTGAACTTCAGTGAAGTGGCCAGAGGTGAAATGCAGGAGAGGCTGTGGAGAGTTGCGTATTTAAAATAATGCTGGAGAAGATGAAGAGTAAAAGTCTAATTTCAGACAAAAGAAGGTGTGCAAACTTTGCAGGATTCAACTTATGGCTAAACACGTACTGGGGTGTGTGTGAAAAAGGGCAAAAAGTGCCAACTTTAACTGCTTTTTGTTGTACCTTCTCAGCAACCCAGATGTCCCTGCGCTGGTGGAGTGGCTATGCAGCAGCCTCTGTCTTCTGTGCCATCAGGCAGAAGATCCTTCCCTGGACATGGAAATCCTTGGGTGCATGCTCACAGGCAAGCTTGTGGACACTGCGAATCACATGTTTTCCTGCCAGATGAGGACTAGAACCAGGGTCCCTTGGGCCTGAAGGCAGTGGCCGGGAGCGCATTGGCTCACCTAAGAGGCCTGGAGAGTGCTCTCTATGGGCTTTGATGTGCTCTCGATGTGGCCTTTTGAGAGATGCATATAAACCCTCCCTAATCAAGTCAGAACCCAGTCCTGAGTAGGCTGATGGCTGTCAGGTCCAGTGAGCCCGGGGAACTTGTCTATTCTCTCCTTGGCTTGGTCCTTATTTTCCTGTGGATTGTATCCATGTCACAGAACTCCCTTAATGCCTAGTTGGACTTGGTGATGGATCCAATTGCTGCCGCCAAGTCAGACACCAGACTTTGACTGGGGAAACATCTGGCCATCAGCCTGGCTTCTGACAAAAACAATAATGGCAACAAACTGTCTGGTACAAGTTTTGTGAGATGTGAAAACGAGCACTGTGATGTTTGCAATCTGTTACCATAATTGCCTAGGGAGACCGGATCGGGCCCTGAGAAATGCAGTTTCTTCTGTTTGTCCTTTTAGCCACTCAGGGCTTCTTTGTGGACAAAGTTGGCTGAACCAAGCTGACCCTCTTTTTAGTAAGGAAGGGGTTTTGGAGGACCCACTTGTTGCCTGAAACATCCCCTTCTGTTCTATGCTTTACCTGACTTCCCTTGTGTGTTTGGATTGACGCTAATGGTGTGTTTGCTCTTAATTTGCAGACTTTGTGACTATCTTCCTCCAAAATGCATTCCAGAAAACACCTGAGCAGAAAAAGAAGTTGGAATTACAAAAGATCTCTAAAGTAAGGGCAGGACAGAGCAACTCAGTAGCACAGATTTCATTGCTCCAGTTTTGCAGCATTGTTGGCATGAACAAAACCAGTTGTTCTGCTGACTGCAGGAGCTTGCAGCATGACACAATTAAACTGGCAACCCTATAGCCTTGTCTCTGAATGTTTGGGCCATGGAGTCTTTCTAAGAACGCATGCAATCTGAGAGAGGATGAGGAGGGGGCAAAATAATACTCCTCGGCTTGGCTCTGGCTTCTCTTAAAAGCCTTTGCTTGCTGTTGCAGCCTTGTGGTTTTCCTCCATGAAAACCAATCCTTCTGGGATCACAAGAGGTCACAAGTGCCTTTCCTCTTTCCTTTGTGTATCTAGCGAATTTACCTGCTTATTGTTTTAGTAGTTGGCAAATGCATTTCTCGTCACAGTTGCTCTCTCAGTTTCTAACTTAATGAACAATTGAGGTTCACGAGGCACAATCCCATGCATGGCTACTCAGAAGTAAGCCCCCTTGTGTTATTGTGACTTACTCTCAGGAAAGTGTGCATAGGACTGCAGCAGCCCCAGTTGGTCTTGCTGCAGTCGAACAGATCTGCCAGGAATGCTCATGATTGTGTGTTTTTGTTTTTAAATAGATCTGCTGTGCGGTGCTGGAGAGAATGTTGACATGTAAGTGGCTTGTGTTGGGACCTAAGTTATAATTGCACTCCAGAGAGCTCCTTCATGCTTCCCAGCAGGGGGAGGGCAGGATGTTGTTGACCTGCTGGCATGCATCATCAACATGGTTGGCTTTTTAAACTGCCACTACATGTATAGGAGTGGGGATCCCAAGTGATAAGGAGCCATAATGGGAAACCAGAGTGGCTTGCTTGTATTTCAAGCCTTGCTTGGTGTGGTGATGTAGCAACTTGTAGGTGCATGGAAACATTTTCAATATCCTTTGTTTATCCTCTGCAATGAAAATAAAATCTGCAAACACAGCAGTGTCTAGGTTCGTTTCTCTTCTCTTCCCCTACCCCTCTGCACTGGGAAGCTATCATTAATGTTGTTTATCCATCTCCCAGGCAGGGTTATTTGATCCTGCTTATCACAGCAAGTGCCCCATTGCCTTGTGATGAGAGGAGTCCCACCTTCCTCTCCCGCTTGGAACTGGGGAGAAACTGAAGCTCATCCCAGGGCAGCTATAAGATAGATCCCTGCCCCCCCCCATTTCCAATTCCAAGCTGGAGGACAAGGTTGAGACTGGCTGTTCTGAGCCCTCTTGTCACCCACCACCAAAATGAGCTCTGTCCTTTCCCTTCTGGTCCCTGTTTTGGAACTGGAGGTCAGCAGAGTGAGTGTTTATCCCCCAGTTCTGTCAGACTCACAATGCCACACTCAGTCCCATAAAACTGCTAGGATAATTCCTGCACACCCACCCCAAACTGCCAGAGACCAAGGTTAGAATCCTTTGTGTGCTTTCCTGGGAGTGAGTCCCATTGACCATGATGAGTGAACATGCATAGGATTGCGCTGTAGGAATGGGTCACAGTCTTGGTGAGCATGTGTTTTGGCTTGCCACTGAGGCCAGCCAGCTTTGTGGAAACTGCTCTTGTGATAGCAGTGTCGGGATTGGCTCTGGAAATTGGACTGCTGCTCGAAGGTTCTTTGCTTGGAAGCAGAGAGACATCTTGCTCTTGTGCATTTCAGGGGTGCAGGTAATCTTGCCCCAGTTACATCTAGATTCCAAGTAATTTGTCAGAATGAAAGCTGCGCACACCAAACCACTTAAGATGTTTCAAGGTCAAGGTTAATTGTTTCCTCCTTTCAAGAAACTGCTCTTATTAACTTCAGCACTGGAAGAATGGTTGCTTCCCCCCATTTTCTTAACGAGGGCATCTCCTTTAAAGGATGTGCACAGTCCTCTTTTTAGTCTTTCTCTCTCCTTTCTCCCCAAACAACTTTCTCTGTGCTTCTTGATCTTGTATTTTTCACCCAGGTGAAAGACACTCAGGTGTTTGTTTGTTTTTTAAATTCTTGTGTTCAGGGGCACTTGATGCTGCAGCTAAAGAGAAGCAGGAAGACGCCTCTACCCTGAAGGCTGTGAAATGCTGGTAACAAACTGCCCCTAGAGATTTTGCAGAGGAACACTGGGTGTCCCTGATTCTGAGAGCAGTGAAATGCTGAGAGCAGATGATCCAATGGTGCTTTCAGTTTCATGATCCAGTGATGATCCAGTGCTCCCAGAAAGTCAGGGTGGTGTCGTTGGTATGGAATGTCTGATGACGACCAAGGAGGCCCTGCTGAGTCAAGAAGCTTGCCTTGGGCCATTCGCTAGCACTCAGCTTGACCTACCTCACAGGGTTATTGTGAGGATGTGGTGGGGAGACAAACCATGTATAGTATCCCAAGCTCTTGGAGAAAGAAAGGGTGGGATAAGTTGCTATACTGTCCTGTGCTGTAAGGGCAGAGTAAGAGAACTCGCTTGAATGTGTACTGCAGACATGCAGTGATCTGGATGGAAGATGCTGCCACAGCCTGCCTTGTGCAGTGTGAAAGAAGCAAGGGACGCAGCCCATGTAGCTGGTCCCTTTATGCGCCCTTAAGAGCTGCCTATAACAGGAGGTTTGCTGGTACCAGGACAGGAAGAGAGCACAAAGAGTGCCCTTCCACACCCGGCCTCCCCTCTGAAGTTTCTGGGGTCCTCTCAGCTCAGAGGGCAGTTGCTGGAGAAGAATTTGACTTCTCTCTCTCTCTCTCTCTCCAATTACCACTTGCTTGGGACAGAAAATGGGGGCTAGTGCTATCTTGCCCCACTTGTGATAGAGACGGAGAGCTGGGCCTGTGGAGGACCTGCTGTTCAGAGCCCCCTCCTGGTGCTTGCTTTCTTCACTCCCCAGCTGTACTTGAATAGTAGAAGTAGTAGTAGTAGTATATTAGTTAATATAATAGTAGTTAATAAATACTATGGTTAATAATAATAATAGTGTGGGGAATCCTGGAGGGGCACTTCTGGCACAGAAGAGGATTTGTTCCTTGACTAATAGGATTTGCACTTGCATTTCCTATGCAGGTGTTGCTGTCCAGGCCACCCTCTCCAGGTGCCGCCCACTCCCCCCCCCCCAGGTTTATGTTTCCTGGCCTGGCTTCCGGAAGCCAATCCATTTAAACCTCTTCAGGGTTTTCTGTTTCCTTTCTGAGCTGCATCCCTGTTCTTCGCTTTTGTGGAAAAGCTTTCTGCTCAAAGGAAGAATCTAGTACATTTCCCCCCCCCCTTTATGTGTTAAAATAAATGATAAATATTTACATACATTTTGACAGCCTTTCTGGGGACTGTTGATTTTGTCATTTACAGTTTGAAATTGAAGCAGTTTAAGTTATTTGTGGGCGATGACTCATTGCTCAGAGGGGTGTGTGTGTGAATGCGACTCCCCTCTCCCTTTTCTTTAGGCTCCATGTGTTCAGCATGACAGCATATCAAGGCATCATTCCACCTGAGTCTCTGCAGCAGTTCTTTAGCCACACCTTGACCCAGGTTCTTACCTACAACCCTCAGCTAAAAGGTAGGAGTCCAGGAATGAGAGAGGAGTTCCTCATGCCGAGCATACGCCTTTCTGAGCCTGCCAAGGAAGGCCCAAGCTAGAGAGGCTGCTTCCCCTTACCTGGAATGTATTCAGCGGCTGCTGAACAGCCCCCTTCCTGAATCTCCAGTCCTAACCGATGTGGTCTGCAGAGATGGCTGTAGGGTCAGATCACAAGCTGGGAAGGATGGACCACAGGGGAGTTGTGGGGAAGCCCTAGTGGATACTGCAGATTTGGCCAGCTTGTGCCTCAAACCTCTTGCTTTGAGATGAATTTATGCAGTGTCTTAGTCACAGTAGATGCCTCGTTTTGATCTTGGTGACTCGGCCTTCGGTGAGCAGCCTGTGTGAGAGCTGCTCCTGGGGGTGACAATTTGAGGAGTTGCTGGGAATCCTTGACTGACCTATTTTGTGGGGCTAAAGCAAGGAAAGTCTCGCTCCTCAAATTCTCACACTGCAGCAGTGCTTGGACTGCTTTATGAAGTTAATTTTTTCTCTTTTCTCTGGCTGCAGTTTCTGATGCCATTAAGCTCCAGAGAGAATGGAGTTTTGCAAGAACCAGCTTGCTGCTCACCATGCTGTACCGCAAAGTAGGTCTTCTTCCTTGGCCCACCTGGGAGCACTCAGTGTCTTGGTGCAGTCCAGGTTTCTGAAGCTTGTGCTCATCAGAACAGCTTAACTAGGAGAACTGGGCCTTTGGACTCCTGCTTCACACCCCTCGGAACATGATCGCTGGTGTGCCTGGGCTCCTTATTGTTGGTCCTAAAAACATTAATATATAGCTCTTTAAGCTAAATGTTCCCAAATCGGTTTATACTGCAAAATGAATAAATGGTTCCCTACCCCAAAAGTGCTCAGAGTCTAAAAGGATGCAGAAGAAGCTGCAGCAGAAGGGTCTCTGGGAAAGATGCAGTGCTGGCTGTTCTGCCCTTGCTAACTGTCTGTGGACCATCACTTTAATAGATGCCTCTTTGCCCGGTTAGCGGAAATAGCAGGCTTCAATGATTAAATGTGAAGCTGCTGTTCTGTACTAGAGAAGCGCCACTGGTGTTGTGCGCAGAGACAGGGAGCCAAACAAAGCATTAGGAAGGTGATCTCTGTGCCAAGAGACGGGCAAACCTGAGTGGGGACACAAAAGGAAAGTGATATCAATGCAAGGCCTTGTTTGAAGGGAAAAAAAAAACAAGGAGAAAGAGGAACAGTTTAGATTTTGGCTTCAAGGTTTCATTGCAGTCTCTGTAACAGGGGGGAGGGGGGAGAAGCATCCTTTCCCTGGAGACAAAGCAGTAAATATGAAAGCAGACATACTGGGCAAAGAATCCTTACATTCAGTTGATAGTAGCCAACCAAAAATGTGCGGTCCCCCAGGACCTGCCACCCCCCCCATGCCATGTGAGGTTAGGGACAATTCTTGTTCCCCATTTCAGTTCCAAGCAGGAATTGAGGCTGAGATGCGTGGGGGACTGTTAGTTGTGCAGTACTTCTGAGATGCTCTGAGTGTTTAGAAGTGCGACACAGTTGCTGGGTTGATCCTAGAACTTCAGGCTTTCTAGGAGGGCCAAGCCTTGTGCTGCTCAGGCAAGTGCACTCTGCAGCGTTGGGGGCACTATTCTGTCCACACCCAGCTATGAGGTTGGAAAGCTGCAGAGGAGATTGGGATAATTGCTGTGGCCGGTTGGATTGAGGTCCTCGGGCCAGGAGGGACCAGCAAGCACATCCTTGGGTATTTTTCACAGATTTCACTAAGAAACTGCTGTCCTTCCCTTCTAGCTGTTCGTGGTCTTCAGAGCAGAGGAGCTGATCCAGCACTTGCAGCAGGTCCTGGAGACCAGTGAAGTGAACTGGCAACACGTCCTCTCCTGCATTTCCACACTGCTTGTCTGCCATTCTGGAGCAGAACCTTTGGTTAAAGGTACAGGGGTTAGAGAAGAGGCTGGTCTTTAAAGGCCAAATTGGTGCGTGGCCTGTATGGAGAGAGGCCTGAGGATTCCCACTCTAACACTAGTAGAAACAGAAACTGCACCTTTGGGTCTTGGCTTTTCTGACAGATGTTTGCGCTTCACTTTTAGCCCTTTGGCCCAGCTGCTGCAGGCTTCTGAAGTGTTAATTGAGCCAAGGGTGGTTCTGTGGCAGCTGCTCAATTGCTGACTAGTATCTGAGAGTGGTAGAATCTGTGCCAAACAGTAGCAATTTGTGATCCAGTTTTGTCAAGAGCTGCTTCTTTAGTTAGCTCTGAATGATTTTGGTGCCTGCTCAGGAGTTGCCTTAATTTCTAAAAATGTGAAAATTGTCACAAAGTTGATGTGTATAACAGTGTTTCTCAACCAGTAGTACTCGTACTACGTGCGGTACTTCAGATGGTGTCCAGTGGTAGTTGTGGGACCCCTGAACCCTGCCACTGGCAGTGAGACCAGCAGCACAACGCAACAAACAGCAGGAGGCTCAGCGTAGCCATCAGAGCTCCAGTATGTGCTTTTCACATGCTTGAAAAAGCCCTCCTATCTGTCCTGAGTCTCTTACCAGTGCTTGTTGTGTCGTGTCTGGTCTCACAATCTGGAAGTTACTGGTGATACTTCCAATAGGTGGACTGTGCAAAGTGGTACAGTATGGGACAGATGTTGAGAAACTCTGATCTATAATATATAAAAGGCTGTTTCTAAGGTATGTTTTCAAGACCAGAGTAATGGAGTATAGTGGTTGGGCCTGGGAAGGACTTGACCATGAAGCTCACTGGGCCAGTCACACACGCTCTCTCCCGCTTCACAGAGGTGCAGCAAGCGTAAAATGGGGAGGGGCAAGGATGGAGTGTGCCACCCTGACTTCTTAGGAGGAAAAGCAGGATAACAATAAATAGAAAAGCAGAGAGTGCATGTGTGACCTTCTAAGCTTGGGCAAGACGTGATCCTGAATTCCCAGTGCTGCAGAAGCCTCTTGTGCTCTTTAGGCTGTTGTCCTTTACACAGGCTGCTGCATGGCACTGGGTCAGTGTGTGGAGTGGAAAACAGTTTGGCAATAGGTTGCGAAGGCCTTTCCTGAATTGCCACGTCCAGCGTCATAGCTTCTTTGCTTGTAGCAGTTGCCTCCTTGTCTTTCATGGCAGAAAGTCTTATCGTGTGTGAACGTTTGTAGATCTGCTTAGTTGTAGCTTGTTCTTTGGCTCTTGAATGATTGACCTGGTTCTGTAGCCTCCGGGTTTCCTCACAGACTTCTCACACTTGGGGGATTTTAATGTGCCTCTTCTAGACCTGCTGGGCCAGCTGCTGAGAAAGGCCTTTGAGAATTACGACCTGGAACACATGATCACTGCGTTCTTGATAGTCCGCCAGGCGGCCCTCGAGGGCCCTGCTGTATTCATGCCTTACTCAGAATGGTTCAAGGTAAGAGTCGGAGGAAGCATCTAGAAGAACCTGGGCTGGCAGGTGCTTCAAATTCTGATTGAGCTGGATCTGCATAGAAGTGAAACAGTGATCTGTAAGCAGAGCAAGGACGTGGCATTTCTCTTTTCACACACCTGACTTGGCAAAGGGGATGTTGGAAGAGAACCCACATTTATGAGCAAGGGAGGGTGGGAGGGAGAAGCAGCCCTCAGGAGCGCTGAGCATGTCTGTTGGTCAGGTGGGGTTTCTGCACTGCCTGAAAGGCGTGTGATGGCTCTTTCCAGGTGGCTTTTGGGAGTGGCAGCTCTGTCCATGGTGGCAGCAAGAAGTCCTTGGTCTTCCTCTTCAAGTTCCTGTCAGAGTTGGTGCCTTTTGAAGCCCCGCAGTACTTGAAGGTGAGAAGTGGCCTCTGTGGTCACCTCCTGTGGTAAACAGTGGCTTGGACCACCAAGGAGGCAGATCTGCTTCCCTCCTCATCCAGCAAAGGAGAAGCAAACCTGTGTCTCTGGGCAGGGTGAAAGCTGCAGTGCCTCAGGGCCCAATCCTATCCAATTTTTCAGTGCTGGTGCAGTTGTGCCAGTGGAGCGGGTGCTGCATCCTATAGTGGAGGGGCAGTCACTGGGGCCTTCTCAAGGTATGGGAACATTTGTTTCCTTACCACGGGGCTGCAGTGTGGCTACACCGGAGCTGAAAAATTGGATAGGATTGGGCCCTCAATCTGCTTGGAGACAAAATGGCTGCACTGCATGTGGATGCTAGAGTGAGCAGCATTGTGGTTGGGGAGGCTTACTTCTAAGCAAGCATGCACAGGACCAGGCTGTAAGTCTTGCTATGGGACTTGTGTTCTGGGAGAGCCACTTCACTGCAGGATCCAGAAGTGCTCTTTGAAAGCTCAACCAGGTTCCAGTACTGCTGTCTTGATTCCTTTCTGGTCCCAGCAGTCCACACCGCAAAAGGGGAAGAGTCAGGTGTGAACCCAGCTCTCCAAGTTCAGAGTGGCGGGGGACGATGGCGACAACGTTCTGTCTATCACCGAGCTGCTGCTCTGACATTCTTGATGTGTTTCATGGCTCTGAGGATTGCTGCCAAGACGTGCCTTGGGATGCCAGACTGCCTCTCTCAGGAACAAGTTGTGACTCTTCTTGGCGTCAGCTTTTCTGTGCTCTGTCTAGGTTCACATCATGCACCCGCCCTTTGTGCCCAGCAAGTATCGTCCTCTACTTCTGGAATACATCACTCTGGCAAAAACCCGGCTGGCTGATTTCAAGGTCAGTGGGCTCTGAACCTCTAAAGTGGCCTTTGATCGAGTTGGAGCCTCGGTCCTTCTAGCTCAGGCTCATCCTTCCTGACTGGTAGAAGCTCTTCGGGTCTTGGGCTTTCCCAGTTCAGCCTGGAGATGCTGCTAATGACCCCTGGGACCTTCTGGGTGTGAGCAGGGGCTCTGCCACTGAGCTTCAGGCCCTCCCTTGGACTTGCCCTCCCACCCTTTCCAGAAACCTGGTCTCAAAAGGGATAACTGGCAGAGACTGGAGATCTCCCTGGAAGCTGCCTCTCAGATCCCAGATGTGTGTGTGTGGGGGAGGCAGCTGCTGCTGTTCTGCAGGGAAGGGAGGGCACTTTGAGGGATAAATCCTGTTGAGAACTGGCTCTGGAGCCAAGCTTGGTCCTTGCCCGTCACAATGCCATTCATTATTCATTCCCCTCTTTCTTGTGATGCTTTCTAGGTTGCGATAGAAGACATGGGGCTCTACGAGGACTTGTCCTCTCTAAAGGAAACTGTGCAGGTACCCATGAGTTCTAAGAAATGCTGCTGCTTGTTGCCATGGAAACCCCTCCTGGTGCAGATCTTCCCTTTTAATACTTGGCAGTGTCACTTTGCAACAATAATAAATGTTTCCTTCTTGTACTCTGAAGGACATTTGGAATGTTTTGAATATTTAGAGCTAGAACATTTTTGTGCAAATGGAAGCGAAGGGCTCAGAGATGCATGTGGGGAGGTTGGAAGTAGAAATACTCGCGTGAACGTGAAATGGAGCTGGGAGGGGCCTTCAAAGCACTGGGAAGCAACGTGTCCCTCCCCCAGCTTCCAAAACCTTTTGCAGTTTCACATCTGCTGGGAAATTTGGAAATGCTGGAGCAGGCAAGTCTGTGTTCTTCTGCCGCGCACAGGCTAGGAGCTGTTCTTTTACAGGATTTCTACCCAAACCTGAGCACACGAATGCAATGCTGCCTGATTTGGAATCGCATATCTGGGCCATCTAGCTCCATACTGCCCTAGTGGCCGTTCCCCGGGGTTTCAGGCAGAGAAGAGACTTTCCCAGCCCTGCCTGGATATGTCGGCGCCTCCTGCATGCACAGTAGGCACTGCTTCCCCATAATCTCTCTGATCTCCTGCAGCTGGCTTTGGGCATGGATGTTTCCCTTGGCCCTGGCCTCCCTGCTGCTGGACCCTTTCTCACAACAGCTACACTTCCCAGTCAGTATTCTGTCCCTCCTGGTCCTCCCATGCCTTCCATTTCACAGGCTTGGCTTCAAAGGGAGACAAAAGCTTACTTCCATTCACTCATATGCCTTTCCTGGGCCCTCCTGCATGCTGTGGCATTGACTTGGTTGGCACTTGCTGTTTTTGTGGCTAACAGCTGGTTTGTGCCAGACCCCAAACAGCATTCATTGCCTTCTGCCTGGGTTTCCCAAAGCTTGTCACTCTGCCCTTTTAGGAGCATGTGCCTGAAACCCAAGATGCACAATGGTGTGAAGTTCTGAAGAAGACACTGGAGCATCTCTGCACCTTGCAGTGGACTTCATGGTCCTTTTTGTTCTCGTTCCCACCACTGAGCACTGCTGGTGCGATGGGGCCATTCACATCTCCCCTGCATAGCACACGAGGCTGTCACAAAGCATAGAGGAGCAGGCGAGAGAGCCTTAATAGCCTGCATGGAAGGAGATTTTTAAAGCCCCCCCTTTTTTTTCTTTTATCATGTGCATGCATCAGCCACACTGCCAGGCACTCCAAGATGTTGAAAAGGCCGTTCAGATATTTGAAAACACTGGGAAGATTCCGGCAAGCGTGATGGAAGCCAGGTGGGATGTCTTTATGTCCCTCTACCCCCAGGAGACCCTGTTGGCAAGGACACACAAAAGAAAATGGAAAGAAAATGGGCTTAAGGAGAGGGGACCCCTTGAGATCTTGGAAGCAGTTGGAGCTTGGTTCCTACTGTCATGGGAAAACTCCCAGTCAGCTGAGTGGCCCTTTTTCTCCTTCAAGGAGTCATTGCACAAGTGTGCATAAATGACAGACTTCCCTTGTAAAGACTTTCTTTGGAGGCCATGACACTCCTCTAGCACCTCCTATTTCACTAGGGTTGACTCAAGAGAAATTTGTGGTGGGTTGTGCTCCCACCCAACTGCAGTGTTTAAATAGCTGTCCTATTGACCTTCCTCTTCTGGAAGCTGTTTATGGATTGCAGTTTGTGGCACATCCCTCTCCTGATGAGATAAAGAATGTCTTGTGAGCTGTTTGTCTTCTTTTCTTTGGGAATGAAGCTTCCCCTTGTAATTAATCAGGCTATTATTACCATAATAATAACTATTATTATTCAGGCTATTATTACCATAATAATAATAATAATAATATAATATAATATAATTACCATAAATAATAACCACATAAGAACTCATGTTCTATGTGTTTTGAAAAGCTGACTCTTTTGGTTTAAAAGCTAGCACAAGTCTGCACCCCAGCGCTCTTTGATTTTGTACCAAGCAGAGTATGTTCCTCAGAATGTTTCAGGGTGCTCTGTGGTTCAGCTGTGATTAATCTTGACTACATCTTCCTTTTTTTGGTGTCTGTTTCAGTATTTTCAGACGGTCTTATTATACCTCCCATTTTGTTCCTGCTCTGCTTCTGCCACGTGTGGTTAGTATCCTTGCCATTTTTCCTTCCTTCTTCCTTGCTGACATGTTCAAATAAAATTTTGGATGCTTTTCTATTTATTTATGAAGTGTACCTGTCACTTTTTTCCATATTAAAAAATACTCCAAACAACCTGCCGAGTAACAGCAGTTGATGTAATACACCGACAACCACAACACTGATATTAAATGCTTCTTCTTTTGTTATTTCAGCTCCCTGAAGCGCCCGACTCCCGCATGGCTTTGATAGACTTGCTAAAGCGGTAAGAAGGGTGACTTCTGCACAGTGATGATCTCCTTTTTCCAGGCTTCTTGCTAGAGAAGTTTGATTTCACCTACAGCTGACTCTATCTCTGATTTACTGTGCTGTATTATGGGCTGTGTGTGCCTGCAGCAGAGTCACTCAAAAAATCTTTGCCCCATCTCTGCCTAATCAACTGTCTCCTGCCTCTCGTCCACCTGTGGGCTGTTCTTGGCCATCAAATTTTCTTTGGATATTGTGTGTGCAAAAGTATTCCCACTATAGAAACCAAAATGCTTTATATCCCAGTTAAAATGATAGATCACCTTGTTGGTCCATGAGAAAAAAATGCCAAAAGCAACAGGTGGGCAATACATTCCTTAGGACCATTACTCATTTGGTAACATTTTATTACATTTTGGTTCCTCCTGATCAAAGCAGCTTCTGAATGTTTTCTCAGAGTTGTACTTGGAGCCAGATTAAAACCAAAGCTGTCTGTGTCTCCTAAACCAGGGCTGACAAAATTCCGCTGAACACGTACTCTGCGTATCTTGAAGGGTGTCGAACTGCTAAGGAGAAACTCTTGCAGGGTGAGAAAAGCCTCTTTGCCCAATGAAAGGCTTGAACTTGGACAAATGCTGCTTCTTTGTTCTCATCCAGCAGAGGAAAGCTGTTGGCATTTTCTCAAATGTTGTGCCTGGTTCTTGCTGGTATGTACAAAAGAGAAATACGTTGTGGTGCCCAAGCACTGGCTGTCTTCCTGGGTGTAAGGAGGAACATCAATTGCCCCTTTTAAATGAGGGTGCTGGCGCTACTCTTCACAGGGTGCACAAAATCTGTTGAGCTGCAATGCTCAAGCAAGCCTGGTACAAATTCTGGAAAAAATGAAATTGACCTGGCACAGGTGTGCCCTCCAAGGAAGTATAAAGACCTGCTGCTGCTTGAGTTCCCTTTGTGTAGTGCAAAGACTGCGGTGCTGCTATCTGACTGGTCCACTGTACAGTGCACTGTATTGTCATATCAGTCAGGGAGGAGGGCCATGGTTGAGGCAGCAAACCGGATGATTTACCTTCCTAAAGAAGTGGCTTGGTGGACAGTGACTCCTAGTGGCTGGTCTTGTCTCTCCCTTAGCAGAACTGAGGTGGGCTTTTAATGTGCTTCAGCTGATATTGATGCAATTGCTGTGCCTGTTACCTGTAAAGCATCACTGTCTGTTAGAGCTAGCCTGGGGTGTTGTGGTAGTCGATCAGGACTAACAATTGTATTGCTGAATCAACTGCTGAAGTGGCTCAATACTGGTGTGTTTTGAGGGTCAGTTGTACAAGTCATGCTGGTCTTCAGAATGGGTACCCAAAGGTCTCTAGACCAGACCAAGAAGGATGGTGCTGTGAACAGGTGTGGAGGCTGCATGTTGACTTCATCATCGTCTGCTAGGCTGCGGCTCTCATGTACAGGGTAGGGAGACTGTTCAGTCAAGTTCCTCTCCATGTTGAAAGTACTTATAAGGGAAGCAAGCAGCAGACACTCCTACAAGGCAACAGATCCCTACACCCCCAGAGATCCCCCTTTGCATTCCCACACTGTACAGCCAACATGCAGCTCATTTCTAACTGCTGATTATAGAAATAGCTGCCCCCTTCGTAGCTGCACACACTTGTCCCCTCCACTTTTTCTGGTTCTGATAGTTGTATCTTTTATACACGAAAATAAATTCCCTAAGGCTCCTCTAACCGTTGGCTCCCATCAGTCAGTCATTCTGGGCTATTGACCAGCTGCCTGCCTGCCTACCAAAGGAATGATTGGCCAGTAGCCTTGAAGGTGTGGAAGGCTGAGCTGAAATGGCCTTCCCTCCCCTTTTGCAGATGAATCTGCTGAAATGGAAATTGTGGATCTTCAGGAACCCTTGGAACTGCTGAAGACTGAACTTGAAGTGCTGAGAGGGCTGATTACAGATCGGTCCAGGCTCGATGGTATGTAGGGGAGGAAACGGGAACAAAACAGCAAGTGATGGACCCAGAGGGTTGGTTCACTGATTGGGATAGACTGGAGCTGAATTCATAAGGAAGAGCTGTTTGTAGACTCCAGTTGCACTCTTCTACCCCTGACTCTTGCAGAAAGGGCTTTAGTTCGGGGGGGGGGGAGGGAATATAAATCTTTTAGAGAAATAAATGTAGGTTTTAGTTTTTCTAATATGGATTAGAAAGTGTGGTAAAAGATGCCTCTGTGAAACAAGCCTCGGCCATTCTCTGATGGTTGGGCAAGGCATGTCCAACTTGGTCCAGGGAGCAGAACCTGGTCTGCCCCCAAGGGTGGCTAAGGGGCACATGGAACAGCCGTGGCAGAAGATGGCTTGTCTTGCCTTCAGGCAGCTGCAAGGTTCTGTTGTAGAGTTGCTGGAAGCACATAGTTTCCTGGCCCATGCAAGGAGTTCCTCTGCACCCTGCTTCTTTGGTCAGCAGGAAAAGGCACAGCCACCAGCGAGCAGATCAGGGTTGCTTCCCAGAGCAATGAAGTGGTTCATTGCAGTCTGTGGCATCCAGGATTCTGCAAAAGAGCATTGCTTGTCTTGGCCAGAAAAGACCTGGGCCAGTAGATGGCCCATCCACTCTGGCATGTTCAGGTGTGTTTCTAGCTCTCAAGTGTATCATTTTAAACCCAGCCAAATTACCTGGTGACACAATTTTTTGTGTAATGTTGAGCTCTCAAGACCTCTTGCTGCAGTTGGAAACTGACACATGTTGTGGAACAGGTGGGCAGGATGATCTTGTGCCTGGTTTTTATCTCTAATGCAGTTAGGTACACCTGACTGTCTTTACTATTTCTTACCTGCACTTGGACCCTCATGACTTCCTGTGCTGTTCTTTGTTGCAGCTGTGCCGGTTCAGATGGCTGTGGTGTCTGAGAAGCTGACAAGTATTCTAGGACGCCCCCAAGATGAGGATGAAGCTGCTTCCCTGAGCCTTCGAATCAAGCTTGATCTTTCTGATCCCAAAGTTGTGCAGCAGGATCAAGGGGTACGTCCAGAGGAACCCACCTTTTTGAAGATCTGTGGCCAAGATGGGTAACGGCACTTCTTGAATGCTCCCCGTCTCATGGGGTCTTGGAGGATGATGCCTTATTGGGGAGTCGTGAGATTTGGTTGTGGCTTCTATCTTTCGCTGGCCGTCTGCCTGTTTCAGAGTCTCGCTGGAACTGTGACTGGGAGCTGCCCCTGTTCAGCTTTCTTCTGGGTGACTTCCATGAACACTAGTGACATTTTGCTTGTTGGCTTCATATTTTGCTGTGCTGTCAACTGATGGTCTGGAAAACTATTAAGGAACTGCGGCTCCTGCTGCTTTATAGTTGTTTAACAGGGACCAATATATTTACTGGGACAATTGCATACCAACTAGCACTGTGAGTTCCTTGGGGTAGAAATGAGCCATATGCCTGGGTTTTTTTGTTTTTGTTTTTTCCTTTCAGGCTGTTGATCTTCTCCTGACATCGTTCTGCCAGAACGTCATGGCTGCTTCCTTTTTCAGCCCTCCAGACAGGTAAGCCATCACCTGCCATGTTCATGCAGGTTTTGCAGTGTGATTATACACTTGCATTCTAGCGTGCGGCTTGTGACCCCTGCAGGCAGGGGCCCTGGCCATCCCTCTTCGTGAAAATGATCTGTGGACATCGCCGACTCCTGCCTTCCTTGTTCAACCGGCTCTGCCAACTCCTGTCTCATCAGGTGGGTTTGCTAATGTGGTGATCTGATGCACTAACATCCAGCCTGCGGAAGGAGGGAGACTCCCCCAATTGCCCGAATGGCACATGATCTGCTTGAGGCCCTGAAGGTCTCGCAGAGGCCATTTGCCTTGAATAAAATGTCTTGTGGGCTCTGGCCAGAGCATGTTGTGTTTGTCTGTTCCAGGGTTCTTCGCTAAGTGACGCTCATGTCATAGGCCTGGCTGTCTTCGTGGTTCACTTAAATGAAGTCAAATCCTTAATTCCCGAGGTGGATCTCTGCTCCAGGGTTCCTCATTCTACCTTGGTAAAAGGCCTTTGTGTCACTGAACTCTGGAATTATTTCTTCGCCTGCAGTACAGGAGAGTCCATGGTTTTTTGCTTGCGGTGAGCTGCTTTCTTCCTTGAAATGCCTGGGATAGGGCATCTCTCCTTGGAGAATAGATCCTGACCCTGAACGTTGCTTTAATTTTAAGGATGGGAATAGCAGCTAGGTCGTTTTAACTTCTGTGCATATGGTATATGCACAGAAGACTGGTATACGTATAGGCATTGTATACAAGGTGGGAGCCAATGTGGTGTAGTGGTTAGTGTCAGACTAGGACTGTGCAATCCTGTGTTCAAATTCCCTGGGTGACCTTGAACCAGTTGCCATCAGTCTTGGCTTCCTCTCAAGGTTGTTGGGTGGAAAAAATAGGGTTGGGGGAGGAGCAGGTGTGCTGTCCTGAGCTCCTTGAAGAGAGGGTAGGATAAAAATGTCATCAATATTTCAAAAGGGGCTAACACAATAATAAATGGATCAAGCAAATTTTTTTTCCCTCCTTAGGTTTTATACTGCAGCAGTTTCCTACTGTTTGTGCAGGTTTTCATCCCCTTCTCATGGCAGCTTATGTGCCTTATTGCATCCTGGTTTTGTAAAAAAGGTAACTTTTTTGAAGGCAGCCAGCCACAGTTATCATGCACTTTGTCAAATGCAAACACAAAAGCATCTTTCCACTGCAGATGTTTGTGGTCAGGTGTTCATACAGTGCTGTGTTGCCCTGTTTGCCGTGCAGTCCCCTGGTTGGCAGCTGGAATTTCTTGTCCGCTCTGTTCTCAGCCAGCTTCCCTGAAAAGCCACCTTTTTTAAAACTGTGTGTGTGTGTGTGTTTCAAGATTTTTGTGCTACAGTTTAAACCCAAAATGGGTGCTGCCTGATCATTTGGGGGGGCTCTTGTGTGCAATGGAAAACACCAACCCAAAGAAGACCCTATCATGCTACCAAATTGATTTGTGGGTTTCCAACTGCCTGGAGTCAGAGGAGCAGATCAGTGAAAAAGATGCTGCCCAGCAGGATTTGGGGCCAGGGCAGCAGCACAGCCTCCACTGGTGCTTGAGCCCCTAGACCGTTATACCCACTTCTGTGTTGCACAGTGTTGTTCTCTGGCTAGTTCACTCTGTTGGGTGCCACATGGGGCTGGCGAGCCATGGATGCCTTTTTCTCTCCTTTTCCAGCTTCAGTACGTTGTACCGCGACTCACTTCGGAAGCTCGAGGACTCGGCTGTGAGGAAGAGGAGGCGGCTGAGCAACCATGGAGCTCTTTATCCCGCCCCTCCCTTGGCTACCAGAAAGCTGCCCTCTGCCTGTGGAAGCAGGCACGATTCAAAGCACTCTTGCAGGAGAAAGCATTCCAGGTACTTGGCAGGGCTCTGTTCAGGTGCCACTTCTGGATACTTTGAGCCACAAGACCTGGTGCTCACCAGGACTGGTTTCTGAGCAGCCCTTGGGAAGCACACAACTGGAGCAGAGAGTAATTCCTCACCACTGCAAAGCGAGAGTAGAAGACGTATGCGGTGCCTGCCGTCACACTAGGAATGGTGACTGCATCAGTCTTAAAGTGCCACTGTTTGTGAGGCTCTTCCATCTGAAGATGGTGTACAGCTGTACTGTGAGGAGAGGGTCACGGCTGCTGTGACGTCAACAGTGAGGCACGGTGGGGGGGAGGTCCCAGAGGAACAAGGAGAGTCCAAACCTTTCAAGGTGGTCTGGTCAAACTTTGTACCTGGGTATGTGCCCACAGATCAAGGAGAACCAGGCAGCCCTGGGCTAGGTAGAGGCTGCCAAGGTGCCTGGTGCTCTGCCCTGGCTGTCTGGTCACCCGGGTGGCATCTTTCTGCTTTCCTTCCAGTTGACTCTACAAGAGTGGCTACTGCTAGAGCTGGGAGTCCACCCTGATGAAGACGTTCTTTCTGCCCTGGAAAGGTGGGAGCAACCAAGCCCCGGTGGAACGACAACAGTGGGTCATGCCGCTGTGCCTGGGGGTGGCCAAACCAAGAGCCTGGCAGAGGTATAAGGAAGGCCTAAGTGACTTGGGAGCCTCTCCACACAGCCAGTCCCTTTCCACAAGCGACACTAAAAACAGCTTCTCCTTTCTCAGGGCTTGTTAATGAGCTGAGCGCACTACAGAACAGCGTTTGCTATGGTTCTGCTTGAAATTTGGCTCAGAGCTAAAATGGACCTACCTTTGCATGATGTGATGTTTTGGCCCCTGACACAAATAATCCAGTTCTGAATGTGAAGGTGGAACCTCCAGGCTTCCCTTTTTGCAGGTCTGGCTGGGCACAAGACCATGAGAGCAGCCTCTGTGGGTTAGGACAGATGTCCAGCAAACTGCTTCCCACAGTGACTGGCCAAATGCCTCCAGGAATCACAGAAGCAGGGGATGAAGGAGGTCAGCGTTTGTGCCCTTTGTGACTGAAAGACCCACTTCTGCTGTTTGCTTCCTGTCTGCAGGCACGAATTCCATTACTGGGCTTTGTACCAACACTACCTCCCTGCTCCTGCTGAGGCCGGAGGCTGTGAGGGAGACTTGAGGGAGGCCTGTGCTGTCCTTGTTGGTGCTATCCTGGACTTCTGCCAAAGGTAGGCTGCCTCCCGAGTGGCTCCCTCTGCATATGGTTGCTGGCCGGGTCACTTCAGCAGACGTGTCTGCAAGACAAATGTCTGCTGCTCCTCATGCCAATTTCCAGCTGATTCCTCTGTCAGGAATTCAGCTATCTGGTGGCTGAACCCACAACTTGCTTGTAAAAGACCCATCATATTTGAGGTATTTCCCCCACTTATTGGGTTTTTTTTGTTTTGGACAACTCAGGAATCAAGTGACTTGGCCCTGGGTTTTCAGGTATGGCCGAACAAGTAAAGACGCCCAGTTCATGGCCGTGCACCTGCTGTGACTCCTCTTCCCAAGTGTCCTTGGCACACCTCCACTGTCTCTAGCAACTGCTGCTTGCTTTTCTCTGCGTATTCACTGCTTTGTGGCCTTTACAGAAGTCCGTCTGGTGACTGGCAGCTGCTTTACCTTCCAGGTCCCAGTTGGACAACTGTAGTCCCCTAAAGAACTTCAAATGTCCAGTTCCCTGTGGGAAAGGAAGCCCTGATATCCACTGCAGGCTACAGGTGACGCAGCAACTGCACGTGACAATCCTTGGATTTTCTGTTCCTTTGTTTCCTCTTAAAGACATGCCTCCAGTAGCCCTCCAGGGTTACTGTATATGTGAAAAGCTTTCAGGCAAGGCAGCAGGCAATAGCAAGCCTTGTTGTCATCCACCCTCTTGATTTTGGTGTTGGCCTGACGAGGCCGGCTCGTGCTGCGGACATGACTTGTGGCCACTGCCTTCCTTGCAGGAGATGCTGCTGGAGTTGGAGCTGCAGCGCAGGAGGGCCCTGCCCCAGGAGCACTTTCTCTTTGGGGTGTTCCAGAAGAGGCTGAGCGCTCTGGGGGGTGGGGATGGGTCCGCTGTGAGCAACAGGTTGCGCAGGCAGCAGGAGCTCTTCTTTCAAACTTGGTAAGTGCCTGAGGGCTGCCTGTCAGAGGGGATTGGGCTGCCTAGAAACATAGTTTGGGGGCCCCTGAAGGATTGGCCCTCCTGCTCTCTCCCGGGTGGTGATGTCTCAGGAGGCAGAGAGCCAAGAAAGAGGCCAGTCTCTGTTTCCATGCCACCAGCACTTGCATTGCCCTTGGCAGTCTGAGAAAGGTCTACAGCAAACCAAACCCCTGTGGAAGAAAAACCAGGGAGAGAGCGGCTTCATCCTGAAAGGAGCTGGGTTGATTTTGTGTAGGATACTCCTGGGCCTCCCGCCATCCATTCTCTTCACAACACGGCAAAGAGGAGAGAAGGTCACTCTGGATTGCAAAGACTTCTTCTGCTTTGTAAACACCGAACTGGTGCGTAGCATTGCCTGGAGAACAGCCGTGGTCTTGGGGACTGCTCCGGGCAGGACTTCTGCAGTCTTGGCAGTGTCCTTCCCAGTGAATGATGCTGAAGCACCTTTCGGGGCTGATAGCTATCAAACTACTGGGGTAACACTCATTCTAACATACTGGGGGGTCACAGTTCCATATAATGGGAGAAACTACATTTTAAATGACAGAGTTTATCACCTGCTTTTCTTGGGAATATTCTTCTCTGCAAACCCTTCATGAATGCTTTTTTCAAAATGCCGTTTCAGAGAAACATCTGTGCGCAAGGCTGCACACTCCCTTACAACATCACTGTGCATTTCTTCAGGGTAACTGCGAACGTGTCTGGAACCTCTCGTATTTCTGCTGCCCTGCAAGTGGTTTGCAGTGAAGCTATTGGTTTGCTTTGATCTGTATCCTGCTTTTTGACCCAAGATCTCCTGGTTCATAACCACCATAAAATAGAACAGTTACCTTTTTAAAAACCCAAAGCCGGGGATGTGGCAGTGCCCTTGCCTCACTCTCTCTCTCTTAGGGTAACTGTTCTTGCATGGCTGCTGCCATGTCCACCCCCAACCTGGGTTTACTTGTGCTATTGAGAATTGGATGTGTGCTTGGGGTGTATGAGCCAAAATGCAAAATTTAGGGCATGGTACCAACCTTTGATTTAGATGTATAACACACCATTCCCCCCTCCCCCCCAATAACAAAGTGGTCAGGGCCCTGCTGTTGTGTTTAGCTACCCTAGCAGAATAGGCTCAATTGGTGTGTCTGGGATGCCAATGTGGATTCTGGAAGCTGTGCTGCAGTCAGATTGGCAGGGGATATGCATTGATTCACCAGGGAGCCCTGATGGTTGGCATTTCTGTGGGTTTGAAGTGCATTGTCAAGATTCACAGCTTGGTGTGGCCAGCACTTCTTCCCACTGCCCTGGTCTTGGCCAGTGAGGCACATACTGTGAGCTGCACCCAGATCTCCTTGCCGTCTTCCAGGGCTTGCTGAGTGCCAGCTTGGACTGTGACGAAGCTGCACAGGAGATGTCTGCCATCCTTGCCCTGTGTCGGGACAAGTGTCCAATCATCATTTCTTCTGCAGCAGTAAGCAATCCATGCTCTTTAGTTTTTTGCTCATAATAGGATGCAAGCTGGGTTAATTTACATTCAAGGACCAAAGAGCCAGAATCTTTTGGATCTAATGTTGGTTTATTTTTTTAAACCCTCGTGGCTGGGCCTGGGCAGATGCAGTGCTCAAGTACTCAGGTTATCTGATTAAGAAGTTTTTTTTAATGGTATTAAGCCTGTTTCTGCTTGAAAGTACAGTATTTGGGTTACACAGAGCTCTGCTCTCCTTTCCTTTTCCAATTGGTCACATTTTTGCTTTCAAAACTTCCAAAAATATGCTGCCCCCTGGGCATTTTGTAGCTCTAGAAACCCCAGATCTTTCACTGAAAGGTGACTAGCAGGATGCTGAGTGGCTGATCAGGAAGCACCTGATAGTCCAGCATTGAGGTGGGTGGGTCTGATCCATTCCTTGGACAGGAGACTGCTGGAAGGTCCATGGGAGGACAGCGTAGAAGCACAGCAGATGCAAAGCCCCCAAATGAACAGTGGCTAATCTGTGCTGTTTGTCTTTGCGAAGCGGTGGTGGTGGAGGTTGGAGTCCATGCTGTGCTTGGAGTGGCGAAGGCTCTTCAGAGCTCCTCTCGCAGAGGGACTGCAAAACTTCCGGGACTTACAGTCTTCTGTCAGGAGGTAAATTTCGGGTCTCAGCTTGCCAGAGTCCATTCAGCCTGCCTGGAACTGAGACTGAGGTTCTGTATTATATGCACCACACCTTCTCAGCCAGGTGTGTACCTGATGAGGGAACTCTCCTCTGCAAAATCTCCTACTATAAGGAACCAGTTGGCCTTTGAGATGCTACAGCAGTGCATCTTCACAGTACAGTGGCTAGTCCTTGGCCCCACTGCTGTGATGACTGGAACAGCCATGCCTCCCCCAACCTGCTGGACACAGGGGGTGGCTGCAGGGCAGGGCTGTGCCAGTGGGTGAAGTGTAGCTGTACAGCTGCCTGGCCCTTTGAAAGAGGCATCATTTGGGCAGGAGGGGGTAGAGCAGAAGCCCCAGTTGAGGAGCAGGCCCTCCCATGCCTGTGCACGACTGCTATCTCAGATGGCAGTGGCTCACAAAAGGGGCACCCACAAAAGGCAGTGGGGGGGGTGGAAGAGGTGGACTTCTCCAGCCTTCCCCTGCCCTGTGCCACATCAGGCTTGAGGTATGTTGTTCTGGCTCTTCCCCCGACCCCCAGCTTCCTCTCATCAGAAGCAGCTTCCCTGGTCTCCGATGTGCCCTGGGTATCTGCTGCCTTCCTGCATTTCTATGCTCATCAGCAAACGGCGCGTGAGAAACTGGTAGAAGCGTTGCAAAGTCTGGGGCCTAGAGCAGAACAAGTAAGGCATGATGGTTTGCAATTTCCTCCTCTTCCCAGACACTCTTAAGCAAAACACCTTTTGAGGAGTGTCTTCCAGCAAAATGCAGTGAGGGCCAGTAACATGGAGGGGAAGGCAGACCCCGCTTGCTGCTCCTGGACACAACGCTTGAATGTTGAGTTCATTCATGGCTTTGGTGTTCCTTTTCCGTTGGCAGCTTCTGCTGTGCCTCCTCTGCTTTTCCATGGTGGATTTCATCTCTGCAAGAACAGCGCCACAGGTAAGGCAGCCCCCACCCAGCTTCTTAGTGGAGGCAGAGAGTGACGTCCTTTTGCTGCATGAATGGACAAAGCTGGGACGATATCATTTTTCCAATTATTTTAATCATATATATGATATTTACAAGGGCTCCTTTTGTGGCAGAACCCTCCTATCCTCTGCCTACCTGAGTTTGCCGGCAGTTCCCTGTCACCATCCAGACACCTAGAGGCTCACCTTCCCTACCTGCTTGAAACTAGGAAGAGCCTGAACTCAAACACCAGCTGCTGGGGTTAGAAGAAACCGGACCCCAGTCTCCTCTTCCCCCTCCCTAATTATATTTTGATTATTTTAGTTTTAGGTTGTTTAGCTAAAGAGCAGAGTATGACTAGAATAAACAAACAAATGTTCTTTTGAATCTGCAGTGTGTTGTAACGTTTGTCTCATTCATTCTCAGAGGAATTCTGGGGGGTGCATATCTCATGTAAGCCCACTTTTACAGATAGATGAACTGAGGCTGAAAAGGAGTGGCGATCCCCAAGTTCCCCATTTTGTCCATGGCTGACCCCAGGGGCTCTTGAAGGGATTGTGTAAGCAATGTGTTTGCCTCTTTTTCAGGAAGGGGTGGATGTTCGCAGAGCCTTGGATCACAGCTCAAAAGTGCTCCAGCATCTACACAAACGAGGCATCTCATGGTGGCCTCTCTTCTCTTCCCCGGGGAAAGGTGCAAAACTCTTCCATCTAGTGCAGTTCTCAGGTGACCAATCTGCTGATGTGACCTGGTTGCTCACCTCTGATCTGTCTCTCCTGGTGTTGCAGGCCAGAATCCTTGCAAAGCCCTCCTCTGCGCCGTGTCAGATCACCACTTGCGACTGTTGCCGGTGGCCTTTTATAGGTAACTCTCAGAAGTGCTTTCCTCTCAAGCTGTTCTTGGGCTTTCCAGGGGCAGTTGGTGGGCCACCATGGGTAATAGAACTCCTTGGGCCTGATCCAGCAGGGCTTTTCTCATGTGTTGAGATGTGGATTTCAAGGAGATCAAGAGGTGTGGAAAACAGTCAGTGCTCCCAGAGAGTTGGGATCTGGGATGGGTGAGGAGTTGGCTGCTACTCCAACTGGGTCAGAAATGGAGGCAGGCAGAAGTCAGGGTCTGAGAACACCCTCCCTGACAGAGAGGAGTTGTTTGGATGGAGGAGCGCAGCTCAGAGCCTGGGGCTTGGCAGGGACTGGCCCTGAGAGGCAACTTGGGACTGAGCCTTGATGGCCCCCTCAAAACACAGGAGCGCAATGAAATCAGAGGCCTGGTGATGCAGGAGGGAAGGTCCCAGAGGCTGACTGCCTGGAGCCCTGGTTTTGGACAGATGCGCAGGTGCATCTTGTCAGAGCAACTTGTTCCAAACGTTTGACTAGTTAGTATTCTTACCTCCCCCCACCCACCAAAAAGACTCCTTTGACCAATGTCGTCTTGAATTTTGAAATAAAACAAGTTGTCAAAAGCCTGAGGGGGACCCTGCCTGCAGTTGGGAGTGTGTGTGCAGGTATCTGGGGTGGTTTGCCTTGTGTCACAAAGTTTGTTTAGTCTGTTAACCTGCGTGTTCTCCTCTAGCCTCCTCTTCACCTCTGACCCAGAACTGCTGATCCAAGAGCCAACATTCCTCCCTGTGGCCACTGCTATGTACACGCAGCTGCTGCAGCTCTTTATGGACGGGGCAACAGCACCAGGCCTGCTGGGCCAGAGAGAACAGAGCCTGCTTACCAGTGAGCCTGTGAGCAAGTTGTTCACTTCTCTTGTAGGGTTCTGGTGTGTTCCCCCCCACCCCCACCCCATCTTCCATGCTTGGTTGTCCATGCAGGGACTATGTGCCAAGCACATTTGACTAGGCCCTGGACAGGGCCCAGCTGCCACGTAGGACCACCTGGGACAGATTCCTGCTCAGTCAGGCAGCCACAGATTCCTGTGCAAGGCTGCAACTGCATATTTGAGTGGCATGGCTGTGTCCACTGGCTTAGCATTCTATGCCTTGGCTGGTTTCAGGGGATGTATAAAACTTCACCTGTAAACAAAAAAACTTGCAGAACTCTGTCTTGAAGTGAGTGTCTCCAATAAAGCTAGTTGCAGGATATCCCAAAGAAGGGGAGCTGTATTTACCTGGAGAGTGGGTTTAAGTTAGGGTTAAAGACTGGAAGGAAGTAGCTCAAAGCAGAATTCAGAATTGGAGAGTGGAGGACAAAGGGCTGGTTCTCCCAGCTGCTCCAACTGGGTGTGATACCTTGCCTCAGGCCAGGAGGCTGACTGAATCCCATCTGTCCCTATGGAACTGCTGCTTAAACTGTGTCTGTTTTTCTCCAGGATGATTTGTTGGTGTTAATTAAAAAATCCCGTGAGTTTCTGCTTGGCGCAATCCCCAGGTGTCCTGCCAGGAGTTCTTCAAACCTCCAGCAGGTAGGCAGAGTCATTGTTTTACCACCTCAAAGCTTCAGCGAGGCTCCCAGGGACTGTCCTGCTGAGCCTCCCTCCATGCAAGTGCACAGAACAAAGACCAGCGGTTGCCCCCTAACCTGACTTCTTGGGATGCCTAAGAGGGCAGTTGCACACATTCAAATTCTGCATTCATTTGGAGAAAATAAATTTGGCAAGAGCTTATTTGGAGAAAAACCTGCATTTGCGATTCTGGAAAAAAGGCACAAATAGATGTGGGGAAAACAAAAGCTAGTGCGGGGCTGAAAAGAGAGGGGCATGCTCCGTGCCTAAGGCCCTTTTAACTGGAGGTAGCAAGACAGTGAACCTGCCCCATGACAGATGTGCTCTCTTGAGCCACAAGCTCCAGTGTACCTTATCTACTCAGCATCTGTCTCCCTGTGCTCTCTAGCCAGCCTCCTCACCATGTTCCTGAGAGATTACAGCACACCACAGTTGTCACAGCGCTGGCAGTAGCCTAACCTGTGGAGGACTGGTACCAGCTTTGTTGGGTTGCTTCAGGGCCATGGGCAGATATTGCTAAGTTCTCTGCCTTGATACCAGACTCTCTCTCTCTCTCTCTCCCCCCCCCCCCTTCTTAGTTACTGGATCTCTGCGGAGAGCTGGACCCAGAGCTCAGAGCTGCCCTTGCAAACTCTGCGGCAGAGAGGGATCTGCTTGATGAAGACCTGCTCCTTTTCTGACCTGGGCAGGGAAACTAGCTCACAGGATGTGGGCTGGGCTTGAGAAGGCCTGGCAGGGCCTGGTTGCCAGGGGCCTCATCTGTCCAAAACACTGTGTAAATAATTTATTACAAGCATAACCATGACTTTTTGTTACAATAAAAATCAGGTTCCATCTCTTCTGTGTCTGCTTCCTTTACAGTTGGCTTTGGGACTTAATTTAAAACGCATGGTCTGGGCTCTGAATGTTTCCATCATCTTTAGAGTAGCAAATCGGACTGCACACCTTTACAACAGGTGTTGTCATCTCAGCCCTTGAGCTTGCTGCCTTTGGAGACATGGTTCACGTGGCTCTGTGTGCCACGGCTGTGGCGTTGGGACACAAGCACACTCAGAGGATCACGCCAATGGAAAGCTTTTTCATGAGCAAGCAGAGGCAACCCCCGCCAAGTCTATTTTTGGAGACTCCATTCAAATGTACACTTCAAACTCCCCCCAGGCTGGACCAGTTCCCCTCCACCTGCATCTCAGGTGGGCTCTTGCTGCACACTGAGTTCTGCTTTCACAGGCTGGCTTTCAGCAGCTCCTCCCAAGGTGTCTGGCGGAGCCTCCTGCCCTGCCTCGGCTGCCTTGGCTTTGTCATGAGTCTGGGTCAGCGGGTGCACCATGGACATGTGGACGTTGAGGTTGTGGGCCTTCTCAAAGCGTTTCCCACACTGGTCGCAGGCAAACTCCAGCTCAGTCTCTGCTTTGTGTTTGGTCATGTGGTACTTCAGGGATGCTCGCTGCCGGCACTGGAAGCCACAGATCTCACACCTGGAGAGGAGGAAAAGCACTGAGTGGGTCTTAAGCCACCTGCCTTACCTCACTGTTGCCAAGAAGGAAGGGGGCTTTGCTGCTTCAAACATAAGGTGCTACTTTCCACTCAAATTGAGGCAGCTGAATCAGGGTGCTTCTCTACACCAAATATATCCTGCCTAATGACCACAGAGCACAAGGCAGCCTACAGTGGGTTCCCAGGCAGTCTATCCAGGTACTGACCAGAAATGGACCTGCTTAGCTTCAGCAAGGTTGCTAGTTCAGGTACTTTCCATCTCTGGCCTGATCTACGCAGCACTTTACAGGCTGAGCTGCTCTTGTATCAAAAAGCATTTGCCTCTGAGTGAAGCTTTAACCACTCAGGAAACCAGCAGAGCAATGCAAGTGGGCTTGGGCGAGGGGGAGATTCCCCCAATAAACAGGACTACAGGTCAACCTTTGCTACAATGGGATTCTATTTTCTCTTAGGGACCGGAATATGCCCTTCTCAGTAACTGGCACTTTTGCAAGAGAGGCTTGATGAAGCCTCTTAACATGGCCACGGTGGTCTATGCTTCAGGACTGGACTACTGTAATAGGCTCTACATGGGACTACCCTATAAGATGGTTCAGAAACTGCAATTAGTGCAGAAGCCGGCAGCCCGGGTGGTTACAGGGGCTAGATGATATAATGACCACTGTTTCAGCAGCTACATTGGCTGCCCATTTGCATCCAGTCCCAATTCAAGGTGCTAATACTAACATTTAAGGACCTCTAGGATTTGGGTCCAGACTATCTGAAAAACTGCCTCCTTCCATACATTCCAGCCTGACCTCTTACATCATCTGAGGGGGCTCCTCTGCAAGTGCCACCTTTGTCCCAACTGAGAGGTGTGGCTGCTCGAGATCAAGCATTCTCTGTAGCTGCACCACAGCTATGAAATTCCCTTCAGGGACTTGAGAACTACTTCCCACAAGGCTTTTCACTGAAGGCTCAAAACATGCCTGTTTTGTCTGGTATTTGATTGCTGAGAGGATATTTGCCCTTTGCCTCTACCACCCTGCTATGGCTTAACTACTTCCCTGGACTCATTTGTTGCCCCAAGGGCTCAACCAGAAGTGTTTGGTTTTACTTTGTTTTGCTTCCATGTTTGTTTTGTTGTTAGAATTAATGTTTTTAATGCTTTGATTTGTTTTTTGGTTTTCTTTTTATCTACTGTGTACATTTATTATGGAGATTTGCAAGCCACATTGGCCATTTACTTCAGCATGGGAAAGGCGGAATATAAACTTCTCAAATAAAAACATCTCTGTGGCTGCTACACTAGCCTGCATTTAGGTGTTTGGCATCTTAGAACTATCAGCTGCCTTCAGTCCATGACAGCAGGTACAACCAAAAGAACAGTCCTGGCTGTTGTTATTCTGCAAGCCGAAATAAGGGCTAGTCCCATGCAATTGTACATTTTTCTCACCTGCGTTTGGCAGGAGCATCATTCCTCAAACTGTCACTCATGTTTGCTTACCACCTCACAATATCTTTGAGACAAGAAATTACACACATTGCTTCCCGCTTAGAGAAGCCCCTTTACTGCTGCATTTACAATTTGGGTAGTCTTTCATATTATATAGAGCAGTACTGGGAAGCGGTATTGTTCCGTTAAAGCCACACAATCTGGACACTGACGGGCAAGAATCAAGGGCACTCACTGGAGAGGTTTTGCGCCTGAGTGGCGCATCTGATGAACCGAGAGGTGTTTGCGTTGTTTAAATGTCTGGCCGCACTCGTCGCAGATGTAGTTCCGCACCTCTGCAATCAGAAAAGCAAATGGGGGGGAGTTTAAACCAGTCGCTGCAGTTCTTCCTACAGTACATACTGTCAAGAAGCAAAGAGAACGGAAGCACAGCTTGATAGCAGAGCAGAGACAGAAACTTGACAAATGGAATTACCCAGGTGACAAACGACCCCACACAAGGCCTGAGTAGCTTCTGTTTCTTCCAGATGTTGACAGGCCAGAACTTTATCCCCATGTGTTAGGGCAGTGTACTTCAACCTGTGGGTTCATTACCACAATGGGGTCATGAAGCCTCTTTTGTGGGGTCACAGTAACCTTTAAAAGCCCACTCCATGACCACCTTTTCCCTCTTTCTGCCCCTAACTCGCCCAGAAGACAAGAGCAAGGGTGGGAGGGGGAGGGGGATCGGTGGTGGGTTCACAGATTCATGTTTTATTTATTGGGGTTATGGCACGAAAAAGCTGAAGACCAACAGTGTGGCTTCTGCCACCTATGAATCTATGAGCTTCACACCCACTGCTGCCTTCCCAGAGGCAGGATTTGGGGCAGGGAAGTGGCCTCTCTTCCATGCAAAGCCACAGCTTTTCCACTGGGAATGCAACATACCTGTGTGGATGAGCTTCACGTGGCGCTGAAGGTACCGGTCAATCATGAACACTTTGTTGCAGCCAGGGTGGGGGCAGGGCCTTTCCCGGACCTCCTCATGGTGCTCCTTGATGTGTTTCTAAAGTCAAGAAGAGGAGGGAGCTTTACACACACAGGCCACTTGCCAAGGCTGTTGGGCTTCCTCCTTGCTCTCTCAGGCCTGTTGGTACCATTGACCAAATGCTTCAGAGCTCTGTGCAAGAGCACAGGTGAGATTTGCAGCCAGGCTGTCTTCTCCCTTCCTGCAGCCAGTCCACTTGGTCAGCTTTAACTTGGAAGGTTTGGTACCTGACCTGATGTGTTTGCCTTTTTGTATTTGTCAATATGATTCTAAGCTCCTGCTGCTTTTTTTTTTTAAATCTAAGTACAGTCCTTAGAAAATAACAATAGAGCAAAGAAGGAAGAAGTTGCTTTGCTGTAATTAGTCTGCAATCAAACATGGATCTTAAGTTACAAGCCTGGTTTTTGTTTTGTCAGCTAGTAGTGGGGGAGACAAAACAGTATTCTGTATTGTATTGGCAACCTTCAGTCTCGAAAGACTATGGTATCGCGCTCTGAAAGGTGGTTCTGGCACAGCGTCTAGTGTGGCTGAAAAGGCCAATCCAGGAGTGACAATCCCTTCCACACCGGGAGCAAGTGCAGTCTGTCCCTGGTCTGTCTCCCTGGCTATGGGCCTTCCTTCTTTGCCTCTTAGCCTCAGACTGCTGGCAAAGTGTCTCTTCACACTGGGAAAGGCCATGCTGCACAGCCTGCCTCCAAGCGGGCCGCTCAGAGGCCAGGGTTTCCCACTTGTTGAGGTCCATCCCTAAGGCCTTCAGATCCCTCTTGCAGATGTCCTTGTATCGAAGCTGTGGTCTACCTGTAGGGCGCTTTCCTTGCACGAGTTCTCCATAGAGGAGATCCAGACAAAAACAGTGCTGCTGTTAATAATTCAGGTCTTTTAATTAGTTAGTTGTCGGGCTTTGGTGGGTTTAACTTTTAAATTTATGTATTTGTCTTGTAAGTAAATGAACATGGCAACAATTGTTGGAAGGAAATGCTGCGTTTGGTACTTGTCCTGTCCTATTTCTGCTACAGCCAGGGCAGTACCGCAGCGCATAGCAGGCAGCAATGCCCTGGCATCTGCCCACCTATTAGCGTCATCTTGCAAGGTCTTTCTCTGCACCTCCACCTTCTGAGCTCGTTTGCAGGGAGATGTACACAGGAGGGCCTTCTCTGTGGTGGCATCCAGAATGCAGAACTCCCTTGCCCCAAGAGATGTGCTTGTTCCCTTCCCTACCAACCTTCCACCATCATCTGACGACGCTTCTTAACCTCCTTATTTTGTCATTTTATTTAATTACTCTGTGCTAAGTGATATTATTATTTACAGCAGGCCCCTTGAGAACTTTCTTGAGAACTGGAAAAGTGGAATATGAATCTCCCAAGAAGAAAACAGATTCTTGGCCATACCTTCATTCCATCTGCCCCTCTGTACACAGCGGTGCAGCCCTGATAAGGACACTTGTAAATGGTTGGCAACTCTTCCCTGGAAGACAAAGAGGGAGCAGTCAGTGAGAAGCCACAGTGCCATTCTTCCACAAAGCTTCATCCCTGGACATTCTGGCATGTCACCTCTCGCATTTTATCTTCTTCTTCCAGCCAGGCTTGGGACCCGGCTTCTTCCTTATTTTGGGCTCATCTGCCTTCTTCGCTTCCTTGCTTTCTGTTTTTCGGTTGTTGGATACCCTAATGGGGAAAAAAACAGGGAGTGTGGCATTGTTACTGCCTCTCTGTCATGGTTCTAAACACTACCACAAGCCACGTGTCACTAGCGGAGGATAGAAAAATGCACCACCTTCACCAGCTGCAGCACAGTGGCTGTCCAATAGGAGCAGAGCCTTCTTTGGTAGTGTTACTGGCCTTATGAAAGTGCTCTCCCAGGGAAGGCTCAAGGGAACCCCCCCACCCCATATTGTGGTGATTTAGGAACCAAGTAAAGCCATGACCTTTTCAGAGGACTCTTGGGCTTGTCTGCACCGACTAGCTGTGTTCTTATGAATTCTGCCGGCTGGGGATTTTGGTCAAGCTGATTTAATTCCTGCAGGCCTGCTACTATATCTTTATTACTGTCAGACCGATGTTGTGCTAAATTTTTGTTTATATGAGAAAAGTGGGATACTGTACAGTAAATGGCTTTAAAAATAAATAACAAAAATAGCAGAGATGAGCCTCAGGCTCTCAGCTCTTGACGAAACCATCAAGAGCGTGAGAGAGAGACTTCAGCCTTTATTGCTCAGGCAGAAATGTGGGAAATAAACGTAGTAAGTAAATACAACCATTATGGGGGAGAGAGATGTTAACACTTGCAAGTAGGGGGAGGGGTAACGGGGTCTTGACAACAGGTTTTTGCCCCTAGAGTAGTGGTTCCCAAACCTTTTAGCACCAGGACCCACTTTTTAAAATAAGACTCTATTGGAATCCACCTAGGTTTATCAGACTTTTTAAAAAAGGAGATCTAGAAAAAAATAATTGTTTGCTTGCTTATGAGTAATACTGACCAGAAAAAGTTCCTCAAACTTTATCTTTATTTACACATGCTTACAAACTGCAGGAGCTCAGCTCCTTGCAGGGCAGTAGGCAGGTAATGTATCTGAAGTCTTATCTGAATGCCTCAGGGCTTAAGGCAATTATCAGATCTTTCCATCAGCCTTGGATCCTGACCAGTTGATCCTGACCCACAGGGTGGGAAGCACTGCCCTAGAGGCGAGGAGACATTAAACTCCTATAAGAGAAAGCTGAGCACTCTGGTCTTGCTCTGGGCCTCCAAGAGAATCACATATGAAAAAAACCCAAAAGGAAAGGACTTACTTCCGCTCTGGGTAAGGCTCAAAGGAATCGTCTGAAGACCGTGTTCTTTTGTCGTTCTCGTCATCGCTGGAGGAGTCTCTGCAAAAGTAGACAGACCTGTTTATTCATAAACAGGAGGCAAGCAAGATTTTGCTTAGCATCAACATGGTGACAGGAGGAGCGCTTTGATTTCCACTATAAATCTGGTAGTTAACCAGGCTCCGCCTTCCTTGACCTAGTGCCCTGAATTCAAGGAACAAACTCCATTTCCTTGAAAAGCTGCAGTTGACAGTAAATCCAAAAAACACAGTGTCAAGAAAATTATGCCATGAAACAAGCAAAGCTTCTAGCCCTCATGAATGTCAGTTTTAAAACTAAAAAGCTGAGGATGGTGCCTGCAAAAGTCTCCAGAGGGCAAGACCACCACATAAGGGGTCTATGTACCCCCAACTATCTATTGCTGGTTAAAAGTCATACCCTCCACATGGCATTGTTTGGAACTACTGCCACTGGCATCAGATGGCAGCAGAATTTGCATATGCCTAAAGTCCAGCCCATTGGAGAAATATACCAGATTCAAGCAAAAACCCCAAATGCATCACTAACTCATGTTACATGTTTTTCAGAATTTAAGATCTGGGTACCCTAGACCACAGAATGTTGATTTTGAAGCTGCATTCATTGAAGGTGGCCTACAGATGAGGTTTTACTAGAAGTCAACACCTACAAGGTAACACAGTATCTTGGCTGTAGCCACCCAGTCTGCAGGCCAACAGCCATTTCCTTCATAATAGCAGCCAAACAAGCCTGGCCTCATTGCTCTGCAGTCACACACACATTCAATGGGCTCTGGATCTGCTTGCCAGAGTCCCTGTCAGGTTCTGAGGGAGCCCTGACCAGAGGAAACAGGGCTGGGTGCCCATTCTTTGCAAGGACACTCAGATGCCCACAGGCTCTGCAGCTGGAAGAGCACTGTGAGCTTGTACTCAAAGCTACCAAAGAATCTATGTGCTGGCCACAGGTTCAACCCACCCGCCAAGCATCTCCAGTGACTAAACCCCTTCTGTGACTTCCCCCTATGTTAATTTTCATGCTCGCAAAGATGACATTTCAAACCCACTCTTCTCTCACCCCTCAGAAAGGTCACTGAACTCGTCTTTTACCCGCTCATCCGAGGCTGAAGACAGAACCGGCTTTTCACTCAATTGTCCTAGGGAAATGGACAACAAGGTACTTTACAAAGAACAGAGAGACACAATAAAGCAGAGCCACAGTCATTGCAGAAAAGTCCTGAGGCACTTTCATAACTAGTTATCTTAGCAGAGGTTTGCTTCTGTGGGAGAAGGCGATGGGTATCTGGGTATGCTGGTGGAGGAAATCTAAGCAGAGGAAAAATCTCATTGACATGGTGCAAAGTAACAGGCTTGCAAAGGACACACCCTGAGAACTGGGCATCCTGAGAACTTAAAAAGCCAACCCCATGGAATTGTTAATCCCAAAAGGGTTTGAGCAGATGTCAGAACTTTCCCTGCAAAACTAGAAGCTGGTGGTGGGTAGGTGTGTGTGTGTTTAAAGGGCAGAGCATGTAAAGAACCCTTTCCTTATTAGTGCCTTGGAGCAAGAGCAAGAGCAGTGAGGTGGGTTTCCTAGAACAGTCTGAATGGGAAACTTTTCTAGTGCCCTAAATTAAGTAAGGCCCCCCTCTAAGCATGTCTGACTCATATTTTTATACAAAACCACAGAAGTAGAGCAGGTTCATTTTGCATGCTGCAGAAATAGCTCAAAAGCTTTCAGAGAGTATATGAACTGAAACACTTTATTACAGAAAAAATATCAAAGTGCATCTGATGTACATCTCACACCTTTACATAAAAATAATTTTTATTGGAATACTCAAAAATATTTTCAGACATCAAAGAATCTTACATCACTTTAATTGCTAATCCATTTATCTCATTTTAAGTTTTTTGTGGAATACAGTCCATGTCATCAGATCAATGAAGTGAAATCCCCAGTGAGCATTTGTGGGGGCAGGAAAAATGGGGGGAAGTCATTAGAAGGTTGGGGGGGGGTCAGAAAATCATGTCAATGACCATGATTATGTTAAATACAGCAACAACTCACAACAGTAGACAAAAAGAGTTGCCCTGGCTACCTCAGCATCACTAGGGACTGAGCTGAGAGTTGCTTGGCATTCATCCATTGCTGCCTTTCACATAATTGTGATCATGGACTCTGACTCCCAATTTTGAAAACTTAGTGATTTTTTCACTATACTGTACTACATGTGCACTTGTTCTCCACTGGCAGCATGTAAACATATGTAGAACATTTCATGCTACCAATGAAATATAGTCCATAAATGTTTCTGCTGAAAGAACATGGTAGTCATTGCAGTGCCACAAGAATCTCTGTTGTGTTTTGTTGCAACAGACAGTACTCCTCCAGGCGACTTACAGATGCAGCTACTCAACAGCATTCAGCTCCTTGTGTAGTTTAAATTTTATGGGGGGGGGAAACAAAACCACTGGAAAAAAATGGTATACATCTTCATCCTCCCACCTACGATCCAGACAAGCCTCTTACCTGGACTCCCGTTCAGCGGGCAGGCTGACTGCGGCAGGCTTTCCTCCTGCAACGGAACTTCCACGGCTGACAAGGAAGGCAGGTCCTGGCTCTGCGACCCCTCATGTTCTGTGCCTGACGCAGGCAAGGTTGCCTCGGGGCTGGCTGGCTGCTGGCTGGCTGCTGCCTGGGTTGTGCTGTGCTGGGACTCTGGCAGGGCACCAGCAACCTCGGCGTTGTTGGCATCCATCCCATTGCCAGTCACGTGCCAAGCGGAACCTTTCTTCAGCTCCCACTTGACAGACAAGGCATTGTCAACCAGCAAAGTGCTTAAGTCCGAGTCTGTGCTCATGATGTAGTCATGGCCCCCTCCGCAGCCCCAGACGGCTCGGATGATCCCACAATACTCGGAGGTCAGCAGGCTCTGCAGGCTTGGCGCCACCTGGCAGCTCTCGGCATGGTTGTGGGCCCATCGCACCAGGCTGTGGAGGCACTGGGGGCTGGAAGTGATCAGGTCTGCTGTTCACAGGGAGAGACCAAGAAGAGGAGGACCGAGCCAGCAGTTACACTGTTGCATCTGGGCAGCTCCCCCCAGCCAGTCTGCCATATCACAAAGGACATCAGTCCACACATCTTGCATTGCACACAGCTACCTTAGCACCACCCCTATAAATATGCCTTGCCAGGCATGGAGCACCAAACCCACCCTGGTCACAACAAGCCTTGTAGGACAGCAGCATAGAAGAAACGACAACAGCAGCAAGGGCCAGCAACACATTGTGACCTCTCTCTGCACCGAGCGCAATGTCCAGAACAGCCAGAATAATTCCACTTACCCAAACAGGGAGCACCTCCTTTGTCGGCAGGCAGAGGCTGGACAGCATTATTCCTGCAGGCAGAAGAGGAGCCAGCACAAATCAGTCGCCTCTCACAGACCTAGGCACAGCATACGCTGAGCTAAAAGCAGTAGTTGTGCTACCTAAAACAGAGCTGGCTGTTTTCACTGTTTGGCATGACAGCCCTCCCAGGAGCTGGAAGCCTGTGCACAAATCAGACCATGCAAGTCACAAGCTTCATCCCACAGACTAAGTCTGCACTATGCGAGGAAGTCCCTCCTTTAATCTGTCCTCCATCTCCCATCAGTCAGTTTCATGGGATGCAAGAGGAGAAGAAAAACTCTGTCTCCACCGTGCCTGATTTTGTAAGTCTCAGTCTTGCCCTCCTGAGTCATATTTTTTCCAAATTCAAAAGGCCTCCCCCACACATTAGTCTCTCCTCCCAGGAAAGTACTCCAGCCACCCCCATCGCCTGCCTATTTCTGCACCCCCCCCCCATTCTAAGACTGAATGTTAGCAAAGCATTTCACAGGCAAACGCTCCTCATTGAGCAGCCCTGAAACTCAAGAAGCTGTGCAACCTACTTTCCTCTCGCCTTGATGTGACCAACAGGGGAGACGTTCACCTTCTGGATGAAGGCCTTGAGGATACTGCGGCACTTGTAGAACTGTGCGTGGCACTTCTTGCAGACAAACTGGGGGAGGGCAGGGTCTTGCCGGACAGCCACTCCAACGAGGCGCTGGAAGTCCATGAAGAAGACCTGGTCCAGGCGACGCTGCTTCTCAGAGCTCTCGCCTATCACGGGGACCTTCCCAAAAGCATTCCTCAGGCTCCGCAAGGAGAACTTCCCATGGCAGAGCCGGCAGTGGCCTGTGCTCACAGCCCGGCCGATTTCTGCGGGGGCTGCAGTGAAAGAGAAGAAGTCAGGCTAGATGAGCTCCTGCAGAGCCACAGAAGAGCCCTGGGCATGCCAAGGAAACAGGAGGAGGCCTGGGTTATGGGATGGGACACACCCACCCAACTGCAGGCCAAACTGATCCCCAAGTGGTATTCTTAGGCAACACCTGAGAAACACCACATGGCAAAAGTGTTTCATCACCTGCTGCATCCTTCTGGACCACAGGTCAAATTTAAACCATCAATCCTCTACATCAGGGGTGACCAAACCCCAGCCCGGGAGCCACTTGTGGCCCTCAGGGACTCCCAATCCGGCCCACGGGGAGCCCTCAGTCTCCAATGAGCCTCTGGCCCTCCAGAGACTTGCTGGAGCCCGTGCTGGCCCGATGCAACTGCTCTCAGTGTGAGGACGATTGTTCAACCTGTCACCTGAGCTGTGGGACAAGGGCTCCCTCCACTATTTGGTGTTTCATGTCCGTAATGCAGCAGTGGCAGCTGACCTTGCTTTGTGCAAGGCCTTTTATAGGCCATGAGCTACTGCAAGACCTTCATTCATACATATAAGTTCTATCTTTAATATATTCATTTATGTAAATTTATTCAAATTTTAAATGTAAATTCTTTTTTTCTCGGCCCCCAACACAGTATCAGAAAGATGATGTGGCCCTCCTGCCAAAATGTTTGGACACCCTTGCTCTACATCAATGTTTCTCAACCAGTGGTATGGATACCACCAATGGTACTTGAAGTGGTGACTGGTGGCATATGCAGGACCCCTAGACCCCTGCTGCCTGGCAGCCATACCAGTAACACAACACCACAAACAGCAGTAGGAGGCTTGGCTTAGCAGGCAGAGCTCCAAAGCGTGCTTTTTGCATGCCTGAAAAAAGTCCTCCTGTCCAACCTGAGCCTCTTACTGGTGTTTGTCAAGTTGTGTCTGGCCTCACAATCCAGAAGTAACTGCCGATGATATCATCACCAGATACTTCCAGTGGTAGTTACAATAGATGTACCATGCAAAGTGGTATGGCGGGGGACAAACATTGAGAAATGCTGCTCTGCATCCTTCAATTTGAAGTGTTCCCTCATCTGTGATCACACCATTTTAAAGCCTGGATTCTACATGAGAAAAAAGGTTTCAACCATCCAAATGAATAAAATTTTTTTAAACCAAGCTTTAGCCTTTATAAGCACAAAGCAGGCCTGACAATTCAGTTTTTCCTCAATGTGGAAAGAATACTCTCTCCGGTCCAGTTAGAATCCACAAAGTGCTGTTTCAGAATTTGTGATGACCCTCCTGCTACTGGAGCCTGCTGCTCCTTCTAAAGCCTGAGCAGAGGTGGGTCTGGCTGTAGAATGGCAGGTCTATGTGCAAGATGCCCAGTTGGGCTTCTGTGAAAACAAGCAGGAGATCTACTACAAGGTGATGGTCAAGGATGTGAGAAGTGTTTCCAACAGAAACAAGTCATCTTCTTGTATATCCACCCCATACGGCAGTACAAATCCGTCACTTTACAGCCTCTCCAACATGGCACAGAATATTTTTTAATGAATATGATGCAACTTAAGAGAAGATAAATACCACCTAAGTACGAATTAAAAGGAGTTCTCTCTCATCTGAGCAGACAATGACTGAAAAGACTTTTTGTGCCAAAAAGCATTTCAATCATGAGCTGAAATTTCATCACCCTGCTCCTTTGCCCCTATCATTTTTAAGCCCACAAAAAAAGCTGCAAGCAGAAGAAAAAAGTTGGAAGGAGGGTTTGCAGTCAGCATTTTGAGCAAGAGAAGAGGCCTGAGCCTCTGATCTCTAACAGCTGGTTGTGAAAGGAAAGGCAAGACTCGGAAGACCTGAACCCACTGAGGTCTGATCACAGTGAGGCAGCTCTGAGTTGGGAATGGTGCACCTGGAACAAAAACATCTGAGTCTGTACAACTCTTTTTCTTTCCAAGATTCAAAGCCAGTTATTTTAGTGGAATTAAAGAACAATGGGTGTGTAGTTCAAAAAGAATGAAGAGAGATGGAGACAGAATTAATTTGCTCTGCCCACTCTTGCCAAATGTAGAGTGCAATGTTTTGGAAACAATTACTTGTGGAGTGGCAAATGAAATTTGGGGTGAAAAGGTGCAGCAGCTAATGTTGCGGGGGTTGGTAGGAGAACACATAATTTGCCTCTAAAGCAGTCCATCCCCTTGGTTCATTATTTAAAGCAATTAAAACAGTAGCAAATGAAAAGCTGCAAATAGTACACTTTTGGATTTTGTACCCCCAATTTGTCACTCATAATCATTCACAGAAGGTGGCCCTGTGTCATCCAGGATGTCTTCCCCGCGCATCAATTTAAGACAAAACTTCTGCCACTTTAGAGAAAACACTCTCTAAAAGCTGGATTGGAAGAGTCTGAAATTCTGAAGAGTTGCAGTTCTGAAGAATTATCATTTTAAATGCCACAACATGACTAACCAAGTTAGTGGAAGTGGTTTCCATGGCCTAGCAGGGTGAGCATGGAAGCATTTTTGAACTTCTTCCAACATGGCATTCTCTTCCAGGGAGCTGCACAGTTTCTAGAGGTTCTGCCTTTTGAAGGTTCTGGTTTGGTTTCACTTTACTCCAAATCAGGACTCAGCACTCCTGAGAAGCAGGGCTTCAAGGAGGCCAGGCACAAACCAGAGATGGTCTTCTGCTTCCATGAGAGAACCATGGGAGACTGAAAGAGTCTGACTTTTTTCTTTTCTTTTTTCTGGAGGGATTTGATCTCTCCAGAAAGAGAGGGCCATGACTCAGCATGACAACACTGCTTGGCATGCAGAAGGAGAGCTGAGAAAAACCCTCCTTGTCCATCAGAGTCACAAGTTGAACAGGACCAGAAAAAGATCACAATCAGACCTCAGTGGGTCAGGGCAGGGCTGCTGCCATCACCCTTGTATTTGGAGACAAACAGAAGCCAGAGTCCCAGAGGCCAATCCCACCAAAGGCTTGGGCTTTGGACAACCCCCCAATTTTCCCAGGTCTCCCACTCACATGCCTGCTTTCCCTAGGCACAATGCACCCTCTACTCTCTGCCTGGCTTTTGCTTTCCCTTCTTTTATCAGAATCAGGTAACTGCTCTGCCCCTCCTGTCCTTCCAATTGGCCTAGAAGGAGACAACCAGCAGCAGCCTTCTTGCCTGCTGGCCTCTGGTAGGGGGTCCTATGCTGCAGACTGGTGTCCGAGGAGGGCCCCTGCTCTAGTCAAGTTGGAGACTACTGGGGTGGTCTTGTCAGCAAGATAGGACAAGTGTGATTCTGAATAAGGCAACTCAGGACTCTGACTGCAGGCCCCCCTGGTTCTCTCCAAAGGGGGCTCTTGGACCCACACTCCTTGCATACCCAGTAGGACATTTTCCCTCTCCTGTAGCCTGGCATCTCCTGGAAGGCCCAGCTCAAGTCACATGACCAGTGCCTCAGGTTGAAGCTTAACAGTGGCCTCCTTGCTTTGCTGGCAAAACCAGCCTCCACAACAGCACTGCTGGAGGTCCTTCTCCTCCCTTACCAGAGGAAGCCACCTGGTTCTTGAACCCAGCGCAGAGTGTGGCCCTTGCCTCCATGGGCAGAGTTGGGCCTGGCTCCATTTGGCAGAGTTTGGCTCCATTAAACACTGAGCACAGCAAGGGAAGCAGGAACCAGCTCCCTCCAGTCTGCTGCTCGCTTTGAGGGCTGGATCTGCAACTCCCCACAGCAGCTAGACAAGCCACAAGTTGCACTTCCTGGTTTGGAAGAGGCAGGGCTCACTCCGCCGCCCCCCCATTCCAGCAGCCTCCAGAGATTAGGTCAGCTTTGCAGTCTTATCAGCCAATCACAGGCCTTGTTTTCCCCAGGCCTTGCCCATTGCCAGCACCCAGCTCCTCTCCCCCAGGCACCTGAACAGGAGTCTTTCCAAGTCTAGCTGAAAGGGAATGTTTATGTTTTAAAAGAGACACTTACACGGGAAATAAGGGAAAGTTTGGCCTAGAAAACATCCTCCCTTCCCAGGCTCCAAGTTCAATTCTTCCTTCTGGCCTGCACATGGCTCTTTCCTAAGCACTGATCTCGCATTTCTAGGAACACTGCAGAGTGAAACAGGTATCTGGAACTTTATGAACGCATGGCATTGCCTTCTCTTGAGTGAGATGGGCCGACCACCAAGTTCGGTTCTGTAGCTACTGGCTGGCAGCAGCTATCCAGCATTTTGAACAGGAATCTGGAGATGCCCATAATTCGAACTTGGGACCTTTTACAGGCAGAGCTACAGCCACTCCTATAGTCTCCTTTTGCACCTTCAAAGTCTGTTTTGCTCACCAGCCCATGCGGGTTCACCCAAAACATGGGCCTGGCTGAGACAGTTTGGACCAGACTGCCTCAGTAGCTCCTTCCAACTTCACATAGCTATCAGTGTGTTTGGCCTGTTTCACAAAACCTTTCAGGAATTTGGGAAAGGGAAAAAGAAATTTGGGAAATTTCATTTGGGCAGGTTTCTCTAACAAGATGTATTTTGTGGTAGTTGGCAATAAGAGGAGGGAAAATCAGCCATCTGATCTAGGTCCAAGAGTTAAGGCCACCAGACAGTCCAACATATGGTACCCAAGTGGACTGAGGTGGTAGCAAAGACACCTGAGAGTTCAAAGCAGCTGCAGCCCACAACACGCATGTTGGCACAAGTCAAAGGAATTGGTCCCAGGGAGATGACAAATCATGCCAATAAATATAGGGCCTGATGGTGTCCATCCACATACCTAACAGCCCAGGGTCCTAAGTTCAGACATTACATAAGCAGACTCTAGGGACCTGCAGTGGATGAATCCTCTGAGAGACATTGTGTGACAAAGTTATCTTAAATTCTGGGGTCTCCAGAAGAACTCTTGGTGTTCAGTTGTGCAAGGTGGGAGATGTTCTTCCAAGGAGAAAGAAAAGGGCATTTTGATGTTCACTGGCACCAGGAAGTTAGTTCCCTGGTGCTGGAGGGGCAATCCTTTTTTGCTTCATCCTCATGAATTCAAGCAGCACTCTGGGATGAAAGATCCAGAGCACCAGGCATCTACTTCCTACTGTAACAAACCAGCACCCCGTGCCACTGCACCCCAGCAACTGGTTTTCAGAGGTAGAATGCCTCAGAACTTGGAAGTTCCCTTTCCCCACAAGAGCAAACAGCCACTGGAAGGAGCCAATCCCTCCTCCTTGACCTTCTCGAATCCCTTTTCCATGCCAATGGCCATAATGAGGTGGCCACAACTTCCATCCACGAGTTATGCACCCTGTGAAGGAGACCCATCTACCCAGCACCAGCAATGGCCCTGGAGCTGCAGAGAGGGAACACAAGGGTGGGGACAGGCAAGTCTCCATGCAGAGCAGCAAATCTGGGAATTAATTAACAGGGATTCTGCCAAGGACGTGGCACCCAAGCACACCTGTGGGCAGCACCAGCAAAGCAAGCAGTGGCAACAAGGCGCCCCACTGAGCACCCCAGCATCCTCTGCAAATGGTACAGGTGTAACTCCCCAACATACACAGGACAGTTGCTGGAGGGGTGGCAAAAGATTTTGGGTCAGCCCTAAAGGGGCTAGTGATCAAGAACTAGTGATCTGGTTGGATCCACTTGAATGGAATCTGAAACTACCCATGGAGGGTAAGGAAGCCCTGGATTGCCCTGGAATCAACATCACAGAAGAAGGGTGAGATTTCAGGTGACACCTGAGGGGGGCTACCCAGTGATGAGGAAAGGAACTCTGCACATGCTCTATTCCACCAGCTCCCCCCTAGCATCGGAAGCTGACTGACAGTGCCAGCGCTTGGCGAGGCTCGGAACAAGTTGAGCCGGGAGCGGCGGGTCAAGGGCAGCCGCTTGGAGGCGCAGCAAACTGGGTGGCGGAGCCGGAAGGGGAACGGCTAGCCGTGCGGGTCCCCTCGGCTAGCGGCCTCCGCCTCTGCCCGCTGAGTACGGCCCCGGTGCCAGGGCGCTGCCAGGGCGCACGCACATTTCCTGCCCGGGCTGGGAGCCCGATCCTATGTATGTCTACTCAGAAGTCAGCACCGTTATAGTCAATGAGGCTTACTCCCAGGAAAGTGTGATAGGATTGCAGCCTTAAAGCCCAATCCTATACATGTCTGCTCAGAAGTCAGTCCCATTATAGTCAATGGGACTTACTCCCTGGAAAAAGTGGATAGAACTGCAGCCTGAGAGCCAATCCTACGCATGCCTACTCAGAAGTAAACCCCATTATAGTCAACGGGGCTTACTCCCAGGAAAGAGTGACAGGACTGCAGGCTGACAGCCCAATCCTAGCCACACTTTCCTGGGAGTAAGCCCCGTTGACTCAGTCTACTTCTGAGTAGGCATGCATAGGATTGGGCTGTGACTTCCGAGGAGCGCGCAGCGGATCGGGCGCCTTCCCCCCATCCCGCGCCTCCGCTCACCCGCTGCTGCTGCGTTGCCGGCTCCCGGGGCGGCCCAGCGCTCGGGCGGCGGCTGTAGCTGCGGGTCCCCCGGCGCGCTCTCCTCCTGCTCCCGGGCGAGCGCCACGGCGGCGCGGCCGCGGCGGGCCCGGGCGGAGGCGTCCCGCTTGGAGGCGCCCACTTGCGCCAAGGGCGAGCTTGGAGACGCGCTGCCCGCAGGGAGGAACCGGCCGTGCCGATCGCGCTTCATCGCCGCCGCGCCCCGGCCCCGCTGGCTGGCTGGCTGGCCCGCTCGCCCACCCGGCCAGGCTCTCCGCCGGTCCCCGTTGCCGTGCCTCGGCTCGGCACCGCACGCAGCGCCCCTGGCGGACGGAGGAGCGGCGCCCGCCCAGCCTCGCCTCGCCGGCGCGCAAGAGCTCCGCCCGCACAGCAGGCGCAGGAGTCCGACGGCGCGCCCTGCCACAGCGCAGCTCGAGCCCGGGTGGAAGAAGGCGCGATGCCCGGCCGGTCAGCCAGCCAGCCCTCGCGCGGGCGGCTCGGGGACGGGCAGCGAGCGCTCAGCCGCCTTCGCCTCCGGGAGCCGCGCATCGCTGGAGCGCAGCCAAACAGCCCAATCCTATCCACACTTTTCTGGGGGTAAGCCCCGCTGACGCTAATGGGACATATTTCTGCGTAGATATGCATAGGATTGGGCTGGGAGGCTGCAATCCTGGGAGGCTGCAAATCCTGACACGTTTCCGGTCCCGTTGACTATAGTGGGAGTTTCTTCTGAGTAGACATGCATAGGATTGGGCACAGGCTGCAATCCTATCCACACTTACCTGGGAGTAAGCCCCATTGACTATGATGGGACTTACTTCTGAGTAGACACGCGTAGGATTGGGCTCAAAGTCCCCTGCATGGGCGCTGAAGTCGATGCCAACTCACCAAACCCTGCAGTGGGGTTGACTTGAGGACTGCACAATCTTATGCATGTCTGTTCAGAAGTATATGCCATTATAGTCATTGGGGCTTACTCCCAGGTAAGTGTGGATAGGATTGCAACCTGATGCCTGGAACAAGAGGACAGACAGAGCTCTGCCTGGAGGGGCTCCCAATCACAAATCCATAGCACAGGAAGAAGCCAGGACCTTGGGACATCAGAGGGCATAAAATCCGCCCTAACAAAGCAGAATGTAACAGTAAAATGATGCATGGGGGGTGCATTGACAATCTCCCTTGGGAGGGTCTTAGGGTCCCAACCCTGTCCAACATTCCAGCATCTGTGCAGCTGCAATGCAGCCCCAAAGTAAGGAAACAAACATTCCCTCACCTTGAGAAGGCCTCACTGACTGCCTCCCCACTGTAGGATGCAGTGCATGCCCCATTGGCATGGCTACATCAGCACTGGAAAGTTGGATAGAAGTGGGCTCTTCCAAAGCTGTGGAACTCCCAATAAAAACAGGGGCATTCTGCTTCTGCACATCTGTGGGGCTGTGGGTGGCCTTCATGAGAGACACCAATAGTGTCTCTCTGCAGTGCGGCGTAGCTGAATGTGTGTGACTGACATACACTGATGCATCCACATCCCACCTAGGTCCCTCCCATGTCCTCACCCCACCCAAGAGGTTGTGCCTGCTGTAGCTAAGTTGGTGACAGAGGTATAGCACTGGTGTCCATGGCACATTTGTTGGCAGAACTGGAGGAGCTACAGTTGCAAGACAGCCAGAGTTGAAAGGCATTAGCCAACTTCTAGGCCTTAGGCAGACATTTCAGAAGTAAAGGACCCACCCTGACTTGCATCTTTTCTTGTATTTCAAGATCTATGAGTCATTCTCTCTCCCAGCTTGCTGTTTATGGTCACAACAATCATGTGAGGTTGGCATTGCTAGGGGGTGCAAGCGGTGCAGGCCACACCGCGTGATGCGCACAGGGGGGTGGCACCACTATTGGCCAAAATTTTAAAAATCTTGGTATTTTTGAATAACATCATCATGTTATATTCATTCAATGCATAATTTCATGCAGAATGCACTGAAACAAACTGTGTTGAAATTTCTACTCTCTCAAAAATTATAGCCAAAAACCAGTGGGGGTAGGGCAATGGTGCATCACCACACCCACTGCCTGGGGTGTTGCCCTGCCGACTGCATGGGGGGGGGTGATGCGCTGGCCTCCCTTAACGGGTGATGCAAACCCTAATGATGCCATTGCCTGGGACTGAGATGGTGTGGGCCTGAGAGTCCAATCCTATCCACACTTTCCTCAGAGTAAGCCCTACTGAATGCAATGAGACTTACTTCTGAGTAGACAAGCATAGGCTTGTAATCTGAGAGTGTTACACTCTGGATTATTTCTGTCACCAGGGTTATACCCTATCAGCATCATGGGTGAGCCGAGATTCAAACCAGGCTTCCTCTCTGGCCATCGGCTGGCCTTTGGACATTAGTCTAGTCACAACCCCACCTTGGCTGCCCAAGTGGCATCCATCTAGGCACTGGACAAAGAGCCTGGGACCTGCTCACCTTATCAAGGGGGTTGCATCTGGCTGTCTTTCCTTTAAAAAGGGAAAGAGGGGGGACCAGGGAAACTATAGGCCAGTCAGCCTAACATCTATACCGGGTAAGATGGTGGAATATCTCATCAAAGATAGAATATCAAAACACATAGACGAACAGGAGAATCAGCATGGCTTCTGTAAGGGTAAGTCTTCCCTCACAAACCTTTTAGAATTCTTTGAAAAGGTCAACAGGCATGTGGATGCGGGAGAACCCGTGGACATTATATATCTGAATTTTCAGAAGGCGTTCGACACGGTCCCTCACCAAAGGCTACTGAAAAAACTCCACAGTCAGGGAATTAGAGGACAGGTCCTCTCATGGATTGAGAACTGGTTGAAGACCAGGAAACGAGAGTGGGTGTCAATGGGCAATTTTCACAATGGAGAGAAGTGAAAAGCGGTATGCCCCAAGGATCTGTCCTGGGACCCGTGCTCTTCAACCTCTTCATAAATGACCTGGAGACAGGGTTGAGCAGTGAGGTGGCAAAGTTTGCAGACGACACCAAACTTTTCCAAACTTGTGGTGAAGACCAGAAGTGATTGTGAGGAGCTCCAGAAGGATCTCTCCAGACTGGCAGAATGGGCAGCAAAATGGCAGATGCGCTTCATTGTCAGTAAGTGTAAGGTCATGCGCATTGGGGCAAAAAATCAAAACTTTACATATAGGCTGATGGGTTCTGAGCTATCTGTGACAGATCAGAAGAGAGATCTTGGGGTGGTGGTGGACAGGTCGATGAAACTGTCGACCCAATGTGCAGTGGCAGTAAAGAAGGCCAATTCTATGCTTGGGATCATTAGAAAAGGTACTGAGAACAAAATGGCTAATATTATAATGCCGTTGTACAAATCGATGGTAAGGCCACACCTGGAGTATTGTGTCCAGTTCTGGTCGCCGCATCTCAAAAAAGACATAGTGGAAATGGAAAAGGTGCAAAAGAGAGCGACTAAGATGATTACGGGGCTGGGGCACCTTCCTTATGAGGAAAGGCTACGGCGTTTGGGCCTCTTCAGCCTAGAAAAGAGGCGCCTGAGGGGGGGTATGACTGAGACATACAAAATTATGCAGGGGATAGACAGAGTGGATAGAGAGATGCTCTTTACACTCTCACATAATACCAGAACCAGGGGACATCCACTAAAATTGAGTGTTGGGAGAGTTAGGACAGACAAAAGGAAATATTTCTTTACTCAACGTGTGGTTGGTCTGTGGAACTCCTTGCCACAGAATGTGGTGATGGCATCTGGCCTGGACGCCTTTAAAAGGGGATTGGACAAGTTTCTGGAGGAAAAATCCATTACAGGTTACAAGCCATGATGTGTATATGCACTCTCCTGATTTTAGAAATTGAGACATACAGAATTATGCAGGGAATGGACAGAGTGGATAGGGAGATGCTCTTTACACTCTCACATAATACCAGAACCAGGGGACATCCACTAAAATTGAGTGTTGGGCGGGTTAGGACAGACAAAAGAAAATATTTCTTTACTCAGCGTGTGGTCGGTCTGTGGAACTCCTTGCCACAGGATGTGGTGCTGGCGTCTAGCTTAGACGCCTTTAAAAGGGGATTGGACAAGTTTCTGGAGGAAAAATCCATTATGGGGTACAAGCCATGATGTGTATGCGCAACCTCCTGATTTTAGGAATGGGTTAAGTCAGAATGCCAGATGTAGGGGAGGGCACCAGGATGAGGTCTCTTGTTATCTGGTGTGCTCCCTGGGGCATTTGGTGGGCCGCTGTGAGATACAGGAAGCTGGACTAGATGGGCCTATGGCCTGATCCAGTGGGGCTGTTCTTATGTTCTTATGCTATGTCATAATGCCAGATGCAAGGGAGGGCACCAGGATGAGGTCTCTTGTTATCTGGTGTGCTCCCTGGGGCATTTGGTGTGCTGCTGTGAGATACAGGAAGCTGGACTAGATGGGCCTGTGGCCTGATCCAGTGGGGCTGTTCTTATGTTCTTAAGTCCTCAGCCAGACCATGTCCTGCTGGGATCAAACTGTCCCCTAGTAGTTGGACACCTTCACTACTGGTCTGGCTGGCTTGCCAAATCTGTCACTGTCATCCTCTTTGATGTTATGAAGGCAAACTACTTTGAGAACCATCATGCTTGAAATATTATATGCATATTGTACAGATCAATAATATACACGGGATCCTGCGCATGTCTACTCAGAAATAAGTCCCATTCTAGTCAATGGGGCTTACTCACAGGTAAGTGTGGATAGGATTGCAGCCTCAGAGTCCAATCCTATGCATGTCTACTCAAAAGTAAGTCCCATTCGAGTCAGTGGGGCTTACTCCCAGGAAAGTGTGGCTAACAGTAGCCTGGGTCAGCCTGCCCCAAACTAGGAGCAGCCGGAGGACAAAGCTGCCTCCCTCTTTCCTCCTTGGAGAGCCTCCAGCCAGCTGTCCAGCAGAGCCGGCCAATGGCAAGACGAAGGGAGAAAGGCACACCCACTTGTGGCCTCGTCTGCCCGGCCTCCGTCGTTCTAACCCGTCTGGCTCCCCGTTTGTCCATCCATGAATCCTGTCCGGGTGGGCGCTGTTCCCTAGTAGGAACGTTCCGGTCCAGCTATGGCCGCGGCGGCTGCCGCCCCGGGGGAGGCGGCAGCGGGGAAGCCGCTGCAGAGCGCCATGAAGCTGGCCAAGGGCGCCCTCGAGCTGGACGCCGGAGACCAGCCGTGGGTGAGGCGCGGCGGGCGTTCCTTGTTTCCCTAGGAAAAGAGGGGAGGCGTGTTTGCCTGTGCCCCTCTGCGTATGTGTGAATGCGGCTCTCGGGTCAGCTGCTGCCCGGGTTGGAAGGGCGGGCATGGGGTGGGTGAGCGGTCACGGAGGGGCTGGGCTGCTCCCTCTAGGCTCCCCTTGGGATTCCCAGGGGGCTGGGTCTGCTGGACAGGGGTCCGCCCTTGCCTGCAGTGGGGCAGGGCAACTGACAGCACAAACCCTATGCGTGTCTATTCAGAAGTAAGTCCCATTGAGTTCAATGGAGCTTACTCCCAGGAAAGGGCTATAGGGTTGCAGCCTGAGCCCCCCACCCACCTCCTTGGCTCTGCACCAAGGACAGCTGCCCCATCTCTGCCTGGGGGAAGAAAGAGGAAGCAGGGACTCTCAACTCCCCCTCGCCTGCTCCATGCCCCCTGGTTCTTAGGGTGAAAACCCCCCCCTCCCTGCCTCTTCACTCCCAGGCTTAAGTTAGGGGGTAGGGGACACCCCAGGTGGAAGCCCACAAGTAGGGCTCGAAGACAAGAGGGACCTCCCTGCTCTGTCCCTCTGAGCTTTGTTCCCCTGGCACTGGACAAATTAATCGGTGAAACTCCTTGCCACATGATGTGGTGATGGCACCTGATCTGGATGCCTTTAAAAGGGGATTGGACAAATTTCTCGAGGAAAAGTCCATCACATATTACAAGCCGTGATGGGTGTGTGCAAGCTCCTGGCTTTAGACGTAGGCTACCTCAGAAGGCCAGGTGCAAGAGAGGGCACCAGGATATAGATATATCCTGTTGTTTTGTGTGCTCCCTAAGGCATTTGGGGCCACTGTGAGATACAGGAAGCTGGACCAGATGGGTCATTGGTCTGATCCAGTGGGGGCCCTTATGTTCTTATGGATATTAGGAGGGGAACTGGCTCCATTTAGCCTGTTGGTCGGGACAGACCTATCTTTCCTTCCCTCCCCCCCAAGACTCTGTCTAGTCTCCTCCCACATCAGGCCTTCTGTCCTGTCTTCCCCATCATCCTATTTCACCTTGGGTGTTTTTGGAACTGAACTCCATTCGACTGGCCCAGATAATCTCCCCCAACCCGGTAGTCTTCTAAAAGCAGTTGGGAAAGAGGCTGACCCAAAAGGTCTGGGAGCCAGACTCCCCCCCCCTCCCCAAATCCTTTACTTTGAGCCCATCACACTGTCATCAGCCTCCAGCAGGAGGATTTTCACGTTCACAATCCCTGATGTGGTGCCATCAGTCTGGCTGCTGCTTTCTGAACAGTCCCCAACTCTAGGTGTTTGCTGCCTGTGTTGTGCAGTCTCCTGGGGCTACTGTAGGCTTTAATGGATCAGGCCAATGTGTGCCAGGGTCCTGCTTCCCTCATGGTGGGTGGTGGGGGGCAACCAGGTGTCCCAGTGAGAAGCCCATAAGCAGTGTATGAAGGTAAGAGCCTCCCTCTGCGCTTTGCTCCCTGGCAGTGGGTATGAGGAGAGAAACTGGCTCCATTTAGCCTATTGGCCAGGAAGATCTATCTTTCCCTTCCCTCCCCAGACTTTCTCTAGACTCCTCCCACATCAGGCCTTCTGTCCTGTCTTACCCATCACCCTGTTTCACTTTGGGCATTTTTGGAATTTCCCCGACAAGGAGCAATATTGTTTTAGGAGTACTGGTGCTACAACCATTGCCTGATATAGATGTTTGGAGAGGATCCTGGAGTTCACCCCCCCCCCATTGTATGGTGCAGCCTTTTAGAGCAGCAAAATGCCTTCTTTCACCAGCTCTTAGTGGCCACAGACCCCTGTGAGAATTGGCTCTCTGAGCAGACTGTTTCTTTCTGCTTGGCAGGAGGCCTACGTGGAGTACCTTAAGAGCATCAGCTATATTTCCCAGGTTCTGCTGGAGGAGGCGGCAGTAGCAAAAGGTACAGCCCAGTCTTGTCTGACAGCAAAATGGGGAGAATAATGCTTCCTCACCCTACGGGATAGTCATAAGGGCAATATCAAGATGATACATGTGAAGGGCTTTGCAATGTATTGATATTATGCACTGATATTATGTGGCAAAACCAGAAAATAGAAACAATAACATATCTAGGGGAGAAAAAATAAGATTAAAAACAACAACTTGTGTATGCTGTGATGTAAGGAAAGACAGGACACAAAGGCACAAAACTGCAGTAAGTTGAGCATCTCTGAGGACCACTGGACACTGCTGATGTCAGACCTGAGCTACTGCAGGTGTGTGTATACATGATCTCACTTTTTATAACCTGCAAGCATTGATCAGCCTTCACCCATGGGATTGGATATTTGGGTGCGGGGACAGACCTGAACTCCACTCTTGAAGATCAGCAGGCTTCAGGGTCAAATGAACTGGCTCAAAGCCAAGTGCATCATGAACAGGTCTGTCAGGGAAGAAAGAGAAGGTCAACAAGAAAAGATCACGGTGATTGCGTCTGGATGACTCAGTACCTTTTCAGGATGCTGAAGCATTATTGAAGCCTCTAGGGTGCCAGAACCATCCTAAGTTGGTTTGAGGCAGGGATTTTACCACCATCTTGGATGCCATGTTCTAATTTAAGTCATCTGGAAATCTGCTTGCTTTTACAAACTTTTGGAAATGATGGAGCAGCTGGTTATTGTTTTTATTTGTACTTTGTTGTGTTGATAAAGTGTATATCTATAGGTTTTCTTAAAAAAAAAAACCCATTATTTTAAATCAAAATTCTCTGTGTTCTGGATCATATGACAGGTTCCAGTCAGCCCTTTATAGCCATCCAGTTCAGTTTTTTTTAACAAGGCAGAACTGTTTGCCCAGGGAGTTCTCAGCTTTGCTCTGCTCCACCCTACTGTCTACTCTCCAGATCAACAATCCATCTCTCTGCGATTGCGAAACTGGCTCAGACAAAAATGGCAGGGGTTTATAGCTCCAAAGATCAAGAGTTTATCTGAGTTTCTAAAACTTGGAAAGCAGGAGGGGCCTCTGCTGCCAGGGTAAAAATGTGTTCTCAGTTGCAGAGATTGAGTGCTTTGGGGCATGTTCTTGCATGGAAGGGGAGTGGGTGGGGAAATTCTCCCTTTCTGGGGAGGTAGACAATTGATGAGGGGAAGGAACATAGGGGAATTCATTTGTGGCAGGATCCAGGATGATGGTGATAGTTGGCGCTGGAGAGCCTTAGGCCAACTTATCAAGGCTGGGCTTGGCTTCCACATGCTCAGCATGACCTGCCCCTCTGTCTCTGCCTTCCTCCCCTGTAGCAGATGGAAGTGACGTGACACTGGACACTCCCAAGATGCTAAAGGTGGCAGAGCAGTGCTTGGAAAGGGCCAAAAGCAGCATTGCCAAAATTGGTGAGTTCTGTTTGCCCAAACTGCTTCCCTGGTGCTATTCCCCTGAGCCAGTGCTACAGCCTGTTTTGGTTTCAAAAGATCTCAGGCTCAGGTCCTTGCATCTCCACTTATAGGGTCAGGTAACATTGTAGGAAAGGCTGCTGTAATGAAGTTCATAATCCTGGCCAGATGAACATGGAGGGCGGATGATGTAGGCCAATAGCTGCTTGGCAAGCAGAGGAGTCCAGAGCATCTCTGGCACCTCCAGTGCAATGAACCTTGGGCAGCAATCCCTGTGTCTGCCAGAGATATGTTGCCAGCTGGAGTAAAACCATTTCAGTTCATCCTGCCAGTGTCTCTGCTGCCTGTGTCTCTGATCACGCTGCCCAACCCCAGGGAGTTCTTTTGATGTTGACCAAGCAGGGGCATTGAGGGAGTGGCTGGGGTTTCAAGGGGGTGATGAGAAGAAGCTCTGTGAATGTTCCCTGCACCCACCCTTTTGCTAGCATGGATGTTTGTGTACTTTTTCTCCTGGTTCCAGGAAAATCAAAGGCAAAGCTGGTGCCAGAGAGGGTGATGGGCCCTGCTCCTCTCTCCCGGCACCGCAGGGTGCTCTCTGATGAAGGTGGGAAGCTGTCACCTTTCCTGCCCCCTGAGATGTTTCAGAAGCTGCAAATTACAGAAGTGCACAGTACAAAGAAGTGAGTGAGGCCTGCATATTGTGATTAATGGGTAAAGGCTGCCCCTGGTGTAGGATGGCCAAGGTATCTGGGCTCTGGCACCAGAAGGCATCTTGTATGCTGCAGGGGGTACTCTTAAAATGGTTCTCATCCCCCGTAGACAGCTCACCCCTTTGGAGGAGGCATCACTGCAGAACCAGAAGCTGAAAGCCGCCTACGAGGCCCGGCTGGCCCGGCTTAACCCCAATCAGGCTATGCAGAAGACATCTCTGGCAAGTGTGGCTGGGGGCAAAATAAGCCCTATGGGCCTTGGCCAGAGAATGGGCCTTTCCCAAATCTGTGGTCCTAATATATGCCAGAGGAATGCAGCGGGGTAGAACTTGGGGTGGGGATCTCTGGGGCTGCTTCCCGCCTTGCAAAGAGGCCACCCCTGAAGGGGCTTATTTGACCTTGCTAACCAGTAAGCTGGGAAGGGGTTTGAGGGCCAGTCTAGTGGGAGTCCCTTGCTCCAAGTGAGCTGCCTCTCAGTGTTGATCTCTGCTCTGCAGACTCTGTCCCTGCAACGTCAGATGATGGAGAATCTGGTGATTGCCAAAGCACGGGAGGAGACAGTATCCTTTCTGCCTCTTTGTGGCTCTCCATCTGTCCTTGGATTACGCCACCCCTGACCCAATGTCTTGTAGAAATTCAGTGAGGCTGGTGTCTTGGATCACTCCCAGGGCATTTAATAGAGGGATACAGTACAGACTTCCTGTTAAAATTAATCAAAGCTGTGATCATGCAAAATACAATTGGTGTATTCCATTCTTTTTTAAGAACACACAGCATTGCCTGTCCACTTTTTGAATTTGTGGAGATCTGGGGAGGAAAGCTGTGAGTCCTGTACCCCCCTCCCATTCATTTATAGCTAGCTCTTTTAGACAGGCACTGTTCCCACCCAGGATTCAGGCCTGCTCAGTGTGTGTTCTGGCCCAGTTGTGACCTGCTTGTCAAATGTCTCTCTAACTAGTCTGGGGCCCTTTAACCATCTTGGGGCTGGTGTATCTGTATGGTAGGCGCCAGATATCCACCTCCTACTGAGACTGGTATCCTTGATGTCCTTGCACCCTGAGGACCTCAGAAGAATGTGGACAAACTGGAAAGTCTTTGAAAATACTTTGCAGAGTAGAGAGGAAGCAAGTTGTCAAATGAGGAGGAGTGGGTTGGTTTACCTGACCTCGAAGAGGTCGCAGGGGCCAGGGCTTGTGGAATATTTCAGGCCTTGGAAGGGAGAGGCTCTTCTGGAGAAGACCAGCTCTCCCCACCTGCTGTTTTTACAGACCAAGAAGTGCTGGCCTTGAAGCCAAGGAAGAAAGGCCATCCAAATAGTAAGGGAGCAGGTCATGATGGCAACAATTTTTTCCTGGGTTCCTGGCAACTGGTGCAGAGAGAGCAAGAGCCTCTGCATGTAGAGCCTCTGTGTCGCCAGTGGTAAACTATGTGAATTTGTTGTACTAGATGATTACAGGGATCCTATCCTCTTCCTTTTTCTTGTTTGGTTTCTCCAGACTAAACATAAATGCGATGCAATCAAGCCTTTTCTTGCAGAATTTGGCTTCCAGGCCCTCTGAATCTCTCCTCTGAAGCTTCTGGCTTGTCTAGGTAGTTGTGAGGTTAGAGGCCAGGCACTTGACTGCAGGCCAGGCTGCAGCTCCTCCCCTCCCAGCCTGTCCCCTTCCCTGAAGCACTCCCACCCTAACTGACCAGGACTGGAGTTTGTCCAGGGTGCCTCTGTGTTTATCTGGCTGTGAGCACGTGACGCCTCCTGTTGGAGAAACTTGCATCTTGATCACCCCCAGAGTGGTGGTAGTTTTAGTGGATGGGGGGAAGGCAGGTAGTGTGACCTGCAAGACCTTAACTGTGCTCCACCCCAGCTCCAGAGGAAGATGGAGGAGCGGCGGCTGCGGCTGCAGGAAGCGGCCAACAGGTGAGTGGACCCTGCAAGGGATGAGGCTGGGTCTGCCTGCACCCCTTCTCTGCGGGTCCCCCTCTTGCAGCTGATGGCTGGTGGGAGGGGGCCCAGCAGCCCATTCCAACCTTCCCTGCTGACCTTGGGCATGCATGTTCTTCTGTCCCTCAGGAGGTTTTCCAGTAATGCTGCACTGACCACCGAGGAGCAGGAACAGCGGGCCATCTATGCCGCCATCCTGGAGTATGAGCAGGACCATGTATGTACTGAGTGTGGGTGCAAAAGAGTGGGCAGGGCAGCCAAGAGGTGCCTTTGCTGGGGTTGTGTGGAACGTGGTGTGCCCTGAAAGGTGAAAGAACTCCTGAGTCTGCATAGGACTTTCTCCCTGGAAATCCAGAAGGACCACACAGTCCCAAAAATGGATTAATGACCCATTGGCCATGCCACCCAGACCAGAGCCTGTGTGGGTGCAGGGCAGTGTCAGGTGGGGAGGGTGTGTGCAGGGTAGTGGAGAAGGATTCCAGCAGGGTGGTTTTCCTCAACATGGTTGTGGCTCCTGCTTAATCCTTCAGTGGCCACTGAATGGGCAGGGCTGGGGGCTGTTCCAAGGGTAAAGGGCTCTGGGCTACGTCATGGGATCATGACCTCTGCTTTTCTCCATGCAGGAGTGGCCACGGTTGTGGAAAGCCCAGCTGAAGAAGAGCCCCAGTGATCTGTCGCTCGTGCCCAAGCTCATCTCCCACCTCCTCAGGTACTGAGCTCATTTCCTCTGCATGCAAGCCTGCGTGTCCCCAGAATTCTGTTGTGGCCAGACCTCAGGACCTTGAGGGCAAAGGCTGGTGGTGTGGGATTGTGATTCCAAAGAGCAGGGTAGGGGAGCCATGTCTTCAGGAGCGCTTGCTCATTAGCAGCCATGTTCCAGGCTGATGGGGAGAAGAGAAGGTCTGCAGAGGACTGCGCCCAGCAACCAAGAAAGCCCCTGTGCTTGAGCTTGTTTCTCCTTTGCTCTGGAATGGCTTTTTAAACGCAGGATTGAGCCATAGTAGAGTCTGGATCTTAAGGCTGTTCGTACGTTGGCTGCCAGCATGTCATGGTGAGTAGAGTATTGGGCCAGGGAAGACTTAGGTTTAAGCCTCCTTGCTGAGGATTGTGGGCCGGTGACCTGCTTGCAGCCTGGCTTTCCTGACAAGGTTGTTGTGAGGATGTAAGGGAGTGAACTCCATATTTGTTACTGTGCCATACCCCAAACCTTCATAAGGTGATTGCTGTGAGACTCGGGGACATGAAGCTGTACAGGGCTACACCCCCACGGGAGTCTTGAGATCTAGATATTTGTTTTCTCATCTTCAAAGCAACTTTCTGCTAAAGTTCACTCAGAAAATTGGAGTGCTCACAGCCTTCCCTGTAGCAATTTGGGAAGGCTTTAATTTTTCTACATGCAGTCGTCGCTCAAGCTGTTCACCATTTCTAATTTCTGAAGATGGGGGAACCCCCTAGACCCTGGCACCCTGTAACTGGCACCCTTTCTTGCCCCCAGTTTTGCTGACCATCCCATTTGTCAGCTGCTGAAGAAGCTCCAGTGCTCCGTGTACAGCCGCGTCTACCCGCTGGTGAGCCGGAGCACAGCAGATGTCCGAGCTGCCAGCAGAGCCTCCCGCGGCCTGTCCCTCTCTTCCTCGCTGGACGCAGAAGCCTTTCTGGCACTGGCCCCTGAGGGGCGGCGACTGCGCTCCTCCCAGAGTCTGCACTCCATGTTCTCTGTCCAGGAAAACAATAAACTGAACCTCTGCCACAGCCTCTCCAGCACTCCCCTCATCGAGGACCAGGGCTTAAGCAGCTCCCCTGGACAGAGCCTCCCTCGAGAGGAGCCGACACTGCCCCCGCCAGACAGGGAGAGCTCTTTTGAGGACCTGGAGCAGTTCCTCTCCGCCTCAGAAGCCTGGTCATCTGGGCCCCCACCTGAGTCCCAGGCCCCGGCCAGGAAGAAGGCTTCTCTGCAGGAGCGCCTCAAGGCAGTGGTGAAGGACATCCACAACTCCATCGGTGAGGGCTGCATGTGGCGGGGTGGGGGGCATGATTGATCTGGGATGGAGAAGGACAGCCGGGGTGGGTAAGCTTGCAAACAGCAGGTGCATCTGGGAATTTGAAGTGAGGAAGTCTACCCCCTCCCCAGCATGCCGTTCCTGTTTGTTCTTGATCAATGCCAGTGTCTCCTTTCTCTCTCCCCCCCCCCCCCAGAAATGCCCCTTCCTATCTCTGTTAAGGACAGAGAGGCCAGGCCACAGCAGGTCTGACTAGTTCAGCACCTGCCTTTCCATGGTGGCCTGTTGGATGTTCCGAACAGGAAGGCCACAAGCAGTTGAGCATATGAGGCAAGCTGTCACTCCCCAGTATTCAGGGTTAGACTGTCTCTGGACATGAAAGTTCAACTGAGCTGTTGATAGGCTTGTCCTCAATGGATTTGTCTAAGCTCCTGTCAAAGCCAGCTCAGCTAGTGGCTGCTGCTTTATCTTGTGGAAGCAGATTTTGTACTATGTGATAGTCAGCTCCTCTCTCTTTTAAAATCTGTCCTGAGTCTGCTCCCCATCTGTGTCTGTGGATGACCCCGTTCTAGGTTTTGGGGGAAAGGTGCAGAAAAACTGTTTCCTTCTCTCCACTGGCCTTTTTTGAATATCCTCCTGGATTGGAGCTCCTGGGCAAGGAGGGGCCCTATTCCTGTGGGCTTTCCCTTGCTGAGTGGTTTTCCCTCTGCTCGCCCAGTCCTGGTGTCTGGACGCTGTGAGGGGGTCTGCTTTCTGTGGCTCTCTGAACACCAGAGGGCAGCCGTGCTTCTTGGAAGCCTGTTTGTGTCTGTTGATAATTTGGTACTTGGAGGCTTTCAGTCTTTTCTTCCCCTTGAAAAGTGTGACTTTCGTGTTGCACCACATCAATCATGTTCCCCTTCACCCCATCTTGATTGGCAACTGTGTCTGAACTGGAAGCTCCTCCAGGGACAGATGAAAGTCCAGGGTAAAGCCACAAGTGTCCCAGGCTGTCCTGTTTTTCCAAGCCCCCCCCCCCCCCGTGGCTTGTGTGAACTGGGTTTGGGGTCTCTCTTGAGCCAGCTCTGCCTGAATCCTTTCTCTCCCCCAGATAGACTCCTGTCCCTGACTCTGTTGGCCTTTGAGGGCCTCAACACTGCAGCCTCCAAGGACCAGTGCGTGGCACGTCTCGAGGAAGCCTTCTTTGCTCCACTCTGGGCCCCACTCCTGGCTGTGTACAGGTAAGGGGTGCCACCCTTCTGTGGGAAGATGCCGTGAACCTTTTCCCAGAGTACTGTGATTCCAGGTCATACTACAAAACAGATGAACTACAAATCCAGAGGGGGAGCAGACAAGAGAAAAGACGTTTGCTGAGTGACTATATGGAACTTCCAGCCACACTATGTGGTGACAGTGGCCTCAGCTGTACACTGGCAGGGCCTCAGCCAGCACAGGCAAGAGGAGAAAGTCCACCAGCAGCTGTTAGTCATAATGCGCAGAGCAACAGGCCTCTGAGTACCAGCTGTGCCTTCCTCTCCTGTCTGCGGACTTTTCAAAGGGGGTCAGCCACTGTGGAAACTGGGAGTGGGGCTTGCTGGACCAGGAGGCTGAGTGACTGCTGCAAGAACTGGATGAGTCCACTGAGTCTTGCCTGATGAGGTGGCTGGAAGGGGCTAGGTGCTCTTTTCAGGAGCCTTAAGAGGAAACAGCTGTTGCTGTTGGAAGAAGGGTGAAGGCTGTCCTTCTGCTATCACTTTATCAAGGCCTTCCTGTGCCACTGGCTGCTTGGTCCAGGCTGGCACATGGCCCCTGGGCAGCGAGCTCTGTAGCAGGCAGTGAGAAGGAAAGTCCCCCACAGTCTGAGATGCTTCTGTTTTCTTCCCTTCCCCCGCCTTGCATTTAGGAGTGTCTACAGATCACGGGAGGCGGCCCTGGCCAGGAGCATGGAGCTCTACAGGAACACACTTCCCTCTGCCATCGGCATCTCTTCCAAGCTCCTCCCGCAAGGCAGCCCACCCAGGGGGGCAGTGCTGGCTTCCTACCCTTACTGCGTGGCTGTGCAGGAGCTGATGCTGATTCCCTTGGGAAGCTGCCCTCAGAAGAAGCTGGACTGCATTGGTGAGGCTTTACCCTGCAACGAACTGCCTTTGGGTGGGGCTGGAGGGATCTGGAGAGCTCAGAGGGGCTGGTGGGCATGACTGGGGACCTCCCCAAAACCCACATCCATCTCTTTGGGGGAAACGGGTTCTCTTGCTTGGACTCTCACTGGGTAACCTTCTAGAGGGGATCACCCATGTTAGTCTGTTGCAGCCAAAGAACCCAGGAGTCTTCTGGCACTGTCAGGACTGATGGGTGTGCGGTAGCAGAAGCTCTCATGGGCCACAGCCCCCTTCATCAGTTGCATAAAGTGGGGTCATCCATGATGTGGTAATGTACATTTACATTTGTCACAGAATTGTCAAAGACTGGAGCACCTGTGTTTCATGACCAGTTGGCCCCAATGTTGACTTTCTTTTCCCCATGTGTGTCTTTGTGTAAAATTTAGAGTACATGAGTGCACCCCTAGTGCCAACTGAGGGTAGCACTTCCCATGCCTGATGAAACAGGCTGCTGGCACGAAATATCAGTTCGTCTTCAAGATGCCACAACACTCTTTGTCCTCCTGTCCTGTATTTCAGTGAGAGGCTTACTGTCTGTGAAGCAGTCCAATAATTTGTTTGTTTAGTCTGGAGCCCCTTCAGTTGGAGTTCTTCATGGGTTCTAGATGATGTTAGGAAGTCCAATATTACAATGAGAATTCCTGAGAAAATAAATCCTCCTTTCCTGTTGCAAAATAAATATAGGAATTAAGATGCAAGGATTTTTGCAGAAGCCACCTATTGAAGTGATGGAGATGGTTTGTTCAAAAAGTCATCTTCGGGGTTGAGACCTTGTCTATGATTAAGAGGTCCTATATTGTATCAAATCAGCTTGTAACAGGTGGGAGATAGTTGCTTTTCCACCAGGCTGCTAATTGTAATTTAGCAGTTAATGACAACATGGGCAGCCCAATCTTATGGAATGAGAGTGCCGGCACTGTGGCTACAGAGCTGGCACTGGGTATTGGAAAAGTACTTTTTGGCACTTTTCAGCACCCAGCAAGTAAGTGGCACCAGCAGGAAGGGCTGTACTGTCCTGTGGCTGTTCCATTTCACCCAACAGCTGCCAGGGCAGGTAGGACGAGACCTTCTCCTGCTGTAATTCAACGCTGGATACAGCATGGACCTGGTAGTCCCTTTCTCTTGAAAGGAATGCAACCAAAATGCTCAGTTGGCTGGAGCACCTTCCTACAACATTTCAGACTTTTTAGCTTGGTGGGGAAGACAATTAAGGAGGGACATGACTGAGACTTATAAATTATGCATGGGGTGGTGAGAGAGGAGAGGAATGCTAGAACCAGGGATCACCCAATGAAACTGAATTAGAATGACAAAAGGAGGTGGTACTTCTCAAGGTGTGTAATTGGTCTACAAAACTCATTGCCACAAGATGTGGTTATGGGCAGTGGCTTGGGTGGAGTTAAAAGGAGATTGGACAACTTCATAGAAGACAAAGTCTCTCAACAGCTGCTAGTCATGATGACCATTTGCTATTTCCAGCTTCAGTAGCAGTCTACCCCTGAATCCCAGTTGCAGGGCAGCAATTGAAAGAGAGAAGGCTGCCTTACTGTCCTGCCTGTGAGTTTTCCCCATTGGAGCATGTAGTAGGCCACTGTGGGAAATAGGCTGCTGGACTAGACAGGCCTCCTTTGGCCCTGATCCAGCAGGGCTGATGTTCTACTTTCAGGTTGAGCTTTGACATTCATACAGTCTAACCAGACTGCTACAGGCTCCAATGGGATGACATAGCTGGTGATTGAGTTAATGCTTTCAGGATGCATTTCCAGTATCTTTTGATCTTGGGCTCTCTCTTTTCACTCATTTGCACAATGGATTATTGTTCCTTTTTCCATTTTGCAGTGCGGACTCTGCGTGTCATCTGTGAATGTGCCGAGGAATATTGGGGGGGCCGAGAGGGCAGGCCCCAGCCAGCGTCGGCTGCCATGTGAGTGTCGCAACACAAGGTTGGCAAATCCACCAGGCCTGTGTAGGGGGCTCATAGCGTGCTCCACACTGTGTTGTGCTTGGAAAGGCTTCCTTTGCAGGGGGTGGGGCAGGGGAAGGGGGCTTCCCCTTCCTTGATGCATTGGAGGAGAGTGGCTCTGCCTCCATCATGAAGATGCCCTGCTACCCCATACAGAGGAAGACACGTCTGGGGCCCCAGGCAATGCCACTGACTCAGCTCACTGCCTCCAGGCTCTCCATCATGCAGACACACACTCAGCAAGGGGCCAGACCTTGACGGATCCCTTCTGACAGCAGGACGCCCTGCTGGGCCGGGCTGGAGCGCCGGGCCCTCGAGTCTGGGTCTGAGTCTGAGTCTGCCAATTAAAGAGCTTGGGACCTGTCACAGAGACTTAGTCAGCGAGCAGCAGAAGGCTGGGAGAAGAAGGGAGAGTGGGGCAGGCTCTTCCAGCCAGGCACAGCCCTTAAGCTGGGGCATGGGAGTGAGGCCTGTCAAAGGAATTATGCCCGTTGAGGACGACCCACTGCAGCAGGAGCAGGGTGGATGATGCAGCAGGCAGGGCCCTCGATTGGGAGTCTGGCTTTGCAGGCAAACTCCCAGACGGTCCTCCAAGCAAGAAAGGGGTCTGGGTATGGTGGAAAGGAGGCAGGAAGGAGGTGTTCTGGGACAGGGGGTAGGGTGGGTAGAGGTTGTTCCAGTGGGCAGGGAACAGGAGGCGGGGCTGGGACTTGGCAGTTATGCCAAGCCGCTTCCTAAGGTGGTGCAGGTCCGAGGAGACCCATTGAGGCTGTGGTGCCTTACCCAGGGGTAAGGGGAAAATTTTCCCCTTGCCTCTGGCTGAGCTGATTCTGGCCCCAATCTTGTGCTGTATACAGTGCAGGCCTCCTGATCTGCCTGTTCTAGTGCAAGATAGGAGTGCGCTGCACATCGCTTTGTTATCCCACCCTCCTCCGGAGAACTCAGGGCAGCACATGTGGTTCTCCTCCTCCTACCCAGTTTTATCCTTGCAACAACTTCAAAGAGGAAGGTTTGGGCTGAATGGGTGTGACTGGCCGAAGGCCACCCAGTGAGATTTGTGACTGGGTGGGGTGGGGACCTCTCCAGTTCCACTCCATCAGCTCTTTTGAGCTGTCAAGATTCCACCCCCTTCCCTGTAAAAGGTGCCTTTCCTGGAGAGAAACTGGCCTCCAGTGAGGAGTTCTCTGTACCAGGCAGGGATTCTTGGACACAGTCAGGGTGCTCCAGCATTGCAGTTGTTCTGTGCTGGGGGCAGACCTGGCCACGGTGATCCATGCCATGGTGACATCGAGGTTAGATTATTGTAATGCGCTTTATGTGGGGCTGCCCCTGAAGACGGTTCAGAAACTGCAATTAGTGCAGAATGCGGCGGCCCGTGTGGTCACTGGAGCTAGGCGGTTTGACTCTGTCAGCCCGCTTCTCCGGGGGCTGCATTGGCTGCCCATTCGTTTCTGGGCCCAATTCAAGGTGCTGGTTTTGACCTTTAAAGCCCTATACTGCTCTGGGCCAGGGTATCTCAGAGATCGCCTTCTTCCGTACAATCCGGCTCGTCCTCTTAGGTCATCAGAGAAGGCCTTTTTACAAGTGCCGCCGCCTAAGGAGGTACGTGGGGCGGCGGCAAGAAATAGGGCCTTCTCAGTAGTGGCACCAACATTATGGAATTCCCCTTGACTTGAGAATGGCTCCCTCTCTTGAGACCTTTAGGCGAGGCCTGAAGACATTTTTGTTTAAAGAAGCCTTCTGAGTGCATGGCCTTTTAAAACATCTTTTCTGTATCTTTTTAGTATTTTTACAGGCCTGATTCCTCTGATTTGCTACGTTTTACTCTTTTTATCTGACTTTTTATCTGACTATGGTTTTTATGGGTATATGTTAATGTGTTTTTAATATGTTTTTATTTGTGGTTAAATTATGTTTTAAATCTGTTTTTAATATGTTGTGAGCCGCCCTGGGGCCCTTTGGGGAGAAGGGCGGCATATAAATAAAGTTTAATAATAATAATAATAATTAATAACCTATGTCAGAAAACAGTCGTAGCCCTTGCTGCATTTGGGCTATTGCAGAATACTGGACTCTGTAAATAAGCCCCTCCAGGCACAGATCTTTCAAGCAGCCACTAGGAGTGGCTCTGATCCCAGAGTGGGGAGCATAAGAACATAAGAACAGCCCTGCTGGATCAGGCCATCTAGTCCAGCTTCCTGTATCTCACAGCGGCCCACCAAATGCCCCAGGGAGCTCACCTGATAACAAGAGACCTGCATCCTGGTGCCCTCCCTTGCATCTGACATAGCCCATTTCTAAAATCAGGAGGTTGCACATACACATCATGGCTTGTAACCCATAATGGATTTTTCCTCCAGAAACTTGCCCAATCCCCTTTTAAAGGCATCCAGGCCAGATGCCGTCACCACATCCTGCAGCAAGGAGTTCCACAGACTGACCACACGCTGAGTAAAGAAATATTTTCTTTTGTCTGTCCTAACCCTCCCAAAACTCAATTTTAGCGGATGTTCCCTGGTTCTGGTGTTATGTGAGAGTGTAAAGAGCATCTCTCTATCCACTCTGTCCATCCCCTGCATAATTTTGTATGTCTCAATCATGTCCCCTCTCAGGCATCTCTTTTCTAGGCTGAAGAGGCCCAAATGCCATAGTCTTTCCTCATAAGGAAGGTGCCCCAGCCCAGTAATCATCTTAGTTGCTCCTTTGGTTCAGCACCTGCTTTGCACAGAAAAGGTTCTGGGTTCAGTTTTGAGAAGAGAAAAGAGCAGAGTTCCTAGGTCTTCGCTTGGGAAGACCCTTCTCTGTCCAAACCCAGGACAGCTGCCACCAGTTAGAGCAGGAGATGCTGAGCTGGGTGGCCCAAAGCCCTGACTCAGCGCAAAGCAGCTCCCCAAGTCTGTCGCACCTCTGCCAGCTAGTACAGCACAAGCTAATGATGCTTCCTGCTTTGCACTGCAGTGGCGCTGACGATCTCCTTCCCATCCTGTCCTACGTGGTGCTCAAGAGCAACCTGCCCCAACTGGTCTCGGAGTGCGCAGCGCTGGAGGAGTTTATCCACGAAGGGTAGGCCTGAAGCCTTTTACCCCTGGGGGCAGCTGAGCCCAGGGAGCTCTGTCCACAGCCCATGCTAGCTCTGACTGCTCCCCAGCTCCCAACTGGAGGTGGGTAGACCCAAGAGGCAAGTTAGGCCTCCAGAGGAAGGAAGGTCAAAATTCCCCTTTCATGTTCAAAGTCCCTGTGAACAAATTCTCGAGGGAAGTGTCTGCTCCAGGATGGAAAGCCAGAAGAAATCTGGCTTGGAGTGTTGTGAGGTGTGCCTGCCTGCTTTTCTTTTGCCCCTTGGTGTTCCTTTACCTGTTGTGCTTCTGTGTCCTTCCCCTGCCTGTGCCACTTCTTTTACAAGTACTTTCTGATTCTGTGCTCTGCTTGGTGGGCTGCTTCATTGTAATTGTAATTATGATCAGTTTCTTGTAAAAGGGGGGAGGGGTTTCTGGCTCTTGCTGTGGTTTCTTTGTTGTGCTTCTGTGTGTGTAAGGTCTCCCTTTTACAAAAGTGACATTTTTGTCTATATGGTGAAAAAAGTGGCCTGTGAAGGTTTGTTAAAATAAGTCTGAATTGTTCAGCAGAATGATTTTCACTGAAGTTGCTCCAGATCCTCTTGGTGGCTCAACTGTGCTGGGAAGAGTGTTGTGTAGGGCTCTCCTCTTGACATTCCCTGTGTGGCTTGCTTTTGATATGGATTCCTTGCCTCTGCTGGGCTCTCATTCCATACCCTAAATCTGCAGTCCTTCCAGCCTTCTACCACATGTGTGCAGCGTGGGATGATGGAGTCCTTTGTGTCGCTTGTTTGGCCAGGGATGGGCCACAACTGCATTGCAGGAATACATCCAGCCAGGCACAAAGCTACTGGCTGCCCACCACCGTCGCCGTGTCTGCCTCGCTGTGGGGAGTGGGGCCCACAGCCGTCTCCGCCTGTCAGCTCTGCTTACGCAGCCTGCCAGCCACGGAGCCTAAGCAGCATGTGGGCGAGTTTGCTGGGGCTTAATCTGACCAGACAGGCTTTTGGGGACAGGTGCTGGCCAACTTCACAGCCTGGCTCCTGCATTTCAAGCTGCCACAGAGAATGCTGTAAGATGGAGTCTGAGCTCAGTGTCTCCTTTCCAGCTTGGTACTCTGTTTCCCCCTGGAACGCATCCACTTTGAAGCCCTGTGCCCTCCAGAACTGCCTGGGTAGCCCAACAAATGATGACAGACACTGGTACTGGTACAGACAGTGCCTGTCTTCAGTACTGGTTTTCTGCCTTCAGTACTGTATAGTGTTGTGCACTCCCCATATCCTCAAGTGGTGAGGCATTCTGTGCGCTATGTAATCTGATCCCTTTTGGAAGTGGCTTGTGGTGCTTTTTGTAATATTTGCTGTATTGACAAATATATGATTAGAACATTAGTGGAGGCTGACTTCACCATGAGGGTCGTGGCCACATCTGGCAGTAGAGTGTTCCAAGAATGGCACTCTGTGCTGTGTGGAGGGACTTGCTTTTGTCCCTCCTGACTCTCTTGCCCAGTCTGTCTCAGCGGATGGCCCTGAGTCTTCAAGTTCTGACAAGGGAGGGGGAAGAACTGCTCTTTGCTTCCTCCTTGAAGATGCTCAGTGTTGGCTATCAAGCTGGGAATGGCTTTTGTTCTCAGATCAGGTCTCATGGGAGTAAAGAGCTGCCTTCTCTCAAGGGTCTCTCTGTCCTATCTCCTTCCAAGTACTGATGAGTCTCTTGTTTCCTTGCCAGGTACCTGATTGGCGAAGAGGGATACTGCCTGACATCACTGCAGAGTGCCCTCGCCTATGTTGAGTCCCTCCCTGCACGGGCCATCCCTGGCACTGCAGCTGATCTGTCCATCAACAGCTTGCCAAAGTGACCTGCTCTTCATTCCCCCTGCATGGGATCCCTCCTGCAGCTTGTGATGTGCTCTGAAGAGGAGTTATTGAGCACTTTTTTCTTGCGAAAAGAGACTTGCTGATGAAGTCTCACTTTCCTCTATGTCCTACCTCCCCCATACTCCCCAGCTGTGTAATATTTGAGGGGGTGTCTTGCAGCCCTTGCCTTTCTGGCTGATGCCAGGAGGTGCCCTTGCCCTGCCCCAAAGCATGGAGTTAGGGGGTAGGAAGGGATATGATACTGCCATCAAGGGATGCTCAGTCTGAGCCTGTATTTACTGGTGAATCTTTACTCACTGCTTCTGCACCAGTGAGCACAAAGGGAAGGAGGTGCTGAGCTGTTCTCCTCCCAAAAGAACTTCACTCCAGAGGGCCTGCAGCCCTCCTTCCTCTTAGCTGCCAAGTCCAAGGAAAAGAAGCCACCCTGCCCCTTCGTGCAGCATCCTCTTTACATGGATTAAGAGTGATGCTGGGCCCAGGATCCCCTGCCCTAGTTATGTGTCCTCTGATATGGAGCAGCTTTTGCTAACTGGTGTCGTCGTGCAGGCTGAAAATTTTCCCTGCAGCTCCCTGAGCCTGGTCCTGACATTTCTTTGATTGGCCCAGAGCAAGGGATGGAATTTTTACTGTGAGTTAGAGAAGTGTGTGGGTGTGTGTGTGGGGAGGAAGTGGCCATTTGTCCATTCCCCTGCTATAGGTTTTAGAGAAGCATTTGTTAACCTTTTTCATCTCATGGCACACTAAGGCACTAAAATTGTCAAAGCACATCATCAGTTTTTGACAATTGACAAGGCAGTGCTGGAAGGAGGTTCACATCCCTCAATGTTCCTGCTAATGAATGACCCTCCCCTAAACTCCTGTAGCACAGTTGTGGACCATTTGTGACACACCGATATGCAGTGGCACACTGGTTGCAATTGCTGTTTTAGAGGCCTCTTGCCAAAACAAAAATACACTACCTGAAGGTGAGCGAACAGGGGTGGGTGGGTGGGTGTGTGTGTGTGTGTGTGTTAGAATTTGCACGGTCTACTGAAGTTGGACATGGAGCCAGAGGGAAGAGAAGCCCAGTGGCAAGAGCATGGTGATCAGTGGAGGAATTTGTGGGAGCCCTATGAGACTGTAGCTTCCATAGAGGAGGGAGTTTTGGCTGAGTGGGGCTGAACAAGTGGGGCTCTTTCTCCTGCCCTGTGGAGGGGGGGGGGAGCTGTGCTGGATTCCAGGTCCTGTGTTGGGAAAGCCAAGAAGTCTTTGCTGTTCTCGAGGCATGGAGTGCTCGAGCCATTAGGAGCAGAAACCCGGTCACTGCTGCCACTGCTTGGTGCTTTCTTCAGGGGCTCCACGATGCTCCCCCTAGGACCTGCCTTGGCCCCACAACCTCCATATTTGGTGGTTCGCCTTCCCATGTGTTCAGCTTTGTTCTTGGGGGCTGTACCATAATAAACCCTTTTGTTCTTGCCTGCTAAGGGAGTTGTGTTATTGGAGTCTGTAGTATTTGGAAATGTAGGTCTGAGAATAATCTGAATGGTGCCCTTCTGTGCAGGGCCAGGGAAAGACCAGTAGGCAGATAATCCATCAGATAGCAGACTATCTCTTAAACCAGAGGTGTCAAACTCATTTCATATGAGGGCCGAATAGCATTCATCATGCCTGCTGAGGGCTGGAAATGATGTCATTAGACAGGAAGTGATGTCATTACACAGGTCATAACTAAAAATAAACACTTTTTCTCACTTAGCTGCAAATGACAGAAAACATGCAAATCTTTATCATATTTCAAGATAAGGGACAGCCCAATTTTCACCTGGACTGCCCTTTCAGCAGTAACACCTCTGCTCAGAAGCTGAGAGCCTGAGGGCTGGATAAAAAACTTTCATGGGCTGCATCCGGCTCCCAGGCCTTATGTTTGACACCCCTGTCTAGCCTAACAGTTTCCCAGGCTCATTCCTCTAAAGACGCAGCAAACTATCCCGATGTTAGTCTTGGTGGTGGTTTTTCAAAAACCAAAGAATCTGCCCAGTCAGGTAAATGCCTCCCCCCCTTTCCTCTGTATGGTCCCTTTGTTCTGTGGTAGAAAGCTTGTTCTTCTATCTGAAGTGTTCCTGCCTCCATTGAATAGCTCTGGGGTTCCTTTCATTCTTCCACAGTCACCTTGAGTGCACAGAGGCACGTACATGTCTAAGGAGGAGGAAGATGACATTGTTGAGCAAGGAGGGCAGTGAGAGAAAGCAGACCGAGCGCCTGTTTGAAGGGTTGACACCTTGGTGCCCCAGTGTGAATCTGAACTGGTTGCGTCCAGTGTACTTTAAATGCACATACATTCACCTGATCTGGGGGCCATTTTCTAGATGGGGGGGGGGAAACCTTGTTAGTCTTGCAGCAAAAACACCAAAGCGTCTTGTGGCAGTGGAAAGGCCAACCTGGACAACATGGTATAGACTAGGAAAACAGCCTAAAGGGAGAACAGAAAGCTGCGATGTGCACGATTAAGGCCCTGATCCTGTGTGTACTTACCTGCAAGTAAGCCCCATTGGTGATAATGGAATTTCTCAGTAGACATGCAAAGACTAGGCTGTGAGACAATAAATTGTTGGTCTTGAAGAGGCCACACGAGCCTCTGTGCTGTGTTAGCCTGGAAGAATGGGGTCACAGTGGGCCCCTTTATTCCCTGAGGGGAGGAGCTCTTCAACCTACTCACCCTCGAGCAGCAGTGCCCATGACTGCTGGTTCTTCATCTTCCCCCTCATGCAGCCCAGATACCTCCCAGCCTGTATCCATGCCAGCAGAGCTGCTGAAGCCCTTCCCTGAGAGAGGGAAAGTACACTGGCAGCATTTAGGGTTTGTTAAATACCATAAAATGTTTATTAAAAGGTGCAAGAGCATGACAAACACTATCGCACAGGGCCCGTAGGACGATGGGGATGGGAACTGGTTTGTAGGGTGGTGTCCGGTATGGCTGCTTGTTCCTGGTTCTGAGCTGCGAGGGTGCATGCAGCCTTTTTCAAGGCAGGGCTCTGGCTAGGAAAGGGACCGGCAGCAGGCAGGACTGAGAGCGGAATGCCTTTTGGTTAACAGGTGCGCACTCTGGTCTCCTGTGGGCTAGAGATGGGCTCACTGCAGATGCCACTCAAAACCAAGCCCTCAAATGCTCAGCAGCCTCCAAAGTTGAGAATGTCCCCATCTTGCCACCTCTCTCACTTTGGCAGTTGCTGCCTGACCTCTCCTTGCATCCCTCTCGAATATGTATTATAAGCCCTCTAGACCCCACTGCAACGTCAGGCATGCTTGATGTAGAATTGGCTGTAGTTGTCTCTGCTGCCATGACTGGCAAGAGGATGAATGGAGGTTTTCTGGGAAGGGGCAGTTGGGAAAGGGTGAGCCAGGGATCCCTTTCTGTTTCTTCCCTTGTACCTCACTGGAGACCACTCTGTGTGTCCATGTTGATGAACACTTTAACCTGTCTATCATCAGCTAGTACTGAAGGTGGATGGGGAGCCTGCCCGCCCAGCTGCCATCAGCCCCCCCCCCCTGCCTGGACCAGAGAAGTACCCTTCCCTTCCCCAGCGAGGAACCAAGGACACAAAAGGGGTTGGCAGGAGGGCAGGGAGTGGTATGGCTGTTGTTCTTCCAACTGAGGGCTCACAGCTTCCCCTCTGCCGTGAGGGTCTTAAGGTCTGCAGGAGTGCCCACGCTCAGCACCTTGTGGGAGACACGCCTCTTTTCGACCAGGGAGGCCACTGCCTGGCCCACCTCCAGGTGGCTCCCATAGCCTGGGCCCAGGCGCTCTGGTGTTGTCACCCCCATATTGAGCTTCACCTGCAGAGGCAAGCAAAATCTGGTCCAGAGCATGCACAGAACCCCTGTAGGAGGTAGGTACTTCAGCTCCGTTACAGGAGATATAGGCGCTCAGGGATTGTGTCAAGGGCTTTGTGGAGAAGGGAAATGGGGGGGGGGGGCTTTAAACAAAGTAAGAGAGCCAACATTGTGCAGGTGCTCAGGGAGACAGTTCCAGGCATTGGGGGTAACCAGGGAGTAAGGGTAGAGTCGCTTTAGGGCAGGAGACCAGGGACTGGTTGAGGGGGGTGGAGCTGGAGGGTCAACAATCACAGGCAGGGATGTATCTCGGCATGCATCAAGATAAGTTTCAGAAAGATACCCTCACCTCACCTCCCAAGAAAAGCAGCCCTGGAGAGGCTGAACACCCCACAACAGGGCGTTAGGCCTGAGGAACAAGTGAGCAGCAAATGCTCACCCAAACTGGCCACCAGCCAGGCACTGACCTCATTCAGCTTGCAGGGAACATCAGGATACTCCTCACGTAGCACCTGGCAAAAGGCTAGCGCGCCTGCTGCCCCCAGGGTCAGGAAGCCAGTGCCTGGCATGAGAAGACGCTCACCAGCCCCTCCTAGAGCAGAGAAGTCAACATATTGGAATGGGGTAGTGCTGGCTGCAGAGGCTGCCTGTCTTGTCCTGTCTTCCCTCCCTCTGGACAACACTCAATCCCAGCCCAGTCCAGCTGCTGCCCATCAGCTCTGAGTTGCCAGATCATGCCTGCCCACCCAAGGTTTCACCTGAGGCGAGGCTTAGGTCTGGAACTTAGACTGAGCACCAGGACTCAGTTCCAGTAGGTGGGAAGTAATGGTGGTCTTTGAACTTTATGGAGTACATTTTCATCTCTGCTGACTTGCCTTACACAGCTGGGACAAGGGTGGCAAAAGGGTCAAAGAACATGGCTTGCCAACTGTCTGGAGTCCCAGGGTCTCTCTCCCAGGGAGGATCTTCACTGCAGAGGCTCAGCTTGACTTTTTCCTCACCTGTGATGAAGGTATAGGTCGCATTGGGGTTGTCCTTGACCAGGGGAAAGAACGCCTTCCAGGATGTGAAGGTGCTGAGAAGCAGAGTGTCCAGGACCTGCCAACAAGATGCAAGATGGGTGGGGAAATGGGGGCACACAACTGTGATCACCCCACATGCAGAAGAATCCCCACCAAGCACTCTGAGAGCATTTTAAGAAGGAGACACATATGCAAGTGCATAAATGTGCACCCTGTCTCCAGTAATGAATTGTATGTAGTAGTCTGTCAGGTCAGGACTGTGTCTTCTTGTATTAAAATGCATATTCTTCCCATGTTTACCTTTATTTCCCTTCCCTTCTCCCTGTATTATTGTCTATAGATTGTAAGCTGTTTGGGGCAGGGACCTGTTCTTTCAATCTCTATCAAGCATAACATATATGGAAATTAATATATATTAATTCATTAACAGATGCAAAATTCTTAATGTACTGCATATGCAATAAGCAGAACTAGTAGAATGACTCAGAATGCAAGACAAAGAAAGAAAGAAAGAAAAGTCTATTGCTATAAACAGAATTTGAAAACACAAAGTGATTGCCTTCTCTGCTTACCCGGTGAAGCTCCTTCAAGGACTGGGCGTGAGGGGGGCCTCCTTGCCACCAGCTGAAGCCCAGAGAGGAGACCACATCTGTAACCTGCCCAACACTCTTCAGTAGAGCTCCTCGGACTGTTTCTGCTCCTTCTTCCGAACCTGGGTGGGATACATGGGGAGGAGGAGTTGCATCCCAGTAGACTGCACCAGCCCTCCCCTTTCACCCAAATGGCCAAGCAGCCAGAATTTCTCTCCCCAAAGTCTCTTCTTCCAGAAGAGAGAGACCCACAGCTAGAGACATTCTCTGGTCCCAATGTCATATTAGCCCAATGTCAGTGTGGCATAGCTGAGCTCCTGCAGCCTTCCATGTGTACTTGCACCACAGGATTGCAGAGTCCTGCATTAGGAGATGGTCAAGGGCCATTGCAGCATACTGCACGGGTAGAGTTGGCCAGAGGGGGGTCTCTAACACTTAGCAGACAGGTGACAAGTCAAACTAAGCCGTGCATGCTGGGAAAATGCCACCTCCAGGCAAGAGAATTACACTCTGTGGTGAAGTGTCTGCTCAAGGTGAGGGAACTGCAAGATAACAATTTCCTGCTCATTAAGGCTCATGCTCTAAACTTGAGTTCCTTGTAACAGATTCAAATTTGCCTCCTCTCAATCAGAACACTTATTCTGATTCATTTTTTCTTCACATGCTCAGTTCTGGGTCATCATCACATTTGATTTGTGAAGTACCTCAGATGCTAGCATATTTATGATTGGGTAGGAGATTCACTTGCAATGCTGTGGCTGACCAAGACCTTACCCACATCTCCAACAAGTGTGTGCAGGCGGTCATGGGTTGATGCAGGCAAAAAGTGCCTCAGTTTCTCCAGTCTGCTTCCATCTCGGGAAATGACGGCAACACGGAAGCCTGCACAGATGACAACAAGGCATCAGGGCAGACCAAACCCTCCAGGCACAAAGCAGCATAGAGAGGATCTTGCAGCATCCTGTTGGCTCAGTACCCACATCTGATGGACTTCCAGGGAACCAGCCAGCGAGACATAATCTGAACCAAGACTCATTTTTAGGAGCTGTTTTTCAAGCCAGAGTGCAGATCTGGAACATAACAGAAATGAGAGTACCTCTGGGCATGCACCAAGTGCATTTTCTTTCACCATGGAGTAGCCACAATACTGTCTTCCTAATACAGTATATCCATGTCTGAAGTCAGGAGATCAGAGCTTCAAGAGAGGTTGAAACTCTAACACCTCTTTGAAGAAATGATCCACGTCACACCCTCTCACACGCCAGAACATCATGGGAGGCAGGTCAACATGTTGGGGCAGGCCAGATTTGGACTGTGGCTGAACCTGTAATGCACAGAGTTCACACATGCACAGGACACACAGGAACAAAGTTGCTGCTCCCTGGGCCAGGCGTCTGTGAGCCGGGATACAGCAGCAGAGTCTTACCTTTCTCCAGCAGTGACTTGACAATCCCGGACCCCACCGTGCCTGCTCCACCAAGTACCACCGCCAGCCGGTCGGACGTGGCAGACATCCTGGGGCAAGGACAGGCAGACCACCCTTCTTATGAGACAGCCACAGAATGATGGCAAGTAGGGCAGCCCTTCCTATGCAGGCACATAAGTAGGGAAGACACCCACCAGCCCCACCTCCGAGGAAGCAAGACCCACCCACCACCCTGTATCCCCACCTCCTCCTCCTCTGGCAGAGAAGGCTGAGGCTGCCTTGATCTCCCAGATGTACAGAACACAAAATCTTGCCTCTTGCAGGTTTCCCAGAGTCACAAGAAACCAGACCCTGGAATATGTATAAGTTGCTCACACTGAAGCATACCTGTCGAATGAGGCCACGGATGATGGGTCTCTGGGATGCCATGTCCTGTGGCCTCCATTCTCAAGGACAGGGCTTCCAAACCATGATGAGGAACCTTCCTACATCTTTGATGGTGGCATCACTGGGCTGTATTTTATTCACATCTGGGGCCCAAAGGAAGGCCAATGAAAAGAAAGAGGACTCAGCATACAGGCAAAAAGTCAAGATTTCTAGGAAGCAAGAGAAACCACAGCATAAAAACCCTCTTGCCCATGCCCCCATTTCTTCTCCCTTCTTTACTGTTGTTGTTTACATCTGTCTAGAACAGTGTTTCTCAAACTGTGGGTCGGGACCCACTAGGTGGGTTGTGAGCCAATTTCAGGTGGGTCCCCATTCATTTCAATATTTTATTTTTAATATATTAGACTTGATGCTACCATGGTATATGACTGCATTTGGGGAAATGTTACAGATCTTTACAGGTACTATATATATGCTTTTAACAATAATAGTCAATGGGACTTACTCCTGGGGAAGTGTGGGTAGAATTGTAACCTAGGATTGTTAAAAAAAATTTTGCTGGATGATGTTATGACATTACTTCTGGTGGACCCCAACAGATTCTCATTCTAAAAAGTGGGCCTCAGTGCTAAATGTGTGGGAACCACTGGTCTAGAAGATTGCAAGCCTGTCAGGACAGGCATCTGCCCTCTCATTATGGGCAAGGAGCCAAGCACTTGAGTGGCGCCATAGGAATCATGACAATGCTAACAGGATCGTCAGGCCGTGCGGGGGGGGGGGGGAGTAGACAAGGACTGAACTCCTTCCCCAGCTGGAGTTTTATTCTTGTGGTTTGTGTATCTTTCTAAGCTGCCAAATTTGTTTCTGTGCCAAAGCAGTGAGGTGCTGTTTTCAACCCACAAACGGATTGGTTTTTATGTTTTTCAGGTTTGTGCCTTGAAGTTTTGAAGGGGAAATGCAGAGTAGAAATATTTGAAATAAATCATGAAGTAAGATTGCCTGGGGGATGGTGGGGAGAGGAAGGTTGGAGCTGGCATCTGCTCCCCCAAACTGCGGTCCTGTGATTTGCCCCACCACTCCTGGGCGGGCTCTGGTGCCTGTTTGCTGGTGCTTCTTCTGCATCTTTTTAGATTGTGAGCCCTTTAGAGACATGGAACCATTTAGGCTGCAATTCTTTACACTTACCTGGGAGTATGTCCCATTGTACTCAGTGGGAATTGATTATGAGTAGACATGCATAGGATTGGGCTGTGAATCTAAGCTGGAAACTTCCTTTCCTTCCTAAAATTAAAAAAAAAACCCTCACAGTGCATCATTAATGCAAGTGCTGAAATAAAAGAGTGCTTTGTACACTCTGAATGCTGTGGGACTGGCTTCCTTGCAAGGACAGCAGCCTCCGTCTTCAAGGAAAACTCCATCACAGGTGATAAGCCATGATGGGTATGTACAAGTCTGAGACTAACTGGTTACGTCGTGAGGGCTGGGTAGGATTTTTTTTCTGCCATCCGAACTGGCCGTGGATAGTAGTTTTTTTTTTACCTGCCCCAGGCTGGTGAGGGAGGGAAGTTGTGCTTAGCAGGTTTCATGCATTAAGAATTGGTGACTGTGTTTAAAATAAGTGATCCAAGTTAAACCTAAGCTGCTGTCTGGTGTCTTCATTGGGGAGTGCGAGGGTAAATAGAATGCCAGATGCAGGGGAATGGCAGCAAGATGCAAGTATCTTGTGGTCTTGTGTGCTCCCTGAGGCATGTGGTGGGCCACTGTGAGATACAGGAATCTAGATGAAATGGGCCCTAGGCCTGATCCAGCAAGGCTCTTCTTATGTTCTTATGAATGAGCCTTCAAGGATGGTACAGCCTTTTACAAAGGGGTCGGCTGGCTGCCTTTCTGCTCCATGCCATCCCGTTTCTTTTCAATTCATGGCACATCAAGAGTGTCCGGAGAGTTAGAGCAGACAAAAGGAAATATGTCTTTACCCAGCATGTCGTTAATCTGTGGAACTCCTTGCCACAGGATGACAGCGTCTGTTCTGGATGCCTTTAAAAAAGGCATTGGACAGATTTCTGGAGAAAAGGTCCATCCCAGGTTACAAGCCGTGATGGGTCTGTGCAACCTCCTGGTTTTAGAAGCAGGCTGACTCAGAGTGCCAGGTGCAAGGGAGGGCACCAGGATGCAGGTCTCTTGTGGTCTGTGGCATCTGGTGGGCCACTGCGAGAAAAGAAAGCACCCCTCCCTGAAGCTGTGCAGCAGGGAAAGAGTTAATTCCAGGGCTCTGGGCTATGACATCAGGGAGGGGAGGGGCGGAGCACAGGGGATCTGGAAGTGACGGAAGGGAGCAGGACGGGAGGGGGAGTAGGCTGGATCGCGGGGTCTGAGCGAGACAGTGCTGGCAGGTGAGAGGGGAGCGCGGGGTGCTGGGTTCGAATCCCAATAGGTATGGTTCGGGCGGGTGGCCAGGCAACCGCATCCTGGGAGGGGGACCACCCCCAGGCTTCGCCCCCCCCTTGTTCTCCTTCAGGGCTTGGTCTGTGGCAGCCTGTGACCAGGAGCCCACCCCCCCCCAGGGGGGCAACCTGAAGACTCCCAGGGTGACAGCAGCTCCCCCAGGACTGTGGTAGGCAAGAGGCTCAGGAGGGGGTCACCCCAAGACTGTGGTGTGCAAGAGTTGCAGGAGGGAGGGTCTCCCCAGGACTGTGGTGGGCAGGAGGGTGAGTCACCCCAAGACTGTGGTGGGCAAGAGGCACAGGAGGGGGTCACCCCAAGACTGGGATGGGCAAGAGGCACCCCAGGTCTGTGGTGGGCAAGAGGTGCAAGAGGAGGGGTCACCTCAGCACTATGGTGGTCGCAGGAGGGGAGTCATCCAGATAGGGATCAAGGATGCTGCTGCCACCCAAGCCTGGGTCTTCCTCCTGCTGGTTGAAGGAGTGCCAGCCCAGGCTGGTAGCAGCTCTGCAGGATGTCAGGTTGGGGACCTTTCTTGAACCCTTCTGGAGCAACCACCAGAGACCAGAGCAGGGACTTCTGCCTCCAAAGCAGGGGTGGCTCTATCATGAGGTGGCCTGGCAGCACTCCTACAAAGTCTTGGGCCAGCTGTGGTGCTCTCTTTCAGACCGGTTTTTCAGCAAGGTCTGGCACCTGTCTGAGTGGACTGCCTTCTGCCACAGCTGAGGCTCTTGAGGCCACAGTTGGAGGGCTATGCTGTTTTGTCAAAGTTCTCTTCCTGCACAGGGTGTGGGGAGAGCAGTTACTTTGCACACCAAAGGTCCCGGGGGGGGGGGGGTAGCTAAGAGGCTCTTGTGTAGCTTAGTGGGAAAAGCTCTTCTCTGCCCATGACCCTGGAGAGTTGCTGCCATCCGGGGTAGGCAGCTCGAGGTTAACTTGGTCAGAGACAGCTTTCTGCATTCTGCCCTCTGTCACCACATTAATGAGGATATTTACAGCCTGCCAATTCTCGAAGAGTCTAAGGAGCTCAAGGCAGCAGACGTAGTTCTTTCCCCTGCCCTTATCTTCACAACAACCCTGTGAGGTAGGTTGGGCTTTGAGTAGCCTGAAGTCATGCAGTCAGGTATGCTGTCCTTCTTCTCCCCCCTGCCTTCTTCCTAAATGCAAAACCAAAGCCGCCAATTCCTCCCCTTCCTGTATCACCACTTCATAGGGGTTGTACAAATTTAAAATCAAATAAAACTAGACAGGTTGGAAACAAAACACAGCCAAAGAACATCATTAGAAAACAAGAGAACAAACTTAAAAAGTGGTTTTGGCCAAATGAAACCCTTTTGGAGGTGACCCAGGAGGAACCTTTCCCTGAGCTCCAGGGTCTCCTTCCTTCCTTGCCACCTGCTCTGCCCCTCGCAAAGCAAATCTGCTGACTCCCTTGGCAGTTTAGGGGTAGGTTTGCTGCCTGGAGGCTCTGAGGGGCTTTCCCTTGCTGAACTTAGCACTTCAACTGTCTGAGTTTTAGAGCTGCTGGTGTGTCCTTGATTTCAAAGTGTCGTAATGGCAGCACCTTTGATGCTGCAGGAAGGCTGATGAGGCTGCCCTGGAGTGATGTGTTAGCTGCAGCTGTGCTTCCAGACTATAGCCATGTGCTTTTTTGGGTAAACACTCTGCTCAGTTCAGTGGTCACTGCACGTGATCTAATCCCCACATGTTCAGAAAGAGATGTTGCTGCCTGCTGTAGTGTTTGGGGAAGGACAGGCAGAAGCTCAAGGAAGAATGAAACAAGAGAGAGAGAAGCAGAGCACCAAGGAGGACAAGGACAACAGGGCCAGAAAGGAAACATGCCTTCACCCCCACACTTTCTTTGTCAGGCAGGGACTGCCCACGCCTTGCTCACAAGCTGCAGCCAGCCCAGTTAGCACCATATGGAGGCTGAGGTTTACATGGTGGCTGTTGAGCTGCTAGGCACATGGAGAGAGGGAGGCTGAGGCTGCTGGGGCAGTGGGTGCAAGATCACAATGGGAAAGGAGAGGCCCAGCAGAGTCCTGCTACAAAGCCGAAGGATAGTTTGGGCAGCCCTCCTCCCCCCAGCAGCCAGTAGCTCCATCCTCTGTCCACCATAATTACTGCCAACCTAGGAAATGATCTCCCTCCCCCCTTCCACCAGAGCACATGTGAGCACTCCAGCCCTGGAGTATTATACAGTTGGGACTGGAAAAAATACACATTATTGGGAGACTGACATGGCTTTTCCTCCTCTCAGTTTCTCCTGCAAAAGGGGAGAAAGAGTGTGTTTAATGGGCCTGTATGAGTGGCCTGTTGGAAGGTAATGTGGAAGTCAAGGCTTGTGGTCTGTGAGTTTTGCTCCTTTGATGTGCACCACTTGTTGTAAAGGGGAAGAGGTCCCTGTCTCCCTGCCCTAAGGTGCTTACAATGTATACTACAAGGCGGACAGCAGAGGAAGAGGGGGAAACGGAAGAACAGACAGATGGGGGAAGGATCTGGTCTGTTTTGGACACATGTCTTAGCTGCAGTACGGTATGGGGAACTACTATGGGGTGGGGAGCTGTACCCTATCAAATCAATGCTGGGTCCTTGATTATTCCTTTGTACCAGCTAAGACAACAGCGCTAACTGGCTTGTGCCCAAAAGCTGTTTGCGGGAAGCTTCTGAGAAAAAAGAATAGGTATAAACCAGTGTGCAACAGTTTGGGAAGAGTGAGAAGATGATTGTGAAAGTCATCCAGGCCTAGTCGCAGACACCATTTGTATGTCGGTGTGGGTAGCCAGAATTTGAGGCTCTGGGGCAGAAAGCTGGCCATCTCTACCATCTATTAAAAAAGAAAAAGGAATGTTAAGTTCTTGTGGATGTGCTGAGAGGTTTGCAAGTGGCCAGGTGTGTTGGCCAAAGTCTTGGGCAGTCAGGGTTAGGGAGCAGAGCTGTTGTGACCAACATGACATCTCTCTCTCTCTCATATATAATATATATGGAAAATGAAAAGCTCCTACAGGCCACTGAACATGAAAACTGAGAAGTGAGAACATTCATGCAGGCTAGACTAATTCACAAGTAGGTGGTGATGTTCCTATTTTTGGAGTGGGTGTGAAATGGCTTTTGAAACAAAACTTGGATTTAACCCACACATTTTTCCTGGTGAGAAAATAGTATGTCAGTGCCACAGCAAATGTAGCAAACATTGTGCTATGTGCCATTTTTTGCTTTTCTGTCTATATTTCCAAGTGTTTCACTTCCCTTCTGATCGCATCACCCTGCAATGCACAATTTGACTGCCTAAAAGGGTCTGGGCACTACTGAGGTTTCCAGTGAGAATGGTCTTGTGACTTGGCTCTTCCTCCTTTGCAGGATGACTCCCAGCACTGCGCTACAGGAGGAATACCGCAGGTGCTTGGAGAGGGATTTTCGAAGGGGCCACACTGGAGTCTGCAATGACTCCTCTCTGAAGGAGCTGCTGTGGTGCCACCTGCTGGAGGATCCAGAACTACACTGTGCGCTGCAAGGGGACGACACTTTTGCCATGCTTGCCACTGCGCTGCGGGGACAGCTAGACCTGGGGGTGACCCTGCAGAACCTCTGCAAGGCCTTTGAGGTGCTGGAGCTGGCGGCCATCAACCTGTACTTCTTCCCCTGGCGCAAAGAATTTACCACCATAAAAGTGAGCATTACTGGGTTGGTGGGGGGGGGGGAGGTAGAGACTGTAGCAGCAGAATGCAGTGCTGTGCCTTGAGAGTCAGGGAGCTTACATATCTTTTCTTGCAGACCTTCTCTGGGGTCTATGTGCACGTACTCCAGGGAATCCTCTCAGATGCTGACCTTGCCAGGAGTTTCCGACGGCTGGGCTACATCCAGAAAGACGACCTCCACCTGGTGATCTCCCAGCCGCCCTCTGGGGCCAACCTCCTCTGGGCAGCCTGTGGCTTTTTTGCAGCAAGAGTGGAGTGTGAGATCCTGGGCAAGATTGTGGAAGAGCTGGAGCCATGCGGCGTGTCATCTGAGGAGCTGCTGCAAGCACGGAGGGAGATGAAGGGTAGCCTGGAGGGCTGTGTGGCCAAGCTGCAGAGCCTGGTTCGCTGGCCAAGGGGCCGGGAGCTGCGGGTGGAGCCGGCCGATGGGGTGGATCTGTACCGAGAGACCCAGGAAGCACAGAGCCCATATCGGGAGCCTTCAGGAGCCCGGGTGCCCTCACCACATCAACTTCCTCTGTGTGAGCGCAGCAGCCCCAGGCTGCAGAGCCGGGAGCAGCAACTGCACAGCCCTCAGGGTCTCACGGAGAACAGGGGCACAATCTGGGCATCAGGCCAGGAGCAGCCCTATGGCAATGGAATCCTGGGCTTGGAGGGGCCTGACCCTGAGACCTCCTTCTCATTCATCTCCCTGAGGCGTGAGCTTAGCAGAACGACTGACACAGACTCCCTCACGCAGCCAGGAAGCTGGCTTCTGTGTCCCAGCCCTCACTATGACAGCCCCAGCTCCCAGTCCCATGGAGCCAGTGGCCCTGCCTCACCAGCCGCCAGGCAGCCACGTAGCCCCCAGCTCAGTCCTGCTGGCCTAAGACGATCTCCAGGGCTGGCTGCAGGGATGGCCACAGCAGAACCCCCTCGCTACCACCTGCACCTGTGCTTGCGCCCAGGCGCCCTCCCCTCCTCCTGCTGCAACACTTGCCGGTTGCTACACAGCAGCAGCTGTGATGTGGCGCAGTTGTGCCGGGGCAGCCACCGCATGGAAGAGCTGCAGAGCGAGAAGCAGCAACGCCTCTGGCTGCAGCGGACAGAGATGGACAAGCTGCTGCACGAGGGGGGTGGAGCCTGGCAGTAGCTGCAGGTCCCTCCTGGGCCATGTGGGCTGGACTCTGGCAGCACAGTTGCCACCTCCTCTGCTCCAACGCTCCTTCATCCAGAAGCTGGCACACAAAACTTGCTTTTCTGCTGTCTCCCAGGCTTTTCTCCTCCCATAATCTGAAACAGTCTTCTTCCCAGCTCCTGTTCTGAAAATGTGTGGAATAGAGGGACAGGCCTGTACCACCTGGAGTGGCTTTGCTCCCCTCCCCTTGCCTTGTTTTGCTGGTCCTGCACACTGCACCTAGTGGGAGGAGCTGATTGGACTGGGGAGGCGTGATGCGCGGCAGACCCCATGACTGTTTTTGGGCCAGATACATGTTTCACAGATTGTGTTGTGGAAGGTGGGTGCCTCACAGGTGAACCTGTTCCAACATTCCAAAACTTTGCCTGCCTTTTCAAAATGGGGAGGTCTTCAGGTGGCCTGAGAGTAGAGATGCTTTTGCACCTCCCTCCTGGCCCCTTGTGGGTCACGTGCACAGCTTCTGTTGCAGGGAAGCCCTTCTTTGCGGTAGAAGCCAAGTGGTGCATCTCTTCCTGATATGATGGAAGAACTAAGCTAGTGTCTTTCTTACATGAGGTACAGTGTGAAATACACTAAGTAAACCAAAACAAAAACCTGCCTGATTCTCTGGATGCATTACACACACACACACACACACAGTTGTGTGAGGTATTTGGAACCTGGAAAAAATTACTGTTCTAGATTTGACCCCTTGGTAGACCAATTCCAATATCCTAGCTCAGTGACATAGCAGGTGGTTTGCATTCAAAAGAGTTACCCGCTCCATCGTGGTTGGTGTTTGCAGGAGTAGAACAGGTCAGTGTGACTGGCATACTGTCACTTTCCTCTTTGTGCTTCGGCTGTGCTCCTCCTCTCTGCTGCTATCTGACCATTCCAAGTGGGCAGCTTCTAGGCTCTGGAGGAGAGCTGGGCTTTGTTGCTAGGATACAGCACAGCTCTGAACGCCAGAACCACCATCAAGGCTGGCACTCTTAGTCTAAGTTGGGCAAGGAGGCAGCTTTGCTGGGAGGGGGCGTTTGCCACACCCACACTCTTAGCCCCTTCCCCCCACAAACATGCCAAACAGCCCACAGCATGATGGAGAAAAGACCATGCCACTGCTGCGAGCAGCATCTCCTGCAGAAACTGTGTGGGAGGAAGGTGTCTGGGCTGCTAAAAATGGGCTGCTGGTGCCAAGGGACTTCAGGTATTTCCTCTTCCCCCTGCTGTGTGAGTGTGTATTTAAGGCTGCCCCCTAGGGATTGGTAATATTTTTTCTGTTCTCCTCACAGAGCTTGCTGCAGCCTTGACATGTCCCCTCCATTCACACAACACAGCAGTAAGCAACAAATGACTTTATTACAGCATCTCCCACCCCTTTCCCACAAGTTTTGCAGCTGGGAAGGAAGGAAGGGAATGTAGCTGTGGTTGCTTAACGTCAGCTATTCTGCCTTGCAGTCTCCGCTGTGTCTAGAATCCCTGGCACAGCTAACCAAGTTGGCTCCCCTATTGGTAACTGGTGTGGGCCAGCAGGGTACCTGTTCGCCTGAGAGGCAGCGTTCATCTCAACATCAGTCAAAGACTCCTGGCAGCTTGCTTGAGTGTTGGTGGTAGCTTCTGTTACTGCCTCTTCTGTGCTTTGTCCTTTCAAAGAGAAATGCAAGTTCTATAACAAGGTAGGCTCCAGGTTGGGGCCCTGGTCCTTCTTCCAGTTTGTTCTCATTAGGGGAGCTCAAAGGCTTTCCTCCCAGTCACCACCCCATATTTCAGAGAGATTATTCAAGGGGTTCAACTATCCACAGATGGCAGCCAGTGTCTGCAGGAAATGCTAAGATTGCACAGAAAGGGCACAAGAGCTTCTGGGTACAGAAATCAGCTTCCATTTTCTTCTAAAGCTTGTTTCTTCTAGTTGTATTCTGCAAAAAGACACTTCCAAGTTTAGACAGTAGATCGAAAGAGGAATGGCAGAGTCCCTGCCTTGCACGGGAAAGGCCCTGGGTTCAGTCTCTAGGAAGGCCTGGCATAGATCCATGCCCAGAACCTTGGAAAAGCATTGCTCTATAGACTATATTGAGCCAGATTAACCAATTGCAGCTTCCTTTTTAACTATTCATTTGATACTAATATGATACATTTACCTTAATTTCTTTTTTGGATGCTGACCCTGATCCAGCCAGACCATTTTTATTTGTGCATTCCCAGAAACCTACCCAAAGTCACATAAGAGCTTGTACCATGGGACAGTGGAAATGTGACTCTTCTGTGCTCAGGCCCAACTTTCCGGCCACAGAACTGCCCTGCCCCTTGCCGAGAAGGCCAAGTCACCAGCACACCTCCTGTCCTGGTCCCATGACTGACAGTCTCAGGGTCGGCTGCGCTTGCCCACACACTCAGTACTGGCACTTGGGGCAGCCCGTTTGTTACGATGGTGGGGAAAGGTTGGCATGAGCTCAGGCTCGCAGGCTGGAAAGAGAGAAGACAGATCAGGTATTGCTCGACGAAGGTGCAATCAGGAAAGGAGGGTGCAGGTGAAACTTACGCAGAGGCTTCTCCTTGAAGTAGGAGCTCTCCAGGCAATCTCCAGCCGTTGCTCTGGGAAGAGGAGGCAAATGAAAGGAAAAGACAAATGGGGTCTTTTGTAGCAGGTCTGCTGCCCCTTTCTGACTGTACTGTTGGCCAAAGCAGAGGCACCCACCAAGTGACGTCCTAGAGAGCTGAAATCATCCCTCTCCCAACACACAGGACTTGGCAGGCAGGTGTGTTGTGGGCCTCCAAGCCTCTGCACTCAGTTACCTTTTCTTGGGGTCATACATGAAGAGGAAGTTGAGTAGGCGAAGCCCAGCCTCCGACAGCCATGGGAATTTGTGTTTCAGATTATTGTAGGGCTGCTTGCGCAAGGTATACTGGCTCACCAGTGGCAGCTTGGAGAAGCCCTGGAAGCAATGTGGATACAGGAAGAGGCACTGAATAAAGCATAGGCTTGGGCCTGTTTGAAGCTGCAGCGCTCTAGGACTTCTTGCAGTGGTTGATCTCTGTGGATCTGGAGAGCAGGTCAAGGGCTGTGTCTTTGGGCAAGCAGTCAGTCTAAATTGTTTTTACCCTCTTGCATTTTAGTGGGGTATAGAAGGGGGCAACAAGAGGCAGGAGAAGCAGAGTAAGGGTGGGGGCGGGCAAGGATGGGGCTCACCGGCCAGATGGTCTCACTGGGTGTGCCCAAGAGCTGTACAATCAGGTCAATCTGCTGGATCTCTGAGCTTCCCGGGAGCAACGGCTTATGGGCCAGCAACTCTGCCAGGATGCAGCCCACTGCCCTGCAGGGGAGACTCAGATCAGCATGGAGAAAGATCTGCCAGTCAGCCTTGCCCTTCCTCCAGCCTCCCACCAAACAATTGGACCTGACCGAAACCAAAGGAATGTGTTTTCCTCCCTGCAATCCCCTTGCTCATAGCTAAGGGGCAGACCCCCTTCCCTCACCACATGTCTATAGCGGTGGTCTGTGTTGTTGTTCCCAGAAGGAGCTCCGGTGCTCGGTACCTGCATAAGGATGAAAAGAACAGTGGGTCATGATATTTCCCTGGCCTTTCAGAGTTGTTGGAAGGACATTCTGAACCCTAAGAGAGAGCAGGAGGCAGAGGCAAAGTGGCACTGTGCACATGAGGGGAGAGGGCATTCTGGGGAGTGGCCAGGCTTTGGACTAGCCCCTTACAGGGCTGTGCTGCACTGTGAATGACCCAGGCAATGTGTATTTCCTGCATCTGCCCGCGGCTCTGTTTGGAGTGGTGGGAGTTGGTGGATTTATTTATTTTTCACATTTTTATACCACCCTTCGTGTACATTGCTGCTCCCCTCCTTTTGTCCTCACAACAACCCTGTGAGGTAGGTGAGGCTGAGAGAAAGTGACTGGCCCAAGGTCACCCAGGAAGCTTTGTGGCTGAGGGGGGATTCGAACCTGGATCTTCCAGGTCTAAGTCCACCTCCCAAAACACTACACCACCCTGGCTCTCATCCACCTTGACACAAGTGACAATTTATCCACCTTCCCAGGGTCACCTTCTTCCAGGTACAAAGTGGATCACTCTTCCAAAGAGCAAACCCCCATCCCCGTTGGTATCACACACATTTCACAGTGTATTTCTTATAAGGAAAGTGTGAAGACATCTTTCTGGCAGTCCTGTTGCCTGGGAGGAATGTGGCAATGCCCTCCTTTTCAGCTGTGGCCCTCAAGGGAAGCAGCATATTGGCAAAAACAGGTAAACAGCCAATTTGGCAGGGTTTCCCATAGTCTACTCACCAGAGCGTGACCACTTTGGGTGTCATGGGCCTCAGGGGCACTCGATAGGCACGAGCCAGCCCAAAATCCGCTGCAAAAAAAAGAGGAGGTGGCCAGGGCCATAATGGGGCAAGTCAGCTACATGACAAACCAGCCAGGTGCGTTTTAGGGGGAAGGGGTGCTTAGACGGCTCACCTGTCTTCACACAGCCTTTGTCAGTCATGAGCAAGTTGGACACCTTCAGGTCCCTGCCATGGGAGGAAGGAGAGGCTCACATAAAGAGCAGGAACTCGGGGCAACCCTTCTCCACATCCAGTGCACTTTGGCAGTCACCCGCCTCAGATTTCAAAGGAACAAGGAAGCCTGTGAGCTGCATGGTTTCCACAGCAGCGACCCAACATCTGGACCCTGCCCTACTCTCTCACCTGTGGATGATGAAGTTGTCATGCAGGTACTGGAGGCCCTTCAGCACCTGGAGGATGATGCACTTCACCTGCAAGCAGTGGAGAGGGCATGAAGGGTGAAACAACACTGGATAAAACATCCCCTGCTTTCTCTGGTCCCATTCCTGGGTCCAGAATCCAAAGCAAGGCAATGCAAGGAACTAAAACGACTATTTGATTTTTATTTACACAAAACATTTCTATCCTGCCTTTTCCCTCCCCATCAGGTGGCACCAAAGGCAGCTTACAACAGAATTTAAAAACAATGAATTCAAGCAGGCAAAACACAATTAAACGCAGGAGGGTCAATAAATACTACAGCTTAAAACATATATAAATATAAACTTAAACTGGAGAAAAATGAGGCTGTGTAGCAAATTGGGCTGCTACTCTTCTCCGGCACAGTTCCATTTAGCCGGTACGCACCTGAGCTTCCGAGAAGGGGGCCTGCATGTTCTCCAGGAGGCTGGCGAGGTCCTGTTCACAGTAGCCCATCACCAGGAAAATGCTACAGGAGAAGCACAACTGCTCGTGTCTGGGGCCTGCCTGGAGGCAGGCGAGAACTTGCACAGATGGGCAGGGCTAAGCAATGACTTGGAAGACAAGCAGGCCCTGTGATGAAGCCATGCTCCAGAACCTACTATGGCCTGGGAAGGGTGTTGGGGAGGGGAGCCAAAGCTCAGAGGTGCAGCACCTGTTTGGCACGCAGAAGATACCAGGCTTAATCCCCACTATCTCCAAGTAGGGCTGAGCGAGAGCTGCTGCCACTCAGCATAGACGATGCTGAGCTAAATGAACCAAGAGGCCGATTCTGATGAAGGCAACTCTGTACACATGTGTACGCTTAGCTTTCTCTTCAGTTATCATTCACATCACACAGCAGATTCCCACCTGTGGCTGTCTTTGCTTGTCCGTCCCCACCTTGAACAATGATTTCACAGTAATTCTTTTAAAGCCATAATATAATGGGGTCTGAGCCTCTGGGAAATTCCAAAGTGCCAGAAAAAAACACCTAACTGGCATGTCAGATTAGGATGGAGCCTGCTCTTTGCCTAGGAGAGACTGACACATACCTTTCCAGGTGATTCCCCACCACCACCTCCTTCAGCTCCACAATGTTGGGGTGCTGGAGCTTCAGGAGCAGGGTTATCTCTCGCAGGCTGCTGATGGGGATTCCTGCAAAGATCCGTCACATGTCAAGAGGTCATTCTGGAGATGAGGGCAGAACTCAGCAAAGCAAAACAACCCTGCAGGACTGCATCAGGGTTTGGATTCCCCTGCTCACCATCTTTCTCTTTGTCCATCCGCACCTTCTTCAGTGCCACAATCTCATCAGTCTGGGTGTCCCGGGCACGATCTGAAATGGCAGTACAGTCAGAGCTCTGGGTCTTGGGAAGCTGCCCTCCATCTCTCCACACAGAGCAGGGGCCAGGAAAACCCCAGCTCAAGCACTGCCTGTCATTGATGGCTTTGTGCACCCTACTCCCTTGCAGACTTTTCCACACAGGACTGCTAAGGGGGTCACAGCACCCCCTCCATGCTTTGCATGGAGAAGGTCCCAGATAAAATCTCCAGCTAAAAAGTAACAGGTAGCAGATAAATGAGGAAGACCTCCTTTGATGCGAGACCCTAAAATGTTGCTGCCAGTCTGAGGGGACAAACCTGGACTAGGTGGACCAATGACCTGACTCTGCAAAGCAGCTTCCTATGTTCATGTAATCATTAAATTGAGTCAAAAACATGCTATAACTCACTCTACCTGTCTATGGAAGAATACACAACACATAGCTAAATACACATCTATGTAAATTAATGCATTCTTCATCAGGAAAAAACATCTGGATTTATTTATTTGTCATGGTCTAGAGGGGTGTGTGTGTCTGTGGTGAGATCACACAGCTGAACTATCCCTTCTGCCAGAAAGTTAAGCCCCAACATTTCAGTTCACATACAGCACAGATTTTCGACTGCACGCTTGGTAGCAAGAGGGGCACTCACACACGATGCCGTAGGTCCCTTCTCCAATCCGATTGAGCTTCTCAAACTCCTTCACACTCCGACATCTTCCCAGCTGAAAGGAGAGGCAGGTCAGAGCCAGCCCTGATGAGGTGCGACTGAGATTCTAGGGTGTTAGCACTAGCCAGTCCCCACCACCACCCTCAGGCCTTTCCCAAAAACTGCAGCCCTAACTGGAAGATGGCACTGAAAATCAAGACAGAATCTTTCCACATGGAACACAGAAAGGCAATTCCCAAAACCATCTTTCACACTCAAGTGGCAGCCTAGATCAGAGCCACTTTCCTTATGCTCATATAGGATTGGGGGCGGGGAAATGGGATGCCAGTGGTTTATACAGCTACGAATGTGTTCAGGGAAGCAGAAAGAATTTCTCTCTCTAACATCAGAACTGGGGAACCTCTGATTGGCGATGATTTCAGGACAGACAAAAGAATGTCCTTCACCCTGTGCAGAGTGAATTAATAGCATTCACCACCATCAGATGTGCCGATAGCCCAGTGGTGTAGCTAGAGGGTGCAAACCACTACGTTTTGCAAGGAGCCTCACCACAGCATGAAAGCAGCCTGTCCCCTTCCCCTTCAGAGCTATTCTGGGGAGGGGGGAAGAAAAACGCCCAGAATGGCTCCAAGAGGGGGTGGCACTTGCACAATTGGTGAGGCTCCCTGCAAAACTTAGTGCTTTGCACCCCCTCTAGCCATGCCACTGCAATAACCCCTGGCTTTTGCTGCTGAGTCCATTTTTGCCTGGCCCATAGGTGTACATATGCAACATTGGGCAGAAATGGCTTAAGGAGGAAACTGGACAAATTCACAGAGAAGGAGAGGTCTGTCACTGGCAGAAGTCATGATGGCTGACGGAATCTGGTTGACCTCTGCTCTGGTTGACCTCTGGAATAGGGAGTTGGCCAGGGCCGTGGATGAGATTGCTCCTAAGCGGCGTCTGCCACATTGCAGAGTCAACGTAGCTCCTTGGTTTACCAAGGAGCTGCGGATGATGAGGCGGCAGGGTAGATGTCTTAAGCGACAGTGGAGAAAGACTCGTGACAATTCTGACTGAACACAGGTTAGGGCCCACTATAGGGCCTACTCTGTGGCAATGATGGCAGCGAAGCATTCCTTCTTCTCTGCCACTATTGAATCCGCACAGAGCCGACCAGTGGAACTGTTCCATGTTGTACAGGGTCTTCTCCATCAGACCCCACCAACTAATTAGGAGGAACACACGGAAGTTTGCTATGCCATGTTTGCCAGGCACTTTGTGGATAAAATCGCTCGGATTCGCCACGACTTGAACTCCATGTTGACAATGTCTAGTGATGTCCCCGTGGTACCTGTCAGTTCTGTTTTGTCGGATTCTTTCCAGCTTGTAGAACCTGAGGATGTGGACTGAAGATTGAGGCCATCTGCCTGCCCGCTGGATCCGTGCCCAGCATGGCTGATTAGATCTGCCCGGGAGAGACTGGCCGAGTGGACAAAGAGGATAGTAAATTCATCTTTGAGTTAGGGGGTGTTGCCTCTGGCATTAAAGAAAGCAGTGGTTTGCCCCCTTCTGAAAAAGCCCTCTCTGGACCACTCTATATTGGATAATTATTGGCCAGTCTCGAATCTCCCATTTCTAGGCAAAGTGATCGAGCGGGTGGTGGCATCTCAGCTCCAGAGAATCTTGGATGAAGTGGATTATCTTGATACTTTTCAATCTGGCTTCAGGCCTGGTTTTGGGACGGAGACGGCATTGGTCGCCTTGGTGGATGACCTTTGCCGAGGGCTGGATGGAGGGAATGCATCCTTGCTAGTCCTTTTGGACCTCTCAGCTGCTTTCAACACCATCGATCATGGTGTCCTTCTGGGACGGGGAAGGCCCTACTCTTTGCTGCCACTCCTCTCACTTCCATCAGTGGTGGCACCCGTAAAAGAGCCCTCTCCGATGACTGGAGAGGACAGGATGGAATGTATGGAAGAGGTAGTCTCTCAGATATCCTAGCCCCAAGCCCCACCAGTAACTCAAACTTTTTAGCACCAGGACTCACTTTTTAGAATGACAACCTATCAGGGCCCACTGGAAGTGATGCCATTAAGCTTGAAGTGATGTAATAGCTTAATGAAGTGAAGTGATGAAGTGAGACCATACCCCTGTTAATTGGGTAAGAGGCGCTTTTCAAGTAGGTGCTGCTCTTTTTAGAAGGACCTCACCCCAGCAGCGTCTTTTCCAGTGGCTATATGCTGGTGTTCTTTGCATCTTTTAAGATTATGAGTCCTTCTGGGACAGGGAGCCATTTGATTTTTCTCTGTAAACCGCTTTGTGAACTTTTTTGTTGTTGAAAAGCTGTATATAAATACTGTTAATAAAGCAGGAACATTTTTGACAATCCGAGGCTGCAGTCCTAGTCACACTTACCCAGGAGCAAGCCCCATTGACTATCATTGTTCAAAGCATATCTACCAGTGGTTTTCAACCTTTTTCATCTCATGGCACCCTGACAAGGCAGTAAAATTGCCAAGGCACACCATCAGGTTTTTAAGAACATAAGAAGAGCCCTGCTGGATCAGTCCATAGGCCCATCTAATCCAGCTTCCTGTACCTCACAGCGGCCCACCAAATGCCCCAGGGAGTACACCACATAACAAGAGACCTGCATCCTCATGCCCTCCCTTGCAGCTGGCAATCTGACATTTTTTGACAATTGACAAGGCATACCATGCTGCCAGTGGGGGGCTCAAATCCCCCCACTAGCCCTAATAATAAATGACCTCCCCTCCAAATTCCTGTGGCACACCTGTGGACCACTCACAGCACATCATAGTGCCACAGCACAGTGGTTGAAAATGGCTGATATGTATAGCAGCCTTTTAAAAGGACAGATCTGCCACATTTCCCCAAATGCAGTCACGTACCATGGCGGCATCAAGTGTAATATATTAAAAATAAGATACTGAAATGAATGGGGACCCACCTAAAATTGGCTCACAACCTACCTAGTGGGTCCTGACCCACAGTTTGTCTTAATCATACTGAGAAGCCAGCCTTGTCAAAGGGGAGTCCACTGTGGGGTGCCTGCGAAGGTCAGCCCTGCCTCACCCACCTTCCCTGCCAACAGGCACGTGGCAGAGGCTGCCCAGCTAAGGTCCTATACTTAGACTTTCACGACATGTTGGTTGGATTCCGACATGGTGGAGTCAACATGTGTGTGGCACCTCTCCTTCCCAAGCACCCGATCCACTGCCTCCAGGCGCCCCTGCTCTTGCAGTCCCATAGCATGGGAGCAGACCCACCTAGTGGGTCCCGACCCACAGCTGCAGGTCCCACATGCTCCTGGGGTTCCCACTCAAGAGGGAATCAGGCGGCAGCCGCCGCCGCCACCAACACGTGTCCGCGCATTCACACAACAACGGAACGCGTGTTGCCCTTATCTGCACACGTGTATGCTGGCACCTGGGGGGCGGAGCCACTTTTCCGCCCTGGGGGCTTCTGGGAGTTGTAGTCGCCACTCACCCGGTGCGCTTCCGGCACCGCGAAGAAGCCGCCGCCGCGCAGCCGCTTCAGCCGCAAAGCCTCCGGTTCCTGCTCAGAGGACCCTTGTTCCGCCATGACAGCTCCAGAGGAAGCCACACCCCTCACGCGGGGGGGGGGTGCTGCGCATGCGCGGTAGAGTTCTGCGCTGTGGCTTCCTCCTAGAGGTCTCTTAGCAGCGGTTGCTATGCAAGGCCTTGGGTCCAGAGAAAGCCACACCCTCCCCATACTGGGGGTTCTGCACATGCGCCAACTCTTACTGTTAGTTGTAGTGAAGTCAGGAGCTCAAGCTCTTTGCAATTCAGGTCTTATTTCATATTTTAAACCTCCCCCCCCCCCACTTAGACTCCTCTTAAGGGGTTAAAAGTGTGTGTGTGGGTTAAAATATGAACTAAGACCTGAAGGAGTGGCCTGTCACTCATTCCCAGGTCCCTCCCAGTTAAAGGGATTAAACCTGTCCAGGGTGCTACCATTTGAGGGATGCAGACACTGCTGGCCAATCACAGCTATGGTAACATCTGCCTGCACCGCCCTTATGGTGCCCAGCCACGCCCCTTGAGCCTAGGCAGCTGCTGGGCACTTTTTGGGGGGACACACACTGCTGTCCAATCACAGCTATGGTAACTTTCTGCTAACCCCGCTTTGGCCCTGCCCTTATGTTGCCTAGGCATGCCCCTTTGCACTCCTGATCTTAGCCAGCAATTGGACACCTGGATTTGGAAAGGAAATTCTGAGGCTGCAGCGTGGGTGGCTATTTGGAACCTGAAAACCTGGGAAATATAGATTTGGGGGAGATACAGATTTTTATTTAAAAAGTTTCATACTACAATAAATAATACAAAAGAAAGAAATCATATTTTACATTTTCAGCTACAGTCACATTACATCTAGAACACAGATACATATTGTTATAGGTGGATTCACCCCATCTACCTACTCCCACCATTTTTTCCACCTGTCTCTACCGGTTTTCACCCTTTCATAAGCCATGACGCCATATACTCTGGAGACCACAAAACGGACCCATCTCTGCATGTTGGTGGACTATTTCTCCTTTATTTCTTTGCCCCTTTGGATGCCCAGCGCAAAAAGGACATACAGATTTATCAAACTTACCGTAGACCACGGCAGCTCCCACCTATCGTCTCCTCCCCTCCGTTGTCCCAAATTACTCGTCCTCTTGGGTCCCCTCATACCTCCCGCCGGCTCCTTCCCAGAGAAGATAGTCTCCCAGGCCTGTTGGGCCAGTTCAGGCCACTTAAAGGCCCTCGCTACGCCCCTCCACAACTCCTTCGCCAGCATACACTCTTGGACGAAATGGGTTACCGTTTCTATCAGCGGCGGGGCGCCTACCGATCTAGAGGATCCCGACCCCAAACAGGTCCGACTCTTGCACGTCTTCTGATCTTCTTGCAACCATGGGTTTGCCACTCCCACCCTGAGGACCTGATGGAAAGCCCTCCACCTTAATTCCCATAAACTAAAGGGGACTGTCTTCTCGCTAAAGGCACTGTGCACCACCTTTTCCTGCAAGAGGTACGCGGAAAGGTGTGTCTTACTTTGCTGTTTTTCTTGGTGAGGCCTCATGATAAACTCCTGTACCATCGTTTCATACACGTAACGCTTGAGTTGTTTCCCTTCCAGCCCGCTGGTTTTATACAGCTTGGCCAAGAGCCCCATCTCCTTCTTCAGAGTCACCGCCTCCCTCATGTACTCCGGCAAAGATCGTTTTATCGCCTGAGTACGTATCCCATCTCTTCTTTTGCCCACCATTTCTGTCCCCAGGTCGTCTTTTCCCAAGTGTCTCCGAATTGGGCCCATACAGATACAAAGGCTCCCCCTTCCTGCGGTCTCTGCCTCCATTTCGCCCAGTTGCCAAAGTTATAGGAGACAAAGGTCACCAAGAACAAAGGTCCCAGGGGCCAAACCCCTAGTTGTCCTCCTTTCACTTTCTTATATGCCATTGCTTGGGAAAGAGGGAAGAAGACAGTGCCCCACAAGAAAAAAAACCTGATGGGTAACCTTGTCCACCACCTGTTTCGGTGGGGGATAGATCGCCACCAAATTGAACGCCATCGGAATGCAATACAAGTTGACGTAACGCGCCCTCTGGTACAAGTTCAAGTTCCATTTTTTCCACCTCTTCAGTTTTTTCTCCACCTTAGAAGCCTAGTTTCCAGTTCTTTTCCCACCTTCTTTGTTTCAGTCCAAAAATTATACCTAAAATTTTTACAGATTCCTCCTTTTGAACCTCTTGTTTCCTTTCATCCGTTTCAAAAACAGCCCCCCATGGCCCTCACCTCTATGTTTTTCCCCCTCAACCCAAGAGAATAACATTTGGTTTTATCCTCGTTTATCACCGCTCCCGAGGCCCTGCTGTATTCATCTATTATTCCCTTCAATGTCTCCATCTCACCCACGTCTCTAACCATAACGTACACATCATTTGTGTGGGCTACCATTTTTATGGCATTCCCAGCCTCTGCGCTATTCCCTTCCCCACCCATGGCGATTTCCCTTTATTCTGGGCTCTGCCTAGGGGTCACCAAGAGACTCCCATGGGGCAGTGCTTGAATTTCCTTTCCAAAGTGTGTAGGGCAGATTGTACGACAATCAGTTTTTATCTAGTGCAGTGGTTCTCAAACATTTTAGCACTGGGACCCACTTCTTAGAAAGACAATCTGTCAGGACCCATTGGAAGTGATGTCATTATCCTGGAAGTGATGTCATGGCCAGAAGTGACATCATCAAGAAGGAAAAATACTAGCTCCCCATATGACAAAATCTAATCAAGTAAGTGAATTGAAAGTTTGCAATAAGTTTAAATATTCATTTAAAATAAAGAAGCAGTGGCATCACTAGGGTTTTGTCACCCGGTACGGCGTCCTCCCATGCAGGGGGAGGGGCAGCGCCCCAGGAGGTGGGTGTGGTGATGTACCATCACCCTTCCTGGTTTTTTGGCTATAACTTTTGATAGAGATATTGCAACACAGTTTGTTTCATTGCATTCTGCATGAAATTACACATTGATTGATATGTAACGTGATTGTATGATTCAAAAATACCAAGAGTTAAAAAATGTTGGTGACTGGTGGTGTCACCCCCCATGTGTGCATCACCTGGTGTGGCCCGCACCCCCCCGCACCCCTTAGCGACGCTAATATAAAGAAGAACTTTCTAACCCTCCTCAGCAGTTGCTGATCTGTTTATAAAAAATTCTCCAAACATCCCAAAGGCAATCCTGTCCACAGTTACCCAGGAGTAAGGCCCACTGACTATCATTGTTAAAAGTATGCACATAGTAACCTGTTAAAAGTTCAGGTCGGTAACATTTCCCCAAATGCAGTCACATACGATGGTAGCATCAAGTCTAATATATTAAAAATAAAATACACTTTGAAATGAATGGGACTCACCTGAAATTGGCTCGCAACCCACCTAGTGGATCCTGACCCACAGTTTGAGAAATGCTGCTCTGTATTTTAAAACCTAACACCCAACGTCCTCTCAACTTTTAAAATCAGTCCAGGGTGCCGCTGGGATGTGTCAATGTTAATTGTGTTTATGTCACAAGAATCTATTCTGCTTTTCTCTAAAAGAACCCAAAGCAGATCCCCCCCGCCCAAAAAAAACCTACAAAAGTCATAAAACAAGTGATGAAAAATACCATTTGCAAAGACGTAGCGCAGCAAAATATCAGTCAGCACTCAGCTGTTGATACAGCATCAAGGTCTTTCCTCAAGACCCCCTTTTCCAGATGTGAAAAAGTGCCAAGATGCTCCACATTAGGAGCTGGGGTCTTCGCAGGGATTAGCAGGATTTTGGCACTGACTCCAATTCATTCATGCAGATCCTGGTGTGTTATTGACTGGGAATCTTAAAAGACATTTACCAAACATCATTTATTTGGAAGTGAATATCCAGCTTCCACATTTCCAACTGGCCCAGTTTTGCCCCTTCTCCTCCTCTTCCTGCACCTTCAAAAGTAGCTGTCTACATGGAGCAAGTGAGACCATGGAAGGATTCATTGTGATGGATTATCATTTATTGAGAGGGGGTCCAGGACTGTGTGGCTTGCTGCTCTGTATGGTCCCCATCACATTGAAACTGGCTGCCTCCATGGCATGCACACTCATTACTCTCTGTGGTTCCTATAAGCATCTACTGTGCTGGGCTTCGAGTGCACTGTAAACGGTCCATAGTCTTCAGAATCTCTGATAGTTTTGGTCTCGGGAAGTTCATCAGTAATGTTGCTCAACAGCACTTCATCAGCAGGCCCGGTGACAATTATCTTCGGAATAGCAAGTTTTTTCTTTTTGCCAAGTTTTTCAGAAGATGCTTTAAGAAAAGGAAGGAAGGAAATACGAAGCTGTGTTTGGGGAGGAAGTAACTTTTGCCTTGTGCCATCTCAGGGATTGGGGGGAGCTGCCAAAGCCCACATGGGTGCACAAACACACAATACATGCTTAAAATGTACAAAGAGAGGTGTTAGTGGTGTAGCCATGAAGCTCCACCACATGCCATGAAAACATTTCTCTCAGATGCCTTGCGTGGAAGCTCCAAAGCTGCTTCCCTTGTCCTCAAAAGCAAAAGATTCACCTGTTGGCTCTTTTGGGAAACATGCAAAGGGGAAACTTATACCTCTGCTGCACAACTATAACTTTCGAAATCATGTGCCACTTGCATGTCTCCCAGGAAAAGTGACAGAAATTAACAAGTTCCTTCTTTGCAGGCTCAGATACATAAGAACACATGGCCAGAACAAGCCATGACAAGCTCTAGTTCATATAAAAATCTGTTCCCAAATCTGCCCAACTCAGCCTAAGACTTACTGGGTGTGCTTAATCTTGGTTCCATCTGTAAAATAAGGGCATTTCAGCACTGCTGCCAGAATGCCCTTTTGCCATATTATCTCAATCTTTAGGACACAATCCTAACCTGCACTGGTACACCCAGGCCATGTGGCCTGCACTGCATCCAGCACAGGTTAGGTGCAGGCTGGTGGTCACCTTGGGATAAAGGGATATTTTTTTCCCTTACCCCATGTTTAGAGCCAGCCTGCTCTATGTGGCTACTCGGATCTGAGCAGCCCACGTAGGGCTGTCTGGGCTGGGGATGGGAGTTAGGATACGGCATTCACTGCAGCCACTGACCCTGCCTCCTCTCAGGCCCAATCAGCCTTGCTTTCCACCCTCCCCCACCCCAAAATGCCCCACCCACCCCCGGAACTCCCTCCCACCACCCTCTCCTTCCCCCTGTGCTGTCCTGTGTAAACTCTCCTTCTCTGGCCAGCACAGGGGCTGAATCCGGCCCTGGTAAGCTGATGTTGGCCTCCACACTGGCCTAGCTGATTCCGGAGTTGATGCAAACATGCCTTATGTCTTATGTCTTATGGCACGTTTGCAATATGTAGGAGCTGGCGCAGGGAACCTGCACCAGCTCATCTCTGGGTTTGGATTGGGCTGTTAGAGTGTTTCCAGTGGGGTTTACAAAGAGATCTGTTCAAACAGACCTGATCTTAGTCCTGGAGCCTATTTTTTGTCTTTGGTTATGAGCCTTTGTTTTAATGCTACTTTCATTGTTAATAATCTGCTGTAACACAATGACAATAAAGTTACTACTACTCACATGATATCCTTTTCAATTGGTTTTAAAGTACCTATTATTATTTGTTTGTACTGTATTTTTCTTTTTTTAAATATTTGTATTGCATTTTATATTTTAGTTATTTTTAATTATGTTGCAAGCCGCTTTGAGCAGTGGAAAAGCAGTACAGAAATATTCCAAATAAATGTCTAGAGGTTTTCAAGGAATGTTGAATTTAAGAAGGATTATTTCTGTTGTGGTTATAGTGGAAGTTCCGCCTTTAGAAAAATCTGACAATATTAGCTAAAATATTCATATACCGCTTTTCAACAGATGTTCACAAAGCAGTTACAGCAAAATAAATGAAAAGATTGTTCCTTGTCCCCAAAGGGGCCTTACAATTTAACAAAGATTCAAAAGAGACACCAGCAAACAGCAGTCTCCTACTTTTAGGGGACCTATCAACCTGCCTCAGGCAATTTGGTTTGCTTTCATTTCAGGCAAAAAATGTTCCTCTGCCCCATTCAGGCCAAGGATTCTGATCCTTTGGACCTGGGCCTATTTTGAAATATTGCTACACACCTGAAGCCCTCAAGGTCTTGGGCTGAGCCAGGAAGTCAAGGAAGCAGAGTGTACAGCACCAGCTGTTCTAGACAACAGCCTTCTTCATCAGATCCATGACAGGTATTGAGAAAGTGCTGGTTGGCAACCTTCAGTCTTGAAAGACTATGGTATAAACCTACAGCACCTGGCGGTCTCCCATCCAAATACTAACCAGGCCTGACCTTGCCTAGCTTCCAAGATCAGACAAGATCAGGTACGTGAAAGGTAACAGTTGCTACTTTTATAGATATGTATGTATAAAAAACTGCTTAAAGACTATGGCATAAAGTTTTGCAGATGATAGCCTCAGATGTAAATAAGCACAGTGACCATTCATGACAACAGTAACAGTGACGTCACTTCTTCCTAGCTCTGCTATGTTAATTAAGCATGTACTATAGGACAGGAAACTATTGTCTCAATCCAAGCCTAAACAAACAAGGGTCAAATTTCTTGAAAAGTTCTCATTCAGCACTTACATGCCAGAATCTTTCTTTTGGAGAACAGCAGCTTTCAATTCAGCTGCAGAATATCTTGGGGGACTGAAATATTCTGATTTGCCAGTTCTAATAATCTGATTTGGGCCCTATACTTTTGCACAGGTGTGTGTGTGTGCATGTACCACCTGTCTGTGGATGCCCTTTGCACCACTGTTGTCCTAGCTGCCCGTTGCCATCTCATACCTTCAACTTGTATAAGATGTGGTGGCTGCTTCTTTACTGCTTTGGATGTCGATGGCTGAGAGCTGCCTTGGTATATATACGAGCTCTGCTCTTGTGGGAAGGGCTGCCTGCTTTCTTTGACCTTGCCACTGTCTATGCTTCTATGAACACGAGCTGTGAAGAACCAAGATATAGAACAACTGCGAAAGAGCTCCAATGAAAGAGGAAATCCTTTCCCTTGCTTTGGGCCAACATTTTGCTAATAACCAGCAACCAGTGAGAAAACCACTTTGCTAGGTCAGGCTGAGGGTCCACTTCACTCAGCAGTGGCCATTCTGATGCCACAGCAAAGCCCGCAGGCAGGCCATGAAGCTATTGGTCCTCCTGCTTTTTGTCTGTCCTCAGCACCTGGCTGAGATGCTCCAGTGTCCTCTGGGGTTCTGAGACATCACCACCCCCGCAGCACCCATTCAGAGCTAGAAGCCAATTCTGTCTCAGGGTGGGGCCACTGCCTGGATGGAGGAAATGGGTTTGGCTCTGCCTCCCTGTTGGAGACATCAGCAACACACCCTGCTCTTTCCAGCACTCCCAACCAGCCATTGGTGCACAAGAGCAATGCCCTGTGGCCAGAGATTGATGCTGGCAAGAGTCTCTGGGAAGCACTCAGACAAAAGCAAATGTAACTCTCAGCAAGGAGCTGGAAAATTGAAAAAATGAAGAGTTTCAATTTCGTATAAATTTATGACAGAAATTTTGCATTTGCATTATTTACTACAAGCCACTTTGAGACTCTAGGAGTCTTTCCGAAATAAATGAAGAGAGAACTATTGTGGCTGACAGCTGCTGACAGACCCTGCCTCCTCTGTGTGTTTGTTCACCTCTATTCATTTTTAAGTCTCATTATAATTTGTTTCCAGCAATACTTTAGGAAAGTGGGATCTGCTCTGAACTTACTTAAGTTTTATATTTACATCATTCTTTCAGAAGCATTCAGGTTGACAAACAGAACTCAAAGTGGCTGGTGGACCAGACAGTGCAAGGGAAGAAGTCAAAGAGTGACAATATATTATCACACCAAAAGGAATACAGAAAGGATATTAGAAATAGTGCTTCCTTCTTCCTCTCAAAGAATTAAGAATTAACTTTTCTCCTGTCTTTTGGTGGGCCAGACAAAGAAAAATAAGGCTGAGGTGGACATTTTCTGACTGTGTGTGGATTGGTTTTTGAACTAGATAAGGTGTCCAAGAGACAGGCATTTTGGTGCCCTGGTCCGCAACTGAATTCTGTTGAGTTCTGTGGGTTTATTTCCAGACTAGGATACTTAAGACTGGGGCCTACATCAGAAGAAATGGGAATGAGGTGGTAGAATGGACTGTGCCACTTGATGTTGTAGGTGAGTGTGGGGATCATAGTTCTGAAAGCTTTCTGGCTTTAAATAATACTTCAAAAACCCCTGCAAGTAGAAAACTAAGAGAGCAGGGAGTGAGAGGTACTAGACATTTCTCCCTGGCATGCTAGTTTTCTGCTTGCAGGGAGTTTTCCCATGGAGGAGCATTCACAAATGGTATCTCCTGCCTCCCACTGTGAAGTGGTACAGTTCAGTTCACCACCTCAGGATTCCACAATCTCTTGCTGCTGCATATATACACCAGGCTTCAGCCTCCCATCTAAGTTTGCATTTTCTCAAAAACTTTCACCCCCCTGAATTAAAAGCCCCAGGCAGCACATTTTCATTCCAGCTTGCTGACCTCCTTCTCATGCCAACTTACTGATTGGCACTAACCTGTACCATTCTGGGACATCACTCTGTAAAGAGGAAGAACATTTTACCTCCTGGCAGGGTTTCATGTTTGCTCTGAGACCGCCCCATAGATGAGCCAACAGCCCTTTCCCCCCTACATTGGCACTGCTACATCCCTGCTTACACTGCCTGGTCCTTTTGTGACTCAGCAACAACCAGTGTCCTCATCATCAAAGAAGCAGTACACCAAGAAGGGACTCCAGCTCAGGAAACACCCTGGGGAGGGCTGGCACCCCTCCTCCTGCTCCTCCTACAAGCGGTGGATCCTCTGCCCACCTAGAAGAGGTACAGGGGTTCGAACTGAAGCAAGTTCGCTTCAAGGCCACGGGGCTTCCACAGAACCCAGCTTGAAAAGGGAACAACTGCTGAGCCACAGAAATGGGGCCCAGAAGCCTGTGAGAGGCATTGTGCTTCACTGCTGAGACTGAGGGCCCCTGAGGCAGGTTGCAACCCCCTGACATGCCACAGCTCTCTCAGTTTCCTATTCTTCAAACTGTTTTAAGTGCCAATAGTGGGGATTCATGAATGTGTGATGCAGTGACAGCCACTCGTGTAGGCAAAGCTTTTTCGGGGACCAAGCCAATTCAAAGATGTGGTCATTGTGACAATGCCGTGCCTGCCTCCTACAGTGCCACTGTCTCCTGAGCACATCAGTCACTTGAGAGTGACTTCAGAATCTGACTTCTCCCTTATTCCTTTCCTTCCTCCCATTTATGGCTCTGCTTCATCTATCTTGTTAACATATATGAATAAAACAAAGTGAAGGAGTTCTTTAGGCCCATTGACATTAACAACCTTAGCAGAGAGTTCCAGAAGGGGTGGTTACATCCTTATTCCCCCCCCCCATGGGAACCCCTTCCCAGGTCCCAGAAGCCAAAACGAAGAAATGGAGCCTGCTTGTTTGGGACAGGGCAAGCGCAAAAGGTATGAAATGAACCTACATGGAGCAAGCAACAGAGAAGCCATGCTGAGCATTCTGCCTTTCATTCCAGGACCCATAGCTGCCTTACTGAAAGCAAGAGGCATTCTTGCACCCTCTTTCCCTGCCAACTGGGCCAAAAAAGCACCTTTAAAAGGTGCTGCTTTATTGAAAGTGAGAGTTCTTGCTCCCTCTTTCTCTGCCAACTGGGACAAAAAAAGCAGGTGCTTTTTTGGCCCAGTTGGCAGGGAAAGAGGGTGCAAGAAAAGCACCTTTAAAACACCTTTAAAAGATACAACTTTATTGAAAGTGAGAGGAGTTCTTACACCCTCTTTCCCTGCCAACTAGGCCAAAAAAGAACCTTTAAAAGGTGCTCTTTTTTTGGCACAGTTGGCAAGGAAAGAGGGTGCAGGAAAAGCACCTTTAAAAGGTGCTTTTTTGGCCCAATTGGGTGCAAGAAAAGCACCTTTAAAGGTTGGAAGTGGGAGGAATCCTTGGAACCCCTTTCCCTACCAACTGTGCCAAGAAAAGCACCTTTAAAAGCACCTTTTTGCCCCAGTTGGCAGGGAAAGAGGTGCAAGAACCCCTCTTGCTCTCAGTCAGGCGGCTGTGGGTCCTGGATCCTTCAGCATCTCTCAGGGGCAGAGAGCAGGTGCCCCTCTTTCCCCCAAGCAGAGCACGTTTTTCAGTGGCTTTTTGCTGCCCGGTCTTTTAGATTGCAAGCCCCTTGGGGCAGGGAACCATCTGTTTGCTGGCTTTGCTACAGAAACGGCTTGGGGAACTACTTTTTTTTGCTGTTAAGCTGCCCATAAATACTCTCAATGACAACAATATTCTCCTGCGGAGGACGCCTGGCTCCTTTAGGACTCCCTCCAGCTCACAGCCTCTCTTCAGGCTTCAGCATCAGTGATGCTGGATCCCATCAGAACAGCTGGACAAGACATACGCATGCGCAGAAGAGGGCGCCGCCGCCAATGACAGGCTGGGGAGGCATCTCGCGAGATGAGGGCGCGCCTGAGGGACCAGGAAGAGGTTGTATGAGAAGAGAGACAGAGAGAGAACCCGGAAGTGGCTGGAGGGGAAACCCGGAAGTCCTGTTGAAGGAAGGCATTGGGGACTCCAGCGGAATGGACGGTGAGGTGGGGAGCCCTCCCGGGGGGGGGGTTATGTGACGTCACCTTCCTAGCCAGAGGGTGGGGAGGAGGGCTGATGCTCCCAGGGGAAGGGGAGTTCCTACCCAGTGGCCTCCCATAGCAAACATAACACCAGGACCACTCCACTAACATAACACCAGGACATCCACTACAGGGAGTGCTGGGGAGAGATAGGAGAGAGAAAAGGGAATATGGCTTTACCAAGCGTGTGATTAGTCTGTGGAACTCCCTGCCACAGGATGTGGTGATGGCATCTAGCCTGGATGTCTTGAAAAGGGGACAGGACAGATTTCTGGGGAAAAGTCCATCCCAGATTATAAACCATGATGGGTATGTACAATCTGATTAACAAGGGATGAATAGAGTGGATAGAGGGATGCTCTTTTCCCTCTCGCACAACACCAGTACCAGGCCTGTGTTCTTGTTCCTTGTTCTTGTGGTATGTGTTGGGGGTATTTGGTTAAAAAACACAAAGCACTGCCTTTTTGGTGTTTATTTTCCAGAAGTTAAAATAGATTACTTTTCCATTTAGAAATAATGTTGTGGCTGCATCTCCTGATACTATATCATGTACCTAGTACATTTTTAAAGCAATTATAATTAATTGTGCCCTTGGAATAAAAACATGTAACACCACAATTTGCTGTTTTAATTAAGAAAGTTTGGAAAATGTATTGCCAAAAGAACACACCCCAGGTATGGGATTTGGTTGATCTGCTTGAGTGATCTGGTACTCTGTAGCCATCTTTTTTGCTATGTCTGGGTCTCTGCTGACTTCATACAATGTTCTGATCTCATAGGTTGCTTTGTGGGCTGACTGGTGGGTGGTTCTTTCTTATGGCAGAGTGTTGAAGCAGATGGTCGCTTGGGCCTGCCTGGCGAGCCTGTCTCTGAGTCTCAAAGCCTCCAGTGTTTGGCCTTGGCTCATTGGGTGTTATTTGTACTGCAGGGACCTATGGCACAGTATACCTTTTTATTCCTGCCCTATGTATACAGACTATTTATATGTTCCGGATTGCGTCATCTGATTTGTAGTTTCCACATGGAAGGCCCTGCATTAAGAGAGGAGGATTCATTTGCCTTTGTTTCAAATCTAACAAATTAGATTCAATTGTTCTAATCCCTTGTTGCCTCATTGGTGTTACAAAGTACTGCAAAGGAATGGAGTTCTTTTGGGAGAAATGTGTTTTACCTTGAACAGTAACTGGCCAGAAACAATACCGTTTACCTGGCTAATAGCCTCCTCCAGAGCACCACCTTTGTGGCTCAGACAAATGAGATGACATGTTCAGAGGCTAGGAAAATTAACCCTTTAGCACTCTAGTCCAGTGGCTCTCAAACTCTTGTTTAGAGTTTTTGAACCACTAAGTCTTTGTGGGGGTGGGGGGAAAGACAATGGCAGGATCCTCAGGATTGTGCCGTTGCCAAGACTGAGGGGTTTCCCCCTCAACTTACCCCCCCTTGCGCCAGCCTCCTGGGGATGCAGGGAGCCCTGCAGAGCCCTCTGCATGGCTCTCCATGTCGCAAAAGTTTCAAAAAATGTGATCGCATCCCACTTTTGCGATCGCAACCTGGAAGTGGGTTGTGATCACATTTTTGAATGTTCCAAGATGCAGGGAGCCCTGCAGAGGACTCCACGGGGCACCCTGCAGCCCTAGGAGGCTGGCGCAAGAGGATTAAGTTGAAGGGAAAGCCCTTCAGTCCCTGGCAGCAGCATGATCCTGAGGATCCTGCTACTGCCTTCTCCCCCGCCCCTTAAGGGGATAGGGGCAGTGGTTCTTGGGCTGGTGGGTCACTATCCACCAGTGAGAACCACTGCCCTAATCAATATTTGTCAGAGCAGTCGCAAGCAATTTCCTGTTCCTGTGTGTCAGGCAGGTGATACAGGCAGGTGCTGCTTTCAGCCATTTATCTGGGTGGTGTTCCCTTTGTCCTCATGCCAGTGGCTGCTGACCTCCAGGACAGCCTGAGAGGCCACTGTCCTAAGGAGCAAAGTTCCTGCTGTTGGAATTGAGTTCTGGAGAGAGAAAAACACTGATGCTTTGGAGGTAGACTTTCCGGCCCTGCAATTCCAGGGGAGCAGTTATGACATCTCAATGGCTAACCTTTTGGGTGCATATTGAGATTTTGCAAGTAACTTGTTTTGTGGCCTGGTGTGCCACAAGTAACACCAGTCAAAGATTTTGGCCTTTAGTAGCTGAAGAAAAAAATCTTGGCACCAGCTCTCTTTGTAGAGCTGAGTGCCTTTTCATACACTTAGGATCCTGCCTACACATTCTAGTTAACCTTGCAGCTTGGTGTGTGAACTTTCTCCAGAACTGTGAAACTGATTGCTTAAGTACTCGCACTTTGGGCCTCTTTGGGGCAAAATTGGGGAATCCTGAAATTGATCAAGTCGGTGTTGTTCCTACAGAACCCCTTTTATTTCTGAAAAATACCAACTGTTGTCTTTTTTGCATTCACAGATACTCTCTTCCAGTTAAAGGTGAGTGTGAACCCTCTAAAAATGCTCACTCTTGTCTCCAGTTTAGGATTTCATGGTTAGATTATGCAGTACCTGAAAACAAGTGCATCAGTGGCAGCTGGGGTTTAGGAAAGCAGTGCTCTCAGTCCCTCTGCCTGAGATGTTCTGCTTTATGGGCTGCTTAGTTGGTTGTGGGGATGTTGGCTTCTTCAAGAAGGATGGGCAACTCCTGCGCATGGAGCAGAGGAGGTTTCTCTGAGTCAGAGAAACCTCCATCATGCATTCAAAGGGAGCTGCTCCTACTCTGCCTTGGCAAGCATGGGTTATTGATTTTGTTATCCACCTTCCGTAATACTGCTCAGCCGCTGTCACAGATTGTGCTTGAGGCCTCAGATACTTGTGACTGCTGAGCAGATGAAGAGTTGCTTGGGATTCACAGACCCAATAATGGTGATGGCCACTTCTGCCTTTTACTTTCATGTGGTGGACTGTGCCCTGTGGGAATGTCACCTCTTTCACTGGAACACAAGGTGGCTACTGACAATACTACTCTGCTGTGAAGTTTACCTGAGGGGAAAGCATTGCTATTTTAAGTGCTTTTTTGGTCTGAGTCCCTTCACTGACATTAGTTGGATACAGCCCCTCAGTTGGTCACTGTACCATCGGATTTGGCTGTTTCCCTTTTGATCTGGGTGTCTTTGGTACCTGGAAAGTGAGTTTATTCTGTTACTTCTCCCCACGTACCTGCTCAGCATCTCCTTCTTTCTAGTTTACAGCCAAGCAGCTGGAGAAACTTGCCAAGAAGGCAGAAAAGGACTCCAAAACTGAGCAAGCCAAAGTCAAGAAGGTGATGAATGTGAATGCTGGTGATGAGAGTGACTGCCAAAGATTGCTGAGGGCCCCTCCAGTCAGGAGGATTTGCCTTTTCATGCTGCTTTTCTTAACTCTGTGTTGGCACACTGTTGCTCCCCATGTCAGCTTCAGGTTTCTAATCCTTCATATTGAAGGTTCTCTGTGGTTCCTTTCTCCCTCCTCTCTTTTCACTGTGACTTTATTTGTTTCAGGCTCTGCTTCCTGTGCCTGTCATAGCCTTTTTGCATGGTCAGTTCACTTTTCTCTCCTTCAAGACCCCTTTCTTCAGCAAGTCCATTCCTAAAATATCATAGCTTTGGCCTGTATGAAAATCTTTCTGTTGCAGTTTTTTAATCCCCACTCTCTTCTGCCTCTCCTTTTTTGTCTGTCTAGTGTAAATTGTAAATCTTAAGGGAAGTCACCTGTCTGTATTCTGGACATTGTTGGGGCTCAGGGCTAGGAAGTTACTCTTAGAAATAGAACCGTGTGGGTTGCCTGTCCTGGCTGAGGTAAATGGGTTCTGTTTGTGTGGGAGTTGTGCAAAGTTGCAGGTGGGGTAGAGGGAGGCTTTTTGGGGCTCAGAACCCAGTGGATTCATCCTAAACATCTTGCCCCTTTGTGCTCCAGGCCCTTCAGCAGAAAAATGTGGAATGTGCTCGTGTCTATGCAGAGAATGCCATCCGGAAGAAGAACGAAGGCCTGAACTGGCTCCGCATGGCTTCCCGTGTAGATGCTGTGGCCTCCAAAGTCCAGACTGCAGTGACCATGAAGGGGGTAAGAAAATGCCCTGGGAAGGCACAAGGCTTCCTTGCCGCTTTGGTGCTAGTGGGCCTCTTCCTTACTGCTTCATCTGAGCAGGAGACTCCTCAATAGCTCTTCACAGTCTTGGGCAAGTGTCTTTTTCAGCCACACTGCCTGCCATCCTATCGCTGAAAGGACTGAACTTGATTGAGATCTCTTGCACGATGGCAAGTGCTAGGCAGCCAAATGTTCTCTAGGGCCACTTTCAATTGGAGCGGCCACTCCTCTGACTTATTAACTTTCCTTAAAAAAGTTATTTTCCTGTATTTCCCTTTCCTGGCCATTGTGCTCAAATATTTCTCTGCTGCTTGAAACGGTTGCCTCAGTCCTCCCGCCCCCCCACTTCATTTGTGGATTATGAACCTCTTAATGTATCTGGACTTCCAGGATTGGAAAAGACAAATGGGCCTTTGGTCCCAATCTTGGGTGTGATTTGCACTTCTGTAGCTCTTGTTCCTGGCTCCTTTCATTCCCCCCCCCCCAGCGTCTGTCTCTTGCTGCTTCTCTTGGGAATGTCACGAGTCTCCCTTCCAGTACTGACTTCTGCTCTGTAGCAAAGAACCTCCTAGGTCTGCTTCTTAAAGACACGGTTCTGTTTTCCAACTCTCTGCTGCAGGTGACGAAGAACATGGCCCAAGTGACCAAGGCCTTGGACAAAGCCCTCAGTTCCATGGACCTGCAGAAGGTCTCAGCTGTTATGGACAAGTTTGAGCAGCAGGTCCAGAACCTGGATGTTCACACGTCAGTAAGTGCTCTATACTGGTCAGGGACAAGGAGACAGCAATGCTCTAGTGCTCCAGGTGCACATTAATGTGATGTGTTCCAGAACACCATCTTGTTTTGGAACAAGAACCCAGTGTTCCCCTGCCAGCCAGGTTCCCTCCCTTATGCCACCAGCTTGTGCTTTGTCCTGCTTTCTACCAGATGCAGTGATGTTCTACATCCAGACATTCAAGCGTCTAGTGGCAAAAGTGTGCAGAATGTGTGTACAGCTGGTTGGGGTTATAGGAGGCAGAACATGGTTATATGCAAAGTTTTGAAGCCTTATCTTGGGCCCACAAATCTTGGTTTGGTTGACTAGACAGACCAGCAAACAAATGGACCAGCACTGACAAATAGTGCATAGGATCCAGTGTGTGTCCTCCTCGAGATTCCCAGAAGCTCCTTGTTCCCACCTCTGGTGTACCAGGGGGGACGGGGGGGGCGTAAATGCCCTGGAGTGCCACTTGGCAGGGAGCACCATTGCCCCTCCCTCTGCTATCCATTTTTGCTTTCTCTTCAGGTTCATTTACAGGACCTAAGCAGCCCCCCCCCCCAGCCCCCAGAATGCTTTCTGAGATCTCTGGAAGGCCTAAAAACATTTTCTGTTGGTTACTGCCAACCTGCCCCCAGCCTAGTGGCAGGATACAGGGTTTGGGAGGCCTGCTTTCCACTTTTGCACCCAGGCTGCTGTAGAAGACCCAAGCAGCAGCATACTGTGCAGAGCGAAATGAACCCTTGTTTCTTTATGCCCCACTTTGTGGAAGAGGGGAAGGCACTTCTCCTTTTCACTGAGCTTTCTAGGGGGCTGTACTAGTGATTTGCTGCAACAGGAAGAACTTGGGTGGGGTGTATGGTTGGGCAGGGGTGCTTGCCAGGGGTAAAGCCACCCTGGGTCCCTTTAGGGAGAAGGGCGGGATATAAATAAAGTTTATTATTATTATTTATTATTATTGCCAGAGTGGGGAGGGGCTCAGACAAGCAGGAAAGTGGATTTGTTGAGCTTGGCCCTGGCACTTTCTTGAGGCTCCTGTTTGTTCTTGTGGGTTTGGCTACATCTTCTCAGATTCTGCCTTGCACCTCCCACAGGTGGTGGAGGACTCCATGAGCTCAGCTACAACGTTGACAACGCCCCAGGAACAAGTGGACAGCCTGATTGTGCAGATCGCTGAGGAGAATGGCCTGGAGGTCATGGACCAGCTGAACCAGCTGCCCGAGGGAGCTTCGGCTGTGGGCGAGAGCTCTGCACGCTCCCAGGAAGACCAGCTATCACGAAGGTACTTCTGCTGTCTGAATGACAATAACTTATCCTTGGGTGTTAAAACCTAATATACCTTGGCAGCTCTGGGCAGGTAGCTATCCCCCTCTGTCAGTTATGGCAGTCTGACTCCAAAGGTGCTTGTGGTAGGGAGATGCAAAAGATTGGATCCTGGAGAGAGAGAAGATCAGTCAGTCTTGGGTCTTCCCCCACCAGAGTCTGTCACTGTTTGTGTACTATATGAGCTGCATTTGCTTTTATTCAAAAACTGTCACTGAGATCCCTGTCACTGAGTGAGCCTGAGTTCTGGCATTATGGCAGCGGGGGAAAAATCTTTTTCCACTTTTCTGCACCCCGTGATTTAAGCTTCTGTCATGTTTCTCTCTTGTCATCTTGTTATCTCAAAAATGTGTTTTAGCTTTTCCTTGTAAAGAAGGTATCTTTTTGAAAAATAACTTCATCAGGGTTTGTTTCGTCAGCAAATACCGCACAAAGCAGACAATATGGGGAGGGAGAGGGTAGGGGGTAGAAACAAAGGCTAAAGTGCTCTCAAGACAAGGGGCTGGGGAAGTTGGTATTGGTTATAATACATGCAGCAGCTGACTGCCACACATTCACTCATAGGTAGAGGTGTTTGAAAATAGTGTTATTTACCTTACTCAGAAGTAAGCCTATTGTGTTCAGTAAGATGTAGGCTATAAACCTGTCTTACTAACTGGAAACAACACCTCTACTCATAGGTGTCTGTATAGCTGACCAGGTGACCATGAGAGTTTAGGTTTGAAATCAGATCTCACAGGGATACTCTCTGAACTTATGGGGGAAAGTCTTATGGCTAGAGGTGTTCTTGTTGATAACTAAATAAAAACACAAAACACATTTTTTTTCAAACATCTCTATCAGTTGGTAATGAGTCTGAAACACTGGAATCGTGTTTTCAGTTGTGAATAAAAACACAGAACACCACATTTTGTATTTTAATTCAACAAATTAAAAAAAACCCACCATTTTCAAATACCTCTACTTACGACTTCCAGGAGAGCAGGCACTGTCCATCTCTTGTCAGGGAGGCCCTTATTTCTGGAATGTATTGCAGGAGGACATTCATGTGAGGAAGGCTTAGAGAGCTTTCCGGGATTGACTAAGCTGAACTGGATGCTGGCACCCATCCAAAAGGGGGTTCTAGCAAAATGCACTTCCATTAGGGACCTTCCACACATCCCCATCATGAATATGTTGCAACACAGGGTAGTCCCTTGTGTGTTTGGGGAGGCATCCTTGGGAAGTATTTCTGACTTGCTAGTCATTTTAGTTGCTTTGGTCTGAACCAACTTAGCTTCTTCTCATTTGTTGATTTTTCTTTGTGTCTCCCACACTTTCCTTTTCAGGTTGGCTGCTCTGCGAAATTAATTTGCCCTTATGAACTGCTGCTTGACACTCTGCGATTTGCAGGGTGACTGTGGGAGGCCTTTGGCCTTCCCTCCCTCACAGTCCTCTCTGTGACCAGGCAGAAAACTGGTTTCCCACTCTTCCGAACTGTCATGATTAGCAGCGGACTTGGCATCCTCTGGTGAAGGTATCTACTCTCAGAAGCAGCAATGACAGAGACTGGCATCTGTGTGTGAGCTTGCCTGGGCCTGGAACGCTGGGGGGGGGGGTGGCAAATTAGCTGGGATTTTTTTCTCTGAGGACCTCTCAGTCCACTCTTCCCATCATCCTCTTGTGTCTGGAGCTCATGGGATGAGAGGATTAGGGGCGTGTTAACGTGTAAATTACTCAAGCATGGCCCTTCCAAGATCTACCTAGTTTGCATTCTTGACAGGGCTAAGACTGTCCCTAGCAGCCGGTGTGTATGCAGGCAAGCATGGCCCTTCATGTCGGTTGTTGGCCTCCTTTTTTTGCTCTTGGGGTGACTGTTTCCTGTGGGGTGGCATTTGGGAATCAGGCCAATGAAACTGGTTGAGTTTGCAGTAAGATGGAGTGAGCCCATTGGTAGGATGGATGTGTCCCTTTTTCTGGCAGCTGTGTCCTCTGCCTTAGTTTTATTTGCACACCATTAAGTGACCTTTGGAAAACAATACTAGACGCAGACACCCACACACAATTCCTCTAGGGCCTCCCCCAGATGATTCCACTCCGCATGTGGCTTCTACCATTCCCAAAAGAAATCACTACTAGAGGGGACCCTGGTGTACAGAGATGCTGTCGCCCAGTTCCCCGCGCCTTGTGCTCTTGGAAAGACTGGCTTGCTCTGAGGCATCCCCTGCCGCTCCTCCATACAACTTGGGCTCTCCTTTTGCATCTTGGCAGCAATTGTAGGGTTTGATAGGCAGGTCTCCAGCCCTCTGTGGTTGTCCTGACCCCTCCTGCCCAAGTGCTCAAAAGAACCAAAACTTCCCTGTCTCAGAGTGCAGCCCTCCCGATAGACAACCAAGGCAGGGCTCCTTTCAACGAGTGTATCATTCTGCTCAGTTGGCGCCTTGGAAGGAGGCTCTTTTCCCCGGCCTCTTTGGGGCCTGGTCTTCCGTTTGTGCCATTCCTGCCCTCCAAGCTACAATTCCTGCTATGAGGGCTGGTGGGTGCAGTATACTATAACACTTGCCAGCGAGCTTTGTATGGAGCAGTACATTCTTCAGCTCTCCCTTGGGAATATTGTGTTTTGGTTTGCCTTTTTTTGTTTTGTTTTTAATTAAATAAATTCCTTAATGCTGTTTTAAGTGAATAAACTCTCTGGAAATCACTGGTCCTATTGACATTTGTGGATTTTTGCACATGCCCAAGTTGCTTGGGGCAGTGAGTGAAGGTTCCTGCCTTACAGCGGCAGCCGTGGGGTTGGTGTCTTAAAAGTGCAGTCCTGTGCACTCTTACCTGGGAGTAAAGCCCATTAAACACAATGGGATGTGCCTCTTAGTAAACACGCATAATATTTACACAGGAAATTGCATAATATTACACAGTAAAATTCACAGAGAGGGCTGTTTTACCTCAAGTCAGACTAGCCTGGCAGTTTGGTCATGAGCTGAGGCCAGGTTTCTCAACTAATGAACTTTCCCAGCCTTCTGCCTAAGTGGAGAAGGGCTTGGTGGTGGGGCCCACCCTTGGGGCCCAGCCCTGCTTCCTTAGTGCAGATAGCAGCCCAAGGATAGCTCCTTATCAAGTGACCCTTTTTGAGTAGTGCAGTGGTTCCCAAACTGTGGGCAGAACAGTGGGTTGCAACCTGATTTTTGGTGGGTGGCCATAGGGTGACTAATTGCCTCAAACCCTGAAGCTATTCAAAAATCAGATACTGTAGCTGCTATCTACCCTGCAAAGAGCTGAGCTCCTGCAGTTTGCAAGCATGCATAAATATGGGGAGATAAATGTTTGTGGGTCTTTCTAATTATTACTTATATATGAATAAAATAATGGATGATGGCTGGATCCCAAAGGATCTCCTCTATGGAGAACTTGGCTTCTGAGCGGCCTGCTTGGAAGGCAGTCTGTGAAGCCTGGCCTCTCCCAGTTTGAAGAGACACTTGGCCAACAGACTGAGGCAAAGAAGGAAGGCCCATAGCCAGGGAGACAGACCAGGGACAGACTGCACTTGCTCCCAGTGTGGAAGGGATTGTCACTCCCGAATCGGCCTTTTCAGCCACACTAGACACTGTGCCAGAACCACCATTCAGAGCGCGATACCATAGTCTTTCAAGACTGAAGGTTGCCAACTGCCATGAATAAAATTATTTCTTTCTAGATCTCCTTTTTCTAAACCACCTGGGTTTTTCTAACCTAGGTGGGTCCCAATGGAGTGTCATTTTAAAAAGTGGGTCCTGATGCTAAGAAGTTTGGGAACTACTGAAGTAGTTGATACAGCAGCCAGTCCTCTGCATATTTTCTTCCTGTATAGGTCATCACACAAACATCTTTGCCACTAGAGGGCTCCCTCTGCCTGCTAATCTGGGTCCCATTTTACCCTGGTGGGTGAAGCATCAGACCACAAGGGTCACAAGCTCAAATGAACAAGGACATCCGACCTAGTCATTGAAAAATGAAAAGGTAGTTTATCAAGGCATAACTCCAAGACACTAAAAAAAAAAGTATCATAAAAGATAACTTAAACAAGCTTTCCACCTCTAAATGAACACAAAACCATGGTATGGAGAAGAGATGATCTACTTGGATAGTAGTTGGATACACCTCAATACAGGACAACTCTGAACTGCAAGTGATGCTTAGCAAAGACACATCCAGTTCATAGCAGCCAGTGCTGTGTCCTCTCTGTGTGCTTCTTTTCCTAGCCTCCTCCTCTCCCGCCTGCTCTGCCTACTTCCAGGGCTCAGTGCTACCTGGGAATTCTGCAGAATAGTCTCATTGTGTTGCAGTGAGTTCTAAGATGACAGAAAAAGAAAGAGGAATGGAAGGAGCCTGGGCAGCCTGGAGAGGTGAGGGAGAGAAGCTCCATCAGAGGGGATCCCAGAAGCCTCCCTTGAAGAGACCCTGTCCAGAAACACCTTGTGCTGTTCTTGTATGCTCTTACTAATGGGGGCAGGTACAGGCACAGTCAGTTCAGCACTTTCCCTTTGGGGTTATATTGCCCAGGCACCCTTCTTTAATCCCTGAAGGTCAATGCCAGTGGAGCATCTTGGTATTGTACCTGGACATTGATATACCAAGGCTATCTCTGAAAGAGGAGCACCTCCTGCCAGTAAATGTTCTTCAGATTTCGTGCCATTCAGCACCTCTGGTTGAGGTTTCCCAGCAACAGACGGGGCCTTGTTCAGCAGTGTACAGAATCCAAAACATTGGTTCACAGAACTCAATTTTTGGTATGTTTCTGAATTAGGATCTTCTCAGGGGTCCTCACAAAGCCATTGGGGGGGAGGGATTCCTGAGGTTGGATAACTCTCTAAATAGCGCTTCTGCAACTTTCATTCTAACGGAAATAGTTGGGGTGGAAAGCTGGATTGGGGAGGTGGAGTTAACTCCTGGCACACTGCAGGCCTCATCTAGATCTTCTCCCACTCCCATAGCTGCCTCTTAATAAAAATATACCACAAGGTGGAGCAACACTGACGTGTCTGGCGTCGGTCTGTCATTGGAATGCTGGATATCCCAGCAGCGATGAGGGTGGTAGGGTGTTGGTTGGGGTTGTGGAGGGTGGAAGAGTGTGCTAAACTTTTGCCCTCTGCCCGTTTTCCATCTTAAATTGTGCCTCATATCCCAGTTGCAGTTAGCTTTCTGTAGCTATGAGAAACTTTGGGATGGGGTGACTCAGATCAGGGTTGTGGCTCAAGGAAAAAGTGATGACCTCCTCCTTGCCCGCACACACCATAGCCCTGATCCAAGTCATGCATGCCCCAAGCTGCTTTTTAGATCTTCTCCCACTCCCATAGCTGCCTCTTAAAAAAAATATACCACAAGGTTGAGCAATACTGACATGTCTGGCATCATGTAGAGTAGACATGAGTGGTCTGTCATCGGAATGCCGGATGTCCCAGCAGCGATGAGGGTGGTAGGGTGTTGGTTGGGGTTGTGGAGGGTGGAAGAGTGTGCGAAACTTTTGCCCTCTGCCCATTTTCCATCTTAAATTGTGCCTCATATCCCAGTTGCAGTTAGCTTTCTGTAGCTATGAGAAACTTTGGGATGGGGTGACTCAGATCAGGGTTGTGGCTCAAGGAAAAAGTGATGACCTCCTCCTTGCCTGCACACACCATAGCCATGATCCAAGTCATGCATGCCCCAAGTTGCTTTTTGTACAAGAAACGTACTACTCTGTTTTGTTAGGTGACTTTATTCCTGTCACATCTGCTTAGTTAAGGAACAGGCATTTCCAAATATTTGTATTCCCAGATCATGACTCTCCATAAGATGAGCTAACTTGTTTTTGCACTTGGGGGTGAGGGAGAGATTTCCGGCAGAGAAAAGCAAATACTTCATCATGCAGTATGCAGTGAGTCTGTGAAATTCACTGTGCCAAGGTGGGATGATGGCCTCTAGCTTGGGTGGGGTTAAAAGGAGATTGGACAACTTCATGGAGGACAAGGGCTCTCAATGGGTGCTAGTCATGATGACCATTTCAGTAGCTATCTACCTCTGAATACCAGTTGCAGGGAGCAATGGTGGGAGAGAAGCCTACCTTTCTCTCCTGGTTGTGAGCTTCCTCATTGGAGCATCTGGTGGGCCACTGTGAGGAAGGAGGCTACTGGACTAGGCAGGGCCGTTGTAGTCCTGAGCCAAGAGCATGAACCTCCTGATGCTCGTAACAGACTGTCTAAATAAAAAGTGGACATCCCAGAAAAAGCTTCCATAGATATATCAGCATAATACCATTAGTGACACATGCAGACAGATTCTGCACTAAGAAAGGTTTCATTTGGGGATGCCCCTAACTTCACCTCTCCTCTCCATGTGCTCTAGTACAACTGTGGGCATTCTTGCAACTTGTGGGACCCAGTGCCCCAGGGTCTACCAACTGGAGCCAGGTACAAAACAGCAGCTCGTGACTAGAGTCAGATAAATATTATACCCTTTGAACCATTCACCAGAGAATGTGCATATACTAGACTGCAGCTGAGTTCAGGCAGGTCCAGGATTCAAACAGTCAAATGTAGCAGAAAAGTGTCATTTTGTCATTAAACAACAGGGCACTGAAAAACTCTGTTGGTCCCCGCAAATCACCCAGAGATCTACCAGTAGATCTTGAGCTTTTGTGTGTGTGCCTCCATTAAAGCACATTAGAAGAACCGTCAAAGTCTCCCGAAGCATCCCATGCAAAACAGTTGTGTATGCAGTAGGTTGGTTGCCAGTACCTTGAAGCCTCTGCTACAGACAACCAACTCTCAAGCACCCAGGCTGCGGGGTACTTTGGCCCCTTCTCCTGAGAGCTGCAGCCACCTTTCTAGGGGTGTGTGTGTATCTGCCTGGCCAGGAGACTTCCTAGCCTCCCCCCTCCCCCCCAGCAGAGAAGCAGGCAGGACTGAGCAGGGGCTGCCAAAGAGCTGCTGCCCGCCTCCATGCGGACCCTCAGTGGTGCTGCAGCCAGCTGGCAAGGCCACAGGAAATGAAGTCCTTCCCAGGTCTGTTGCCACAAGTGCCTGCTGCCGCCTCTGCATCAGACAGGCTGTTCTCAAAATGCCATCGGAAGCTGCTAATGAGTTGCTTGATTAGCTAATTAATTGGCTAATGAGGAATGCTTGGACGAAGGCTGTGAGTGAAACAGGAATGCAACAACTGCCTGCACAAGGTCTCCAGCTGCATCCTCACACCGCAAGCTGTGTGGAGAGACTCAGGTGCTTTTGCGCATCCAGCCCTAAGGAGGAGACCTCACTTGGGCCTACAGGCTCCTGCCGAGTGCTGGGCATTGAGCCCCTCAGGCCTGTGCTGGGCCCACAGACAGGTGTAGGTAGAGGGGTCACACTCCTTGCCCAAAGCAGGAAAGTTTCCTCTTGAACCCCTGGGCTGCCATGTGCCAAAGCTCACTTATCTCCTCTCACAAGGTCGGACTCATCCACATAGGATCCATCCAGCTCAGTACTGAACCTGGGTCCTTTGCATGCAAAGCAAGTGTCTCCACAAAGCTACAGCCCCCCCCCCCACCTCTCCTTGGGAGACATCCATGAGGAGATGCCAGGCGGAGGCCAGGATGGCATGTGCAGACACCACTAGGCCCAAGTCTTATACATGTGCGAAGCCACTCAGAAAGAGGGGAGACTCGGTTCTTTATTCAGAGCTGGGAGTGGGCCAGGCCCAGCACAGGTGTTTTTTAGGAGTACAGAATGCATGACAAATTATCGCATGAAGGGGGCAGGAGGAGGAACAGAGCAAGGAGGAGTGGCAAGCAGCAGGGCACTGGAGTGGCTCAGGGGGCAGGTTTGCTAAAGAGGAATCTGGAAGAGGGAAGCAGCTGGTTGAAACCAGCAAGACATTTGCACTGTCACCTCTGGGTGTGGGGGAGCACAGAGGTGGTGGAGGTGTTTGCAGCAGAAGAGTTGCAGCCGGCTGGGAGTTGCATGCCCCTGCAGGGCTGTGGGAGCAGATGGGGTCCAGCAGAGTGACCTGGCCCTTGAGGGAGATGGGGCTGCACCTCCTGGCTCTTAGTCTTCATAACCAGAGAAGAGGCTGTTCTGGGGCGAGGCTGCTGGACAGGGAAGAGGAGCTAGAAACACGCTCCTGTCTATGCTTCTGTGGACGGTTTGGCAAAGGTGGGACAGTGCTGTTAGGGGTGCAGCAAGGGCAAAATCCACATCTCCAGTTCAAAGAGTTCCACAGAATTCTAAGAGCTCGCCAAGCCTGGGGGGGGGGGGATTATACAGGGGCAGCACAAGTTTGGTTTGGCAAAATCCAAAATCCAAAATTTGGTTGGGCAAAATCCACATCTCCAGTTCAAAGAGTTCCACAGAATTCTAAGAGCTCGCCAAGCCCGGGGGGGGGGGGGGAATTATACAGGTGCAGCACAACAAGAAGAGGGCAAGGACGAGGCTGCTGGTCAGGGAAGAGGAGCTAGAAATGCACTCCTCTCTATGCTTCTGCAAAAGGTTTAGCAAAGATGGGGCAGTGCTGTTCGCAGTGTAGCAAGAGCAAAATTCTCATCTCCAGTTCAGAGAGTTCCGCAGTATTCTAAGAGTATTCTAAGAGGGGGGGGGTGGGGGTGGGGTGACACTTCTACAAGTGCAGCACAGCAAGGAGAGAGAGGGCGAGCACAGCTGGCAGGAATCTGGGACGGTTCCCACTATCAGGATACCCATAGCGTGTTCGGCATGCCCCTTCCAGCTCCTGGTATGAGATGGGCAAGTCACCGGGTGCTACCCCTTCAAGAGACATCTTGTCCCGCTCCTAGAGAAGGAGAAGGGCTGGTTAAGATCAAGTGAACTGAGTTATGGGAAGACTGTGGGGAGGGCCCGGAAGAGGGGCATACGCAGGTTGTGTCATGTGCTGTGGGGCATCAATGCAGAGGATGGAAGGAAATGGGTGTGTGTGAGAGAGAGCCATTGCCAGTGATGAACAAGGATTGCCTCCAGGCTTCCTTTCTCTAGATGCCATCCTGCATCAACAGGCATTTGACAGGACACCCAGGTGATGTTCTCAGCCTGCTGTAATCCAGTATTTCCTGAGTTGTGCTCCTGTGTTTCTTCAGAACTGATTTGTGGCAAAAGTGTGTGTGTAATAAAACACAATTGCAACTCCAACGCACCCTGTGCAGGAGGGCAAAATGCTCTTGTGGCTTTGCAGGGCTGCTGTGCATTGCAGGGGCTTCCTGCTTTTGCTCCCTGCTGATCATGGCTGGGGACTAAGGATGAATCAACAGCCTCCCTAGTGTCACCTTCTGGCTTCTGCTGCGAGAGAGAAAGGCTAAATAATGGCTTCCTTGCACTATTTTTCTTTTCATTTTTTAAATGGCAAAATGGCACAATTTTTCTAAAAAGAGTTTTAACAGGGGTGTCAAACATAAAGCCCGGATCCAGCCCATGGAAGCTTTTCATCTGGCCCTCGGGCTCTCAGATGCTGAACAGTGCTGAAGTGTTACTGCTGAAAGGGCAGCCCACAAGAAAATTGGGGTCTCCCATGTCTTGAAATACGATCAATATTTGCATATTTTTCTCTTCTGTCATGTGCAGCTAATGAGTTCCTAAGTGAGGAAAACGTGCTTATTTCTTATGACCTGTTCAACCCATTTTTGCCTGGTTCACAGGTGTACACATTTGGTCCCTGTTGTGAATATGTAACATTGTTCAGAAAAGGCTTAATGACATCACTTCCTGCCTAATAACATCACTTCTGGTCTGCAGAAGGCATCATAAATGCTATTTGGCCTGCTGTATGAAATGAATTTGACACACCTGGTTTAGAACAAGTAATTCTTAAAGTAACAAGCTCCCCCCCCCCCCCCCCCCCAGAAATAAACTGACATTGGGACAGTTCAAGGAGACTCTTCGAAGGCCAGTTCATCACTAATCCTTCCAGACAGGACCAACAGGAAGCAGTAAATAGGGACAAGTTTCTCCCAGAACAAGCTAAGCAGAAGCTGCCAGGGTCTTGCCAAATAGGCTTCTTTATGAGTGGATGTGATGGGAGCATCTTGGCCATGAGGGAGGGAAGGGAGGGAATTGCTGGTAGTGGTGTTAAGTACTGTGTGGAACCTCTGTTTTAATTCTGCTCCCAGTTAATTGTGGAAAAGCAGGGCCCTCTGGCATTGCTGAGGCACCAGCACAGAAGCAACTGAGAGATCTCCATCATGTCCCGTCCCACCCAGCCTCCCTCTGTAGCCAGAGTGTCTCACCTGCTCCACCCTCTGGAAAACCCGAAGCAGGTTCTCTGCAAGGGCGTCTCTCACTTCCTCCTCTGTCCATCCCCTCCTCAGCAGCTCTGCAACCAGATCTGGATATTTGGAGACATCTTCCAAGCCCACTGGGACTCTGGGCAAGAGCAAAAATGCATCAAGATGAACACAGAGGTTGAGAGCCTGACTTCCCTACTCTAAGGCATTCTAGTGGGAAAGGAAGCCCCCTTCAGTTCTCAAGGCAGCACACCAGCTGGGAGGGGCAGCTCAGCAGCAAATGGGAGAACCCTCCCTTTGTTCCTGCATCTTGAGCAACTGTACCAATGTCCCACCTGAGCTTCAGGAGACACCAGTGGGAGCCGCTTGATTTGTAAGATATGTCAAACCTGTTTTGATAGGGCTATATATGCATGCAATGAATGCACCATCACTGTTGCCCATATGCTCCATGCTAGTACCTCACCAAATTCTATTGTTCTAGGCATCCCCTTCAATCTCCAAGCAGTAACGTTCACCCCGGGAATGAGGTTTGAATGCCTTCAGAGGTCTGCTTTTGACTAGGGTAAGACCTTCAAACTGGCTGGGTCCAGACCTGCCCAGCAGGATTTAATAACCTCTGTATGACACAGATGAAACCCAGTGCACTCTGCACTTTCATTTGGTACCTGGGAACACCATCATAGTCTCCTCCAAATCCCACAGCCTTGGAACCAGCGATGCGCTTCACATGGTCCATGTGATCTGTGAGCAGGAAGTAGGGCAGCAGAGTGAAGCAGTCTTTGGTGTGTGCTTTGACCCCTTACCTGCCCCCTGCTGTCCCTGACTCACCTGCTACCTGTACAAGCGTTGCCTCTGAGCTACAGGACACGTAATCATTATAAAAGTTCACCATCACAAGGCTGCCAGTCTCGTTCTATGGGAAGAGGCACAGGGAGAAAAGGGTACTTCAGAGAAAGGAAGTACCAAAGCAGTTTTGCCTTTTTTTTTCCTGTTACCCAACCCAACATGCCTATCATCCTTTTTAGGCCCTTCTCAATTTCTCATCCTCCCTTTTCTTAGTTGGGTCTGCAGTGGTGTGAAAGCTGAGCTATCTGGACATACACACACACCGGTCTAGATGGATCGAAAGCTCCCCACACTGATCCAGGTTGATCCAACATCACCAAAGTTACATTACCAAAACTTTCAGAGAAAACGGCCTCTGGCCACTGCTCACCTGCATGTAGCACCTTGAGAACCCTTGTGATTGCGAGGTGGGATTAAATATTTTTAATGAACAAACAACATGATCATTTCTACATAGGTAAATGCAAAATCGCCTGCCAGGCTGGGAACAATGAAGGAGATGGCAGAGAGCCGATTGAAAAGTGGCCAGGTTGGCACAACTTCTCCAAAGTGACAGCTGGAGCTGATCGCTTCTGGCACCTGCTCACTCTCACGGATTCCCCCCCCCCACCGTGTCCCTGGCACATGTTTGCAGAACTGTGGGCTTGCTCACCACTCGACGGAGCACGTCATCAGGCACATTGCGTCGGTGCTGGCAGATCTTGTAGGCAGAGGAGTGGCTGAAGATCACAGGTGCCCTGGAGACATTCAGAGCATCATTCATGGTCTCCACAGAGACGTGTGCCAGGTCAACCAGCATGCCCAGGCGGTTCATCTCCTTAACCACTTGCTGCAGGGGAGAGAGGTGGGGAGATTGAATGCAGAGGCCAGCCCTTACAACTGTTTGTCCTACTCCAGGCATTACTGGCCACTCTGTCTGGCTCTCCAAGGGATCTGTTGAGATCCTTTTGAGAGAGGAGTTGAACCTGGGATCTTCTGTATGCAGAGCAGGTATGGCTCTACCACTGAAAACATGATCTTTCCACAGGCATACAAAGCAGTTTGTACAGAATCCGGCTCTGAGTCCTTCCAGCCCAGTACTGGCAATGGACTGGAAGTGGCTCTACAGAGCTTCCAACAAAGAGAACCGTCTTTCCCAGTACCTGTTCCTCAAGACTCATTTGAAGTGGGAGATTCTGCCAGGGATTGAACCTGGGGTGTTCTGCGTGCAAACCCCCCCAGCTATCCCCCTCACTAATGTAGGAACCAAAGGGACTACTTCACCTTTGGCCTTGTCCCCACTTTTAGGATTTGGGGTGTTACTTCTCAAATGATGGGACTCCTTTAGCAAGGAATTGTGGACTCCGCCTCTTATTGATCTCACTTTGATTAATAATTTCATACAATAAGTTAATAGTAGCAAGCTACATTTTTCAATAAGTTATTCATATTTAATTAGGTTATGGGGTGGGGAGGGGAGAAGAGGGGCCTAAGTGAAAGGGTCTTTGCACGCTCATACAAACATTCCCTCTTTCTCAGCATCAAAGTTCATCCAAATGTCCTGTAAATGAACAAGAATTCCCAGGTTTATTCTAATGACATCTGAGCATGCGTATTGGTGCCCCTAATTTGGAAGATAACCTGCCCTCCCATACTCCACAGCGCCTTCACTCTCACCTTCCCAAATTCAGAGAGGCCATTGTGAACAGGCTGCTCTTCTGTGGTGTCCACCAGCCAATTATCTGCCCTGTCAAAAGATGGACAAATCAGATGAGAGGAGAGGCAGACCCAGTTGCTTTCCCACTGAATGGACAGGAGCTTTGGCTGTATACCATGAAGACAGGCTCTTGGGCGTCCCCCCAACAAATTCTCCCCCTGTTTTAGCCACCATGTGTTTGTTGCTATACTTCAGTGTATCATCAAATTTTTGAAGTAAGATTAGCTGGGCCTCAAACTTGCTTTGAACTTGCCTTTTCTAGCTCAGAACTTCTGGGTATATGAGCATACATGTGGCTGTTCACTAGCAAGGAAACTGAACTTTGCACATGCCTGGAGGTGCTCACTTCTCATTCTGGGGATGATACTGAATGCAGACTCCAGGCCCCTGCTCTGTTGGTACTTGGCACACATCCCACTCCCTGCCCTTACCAGGGAGTGTTGCAGCTGTGGGTGAGGGTCATATAGCGCACCCCCAGCTGGTAGAAGGTGCGCAGGACTCCCAGGCTGCTGTCGATGGAGTGCCCGCCCTCCACGCCAATCAGGCTGGCGATTCGGCCAGCCTGAAAGGCCTTCCGGATACCTGCAGGGGAAACGTTTTCTGTCACTCCGAGGCCAAGCAAGTGCAACAAAGAGGAGGGGTGAAGGGAGAGGTGAAGGTTCTCAGACCTGGAAAAACTAGCTCTGACCCTGGTACCGGCTGTTGTATTTAACAAGGCTTCGTCTTAGACCTTTAGAGTAGGAGGGAGCATTCTGGAAGGTACTGCTTTTCCTATCACTGGCATCACTGGCAGAAGCTGAGATTGCCCATCCCATCCTATGAATGGCAGCTTGCATTTGACTGAGTAAGAAGGACTCTGGAGCTTATATAATCCTCCCCTGCTTTGGGTATTGTTTTGGTGGTTTGGCTGCACTTTAGGCTGGTGGAACACATGCCTGCCCTGGAATGAGGCGCTTCTGGATTGGGGAGTTCTCCGCCTGCTAGGGAGTGGCTCTCTCATCAATGCCAATCCCATCTTCTCACCTGCACTGTCATAGACACACTCGAAGTCATCTGGGTAACGGAGACACATGCGATGGATGACGTCTATCTGCTCCAAAGTCCGCTTGACACCGTCTTTGTTCTGGGTCTCGCAAGGCACATAGGCTGCCCAGAACTGCGCGAGGTGAGAGGAAAACCAAAGGAGATTCTGGAATGATCAACAGTGCCTGTTCCCTGCACCCTGGGCACATGCTCCACAAGCAGAGAACACTCACAAACATGCCAAAAGTGCAAGAGGAAGAAGAGGGGCTCTGTGTAGTGCCAACAAGCCAGGCAACCAGCTTGTGTGAAGTTTGGGGGCATGCTGTGAAACCGAGCTTCCCCTCCCCATAGAATGTGGCTCATAGCACATGCCAGCAGCTGGAATTCATCCTGTAATTTCATTAAATTCCTCTTGGTGTAATAACTCTCAGGATGGCTTACACCAGCATTTAGGAACAGTACAAAATATAAGAATAATGCAAGTGGTCTTGAAAGCAGCAAGACAGCCAAAGAAACAGAAGCAGCATCAAAGCAGTTTGAACAGCTGTTAATGCTGGACATCAACAGCTTCATCTTGTTTTCCGTCTACTTGAAGAAGAACCTATGAGGTTCAGAAGCTGGCAAAATGTCTCTAGCAGACTCCAAAGAAATGTTGTTCCTCCCCCGCAGCCTGCCTGTGTGCCCCCCCCGCTCCTACCTGTGCTCCCACATGTCCACTCCGGAGCTTGGGGATGTTTGTGTGAGTGCCTTCCAGAGTTTTCAGGTTTGCCTTATCCAAGGACAGCTGGTTGTTGAATTTCTTCAGCAGCTGCCAGGGTAAGTCATTGTGCCTAGAGCAGGATAGGAGAGAAGCCTGTGAGAGAAATGGCTGCACCCATGGCATAGGGGGTGCAACAGTTGTGAATGGTGGGTCTGGGTTGCAATCCCTCACAGGACTGTTGTGAGGATAACATGGGGGAGGGGAAGGAGAGCCAGAACCAGAAGGAGAGCCACCCCCAGCTCATCCTTGGGGGTGTCATATTCTGAGATGAAGCCAGAGACTCCCAGTCATGAAATAAAATAGAAACCAGGAGCTGTGGCATCCTGGGGGTGTGTGACAAGCGTTAGTGACCAAAATCATTAAAATTGCTGTTTTTACGAATAATACCATCCTGCAATATACCATTCAATACGTAATTTACAGTAGAATACAATGAAAAAAGACCGAGTGAAATATCTCCTTTCTATCAAAAGTTATGATCCAAAAACCAGAAAACAAAAATGCAATTGTCTCATGTAACAAAAAAGTACATTTCCCTAATTCAAAACGGACCACTGACTGATTCTTCAAAGAGCCAATGAGACGTTATTATGACATAGCATGGAACCAATAAGATGTTAGTAAGGTGACACCTTATGGGGGGGACGGGACACCACTAGTGACCAAAAAAGCTAAAATTGCGATTTGTTGGAATAATACCATCATGTTATATACCATTTGATATGTGATTTTCTGCAGAATGCAATGAAAAAACCATGTTGAAATATCTGTCTTCTATCCAAAGGTATAGCCAAAAAACCTTCCCCTGGGGGCTGGGGATAAGAATAGGCCCTCAGTTTGGCTGTATTTGTCATAAGAGGCAACTAAACAGCCACTGGGTAGATGGGACTCGTCAGCCTGGGAAGGCAGCTCACCTGAGAGAAGGAAAACTCTGATCCCAGACCTCCACTGCCTTGTGGCTACACCCAGTTATGGAAAAGGCTTCAGGAGTCAACCTTGAGGAAAAATCCGGAGCCGGAGTCCCTGAGGCAGTTCATGGCTGAACACAGTCACGTTCTGGCAACTCCTGCAACGCCGCAGGAACCAACCGTATTGGCCTCTGCCTTTCCATTGGACCATTTCAGTGACGTGGAGAGGGGGAATTTGCTGCATGGGTAACAGCCTATCCTCCATACCTACTTTACCCAGGCTTCACACACTGGAGAGACACTCTGTTCCAGAACCACCATTCAGAGCGTGACACCATAGTCTTCCGAGACTGAAGGATGCCAACAAGAAGAAGAAGAGCCAAAAAACCAGCGGGTCAGGGCAATGGTAGATCAGCACACCTACCACCACTGCATGGGTGGAGGTCCATTGTGGGGGTGACATGCTGGCCTCCTGCACTGGGTGACACAAACTGTAGTGATGCCACTGACCAGGAGCAATAGCCACAAGGTCAACATGGATATCTTGAATATTTCATTGCATTTAAAGTCTTGTCACCGGAAGCCATCTTGAGGCCTTGGAGTGAAGGTGTGTGTGTGTGGGGGGGGGGAACCTTAACAGGTAGACAGACATGATCAGATCAGATCAGCCCAGAGCAGATCTTCTTCTCAGAAGGCCCAGGGCTGGGCAACTGACGTTACAGCCCTGTGGCTCAGATCCCCCTGGCACGAGGGGTCAGTTCCTATGCTTGGGCAAGTGACTGCCCCATTTTAGAGGCTTAGCGTTTCAGTCCTTGACTTTCTCTTTCTTTGTGGCTTTTCAAAAGCCATCAGTTAAACACAGACATCTGTCCTGGCTGCAAGGAAAAGCGAAGCACTTTCTCTGTCAGTAAATACAGTCTTTAGATTGTAAAACAGCTAGAAGATGGATAAGACCTGCCTGTGTCTGGACAGGGGCCAAGAAGAATTGTCTGGAGGGCATCCTTCCATATCATTATCTTTTCCCACTGGGGTAAATGATATGTAGAGATGACAATCTTATCTCCTGTACTCCTCAGGAGGGAAGCAGATGGAGGTGTTTTTCTGAAGTCTAAAGGCAACTGACCTTACGGGTGTAGAAGCTACTTTTCAAGGGACAGGGGTTGGATCCTGACTCACTACTCCACTGTACTTTTATGAGGCAGGGCCAAAGTCTAGTGAAAACTCTCTCTCATTATTTGTCACCTTGCACAGTCTCTGCATTGTGCTCATCCCCATTTTCCACTCTGCTCTGTCACAAGGCTCTGTTTGCTTTTACCGCCCTTGCTGTTTCCTGGCCTGATTTCTTGCTCTTAGATTTGCTAATTGAACTTTTACCTCACAATCTCTTTCACCTCCCATGTCAATTAGCCTCATTCCACTCCTGCAATGCAGTGGCACTCACAGCTTGATCAGGATCACTGAGGGAGGGGCCTGCCAGGGCTATATTTGGGGGACAGAGAATGTCGCTGTCCTTCTACCAGAAGAAACAGGATGTCCATGACCCTCTCCTCTCTGGGGTGTTTTGTCTGTTGCTTGCACCCTTCTGGAGCCTGTGTGCACTTTTCGTGATGGCTGCCCATCAAGAATGCCAACTGAGGTGTGCGCCTCAAACAGCAGATTGGCAGTAGGGTACCCACCTTAGTCTGGCCATTCACCTCCACTGTTCCTCTTCTCGCTCCAAAAAGGAAGAGGGTGATGGAGTGGAAGAGGAAATGCCAAGGACACTCTAGCCCACCACTCTCTTCCACACCTCCTCTTCTGCCCTGTCCCCCTCTTCCGATTCAGGGAGCAGGAGGAGCTGAGGCTGGCACATCACCAGGGAAGAAGGGCAGCATTTGGCACCCTATCACACATGCGGAGCGTGTTGGGCCAGTCCGGCTCATTCTACTTGCTGAGATTTTAAGACTCTCAACTCTCTCTAACACATTTTTTATTGATCATCCCCCAAAGTTGAAAAAGAGAGACTGCTTGAATGAGTACAGTGACCAGAAGACAGAGACTATCCCAGTAAAGAGGAATGGGTAGAGCATCTCTTGCCTGGGCACCACCAAGACCCAGGATGGTGCCAGGAGAACTCTGGCTCATAGAATTCCAGGGAATGCTCCTTTCTGGAACACCCTGCCCAGTCCAGGAGTCTTCTGTACTCCTTTGAATTTGAATTTGAAGGAAGAGGAATAGAGCGGAATAGAGCGGAAGTGCGGGGAGAGTGGTGGGCTAGAGCACTGGAACTGCTCAAACCACCACTCCCCTCTCCCTCACACTGTCTCCAGTTCATCCTATTTTGAAATTTGAGGTGGGAGAGGAGGAGCAGTGGTGGTGGTTGCTACACTTCTGGGGAAGTGGGGAGCAGGTGCCTCAGGCACCAGGAGATCTTGGGTCAGCCGTGTGAGATCTCCAAGGATCCTTGAATGTGTGTCACAGATATACCCTGTCTTGGCTCCATTTGCCTGCTCCCAGTTGCATAGTCATGCATGCAGCCAGGAATGCTAGGTGCTTCCTAGACCACAGCACTGAAGCTGTATGCAGCCAGGGAAAACTTCAAATAGTGCCCAAGGATGCCCTACTTATGGCTTTGACATCTAGGGGTAGTAGCAGCTAATGCCCGACAGTAGCATTCTCTAACCTCCTCCTCACCACCCCATAGCAGGCAGAGGACATAGGAAGGATGCAGTAACCTTACCCATCAATTACGGGTGTTGTGCTCATGATCCTCAGTGCTTCCGTATTGTACTGATCTGCTGAGCACAGCAAAAGACAGGAGAGGAACAGGATGGTGGGCAACAGCATCTTGACTTGGTTGAGGCTACACACTCAGCTTCTTTCTCAGAGTCCAGCGATTCTCTGCCAGGGATTCTCATGCAAAAGTAGAATTCAAAGGAAGCTTCCTTAAGGGTGAAGAGTAACTTTTTTTTTTTTTTAATCCCTCCCTGTACCAGGAAAAGACAAGCAGGGACATATCACCCCAAAGTCAATAAATAACCATTTGGGAGGAGCAACAGAACAATCTAAACCAGCTGGATTTAATCTGCCTGGTATGACTGACTTCGAGCTTGGGGAGGAGATAGACACATCCTTCTTGCAGGTAACAAAGCAGCACAGCTGGAGCCCACACTGCCAAGGGATACCCTGCAATGGCTGCATCCCCTAGGCCTAGGCAACATGGTTCTCCCAACCCTCATTCCTGGAGAGCTGGCCTGCACCCTGAGGCATGTTGATCCTGCTTCCCAGGTTCTGGGAAGGTCTGAGGTCTGGCCCAAGAGCAGGGTGACCAGATGTCATAACCACAAAATAGGACAAGGCACCTCAAAATGTAGGATAACCAAGAAAAATGTAAGACATGACAAAATCAAAGCTGAAAACACTTGTATTTTGATTTCATGTGGTTAATTTAAATATTATATTACTTATTATTAAATTTTAAACTATATTACATATAATTTCATATAATTTAGTAATTACAAGAAGGCTATGTGCTGCCTGTAGGGACCTGCTTACAGGGAAAAGGAGGACATTTAAGTTCTTTTCCTGGACTCAAGGCTAAAAAAGAGGACAAGTCTTGGAAAAAGAGAACTTGCCCAAGAGAGGCAAAGTGAACAACCTGACTAGGAATGGAGGGAGACTTCTGCCAAAAGCTTCACTAGATTGACCTTTGTTTCACTGTTGCCATTTGCTCCAATCGGCTTCAAGATATCCAAGTGGCAGCCATTTGAGAACAGAACATAAGAAGAATCCTACAGGTCAGGCCCCAGGGAGCCCATCTAGGACTCCCTTTCCCACTGTGGGAAAGGATCCCCTTTCCCACTGTGACCCACTAGTTCCTTCTGGGGAGCCCACAAGCAAGAGGTTAAGGTCTTCCTCTCTCCCATCGTTGCACCCCCCAACTGCAACTCAGCTGTTGCCTCTGACCCTGGAGGCAGTGCACAGCGATTGTGGCCAGCAGCTTCTCCTCTATGACTTTGCCTAATCCCTAATATGAGCCACCCAAACAAGTGGCCAACCCCCCATGATGAATGAACTCCAAAGGTCAGCCATGTGCTGCATGAAGAAGCGCATCCTTCCCTCCATCTCACATCTCCCACTGGTCGATTTCATGGAACAGCCCAGCCTGGCTCTTGTGAGAGAGGGAGAAAAAGTCTCTCTCCTCACCTTGCATCATCATAAGTCTCAAACCCTTTTTCCCAAGTTAAAAAGTTCCCAGTATGAAAATCTGACCTGTTGATAAAGTGCTTTATCATCCATCTGATCACCTGGGTTGCTTCCTTTTGAACTCTTACAACTCTGAAATGTCTTAATTGAGGTGTGGCAAACAGCACCATACAAATGTGGCCATGCCATGGATTTGTGCAGGGGCATGATAATGTTGGCAGACTCATTCTAGATCCCTTTCCTAATGACCCATAGTGTGGAGTTTGCCTTTATTTCACCACTGCTACAGACAGGGTGGATGTTTTCATTGAGGTCTCCACCACAGTCTCCTTCCTGGTTTGTTAGTGACAGCTCAGGCACCATCAGGGAATATGTGAAGTTGAGATTTTTGGCCTCTGTGTGCATCACTTTACACTGGCTGACTTACTGGCTGATTCCCAAAATATTGCATGCCCTCTTGGGCAAAACACCAAACAGCATGCAAGCAACCCACTCCCCAGAATGACCTCTGACCTCCCTCTCTCTTTCCTTCTCCTCCCCCCCCCGAAACAAGTGTACACCCCTCCTCTCTCTCTCTGCCTGAAATATCAAACCTCCTTTAGAATAGTCATTGGATTGGAATGTACACACAAAGCTCATTTTCAGCAGGACCACGAGTGTACGCTTCCTTGTTTATTTACCTCATTTGTATGAATGCATACCTCTCATTTCATTATTTTCCCCTTCACACCACATTTGTCTTGATTCCCCTCTTTTTAGTTTGAATAGTCTTTAATCAACTGTTTAATGTGATTTGAGCCCATTGGAATTAAATTCACTGTAGGTGAAATTAATTAAAGAAATAATTCTAAGACAGAAGAAATAAGACCCCAACCAGGAATAAATAAAAAAGTGCTTCTTAGAGTTTAATAAATCAGGAAGACAGGCAAAGCATACTTGTTTTGGGTGTGCATGATTCCTCTACAGTGTGCCAATTGTCATATGATAATAAAGTTGTTGCTATCTGACCTTCACTGAGGAACTTGTTCTAGGATGTTCCATTCTATGAGATAAGAGTGCTTTTAGCAAGTTGTGTTGAAGGACGATGAGTGCATACTGTATGATCAGTTTGAGCCTGAATGCTATAAAAAGCTGTAGTAAACCCGAAGACAGAGATCATCAGAAGACCCTCCCCCCCCCTTCAAGAGAAATTCGAGTTGTCACTTCAGGCTGGATAAGAGATATTTTGGAGTCTCTGAAGTTCGGTTTTCAGCAATGGCTGCTTGCTTTTTCTGGTACCCCCCCCCCCAGTTGGACTTACACCACTAAACCCTGTAGCAGAGAGGTCAGCTGCACTAATGGACAAAAACCAAGGCTGCAAGGTGCGGTGTCAGTGTGACTGAGTATGTTCCATGTGAAGAGAGTTGTTGATCTTCAGCTCTGTGGCTGCCTGTTGCAAAGGAGCTTGGGTGAATACCTGGAGCATGAACAGAGGGGAATTCTTTGACTGGGTGCTGTGGTGGCAATTGGGAGGATGGGTGAGCGCCTGTTAAAAAGTTTCATTCCTTTTTGTGTGTGTGGTGTGAAAGCTCTGAGTGAAGAAAGAGAGGCAATGGTGGGGAGGGGGTGTGGAAAGAAAAAGGGACATTGGCACAGTTGATTAGAATTGTGCACACATGCTGGAATTACAAGAGGCTCACAAAGGCTAAAGCCTCAAGTTGAAAAAAGCCTCCCAGAGCAGGTCCTCATCAGCTCCTCGTCAGCAGTGTGTTTATATGTCAGCAGTGTGTTTTTGGGCACAATCCTAACCAACTTTCCAGCAATGCAGCCCCAAGTTAAGGTAACAAACATACCCTTACCTTGAGGAGGCCCCCCTTCTCTACCTCCCCACTGCAGGACACAGTGCATGCCACATGGCACAGCTATGTCAGTGCTGTAAATTTGGTTAGGATTGTGCCTTGTTTGGTTAATCTCCTTCTGTTTAAATGCATGCAAAAAATGTTTTCAAAGGGAGGGGGGGTAAAGAATAGATTAAACCCTGGACAGAAGCTAAGCAAAAGCAGCGCCTCACTGGTGATGCTGAAGGCAAGCGGTTTTGGATAGTACTTGAGGTAAGAAAAGAATAAAAGCTAAAAACACTCGTATATTGATTTCGTGTGGTCAATTTAAACACACAAATTTATTATTGAAGATTATATTACATTGAATTTATTAATTGCAGGAACTCTCCGCTGCCTGCAGGGGCTGCTCACAAGGAAAAGGAGGACATTTAAGTTTGTTTCCAGGACCTGAGTCTAATAAAAGAGGACATGTCCTGGAAAAAGAGGATCTCTGGTCACCCTGTCCAGCCGGCTCTCCCCTCTGGGGGGGAGCATCTCTAGAGGAGTGATGGTCCAGCACCGCGCCCCCTTCGCCACCAGCACGCTCTCCTGGCCGTATGGCGAGGCTGCAGGTGACAGAGAGTCAAATCCTATGCATGTCTACTCAGAAATGTCCCATTCTAGTCAATGGGGTTTACTCCCAGGTAAGTGTGGAGAGGATTGCATTCTGAGGAGGCTAAACTAAACTTGACAACTAAAATTGTCAAGGCACACCATCAGTTTTTTGACAATTGACAAGGCACACCATGCAGCTGGTGGGGGGCTCACATCCCCCAATGGCCCTACAAATAAATGACTCACCCAAAACTCCTGCAGCACACCTGCAGACCATTTGCGGCACACCAGTGTGCCACGGCACAGTAGTTGAAAATGGCTGGTCTAGCGGCTCAGCTCTGCCTGTCTTTGCAGCTGGCAAGCAGCTCAGGCAAACACTTGGCTGAAAGAGCTGGCATTGGGCGAGGCAGGGCGGAAACCTCAGCAGAGACTCTGAAGATTTTGGAGGAGGGCAGAGACATCTCTGGAGCTTCCTACTGCAATTCTGGAGCAGGGTTGCTGGAAGCCCTCAGGCAGAGCCCTGCACTCAACCCCCCCCCCCCCCAGCAGCAGCTGCCCCTCTCCCCTGACACCTTGCAGTGCAGAGGCCAGCCTCCTCTGAGCACCACTCCCATTTGTGGAAGGGGTGCTCTGTGCAGCAGTCCCTGGGCTGGTCCTATGCCTTCATTGCCACCAGCACTGGGGATTCATGGGTTGACCTGGGTGTGCATGCCTGGCCTGTCCCTGACACCACACCAGTGATCATTGATTGGTGCCCTGAGGCACAATGAACTAACAGTGTGCTGTCTCCCTAAGTACTGCCCAAATTCCAGACTCCAGTGATCACCCAGTGATCCACCAGTAGATCCTGAGCTTCCTTTCATGTGCCTCCATTACAGCGCATCAGAAGAACCACCAAGGTTTCCTGCAGCATCCCTTTCAAAGCTGTTGTGTATGCGGCAGTTCGGTTGCAGGTATGTTGAGGCCACTGCTTCGGACCACCAGCTCACAAACACACAGGGCTGCAGGGCACTTTGGTCCCCTCTCCTGAGAGCTGCAGCCACCTTTCTAGGGGTGTGCATGTGCCTACCTGGCCAGGAGACACAGGGCCCAATCTTATCCAATTTTCCAGTGCTGGTGCAACTGTGCCCATGGGGTGTGCACTGTATCCTGTGGTGGAGAGGCAGTTACAGAGGCCTTCTCAAGGTGTGGAAATATTTGTTCCCTTACTTCGAGGCTGGATTGCGGCTGCACCGGGGCTGGAAATTTAGATAGAATTGGGCCCTTCCTAGTTTACCCCCCTCTGCAGAGAAGCAGGCAGACTAAGCAGGGGCTGCCAGAGAGCTGCTGGACCCCTCCCACAAGGGCCTTCAGTGGTGCTGTAGCCAACTGGCAAGCACCACAGGAAGCAGAGTCCTTCCCAGGTCTGTTGCCACAGGTGCTTGCTGCCGCCTCTGCATCAGACAGGCTGTTCTGAAAATGCCAGTGGAAGCTGCTAATGAGTTGCTTGATTAGCTAATTAATTGGCTAATGAGGAATGCTTGGATGAAGCCTATGAGTGAAACAGGAAGTCAACAACTGTCGTGACACTTAACGTCTCCATCTGCATCCTTGCATCACAAGGATGCTTTTGCACATCCAGCCCTAAGAAGGAGGCCTCACCTGGGCCTGCAGGCTCCTGCTGAGTTCTGGGCATTGAGCCCCTTAGGGCTGTGCTGGGCTCGCAGGCAGGTGCAGGCAGAGGGGACGCACTCCTTCCCCAGAGCAGGGAAGTTTGAGCTGCTGGGCAACCCTGAGCCAAAGCTTACTTATCTCCTCTCACAAGTCCGGTCCTCATCCATATGGGGTCCATTCATCCATAGGGGGTCCATTGAGCTCAGTATTGCGCGGCTGCAGCTGCTCTCCAGGGCTTGAACTGGGTCCTTTGCATGTGAAGCAAGTGCCTCCAAGAGTTACAACCACCCCCACCTCTCCTTGGGAGACATCCATGAGGAGCCATCCCTCAACCCCAGGTGGAGAAAGGGATGGCACATGCCAAACTCCACCAGGCCCAAGATTTGCGCTTGTGCGAAGCCACTCACAAAGAGGGGAGACTCGGTTCTTTATTCAGAGCTGGGAGTGGGCCAGGTCCAGCACAGGTGTTTATTTAGGAATGCAGAATGCATGACAGAATTATCGCATGAAGGGGGCAGGAGGAGGAACAGAGCAAGGAGGAGTGGCAAGCAGCAGGGCACTGGAGTGGCTCAGGGGGCAGGTTTGCTAAAGAGGAATCTGGAAGAGGGAAGCAGCTGGTTGAAACCAGCAAGACATTTGCACTGTCACCTCTGGGTGTGGGGGAGCACAGAGGTGGTGGAGGTGTTTGCAGCAGAAGAGTTGCAGCCGGCTGGGAGTTGCATGCCCCTGCAGGGCTGTGGGAGCAGATGGGGTCCAGCAGAGTGACCTGGCCCTTGAGGGAGATGGGGCTGCACCTCCTGGCTCTTAGTCTTCATAACCAGAGAAGAGGCTGTTCTGGGGCGAGGCTGCTGGACAGGGAAGAGGAGCTAGAAACACGCTCCTGTCTATGCTTCTGTGGACGGTTTGGCAAAGGTGGGACAGTGCTGTTAGGGGTGCAGCAAGGGCAAAATCCACATCTCCAGTTCAAAGAGTTCCAAAGAATTCTAAGAGCTCGCCAAGCCGGGGGGGGGGGAATTATACAGATGCAGCACAACAAGAAGAGGGCAAGGGCAGCTGGCAGGAATCTGGGGTGATCCCCACTGTCAGGGTACCCTTAGCGGCGGCTTCGGCATTCCCCTTCCAGCAGATTGTCTGCGATGAGCACATCGTCGGGTGCTGCACCTTCCGCAGACATCTTGTCCCGCTCCTAGAGAAGGAGAAGGGCTGATTAAAATCAAGTGAACTGAGTTGCAGACAGGACTGTGGGGAGGGCCCAAAAGAGGGGCATACCCAGGTTGCATCATGTGCTGTGGGGCATCAGTGCAGAGTATGGAAGGCAGTGAGTGTGTGTGTGTGTGAGAGAGAGAGAGAGCCATTACCATTGATGAGTAAGGGTGGTCTCCAAGCTTCCTTTCCCTGGAACAGGGGTCTCCAAACATTTTGGCCAGAGGGCCGCATCAAATATCTGGTGTGGTGTGGAGGGCCGGGGGAAAAAAGTTTAAATTTAAAATTTAAATAAATAAATTAGGGATGGAACTTAGATGAGTGAATAAATGAATGAATTGGCTCATTCATTCAACCTCTCTGGCCCTCAGAACACCCTCCAGACACAACCAGAGCACAGCTTGGTCATGTACAGTTGAGGGGCCAGAGGCTTTCAGGGGACAAGAGGTTGGCCACAAGCCGGAAAGAGGCTTGCTGCGGGCCGCATCTGGCACCCGGGCCGGGGTTTGGAGACCCCTGCCCTAGAATGCCATCCTGCCAGGCATTTGACAGGGTATCCGGGTGATGTTCTCAGCCTTCTGTATTCCAGTAGATCCTGAGTTGTGCTGCTGTGTTTCTTCAGAACTGATTTATAGCAAGTGGTGTGTGCGTGTATATAAAACACAATTGCAGCATCAATGCACCCTGTACAGACAGGAAAAGTGCTTTTGTGGCTTCTCAGGGCTGCTATGCATTGCAGTGGCTTCCTGTTTTTGCTTCCTGCTGATCATGGCTGGGGGGACTAAGGATGGATCCTATCCCTTAACTGCCTCCCCAGTGTAACCTTCTGGCTCCTGCTGCAAAATGGAAAGGCTAAATATTGGCTTCCTTGCATTCTTTTTTTCTTTTCATTTTTTAAATGGCAAAATGGCAGTATTTTTCTATAGAGAGTTAAGAACAACTAATGCTTAAACAAGCCCCCCCCCCCCCCCCCCGGAAATAAACTGATATTGGGGCAGTTCAAGGAGACTCTTCAAAGGCCAGTTCATCACTAATCCTTCCAGCCAGGATCAACAGTAAACAGAGACTCGCTTCCCACAGGACAAGCTGAATGGAAGCTGGCAGGGCCCTTTGTTGTACAGGGCTTATTTATGAGTTGATAGGAGCATGTTGACCTTGAGGGAGGGAATTGCTGTTAGTGGCATTAAGTGCTGTGTGGAACCTCTGTTTTAATTCTGCTCCCAGCTAAATGTGGAAAAGCAGGGCCCTCAGGCATTGCTGAAGCAACTGAGAGATCTCCATCATGCCCTGTCCCACCCAGCCTCCCTCTGTAGCCAGAGTATCTCACCTCTTCCACCCTCTGGAAAACCCGAAGCAGGTTCTCTGCAAGGGCGTCTCTCACTTCCTCCTCTGTCCATCCCCTCCTCAGTAGCTCTGCAACCAGATCTGGATATTTGGAGACATCTTCCAAGCCCACTGGGAATCTGGACAAGAGCAAAAGTGCATCTGGGGGCTGAGAGCCTGATTTCCCTACTCTAAGGTGTTCTAGTGGGAAAGGAAGCCCCCTTCAGTTCTCAAGACAGCACACCAGCTGGGAGGGGCAGCTCAGCAGCAAATGGGAGACCCCCCCCTTGTTCCTGCATCTTGAGCAGATGTACCCATGTCCCACCTGAGCTTCAGGAGCCCACAAGGAGACACCACTGGGAGCCACTTGATTTGTAGGATACGTCTTGTAACCCATTTTGATAGGGCTATATATGCATGCAATGAATGTGCCAGGACTGCTGCCCACATGCTAGTCCCTCACGAAATTCCATTGTTCTAGGAAGCCCCCTACAATCTCCAAGCAGTAGTGTTCACTACAAGAATAAGGCTTGAATACCTCCAGTGGTCTGGTTTTGACTAGAGTGAGACCTTCAGACTGGCTGGGTCCAGACCTGCCCAGTAGGATTAAAAAAACCTCTCTTTGACATAGATGAAACCCAGTGCCCTCTGTGCCTTTATTCGGTACCTGGGAACACCATCATAGTCTCCTCCAAATCCCACAGCCTTGGAGCCAGCGATGCGCTTCACATGGTCCATGTGATCTGTGAGCAGGAAGAAGGGCAGCAGGGTGAAGCAGCCTTTCATGTCCTTTGACCCCTTGCTTCTCACCTTCCCACATGCCCCCTGCTGTCCCTGACTCACCTGCTACCTGTGCAAGGGTGGCCTCTTTGCTACAGGACACAAAATCATTATGAAAGTTCACCATCACAAGGCTGCCAGTCTCTTTCTATGGAGAGAGGCACAAGGGCTACTTCAGAGAAAGGAAGTACTTTCTTTCCTGTTACCCAACCCAGGCTCTCCCATCTTCCTTTCTATGCCCATCTCAATTTCTCAACCTCCCTTTTCTTGGTTAGGCCTGCAGTGGTGTGCAAGCTCTGCTGTCTGGACATAGATCCACTTCACACATACTGGTCTAGATGGATCAAAAGCTCCCCACACTGATTCAGGTTCATCCAACCATCGAAGTTGCATCACCAAAACTTCCAGAGCAGCATTTCTCAACATTTATCCCATTGTACCACTTTGCATCATCTACCTACTGGAAGTATCACCAGAAGTAATTGGTGATGATGTCATTGCCAATTACTTCTGCTGGTACTTCCAATAGGTGGATGATGCCATGTGACAAACACTGGTAAGAGGCTTAGGGCCAAAAAACAGGACAGCTTTTCCGAGCTCACAAAAAGTGCACACTGGAGCTCCACCTGCCAAGCCTCCTACTGTTGCTTGTCGCATTGTGTTGCTGGTCTAACTGCCAGGCAGCAGGAGTCTGTGTGTCCCATGACACACAGACTCCATGTGTGTGTCGCCAGACTTCATGAGTACCACTGGTTGAGAACCACTGTTCTAGAGAAAGAAGCCTCTGGCCACTGCTCACCTGCATGTAGTCACTTTGAGAACCCTCGTGTGATTTTGAGGTAGGATATAAATATTTTCAGTGAACAAACAACATGATCATTTGCACATAGGCAAATGCAAAATAGCCTATTATCTTGCCTGCCAGGCTGGGAACAATGAAGGAGATTGCAGAGAGCCAGTTGAAAAGTGGCCAGGTTGGTACAACAAGCTGACAGCTGGAGCTGATTGCTTCTGACATCTGCTCCCCCTTATCAGCCATCCCTCCCCCACTGCATCCCTGGCACAAGTTTGCAGAACCATGGGCTCTCTCACCACTCTGAGGAGCACGTCATCGGGCACATTGCGCCGGTGCTGGCAGATCTCGTAGGCAGAGGAGTGGCTGAAGATCACAGGTGCCCTGGAGACACTCAGAGCATCATTCATGGTTGCCACGGAGACATGAGCCAAGTCAACAAGCATGCCCAGGCGGTTCATCTCCTTAACCACTTGCTGCAGGGGAGAGAGGTGGGGGAGTTGAATACAGGCACCGGCTCTTACACAATGTCAGACTGTTTGCCCATCTACCCCAGTTGTTACTGGCCAATTTGACTGGGAGGGGCTCTCCAAGGAATCTGTCCCATCCAGGTTTGCCTCACCTGTGAGAGTGGAGTTGAACCTGGGATCTTCTGTAAGAGCATGCGTGGCTCCGTCACTGAACACATTATCTTTCCATAGGCATATAGAGCAGTTTATACTGAGTCCAACTGTGAGTCCCTCCAGCCTGGAACTGGGAATGGGCTGGGGGTGGATCTACAGAGCTTCTGGCAAACAGAACCATCCTTCCCAGCATCTGTTCCACAAGACCCATTTGTAATGGCAGATGCGACTAGGGATTGAACTTGGGATATTTTGCATGCAACCCCACCCCAGCTAATCCCTAATGTAGGAACCAAAGGGGCTATTTCATCTATGGTCTTGGCCCCACTTTTAAGATTTGGGGCATTAGTTCTCAAATGAGACTCTTTTAGCAAGGAATTGGGGACTCCGCCTCTTATTAATCTCTTTTTGATTAATAATTGCATATAATAAATTAATCACAGTAAGCAACATTTTCCAGTAAGTTATTCTTATTTAATCAGGCTATGGAGGGGAAAGGGGCCTAAATGAAAGGGTCTTTGCACACTCACACAAAAGTTCCCTCTTTCTCAGCATCAAAGTATGTCCAAATGACCCCCAAATGAGCAAGGATTATTCTAGGCATATTCTAATGATGTTCTCTTGTCTGAGCATGCTTGCTGGTGCCCCGAATTTGGAAGGTGACCTGCCCTCCCATGTTCCACAGGGACTCCACTCTCACCTTCCCAAATTCAGAGAGGCCATTGTGAACAGGCTGCTCTTTTGTGGTGTCCACCAGCCAATTATCTGCCCTGTCAAAAGAAGTACAAGTCAGATGAGATAGGTGTAGGAGTGGCAGACCCAGTTGCCTTCCCACTGCTTGAGGAGGGGCTTTGGCTGTATAGCATGTTGATAGGCTCCTGGGCACCCCTCCAAACCCACCTTCCTCCGGTTCTAGCCACCATGTGTTTGTTGCTACACTTCAATGTAGTATCAAATTTTTGAAGTAAGATTAGCTGGGCCTCAAACTTGCTTTGAACTTGCCTTTTCTAGCTCAGAACTTCTGGGTATATGAGCATACATGTGGCTGTTCACTAGCAAGGAAACTGAACTTTGCACATGCCTGGAGGTGCTCACTTCTCATTCTGGGGATGATACTGAATGCAGACTCCAGGCCCCTGCTCTGTTGGTACTTGGCACACATCCCACTCCCCTGCCCTTACCAGGGAGTGTTGCAGCTGTGGGTGAGGGTCATATAGCGCACCCCCAGCTGGTAGAAGGTGCGCAGGACTCCCAGGCTGCTGTCGATGGAGTGCCCGCCCTCCACGCCAATCAGGCTGGCGATTCGGCCAGCCTGAAAGGCCTTCCGGATACCTGCAGGGGAAACACTTTCTGTCACTCCGGGGTCAAGCAAGTGTGACAAAGAGGAGGGGTGAAGGGAGAGGTGAAGGTTCTCAGACCTGGGAAAACTAGCTCTGACCCTGGTACCGGCTGTTGTACTTAACAAGGCTTTGTCTTAGACCTTTAGAGTAGGAGGGAGCATTCTGGAAGGTACTGCTTTTCCTGTCACTGGCATCACTGAATCACTGGCAGCGGCAGAGATTGCCCATCCCATCCTGCTATGAATGGCAGCTTGCATTTGACTGAGTAAGAAGGACTCTAGAGCTTATACGATCCTCCCCTGCTTTGGGTATTGTTTTGGTGGTTTGGCTGCACTTCAGGCTGATGGAACAGATGCTTGCCCTGGACCGAGGCGCTTCTGGATCAGGGACTTCAACGCCTGCCCAGGAATGGCTTTCTCATCAATGCCAATCCCATCTTCTCACCTTCACTGTCATAGACACACTCGAAGTCATCTGGGTAGCGGAGACACATGCGATGGATGACGTCTATCTGCTCCAAAGTCCGCTTGACAGCATCTTTGTTCTGGGTCTGGCAAGGCAAGAAAGCTGCCCAGAACTGCGAGAGGTGAGAGGAAAACAAAAGGAGATTCTGGAATGATCAACAGTGCCTGTTCTCTGCACTCTGGGCACATGCTCCATAAGCAGAGAACACTCACAAACATGCCAAAAGTGCAAGAGGAAGAAGAAGGGCTCTGTGTAGGGCTCTGCCAATAAGTCAGGCAACCAGCTTGTGTGAAGTTTGGGGGCATGCTGTGAAACTGAGCTCCCCTCACCCACCCACAGAATGCGGCTCATAGCACATGCAGCAGCTGGAATTCATCCTGTAATTTCATTGAATTCCTGACTTTTTGCTGTAAACTCTCAGGAAGGCTTACACCAGCATTTAGGAACAGTACAAAATATAAGAATAACTCAAATGGTCTTGAAAGCAGCAAGACAGCCACAGAAACAGAAGCAGCATCAAAGCAGTTTGCACAGCTGTTAATGCTGGACATTAGCAGCTTCATCTTATTTTCTGTCTGCCTGAAGAAGAACCTATGAGGTTCGGAAGCTGGGAAAATGTCTCCACCAAGCACCACTCTCCACAGAAACTTACTTTCTTCTTCCCAACCTGCCTGTGTGTATCCTCCATCTTGCCTGCCTTGTCCCTACCTGTGCTCCCACATGTCCGTCGCGGAGCTTGGGGATGTTTGTCTGTGTGCCCTCCAGAGTTTTCAGGTTCGCCGCATCCAAAGACAGCTGGTTGCTGAATTTCCACAGCAGCTTAAAGGGTAAATCATTGTGCCTAGAGCAGGAGAGGAGAGAAGCCTGTGAGAGGAACGGCTGTACCCACGGCGCAGGGGGTGCAGCAGTTGTGAAGGGTTGCAATCCCTCACAGGGGTGTTGTGAGGATAACATGGAGAAAGGAGGATAACATGGGGGAGGGATAAAGAATAGGGGCCCGACCTTTGGTCTGTTGCATTCTGAGAGGAAGCCAGAGACTCCTAGGCATGAAACAGAAACCGGGAGCAACAGCCACAAGGCCGCCATGGTTGTCTTGTGTATTTCAGTGCATTTAAAGTCTTGTTACTGGAAGCCATCTTGAGGCCTTGGAGTGAAGGTGGGGGGAAACCTTCAGGTAGACAGATATGATCAGATCAGGTTATCTGAGGGCAGATCTTCCTCTCAGAAGGAAAAGGCTCTCCATTACAGCCCTGTTGCTCAGATCTCCCTGGCACTCCTGCAGGAGGGGTCAGTTCTCATGACCTTTACTGGGTCAAGTGAATCCCCTGTTTTAGAATCTTAGCATTTCAGGGCCCAATCCTATCCAACTTTCCAATACCAGTGCAACCTCAATGCAGCCCTGGGTTAGGGAACAAATCTTCCCATGCCTTGAGGAGGCCTCTGTGACTGCCTCCTCATCACAGGAAGCAGTGCATACCCCATTGGCACAGCAGCACCAGCACTGAAAAATTGGATAGGATTGGGCCCTCAGTCTTCATCTTCCTCCTTCCTTGTGGCTTTTCAAAAGCCATTGATTAAACACAGACCTATCACCTTGCTGCAGGGAAAAGCAGAGCACTTTCTCTGTCAGTAAATACACTCTTCAGATTGCAAAACAGCTGGAGGATAAATAAAAAGACCCACCTGGTTCTGACAAGGGGCCAAGAAGAATTGTTTGGAGGGCATCCTTCCATATCATTATTTTTTCCCACTGGGGTAAATGGTATGTAGAGAGCATCAAAAGCTACACCTAATGACATTCTAATCTCCTGTATTCCTCAGGAGGGAAGTAGATGGAGGTGTTTTTCTGATGTTTAAAGGTGCTTTTCTGATGTTCACAGGTGCAGAAGCTGCTTTTCATAGGGACAGGGCTTGGATCCTGACCCACCACTCTGCTGTGCTTTTATGAGGCATAAAACATACAATGAGGCATAAAGTCTAGTGAAAACTCTCATTACTTGTCACCTTGTAAAGTCTTTGCATAGTGCTGGTCCCCACTCTGCTCTGTCACTTACAATGCTCTGTTTGCTTTCACTGCCCTTGCGGTTTCCTGGCCTGATTTCTTGCTCTTAGACTTGCTAATTGAACTTTTACCTCACAATCTTGTTCGTCTCCCCTGTGACGAAATAGTTAACATCTGCATTTCATTGTGGAGGATTTTCCCTCCAATTCTGAGGGGCTTCATTTTCCCTCCAGTTTTTGAGGGGCATCATTTTCCCTCCAGTTCTTGAGGGGGAGTGAGTGCTTGGCACTAAGCATCACTGCCCTGGATCAGCAGGTGGTCACTAGACGTGTCCCCCCTCTTTCATAACAATTAGCCTCATTCCTGCCCTGCAATTCAGTGGCACTCACGGCTTGATCAGGATTGCTGAGGGAAGGGCCTGCTGTGGGTATTTTGGGGGGTCAGAGAATGCCATTGTCCTTCCACCAGAAGAAATAGGGTACCCACAGCCCTCTCCTTTCTGGGGTGTTTAATCGGTTGCTTGCACCCTTCTGGAACCTGTGTGCACTTTTTGTGGTGGCTGCTCATCAAGAACGCAAACTGAGGTGTGTGCCTCAAACAGCAGATTGGCAGTAGGGTACCCACCTTAGTCTGGTCATTCACCACCACTGTTCCTCCTCTCGCTCCAAAAAGGAAGAGCGTGATGGAGTGGAAGAGGAAATGCCAAGGACACACTAGCCCACCCCTCTTCTGCCCTGCCCCCCTCTTCTGATTCAGATAGCAGGAGGAGCTGAGGTTGGCACATCACCAGGGAAGAAGGGCAGCATTTGGCACCCTGTCACACATTTGGAAGGTATTGGGCCAGCCCGGCTCATTCTATTTGTTGAGATCTGAAGGCTCTCAACTTACTCTTAACACATTTTTAATTGATCTTCCCCCAAAGCCAAAAACAGAGAGATTACTGGACTGGAAACAATGACCAGAAGTCAGAAATTGTCCCAGCAAAAAGGAATAGGTGGAGCATCTCTTGCCTGGGCACTGCCAAGACCCCAGATTGTGCCAGGAGAACTCCGGGCCATAGAACGCCAGGGAATGCTCCTTTCTGGAGCACCCTGCCCAGTCCAGGAGTCTTCTGTACCTCCCATTCAGCTGCTTTTCTAGTTCGACAATTATTCTCTGGAGAACTCTACAATGCCTGATCCACAGCCATGAGGCCAGCTGAGACAGTTGCCTCAGGTGATGGACTGGTCACTTCTGCCTGCCCCACTGCTTCTTGACCTCTCATTTTTTGAATTTGAAAGAAGAGGAATAGAGCGGAAGTGCGGAGAGAGTGGTGGGCTAGAGCACTGGAACTGCTCAAACCACACCTCCCTTCTTTCTCACACTGTCTCCTTCAGTCCATCCTACTTCTGAAGTGGGGGAGTAGGAGCAGAGGTGATGGGTTGGTGCACTTCTGAGGCAGTGGGGAGCAGGTGCCTCAGGTATCAGGAGGTCTTGGGCTGGCTCTGTGAGATCTCCTTGAATGTGCATGACAGCCATGCCCTATCTTGGCTTCCTCCCAGCTGCATAGTCATGCATGCAGCCAGTCATGGGACAGGTGCTTCTTGGACCACAGCACTGAAGCTGTATGCAGCCAGGGAAAACTTCAAATAGTGCCCAAAGATGCCCTACTTATGGCTTTCACATCTAGGGGTAGTAACACCTGATGCCCGACAGTAGCATTCTCTAACCTCCTCCTCACCACCCCATAGCAGGCAGAGGACATAGGAAGGATGCAGTAACCTTACCCATCAATTACGGGTGTTGTGCTCATGATCCTCAGTGCATCCTCCTGGTACTGATCTGCTGAGCACAGTAAAAGACAGAAGAGGAGCAAACAGGTGGACTGCAGCATCCCAGCTTGGTTGGGGCTACACGCTCAGCTTCCTTCTCAGAGATGTCTTTGTGTCCTGCAAGCCTGTCCTGCCATCGACTCCCATGCAAAAGTAGAATTCAAAGGAAACTTCCTTAAGTAGGAAGAGCAACTGTTTGCTTGTTTGTTTGTTTTTAGATCCCTGTACCAGAAAAAGACAAGCAGGTATATATCACCCCAAAGTCAATAAATAACCGTTTGGGAGGAGCCACAGTACAATCTAAGCCAGCTGGATTCAGTGTGACTGGTGCAACTTTGTTCTTGGGGAGGAGAGAGACACATCCTTGCTGGAGGTAACAAAGGCACCCATAAGCAGCACAGCTAGGGCCCAGCACTGACAAGGGATACTCAGAAATGACTTCAACCCCTAACCAACATGGTTTCCCTACCCCTCATTCCTGGAGAGCTGGCCTGCACCCTGAGGCATGTTGATCCTGCTTCCCAGGTTTCTGAGGTCTGATGCAATAGAGACAAAGTGAACAACCTTGTTAGGAGTGGAGGGAGATTTCTGCTGAAAGCTTTGTCAGATTGGAATTTATTTCATCATTGCCATTTGCTCTGATTGGCTTTGAGATATCCAAGTGGCAACAATTTGAGAATGGAACATAAGAAGAACCCTACAAGGTCAGGCCCCAAGCAGCCTGTCTAGTTCAGGACCCTCTTTCCCACAGTGGCCCACCTGTTGCCTCTGAGGAGCCCACAAGTAGGCTATTAAGGTCTTCCTCTCACTCATCATTGCACCTTACAATTGCAACTACCTCTGACCCTGGAGGCAGTGCACAGAGCAGAGCAGTTGCCTCTGACCCTGGAGGCAGTGCACAGCAATTGTGGCCAGCAGCTTCTCCTCTATGACTTTGCCTAATCCCTAATTTGAGCCATCCAAGCAAGTGGCCAATGCCCCATGATGAATGAATTCCAAAGGTCAGCCATGTGCTGCATGAAGAAGTGCATCCTTCCCTCCATCTCACATCTCCCACTGGTCAATTTCATGGAACAGCCCAGCCTGGCACTTGTGAGAGAGGGAGAAAAAGTCTCTCTCCTCACCTTGCATCATCTTAAGTCTCAAACCCTTTTTCCCAAGTTAAAAAGCTCCCAATATGATAATCTGACCTGTTGATAAAGTGCTTTATCATCCATCTGATCACCTGGGTTGCTTCCTTTTGAACTCTTACAACTCTGAAATGTCTTAACTGAGGTTTGGCAAACAGCACCATACAGATGTGGCCACACCATGGATTTTTACAGGGGCATGACAATGTTGGCAGACTCGTTCTAGATCCCTTTCCTAATGACCCATAGTGTGGAGTTTGCCTTTATTTCACCACTGCTACAGACAGGGTGGATGTTTTCATTGAGGTCTCCACCACAGTCTCCTTCCTGGTTTGTTAGTGACAGCTTAGGCACCATCAGGGAATACGTGAAGCTGAGATTTTTGGCCTCTGTGTGCATCATTTTGCACTGGCTGACTGTATTGGAATTGCAGAAGATCTGATGAGGAGGTAGATGTGGTAGCAGTGGGTGGCCCCTTTAAGGGTAAGGCCTGGGCTTCCAGGGAGCCTGCTGTACAGCTGCAGCCACTTGAAGGCAATGAAGCCCTCAGGCATAAAAGCACCTGATGAAGGGAGAGTTTGGTGTGGGTAGTGGAAGGAGGAAAGCTTGAGGGATGGGAGAAATGGACTTTGAAAGCTGCTGGAGCAGAAACTACTGGAGACACTAAGACTGGTGTTTGGCTGCTGTGTCCAAGACCTGCTGAGGACCAAGGGGCTGCTGTAGTGGTGGGAGGCTGCTGGCAGGAAGGAGGACCTCTGTAGGTTAAACAGGTGAGCTACCCCGGTGGTGGGGTCCAGCAGTACTACAGGGCAGAACCAGGGTCATTTTTGAGGAAAGAAGGGGAGCTAATTAGCTAAAAGTGGGTGTAATTCTCCAGGTGGAGCTTGGCCTGGGAATCTGGCAGAGCACTGACTTACTAGTTGTTTTTCCCAAAATATTGCTTGCCCTCAAAACACCAAACAGCATGCAAGCATCCCACTCCCCAGAATGACCTCTGACCTGCCTCTGTCTTTCCTTCTCCTTCCTCCCCAACCAAGTGCACACCCCTCCCTATCTCTCTCTGCCTGAAATGTCAAACCTCCTCTAGAACAGTGTGGGTTGGAATGCACACACAAAACTCATTTTCAGTAGGACTATGAGAGTATGCTTCCTTGTTTACCTCATTTGTTCCAAGATGTTCCATTCTATGAGATAATAGAAGCTTTTGTAATTTGTGTTGAAGAATGATGAATGCTTGCTTTATGATCTGTTTAAGCCTGTGAGCTATTAAAAGCCATAATAACCTGAAGGCAAGAGATCACTCCCAGAGGATCTTTCTTTTCCTGCTGTCAGTTTTTCCAATAAAAAACAGGTCTCTGAAACTCTTGTTGCCTCTGAAGAGTCTCTTTCCTTCCTCAGTTTGGCACCAAGTTACTTAGATGGTTAGAATTCCACCAGGGGAAGCCCCCACCCCCTGAGAAATTTGAGTTGCAACTTCAGGTTGGGTAAGAACTTTTGAGATCTCTGAAGTTGGGTTTTCAGCAATGGCTGCTCACTTTCTCTGGTACCCCTCTTGGTTGGCCTTACACAGCTAACAGTGCAATCTTAACTTGTGCTGGAATGGGGAGGCCAGTTGGGCTGCCCCACATTCAGCAGGAGTTTGGGGCTAAAAGCAGCTTGGCCTGGGGCAAGGGAAAATGCTTCCCCTTATCCAGGGAGAGAAGCAGGAGCCCCAAAGGGTGTACTCAGATGTGCACCATTTAAAGAGGTGGTGCAGATCCAAGCAGTCCAGAGCTGTTCTGGGCTGCTCAGGAATGGGGTCAGGATCTGGCACAAGTGCTGGGTCCTGGCTCCACCACCTGCTGTCCTGTTGTTCATCCACAGGTCCACCCTGTGTGAGCCAACTGACAGATGCAAGCATCTTTCCACAGAGGCAACAGCACCTGACAGTTCATGCCACAAGACCAAGAACTTGGAAGAGCACTGTGCTTGTGCACCTCGCCCTTTGGGACCCACCTTGGAAAGGGCCTCCTACACAAAGTTGCCTCTCTCTGGCTGGATTAGCAAGTCTGCTTGTTCTGACAGTGCAAAATGGTTTGTCTGTGAAAAGCCCTTAGTGGCCAGGAAAACTCCTGTCTGCCTTTGTGTGGTGTGTAGTTTCCTTTCTTGAATGTTTTGGGCTTCTGAGAACACTCTCAACTCCTCCCCCAGATCAGCTTTTGGCCCCTTTTGCACTGTTACAAAGTAGTCATTTGCACACCTCTAAAGCCCCTTGAAAAAAGCCAAAAAAGAATTAATGATTTGCTAGTTGTGCTGGCATGGACATGTGGGGTGTGTGTGAATACACTGGGGTACATATGCATCTGTGTGTGTGAATCAGATGTGACATTGTATTAAGGAGTGTCATGCATGCAGTCCACAGCTCTATGTGTGAAAACTGGGAGGGGAATATTATACAGAGCAGTTCTGCTTGTCTGTTTTTAAATGTATAACCCTCTGTTTGATCCAACCTGAGCTCTTTAAGTTTTTTATCCTAAGAAATTCATTTAAAATACAGCAATTGTATGTAGTTAGTTCTAAAAAATTGTCTTGCATCTTCTCAAAGTTGACTCCAGGTAGCTCATGATCATAATAACTAAGAACAATACAATAAAGCAAGCAAAATTATAAGTAGCTGAAAACAAAACTGGGAGGGGGGAGAAAAGGAAAAGAAAATCCTGCTAATTTACCCCTGCTAATTGGGTAAGAGGCACTTTTTCAAGTGGGTGCTCCTTTTTTTAGCAGGGGGAGAGTAACTGGCCCACCTCACCCCAGCACTGTCTGTTCTAGTGACTGTCTGCTGGTATTCATTTGCATTTTTTTTAGATTGTGAGCCCTTGGGACAGGGAGCCATTTAGTTATTTGATTTTTCTCTGTAAACCGCTTTGTGAACTTTTAGTTGAAAAGCGGTATATAAATACTGTTAATAATAATAATAATAATAATAATAATAATAAAATCGAGCTACCTTCTCCACTTAAGTTCACTTGCACTCAAGGGGGATATCCTAGCTACTGGGTGCAGAGCGGACTACATGAAAAGAGGACCCATCCTTCAGTGGCATAGCCCATGCTTGGCAGTAAGAATGTCTCAGGGCCCAATCATATCCAATTTTCCAGTGCCAGTGCAGCTATGCCAATGAGGTGTGCACTGCATCCTGTGGTGGGGAGGCAGTCACAGAGACCCTTACCTTGTGGCTGCACTGGTGCTAGAAAGTTGGATAGGACTGGCACCTCAGGCTCCAGCAGGATCCATAACTCCAGGTGAAAGGCCCCTGCCAGAGGTCCCAGAGGAAGTCTACCCCAAATACCACATGCCAGTAGGCACAGCCCAGAGGTCCTGCTTTCTCAGGCTTCAAAGGGGAATTTTAACTGGCCACTGTGGGAAAGAGGCTTCTGGACTCTGTGGACTTGGCGTCTGACCCTAAAACAGGGCCTCCTAGGAATTTTATCAGGGGGTATAAAGTTTCTTTTGCGTCCCTTCCTAAAGGATGGAGTGGAAGGTGGCTATAGCCAGAATTGTCTTTGGAGTCCAGGTCTACTAGAATTTCTGAGGCAGAGCCCAGGTCTACCTGCCTGCATGGTGTCAGCAGCTAGATACAGTAATATCAAAAATTAAACACACTCCGAAGTTTCTCTAAAATCTTTTAAATATAGGAAACCATTGCAGAAAATGAACATCTTATTTAGGCTCCCACTAGAATGGAAAGTGTCCTGTGTGCACCAAAACTGACTTCTGCAGCAGCTGTAGCCCTGCAGCTGTGTCCCTGAGCTCCCAGACACTCCTCCCTGGTTAGCAGATCCACAAGCCAAAGAGCTCCTGTCCCAGGCTGGTTTCCTCCCAGATTTGACACTGTGTTGATGAGTGTCATGTATGCATTCCTTGGCTTGGTGCATACGGCTTGTGGCAGCAGCCGCTATCGTACCCACAGTAGTGTCCCCAACATCGCATGTGGGCAGTGAATCCAGGTGAGATAAGAAAATGTAAGATCCCAGGAAATTTCTGGGCTCCCTCCTTTGGGTCCTGGGCTCCATTTCTGACCCTGGGCCCGGGTGCAACTTGCCCCCCCTCTCATGAGCCCTGCCCACAGAGCTCCAGGGTTTGAAGATGTGCGGGAAGCCTGCTTGTCACTCAGCACAACCTCGCCAAGAAAGGGCTGGGGGACGGCTGAAGATCAGCTTGCAGGGAGAGACGCAACCCTGCTACACCCCTTCATTTCAGGGGCGCCCAGTGCAGTGGTCGACACGTGCCAGCAGCCACAGCCGCTGGGGCACAGGCGAGCGACCTCGGAAGCAGGGGCCGCCCAGTCCTCTCCTGCCGGCTCCTCCCCTCCCGGGGCGGAGGGCTGCTCCCAAGGAGGTAGGGAGCAGGCCCGCGCCCCCCGGGCCATCAGCCCGCTCGCCCGACCACATGGCGAGGCTGGAGGTGACGGAGACCTTCGCCGGCGTCCGCCTGCCGGGCCACCTGCACACGCAGGAGTCCCTGGCCCTGGCCGGCGCCTTCCAGTTCCGCCCGTCGGACGTGCTCCTCGTCACCTACCCCAAGTCAGGTAAGCGTCAGCCCCTTCCCTCCGCGGCGAAGGGGCTTCTTGGAGGCGGAGAGGGGAGTGGGGCCCAAGCCTAGGCACGTCTACTCAGAAGTAAGTCCCATTCTAGTCAACGGGGCTTACTCCCAGGTAGGTGTGGAAGCCTTGCATCCTCGAGGGGGCGCCGGGTTGTCATCTCGCCCAAGCTCTTGCGCTCGCTGGCGCCTGCAGCCCGCTGGCCAGTCTCTAGCCTGGGCCCGGAGCGCGCCGACGGGAGGCGCCGCAGAGCAGAGCGCTAAGTTTTGCAGTGCAAGCGGCCCCTCCCTCCGGAGCCGTTCCGGGTGGGGGGAGCAACACGGAGGTGGAGGCGGGGGAGGGGCCGCTTGCACGCCGGCCAGGCTCCCTGCAGAACTCGGTGCTCTGCCCCCTCTAGCTACGCCACTGCCGCCAAGTTTTCGCCCGCGGGGATGCCGCCCATTCCTCCCCTTCTTGGTGGAGAGGACGGGGGCGCCGCCAGGCAGGCGCTCAGTGCTGCGCTCTCTTCCGAAATGCAGCCCCTGGCTGGGTCCAGGAGGCGCCCCTTCAACCGTCGTTTCCCAGAGAGCTGGCAAAGTGCGCCGGGATTGTGGGCAGGCGGCGGGCAGTGCGCGGTGCGCACCCCGGGGACAGGTGCCGGGGACATCCATGCCGAAGCAGCAGCAGCAGCAGCGGAGGAGGTCCTGCCACTGGGGCAGCATCTTGGGCTCTCGGGAGGAAACCCCTCCCCATGCACGGCCCGGGCCTAAGCAGGGAGGAAGGGGCTGCCCAGCCCTCCTGGTGCTGCCTGGCATTCAGTAATCCAGGGTGTTGCCCTGATGGGGGTCGCAGCCAGCAGCCTCCCCCCACCCCTTGGTCTAGCGGCTCAGCTCTGCCTGTCTTTGCAGCTGGCAAGCAGCTCAGGCAAACACCTGGCTGAAAGAGCTGGCATTGGGCGAGGCAGGGCGGAAACCTCAGCAGAGACTCTGAAGATTTTGGAGGAGGGCAGAGACATCTCTGGAGCTTCCTACTGCAATTCTGGAGCAGGGTTGCTGGAAGCCCTCAGGCAGAGCCCTGCACTCAACCCCAGCAGCAGCTGCCCCTCTCCCCTGACACCTTGCAGTGCAGAGGCCAGCCTCCTCTGAGCACCACTCCCATTTGTGGAAGGGGTGCTCTGTGCAGCAGTCCCTGGGCTGGTCCTATGCCTTCATTGCCACCAGCACTGGGGATTCATGGGTTGACCTGGGTGTACATGCCTGGCCTGTCCCTGTCATCACACCAGTGTTCATTGATTGGTACCCCGAGGCACCGTGAACTAACAGTGTACTGTCTCCCTAAGTCAGGGCCTAGGAGCGAGGAGGGAGGGAGTAAAGAAAAAGAAACTTTGTACCCCTTGACAAAATTCCTCCCAGAGGCCCTGCCCTAAGTACTGCTTAGGTTCCAGACTCCTCCTACCCGCTCTTCTGTGGACCAAGGAGAACCTGCTGCAGGTCTGCGTTAAGAGCCTTGCTAGGAACCTGTACAGTTAAGACCACAGATGCGCAGTTTCCCCCTTTTCAGCAAACCATAATCTCCTGCCTCCTGGAAGCCACGTGGCCCCTCCGTTATTCCCCAAGGGTGACCAGAGACCCAGGAAGCCTCAGCCGGGTGAAGCAGAGATTTCTGCAGGTGCAAATGTCACCTCCCTGTCCATACCCTCCTATTAGAACACTTGCTGCACATCTCCCTGCTTGGAGGTCTGGAGAACTCTGTTCCACTTTTATGGGGCAGTCCCATAGATATGCAAATGCAGTATGCTTTGGGGAGTAAGGAAGGAGGAAGGTGATGTCAGGTGAAAGAGCAGATGTGGCAGAGGAAATCCACAACACTTCTGGCTTTCACTTGTAAGGCATTGTGTGGTGTTCGGTGCTGGGCCCAGGATCACTTCTGCCTCCACAGGCTCATGAAAAGGTTCCATGACCTGCACACATTTCCTGTGTCTGGCTTTGCGGAGTGATGCACTCCCCTCTGCAGTAGTTCTTTCCAGTCTCCCGCACGCCCACATCTGAACTGGGAAACGTGACATCATAATCAGCCCCACACCACATGATGCAGCATGGACTGGAGCACACTTTGAGGAATGAGTGATACATCCTGCAACTGTTTTATTTTTGACCAAGTTGCTACTCACTTTTCCAGTTACACATCTGTAAATAGGAGAAGGACTGAAAATAAAACTGCTGATATTTTAACGTCTTCAGGCACATCCACATTGCAGCCACATTTGCAATGTTGTGAATTCTGGCCTTACCTCCTCACAAAGCACATCACAGAATGATAAAAGATGCAGGAAAGGGCCTTCTGAATGAGCAGAGAGTTGCAGCCCTTTCCCTGTGAGCAAAGGCCAAGGCACAAAACACTGGGGGTGTTTTAGCTTAAAAAGAGGTGTCCAAGGGAGAAGGCAACTGAGGGCCCAATCCTATCCCATTTTTCAGCGCTGGTGCAACCATGCCAATGCCTCCTGTGGTGGGGAGGCAGTCACAGAGGCCTCCTCAGGATAAGGGAATGTTTGTTTCCTTACCTTAGGGCAGCATTGTGGCTGCACCAGTGCTGGAAAGTGGGATAGGATTGAGCCCTGAGACATCCAATGATGCCTGGTGTGGAGCAAGTGGACAGAGAAGAGTTTTCTTCCTCTCTCACAATGCTTGAGCCAGGTTGGATGATCCTATAGAACTGAAGGGAGAAGACAAGGCAAGCAAAAGAAAAGATTTATCCATGCAGTTCTTGCCACAGGATTAGGGCACAATCTAAACCAGGTCTACTCAGAACCCTGATTTTTTCAGTGGAGCTTACTCTCAGGAAAATGTGGTTAGAATGGCAGCCTTAGATTGGGGAGAAGTGAAGGCACTTGTCCCCAGCCCTGAGCCATGAACACCAGGTGGGATTTCCATGCCCAGGTGCAGTCAGCTTCTGAGCACCAGTTGCTGGGGACCAGCAGTGGGGCAGAGCTTTGCCTTCATGCCCTGCCTGCAGACTCCCCAGAGGCATCTGGCCAGTCACAGGCTGCTGGGATGAAAAGACCTGCTTGGGCTGATCCTGTAGCTTTTGCCTTTTGCTTAACATCTGCCTGTCACACTGGAAGAGCCACTGACCTGGTGTCAACAGGACCCTCATTTTCCATTGTCTCCAATTACCTCCAGGGACTGATTGCTGGTGTTTCTTTTCCTTTTTTTGGATTGTGAGCCTGTTTGGGTCAGAGGCTTGTTTAGTTATTTGCTATTCTCTGTAAATTGTTTTATGAACTTTTTGAGGGGGGTTGAAAACAGGACCTCAGTATCCATGGGGGAATCTGTTCCTGTACCCATTTTGAATACCAAAACCTATAGATGAGTGAACCCGTGGGTCCAATAGGACCTCTGAATGTGACTGGAGGTGTTTTCCAGTTGTGTCCAGAGGTGTTCTGAGGTCACCAGAAGTGTCAGAAAGGCCTTTCTGGTTTTCATGTAAACAAACGAACCTCCCAGACATGACAGAGAATACCTACTATTGTGTCCAAGAGATGAGATGAGGCCCTCTACCACGGGATCAGTGAGTAAAATCTGAGGGCTCCAAATCCATGTATGAAGAGGGCCCACCTGTATACTGCAAATATGCTTAGTAATCATAATTTGTAATTAGGAAAGACTAACAATGTCTTCATCTTCCTGTTCTTCAAATGAACTCCTCTGAATAAATGAATGTAGTGGATTTATGGTATAGGTGATGTAGTTTAAATGTCCCTAGTTCTATACATCGATTCTGTATGTATTTTGGAGGCCTGTACCACAGCAACACTTTTCTCTCCCTCCCCCCCCCCACAGGAACCACATGGGTGCAGGAGATCTTGACCTTGATCTACAGTGCAGGAGACCCTGCACTCGTCAAGACCATCCCCAACTGGACCCGGAACCCCTGGCTGGAGCATGTCTACTTCAAGGAGCTTCCCCAGGAGACTAACAGACCCCGCTTACTCACCACTCACATGCCCCAGCAAGTGCTGGCAGCTGCTTTGAGGACATGTAAGCCCAAGGTTGGTGCAGCTAGGACCCACTGGTAGCACCAGTGGCCTCTGAAGACTGAAATCCACAGGAGCTGGCCATGATCCCAGGCACTCTGATTCTGAGCAGTGGTGCTTCTGGATGCTGTGGAAGATGGCTGCTGCCTTCAGGTTTTAAGGGGGAAGGTGGTGGTGCCTGGGTTCAGCAGACCCTGGGTTCAGCCCCAGGAGGGAAAAATTCCTGCCTGGCACCTTGGAGGGCTGCTTACAGCCTGTATGGACATGGCTGAGGTATGAGGCAGGATCCTTTGGGCTTGCTAGGTGCATCAAGCTAGACACTGTGAGACTTGGAATGCTGGAGAAGATGGAGCCCCGTTGTTCAGAGGCAGCAAGGCTCTTATGGGGTGGAGGGTGGCAGTGAGGGTGTGCTCTGTCTGTCTGGGCTGTGCTCTGTAGAACAGTGACAGGAGAGGCCTGGAGAAGCCCCGCTGGGTCCCTGCTGTCAATTGCTTTGTTCCCACAGGTGATCTATGTGGCCAGGAACCCCAAAGATGTTGCCGTGTCTTTCTACCACTTCCACAAAATAGCCAATTTCTTGCCTGATCCCGGCTCCTTCAGTGACTTTCTCCAGCACTTCTTGGATGGCACAGGTGAGTGAGGCCCTTCAGGTTTCTCTGCAGCATGCATGATACAGGCTGATGGGAATCTAGTTTAGCTGTCAGGGCTTTCCTCTCTTCCTGAGAAACTTGGTGTCAAAGGTGATGAATTATTCTTTGTTAGTGAGCAGGGACCTGGCTCCTTTGCTCGTGCCATAGAGGCCATTCTGTCCTGCAAGGACAGAGTGCATTCCCACCCTTCGCCCATGAAACACTGGTTTGCTTTATATAGTAGGTTATAGGGTGATGGTGGAGGTGGTACATGGAAGATCTTGCCACTAGGCAGGCAGCCTTTATTTTTGAAGGAGAAGATGTGTCTACAGCAGCAAGTGTCTGTTACGCTAAGACATTCAGTTTTGTTGTTAAACCAATAACATTTTTACAAGATCCTCACCAAACTCGGAAAGGAACAGAGTGAAGGCTACAGTAGCTGTAGCTGAAGTAGCTGAGGGACAAAAGGATTGGTTTGACAGTGAATGTAGGGATCTTAAGGTGTGTATCAGGGCTTCTTACTTAGATTTTAGAAAGTACAATGACTCCAATTGTTTAGTTAAATACTCCATTCTCAAAAAACAACTTTTATTGACAGAGAAAAAGAAAAAGTTTGTTTTAACTCAATGGAACAAGCTGCATCAAGCGATTCAACAAAAAAATAATAAACAATTTTGGGCAGTTGTAGTGGGTTCATGTAGATCAGAAACATACGACCCTGCTAGTCCTTTTTATACAGGAAGGAATTCGTATTACAATAAAATTATGTAAAATACAATATGTGTAGTAAAACAGGAGAGAATCACAATAACTAAAAGCAACAGAACTATAATGTTCAGCGGTGGAAAAACAGGAATGTAAGAAAATATAAAAACATAGTGATCAGTTCACAATGGGGAAATGGCAACATTGTCGCCAATTAGGTGACTTGAAATGCTAGGTATTTGTCTCAACTAAACAGGATGTATGTGGTTTGTTTTACCTAAAAGTAAGCAGCCACTTCAGCAATCTTGACCAATCCTCTGTATCTTTTTATATGAATTCCAAGCCCCTGTTTTTCAGATTATGGGGACTTAAGTCAAATGTTTTACTTTTGATTCCTGCAAAAAGCTCCATTTTTGTTCTTAATTTTCTCCTCCACCCACCCCAAAAACCCACATCTTTGGAAAGCCTGTTCTCCACTTTTCAACACTTTAAAATACTAAATGCCAAACCAATATGTAACTCAATAGGGAAGGGATTAGCGTCTGCACTATGCAACTGGAATTCTGGGAGGCACATCCAAAAAGTTTGCTTTGATGAGTTTCTAGCTGTGCCAGCGTGGATGCAGCCGCCACGCCCCCCTCCCCCCGATTCCTTTCCTCAGTGTAATTGTAGGCATGCCTTTCCAGCAATGCCCACACCACTGTTGAGGTCAAGTTTTCCACCCCTAATTATGCCAAGTTCAACACTGCTTGCAGAGACTTTGAGCCATTTAAGCTAGTTAAAGTAATTAGAAGTTCCATAAGTTTGTTCCGGAAAAGCAGAGGCCTGGGTAATCAAGAGGGCTAACTTGCTTCATCTCTTAGTTATTAAACATATTTTAATGTAGCAGAAATTCAACAGCTACAGTTTTCCCTGGTAGTGACGGGTAGGCTGCACCTACTGAATATCTGCCTGATGAACAGCTGATTTTGTGAAGGCGCAGGAACTCTGCCTTCCTGGGGTCACAAGAAATGGGGGAGTCACCTCTCTTGGGACATGAGTCATAGGCCTGATGTTTTCCTATAATAGAAGTTAGACTTTTTCTCCTCTGTCAAATGAGACCCTCCAGCACTAGAAAGGAAATTGTTTACTGGAAAAAACAATCCAGTAAAAGCTTTTATTACTGGTAAAAAAAAAAAAGAAATATGTTAATGTTTGACCTGGATAAGTCATGGGAGCCACCCATGGATGGACTGAAAACTTAGCAAAGAGCTGGGGTTGGTGAGGGCCCTTCCCTATATAACCCAGAAACCTGGGGGAGCTGGCTGTCTGTCTGTCTGGAATGACTGGGAGGGAAAGGGGACAACTCCAGTTCTCCCAGTGTGTCAGGGCCTGTGACCCATCTCTTCTCCTCCACTCTGCTCAGTGCACTTCGGCTCCTGGTTCCAGCACATCAAAGGCTGGCTTGGCTGCCAGGAAAAACTGGGCCTCTTTTTCATCACCTACGAGGAGCTTCACCAGGTGAGTGAGCTCACCCACACACAGGTACAAGACTTGTTTAGCAACTGTATCCTTTTATAGATGTCCTGCTCTGGGATGGAGGCTTGGAATTTTGGCCTTAAGGAACAGGACAGCAGGTCTGTGCAGGCAGCACAGAGGTGGGCTGCTTGGTGGAAAATTCAGTCAGACTGTGCTGGCCCAAGGCTCATGACAGTGGATGAGTGCTGGTGGAAGAAGCAGCAGTGGAAGGAGAGTACCCACTCACCCCTCCCTTGCCTAGTGTGGAGGCTGTGGTGTTGTGTTGCTTCTTCTGTGGGGCCCAGGAGCTTGAGTGGACAGGAGTGGAAGGAGGAAGGAGGAAAACGTAGACCAGAGTGAATGAGACAGAGGGAAAGATTCATCTTCCCTTCAGTTTCCTGGCAGAGCTCAGAGCCTAGATGGAGAGTTAGAGTGTGATCTGTGGGCATCCGAGGTGCAAGACTGCCTGCAGTTTATTTTTAGCTTATTTTTAAAATGTATATCCAACTGCCAAAATTTGAGGTGACTAACAAAGTATTCAGAACAAATCAAAAGCACCAATTACAAAAACTAAATACAACCAGAATACTAGCTTTTGCTACCATTTAAACAACCCGGCGAGCCATCAGAAAATAAGGCAGCAAAATCAGTGGGGGGAAAAGTCAGCAGATGACAAGTCTCATCCTGCTGCAGAAAGGAAAAAAAAAAACATAGTCTGAGCAGCCCCATTGCACTGTTTTACTTCAAACAAACTGCAACAAAAAGGCTATCTGGGAGTTTTTTAGTACCCTTATCTAAGATACCCTGTACCCTTATAGTACCCTGATCTAAGATATCCTGATCAACATATCAAAAATCTAACAAAGTCAAAATGGGGGAAAGGCACCTCTTTGGAACAGCTAATTGAGCTACAGGAACTTGGGAAAATGCACATAATTGAACCTCCTGGTCTAAAACTGCTTAAAACTTATCTCAAATTAAGGGTGAACCAACACGTTGTCTGTACCCAAGCTGCTGTCTTGAACAGTTTTCTCCAGAGAAATGCAGAAGTACCGTGGTTGTACAATGGCTTCAAATTTCATTATTCCTCTAGCTTTATGTAAATTACAAATAGCAGAATATATGAGCATAAGTTGAACGTTCTCTGTACTTTGATGTGCCTGTTTCAGCTCTCCTTGCAGATCTGCTGAGCTCTCCCCCTCTTTTGGGCTGGAGCACACAGTCTACCCTTTGAAAAAGGCAGGACAGTTCTGCACTGCTTGCTCTCCACAGGCTGGAACATTTGCTCTTACCCTGGAATGTGGGCTTGCAGTGCTGTCCCTAAAATGCAGTTGAGCAGGTAGTCTGAGTGAGTGCTTGGGCTCCTCTTCTTCTTGCATTTCTTGTTCTGCCTCATCAGAGTGATGCTTATCTCAGGCCCAAAAATGCACCCCCCTTCCTTCAGGGGAAAAAGCTGTGCATGACAGTTTTATAAAGTGCGTCCCACAAGATCACACAGGATGAGGTCTCTTGCTGTAGAGGTGTGTCCCATCCACATAACCTGGGGCCATGTGCAGATGTTTAGGGGCCCTGGATGCTGTTGCAAGCCTCTGTAGGTTGCAGCCTCAGGGGGAGCCTTTGCAGACATTGATGAATGGCTTGAATCCTCATTCTTAGCAGTGCACTTTTCTTCATTCATTTCTTGTGAGCTAATTGTGCTCCTTCCTGGTTTTGTCTGGTATAAATTGGAGATCTAAGATGCCTATGAAGTGTGACATCTGATTTTAAGCAGCCTCCCGGGGGGGAGGGGGGTCAGTGACAGGCAAGTGCATCACTTAGCCTTTGCTCAGCCCGCTCATCCTCTTCTCTGACCGCAGGACCTGCAGCGCTGTGTGGAGCGCCTGAGTGCCTTCCTGGGTTGCCCTCTGCAGCCAGACCAAATCGCATCCGTCTGCCAGCATTGCAGCTTTACTTCCATGAGCAAGAATATCATGGTGAACCACACTCTACTCTCTCCCGAGATCATAGATCTGAGCAAGGGCAGCTTCTTTCGGAAAGGTGAGTTGGAGGGTAAGGTGGAGAGTGGCAGCTCCCGCAACACAGCAGACCACTGAGCAGGCTACAGCTGCCTGTTGGGACACCGTGCTGATGGCAGGTGCAGAGAAGACCAGGGGTACTTCCAGACCAGGCAGGTCCTCCTGATGGCCACTGTTGGCTCAGGGCCCAATCCTATCCAACTTTCCAGCGCTGGCGCAGCCGTAAAGTGCAGTTCCAACGTAAGGGAATAAATATTCCCATACCTTGAGGTGGCCTCTGTGACTGCCTGTCCACCGCAGGATGCAGTGCATGCCCCATTGGCACAGCTGCACCAGCACTGGAAAACTTGATAGGATTTGGTCCTCAGTTTCTTCTTTGGAAGCACCAACAAATTGTTGTCATCATTATTAAAAATGTAACAAACAAAGCAGAAAACATCATGAATGAAAAGTAAACAAAAATTTATTTTTATTCATGCTGTTTGCTAGTTTCTGTTTGTTATGTTTTTATTCAGCTTGTTTATTCTCTTGGTTGTGGTGCTTTATTTGACTGTTATTTAGCCTTAAATAAACTTTTAAAATTGAAATTGTAGGCTGCTTTGGTGATTTCTTTGTTGAAATAGAAAGGCAACCACTAAACTTCTAAAAAGTGCATGTTGATCTCCTGTGTTTCCCCCATGCTTCATCTGAAAATCTGACTTTTTTTTTAAAGGATGGAACAGCTGCACTATCTGCTCAGGTGCAGGTGTCTGACAGCACCATCCTAGCTGTGACTTTCAGTGAAGTCCAAGGCTGGGGAAGCACTGTGTGCTGAGCTTGGTGACCCGGAAGTATGACATTGCCACTAAACTTCTGGGTCACCAAGCTTCCACGTGCACAATTACTGGGGAGGATGAACTTTCGCTGCCACAGCTAAGTCTCTCTATAGAGAGAGACAAGCGCTGAGGCAGAGGAGAGCTGAGCCTCCCCAGCAATTGCACAATCACTCAGAAACTGCATGTGCAATGTGATTCCCGGTGATTCCACACATGCTCCATCCAGTTTCTGAGTGCTTGCATGATCATTGGGGAGGTTCAACCCTTGTCTGCCTCAGTACTAATTTAGCAAAGTTCCTCCTCCCTTGCAATGGGGGGGGGCCCTGAGGCTTTGAGTAGAATAGGTGAGGCTCTGCCTCCCCTGACCGTGCAGCCCTGCATTCTAGGCATGTCTACTTGGAAGTAAATCCTGTTGGGTTCACTGGGACTTGCTCCTAGCTAGGTGCATATAGGACTGAAGCCTCTGATTGCCAGATGCAGGGGAGGGCACCAGGACGCAGGCTGTGTCTGTTGTCTAGTGTGTTCCCTGAAGCATTTGGTGGGCCAATTGAGATACAGGAAGCTGGACTAGATGGGCTTTTGGCCTGATCCAGTGGGGCTCTTCTTATATTCTTATGACTAGTGAAGAGTTATTTCAACCATTGTTTTGATGCTGAAAGAAGCAGGAGGCCTTGAAGCCAAGGGCTGAGTGGAGGCTTCAGTTTGGAATGTTTGTGCCACACTTTCTGTGTGCACCCGGGAACAAAAGCTGTTGCAGGTGAGGGGAAGGGAAGAAGAGAAAAGAGGAGGGAGCAACATCCACTAGCGGGAATGGAACACAGCAGGATTTACACACAGGAAAAGCACTTAATCCGCCATGTTTCCAAATGGTGGGAAACCAGTTGCAGTGCTGGAGATTGCTGAAGGTAGAAAAGTGGCCACGGGATGGTTCAGAGCCCCTTGTCCAGACCTTAGGTCACATGTTCCTTGCTCGGTGACTTCAACATCTGAAATGGTCATATGTTGATTTAGACCACCTAGTCAGTCTTATAGAAGCTGTTAGTGGCTCTCCAAGGTTTTAGACAGAGAGGTCTTTTGCCCTGCCATGGACCGAACAGGGGCCCTTCTGCATTCAAATCAGGGGTGGCTTTGTCACTGGGCTACAGCCTCTGGCTGGTCACTGTTGGAGACAGTGTACTGGGCAAGATGAACCTTGGTCAGATCCCAAATCCTTATGCTTTTAGGTATCACTGAAGACTGGAGGAACCACTTCTCCCCGCAGCAGAGTGAGCTCTTCAACCAGATATACCAGAAGGAAATGGGAGATTGCTGCCTGAGTGTCGTGTGGCACATGGACTGATAGAAGGACGCTCCAAAGGTCAAGGGACCCAGCTGATGCTTCGCAGCAGGTCCTGCAGCCAAAACATGGACACAGCTTGATGCAGGAGGGGTTTTTTGCATGGGTACAAAGTCCCCAGCGGTCATGGAAATTGGCCCAGAGTCAGACCCATGGGCCATCTTGCCAGGAATTGTCTCTCTGCACTTAACTTTCTCAGCCCCGCTACCTGAAATCTACCTGGGGATGTCTTGGATTCAAACTGGAGGTCTTCTACATATACAATAACTTCTTTGCATATGAGTTGGGGAAGAAATGAGACCATGTGATTAAATGAATTTGCAGCTGCCTGCCAGGTTTCCTCATCTTAGCCAAGGATTGCAAATCATTGACCTGTAACTGAAACAGATTTGCCACAAACTGCAACGTGACCTTCTTTGGAAAGACAGGCAGAGGGAGATAAGCAAGTGCCTGACTTTGTGGCCCAGTGCTCGAGATCCTGTACTGCAAAATCAGTACACCCTGAGCAAGTTCTAGTTAGTAAGCCAATATTCAGCTCCCAGCAGGATATGGGAGTGCTTCAGAGCCCAGGAAAGCAGCCATCTGGCCCTGCGTGGTCCCCTTGGCTTCCCTTTCCTACACGCTCTGCGCAGGGGACTGTTCAGGGGAGGAGAGGATCTCACCCTCTTTCTGAAGGGCTCTGCACATACTTGTGTTTGTCCCAGGCAATGGTTGAAAGCATCACAATGCTGAAGCTAAGAAAGACTGTTTCCACACTAGCCCTTTCTTTTCCTGACAGTAGCCTCAGGAGGTGAGATCATGTTCCAGAAGCTTCAGCTGGCCCAAATCTCTAGCTGGCGAATAGCTAAATTTAAGATATAAAAAAAATCCCATTTCAAAGGGGCATCGTCCTCTTTACCACTCCATCATGGATGGTGGATAGAGGAGCTACCCTTTGCTTATGCTCAGAAGTTGGAAAGTTCCAGGTGAGCATTAGAAACAAGTAAGTTTAGGAGCTTAGCTTCATTGTTGTAGCATCGTGGGTGTAATGTATTTGTTCTCTGAAAAACAGTGGGCCCTCAGTATCCACAGGGCATCTGTTCTGCAGATAATGAAATCTGGGGGGGGGGGAATGTAGAGCACCTAATTACTTACCTGATGACTATTTCTGGCCCTCTGGAGGTCACATGTGGCCTCCTGGCCTCTTCAGAAGCCTCTCAGACATGTGGAAGGCACTTCCGGTTTGTGCTAGCAAACCAGAAGTGCCTGCCAGTCATGTGCAAAAGGGCTTCTGTGGCATGCGGAGGCTGCATGTGGCCTCCCTGCACTTGTGAACACCTCCCAGATGCAAGTGGCAGCCACTTCCCAAGAGATGTTCTGAGGCTCCAGCTACAGGCTCAACAGCTATAGATATTCCATGGAGGCCACGCCCATGGGTAAGGGTGGCTCATTGTACCTAAATGCCTTTCAAATAATATGTAACCTTAATCCTATTCTATTAACCAGAGGTTCTCAAACTTTTAGTACTGGGACCCACTTTTTAGAATGGCAGTCTGTCCGGGACCAACCAGAAGTGATGTCATGACCAGAAGTGACAACATCAAGCAAATTAAAATAAATAATTAAAGTAAAATAAATAATTAAATAAGGGGAAGCCGGCTTGGTTCCACCAAGTAAATTTTCTTTATAGCCTGTCTGCAATAACACCCCCTCACACACACAAGATTTTCAACCTTACTAAGTACTAAGTTCAATTTAAGTTCTTATGTTTAAACCATATCACTATCAGCAAGTTTAAAAAAGAAAAAAATGCACCTTTCCACAACAAGCCTCTATTATATTCTTTGGGGGGGTAGGGGTGGCTGCCTTCTGGAGCATTGGTTGAGCTCCACTTTCATCAAATCGGGACCATTCTGGTTGCCTTGTGTTCCTCTTTTCCTGACCTCACCACAAGCCAAGGCACATTTTCTTACTCATAAGTAAATGCAAACATGTAGCTCTGTTTCACTTTCCATAGGGCTCAATACATTCTTCAACTTGGAAGGAGGAATTTCCTTCTCCAATGTTTTTGGGGGGCTGCGTTCATCAGATCAGGACCATTCTGGTGTTGTTGGATTCCTCTCAGTCTGCCCTTTCCAATGGACTAAGGCAAATGTGCCCACTCATGAGTAAACATGCAATATGGCTTAGTTTCACTTTCCATAGGGCTCCATGCATTTGCCTTCTCAGCTATCAGCTAAAGCTTCACAACCCACCAACAATCAGGTCGCAACCCACAGTTTGAGAAACCCTGCTGTAAACAAACCATTCTATTATCTCAGGTTTGTGTCTGGGAATGCAAAGAAACTGGAATCCCCAACCCTATTCAACTTTCCAGTGCCACTGCAGTCATGCAAATGGCATGTGCTTCATCCTGCAGTGGGGGCCAGTCATGGAGACCTCCTCAAGTTAAGGGAATGGTTAGTCCCTTACCTTGGGGCTGCATTGCAGCTGCGTTGGCCCTGGAAAGTTGGATAGGATTGGGCCCTTAGTATGTTGCTGGAATGTCTTGAAGTTTAAGTCCCTGGCGTTTGGGGGACTTCAGAGCTTGCAAGAGCTGGGAAGTTAGTTTATAGGTCTTCAGCTTCCCCTTGGCAGGAACACTGACTATTTAGAAGGGGGTAGTGGTGGCAACCAGAGGCAGTTTGCCCTGAGGACCCATACACCCACCTACTTGGTGTGTTTGGCCAGTTGGTTGCACCCACATAAGAACCTGTACTTGATGTTGGCCTTTTGCCTGGCAATTGCACCCTGTGTCCTCAAGCATTAAGGCCCTTGAGATTGTTGGATACACAAGAACTGAAGTGGGAACCTGCATTTCTTACTCACTGGGAGTGCTTAGACAGTGAGCCAGGAGTGTGTAAGATTGGTCAGAGAGACCCCAGACTGTGACGCTTGTGAAGATTGCAGGCAATGGTGCTGCCAATGTCACATTTCATTGTTTTCTGTGCTGTTCTCCACTTTCAGACCCGATTCACGAATTCCCTCCCCTCTCGAAAATAATACAGTATTGCAGGCTTTTAAGGTCGATTGTGCCTGTAGTTAAAAACTACTTCCTTGGAGTTTCTCCCCTGCTATAGCTTCCTGTTTAGATTATCTAATTAGTGCTCACTTGCCTCTTAATGAGGCAACATGGATTTTTTTCCCTTTCCTTTCTTTCATAACAGAACCATGCTATTCTATTGCATTTAACTGCCACAGCACAACCTCAGCCACACTAAAGAGCTGTAGTGTAGCAGCAGCTTAGGGCTGGCCTTGAGCACTGTTTGGAGGGGAGGCTGCTAGGGGAACTCTGGGATAGGACTTGCATTCTTTCATGAGCACATGGGGCTCAAATGACACAAACAGATGTCCTTGGAATCTTTGCTTGTCCCCTACTGAGGCCACTGCTGGAAATAGCACATTGACCTGAGTGGACTCTACTCTCAGTCAGCAGCGCTTTGGAATAAGTTTGTTTTGCATTCAAACATGCGTTCCTACTTGTGACAAACAAGGCTGTAGGCGAGGTGCAGCAGTCCAAACATAAGAAAAGTCTCAATCATGTCCCCCCTCAATGGCTTTTTCCCCTCCCTAGCTGAAGAACCCCAAGACTTGCAGCCATTCTTCATAGACAAGGCACTCCAGCCCTCCACTAGTTTCAGGCGCCCTTCTTTTGCATGACCAGCACCACCTTGTGAGGATCTTACAGATTGCAGGACATCAGGAACTTGGTAATGCACATTGTGGACATCAGATTTCCAGAAGAAACACTGCTCAGCCTGCCCCATAAGTTCTGCTGGCAGTCAGGTAGCTATTCTGAATGGGGAGCCAACAGCACAGGCACGGCAAACTCTCCATTGTTTTAAGGAGTCCTCAGTGGCATAATTAAAACTGGCTTGTCAACATGCTGGCATGAATGTGATTTTCTTAGCTGTGCGCTCACTCAGTACTAGTGCTGCTGTTCTATACAGCAAGGTTTACAAAGTATAACCTTGACCCTCTTTTATGGTCCATGGCCATTTGATCTCCCTGTTTACATTTTTCCTTTGTACTCATGTGACTTTGTATACCAACCAACAGAAGATAACCCTGCCTCTGATGAAATGACCTGTAGTCCAAAAAACCTTGTGCTAAAATAAATATGTTCATCTTTAAATTGCCCCAGATTATTTTGCTGCAATAATATTGCCAAAAAATTGCAATGCTCAATACCATTCCATACATCAAGGCAAAAATCATGAAACACTTAAATAACCATTGTGTGATATTTCCAGGCAATACTCATCCAACCCAGACCAGCATTACGGTTCCTGTAGGTGGATCAAGTGCAGATTCCAAGACTAGTAACTGAGCATCAGCATCTGTCAGCGATATAAGGCGCTCACTCCCTTCAACGCTAATCTTTCAAAACTGACATGAGGATTCACAGTGTGAGGCTTACATGTAGACTAATATTTTCTCCATTCTACCGCCTTTGTGGGGTGAGGGGAGAGTCACTCAAGTGCAGGTTAAGAAGCACTTAGGGTTGGGAAGGGGTTGCTGTAGGACCTGGGCAAAGTCAGAGGCCTGTGGTCCTCAAAGCATCTCAGAAAGATGCCCCCTCACTTCCCACCCTTCACTTGGGAATCTTTGGGAAGAAGATGCTCTCCCCATCTGACTGTTTTTCTTAATGTTGAGCCCTGCTGTGCTATCCTAGCATTTAAGCTCATTTCTTTCCCCTCTTTACTGACATCTTTTCATATTGCACAACTGAGAAAAATGCATCATCAGGGCATTACAGAGGTGTGCCATCTGCTGGACCTTGATTACTCTTTTGGCTCCATGCAAGTGCTAGCAATGCATGAGGTGGACCCAACCAGGCTACTTGGGGCTCCCTGGCAAGGCTCAGAAAAACAAGCAGGCTCCTTGTCAACTGTGCCTCATATTTGTCTGGAGCCCTCAATGACACCCAAAACCTCTTTTGCACCTGATGTGGTCTCTCTAAGCATCATCTCTGTGCCAGCCTAAGGCTATTACAAAAATACTCACCTTTGGGCATTTGCTGAGCCCCCCGCACCACCCCCCAGACTTCTTGGTTTACTCACCTTCCAGCCTGGAAACAAAAGTCTGGAGAATCCAAAGCTTGCTTACTGGCACCAAGTGACATTTGTTGGTGCTAATAATAACAATTTCTTTAGCGTACCTCTTCATTCAAGCAAAAAGAGGGAGGAGAAAAAAGGGAGAAATTTGCATTACATACAGGATTGCAAACTCTCTTTTCTGGCCTTGCTCATGAGCCTTTAACAGACATGAAGAAATGGTGCTTTTCCCATGGCTTATCTCCATGTCAGGAAAAGTTTTGTCTGCCCAGTTTCTGGATGCCAGGATGAAGGTCAGGCAGAGGAGCAAGGCTATAAGAGAACATTGAAAACCCTAGTTACATACCAAATTATTACCGTAAAATAACAAGTGCTTTTATTTTGACAAGCTAGAGGAAAAGAATAGCTGGAAAAGGCCAAAATTCCAAAAAATCTCTTTATTTAATCATTTTAAATTTTAAATGTTTCCCCCCCAAAAAATACAGCACGGTACTAGACCAGGAGGGGGCAGAGTAGGAGAGAAGAAAAGAGTTATCCATACAGAACTTCCAAATGCAGAATCATTGTTTTAAAAAGTTTGGATAACAATAAAATGAGGATAGCTTTAGAAGAAGTTCGGGGCTTGCAATCCAGATTTGAATCATTTCATGCCACAATACATATTTTAAAAGGTACTACCATCAGACAAATATTCACCACAATCCTTGCAACACAGCAGCAACAGGAGATAACCCCAGATTGAGAGAAAGAGCAGATATATCAGGAGCGGAAGAGGGAAAAACCAGAAAGATAATAGTCATCGACAATCCATCAGGACTGCACAGTTCTTTGAAGAATTCCTTGCAGCATAATAACAGCCTAACAAGTTTACATAAGATAACCCACTCTTGGCACAAAGTTACCTATTGCACTGTTAGGGCAGAAAAACACACGCAGCCTCCCAGGGTTGGCCTCTACTCATAGTGGTCTGTTTTTCTAAATGTCTTGTATATCCTTGGAATTTCACAGGGGTTGGATACACGGGGAGGCAAGGAAACTGAACTCTTTCTCCTCAGTGTAATTCTTTGCTCCCACTCCAAGTAATTAAAAGTTTATATTGTAAACACTGAGGACAGGAAGAAAAGTGGGGGGGGGGGAGAAAAGACAAGAGGTTTTGTAGAAATTGGCTGGGCAAAAACAGGAGAAATAATAGGGACAGAAGCAGAAGAGAAAGTCATTCTTCTGGTAAGGCCAGAAAAACTGCAACAGTCAAAAGCTACAACAGCCACAACTGTACCACAAGCCTTACAGCTGCTGGGAAGGAGGATCTTCCTCCCCCCCCCCCCCGTGGGAGAACCTCCCTTCTGATGGGGTGAAGTCAACCTGAGTTGAACTTCTGCAGCCGGTTTTGCAGCACTGATCTTGTGAAAGCATTGACATGTGTCGCAGTTGTAGCTTACTATCTATCCCTTTTCTAGGAGAATGCAATATATTCCTCAAGATGTGCCAAATAGTCACATGCTCATGCCAGAGCATTAATAAGGCCGATTCGAGATACCCTCAAAGACACTGGAATGCATCTGCTCAAATCAATTTCATAGAACACTTTTTGGCAGGTGGCTGTTGGTCACTCCCTGCCCTGCTGCCTCCCAGAAGAGAGGGTCCTCAATGGGACAGGGTCAGGGATCCTCTCAAGGACCACACTCTTTAAATAATTGATCCCTGCCAGACACACACAGGGGGGAAAAGATCAGCTAAAATTCTATTCTTAAAACTCCAATGGTTGGCAGAGGCTGGCTGTTCAAAGGGCATTAAAACCAAGCTGTCACCTTTAAGTCTTTTTTATCTTAAACAGATTTTCTCCTCTCCTGGCTGCTGATCCAAGTTCCTTTTTCATAGTCCTGTGGAACAAGAGGACTATGTGGGGAGGGGAGGAAGAGGGCAGAGTTGCCTTCAAGTGTTGTTCTGGAGCAAATTGCACACTGGATGTCCCCTGCCCCACCTTTGGGGGCTCAGCTTCCACTAGATTTTCCTGGAGCAGCCTCATCAAAGATCCTGGCCTTTCCTTGCAGACACCTGACCTTTGCAGGAGGCTCAGCCTGCTGCCTCCTCAGACTACAGAAGAGTGGAGGCAAATCCAACCAGGACACAGCCTCCCTCTAATCCTTGGCAACCTCGTCTCAGAACCACTTTTGACCACCCAGAGTTCCAGAAAGAGCAGCAGCCAAAGTCTTTAGTCAAGCTCAGCCCACACCATTCATAGGCAGGAAGCACCACTTTCCAAAATCAAGAAGGGAAGCCTAGTGGGGTCTACTAAAGGAGGCTTTGGGCTCTCTGGGAGAACACAAGGCTGTAAGAGGATGACATGCTGCAGGAGCTGCCTGGCCGCTTGCAGACTTCTCCCACGGATACGCTGAGGGTGGGGAGAAGGTGCCGGTGCCGCTCCTGCTGGGCTCGACAGCACAGCTTGTGCCCAACCTTCTGGAACTTGTGCCGGAAGCTCCTGTTGATCCAGAAGTAGACGAAACAGTTGAGGAAGCCGCTGCCAGTGGGAAGCCACAAGGCCACAAACTCCACCCACTCATGAACTCTTTCGTGTGTGATGGCTGGAAGGAAGGGATGGGGGAGAGAAGAGACTTTTTTTACCCAAGTGCCAATGCAACCAGCTGCCTGTTTTCTAAAACTCCGCATTGCCCAAAAGTTAAACCCATCATCTCAAGGTAGACCCAGGTTTGAACAACCTGATCCTTTGTAGGTATAATATGAAAGTAACATGATGCTTGCTTAGGATCCAGGCCTGCAATACTGTCATATTGCTGTCCTTTGCCACTTCCCCCCTTTCCCAGCAAGGCATCCATTACAGTCATGTATCCTGAAGGCCAACACCAGGCTGCCCCCCTCCCCGTGAGGTGCTCTCTTCATACGCCATCCACAGAAGCACCTGTTCTTTGGGAATGGAAACCCCCTTCTAAACATTGGCACTGCAATCTAAATTGTAGCACTTCCAGACCACAGTATCCTTTGCTGACCTGCGTTTGATACCAACACCATCCCCTCCAGAGCCCAGATTCCCGAGCAGGACATATTTACGGTTTAACAATATGTCCACAGTTAACCAAACAAAGTGTGACTGTTATTCAGGCTCAGGTAATTCTGCTCTTGAAGTCTAGTAATAAGGTTAACACAACAAGAACTGCTAGATGCCCCTGGTCTGTGGACACACATCTAGGAACAGGCAGGCCATTCCTCAAAGCCTCCAGTGTCCAGAGACAGCTTGCAGCGCCTGCCCCTCTGCAGACTCACCATTGTACAGGATGGTACCCATGCAGGGAGCCCAGCAGACATAGAAGGCGATGACAACGGGCAGCAAGATGCGGGATGCAGCATCTAGCGGCAGCAGGTGGAGCCTCTTCAGCCTCACCACTTCTTTTTCTGGGAACGCCAGGGCTTTCCTGCGCCGACGCTGGGAGCGGGCAACAAGCCACAGGCGCACATTGGTAAAGGTGACTGTCCCAGCAGCAGGGCAGAAGATGGTGCCCGCCATCAGCACAGAATAGGTGGTGTTGGAGCTGTAGTCTGGTTCACACAGCAGGGCTGCAGCAGAGAAGCGGACCTGGAGTACAGCCCCAGGGCCCGGCACACTCAGTGGCACCAGCAAAAACACCGGCAGCAGCCAGGCGGCTGTGATGAACAGAGCCACCCGCCTGCGGCTCAGGAGGCGCCGGTAGTGCAAGGGGAAGAAGACAGCCACGTAGCGCTCCAGTGAGACACCAGCCAGGGAGTAGAGGGAGGCCCCAAAGATGCTGGAGTTTATGAAGGCCACTGCCCGGCAGTAGGAGGTGTCTCCTGCTTCGGCACTCTTCTCTGCCACCGGGCCCAGAGCCAGGCTGTGGTACAGATTGAGGGGCACCACCAGCAGGGCCAGGGCAGTGTCTGCAGCAGCCAAGGACAGCAGCACTAGGCGGCTGCTATGGCTCCAACCAGACACTGAGGAGGCAATGACCACAAAGACCAGCCCATTGCCCACTGCCACCAGAATGCCCAGGGTGCAGACAAGGCTGGTTTTTGCTGCCCAGCTGCTGCCCAGCTGCCAGGGCTCACCAGTGCCCGAGCACAAGCCCTGAGGCCAAGGAGAGCTTGCATGAGCTTGGGGGGTCTTCCCTGGGGTCTGCTCACTTGTAGCAGCCCCAGCTGATCCCACCTGATTTGCTGGAGTTGCTTCCTCCCCTCTTAAATGAGGAATCTTCTCTCCTGGGATGTGCCCACCTTTGTGGGGGCTCTGTCTGCCACACATCCCCAACAGCCCCCCTTTCCCAAACTCCAGCCAGCTGGATCCCTTGTTGGTCAAGGGCACCCCAGTTCCATTCCCCTTCTTTGTCCAAAGGCCACTAGTGCCTACTAACTTGAGCAGGAGCAAAAAGCACAAGGGACTGATTTCCACCATGGCTACTCAACACCCCTTCTGCCCACCCAGTGTTCAAACAGGAGCTGTGGAGGGCCAGGGCCTTATATAGCCTCCCTGGGAGCCACTTGGCTGCTTCCTCAAGGTGCTCTGGGGGGGCAACAAAGAGGGCAGGAAGAAGGCTCAGGGCATATCTGTTTCACCTGGGATTCTCTGATCTACTGGATATGTTTTACAAAGGGAGCCCAAACAGCTGGGAGAGGAAGGTCTCCAATGCCTCCTGGAGCTGAGGAGCAGCTACTCCTTCTCTCTCTCTGCACCATGTGCTTCATGCCCAGGTGAAAACATGTCTTGAGCATTTGCAGCACAACCCTGTGAAGAATTAAGTGTGTTTTAAGCCTACAGATTTCAGGGTTTTGGCTCACTTTATTTGGGATCAGGCTGTTGACAGGGAAGACTGCAAATGAAGCTGTAACTTTAAAGGTTAACTCAGAACTTGATCCTGCAGTGCCTCCAGGTGAAGACTTGGCTCCAGGGCCTCTGAGAAGAATTTTATCAGGGGATACAAAGTTTCTTTTGGGTCCCTTCCCAATGAGGGAGGGGGAGAATCAGAGTGGGGGGAGGGTGGCAATGGGGGTGGGCAGAATGGGGGCAAAACAGGCAGGAGGAAAATGGCAACATACGGAATAGTCTTTGGAGCCCAGGTCTACCTGCCTGCCTGACATTGTCAGCTAGATACAGTAATAGGGAAAACCAAACTCACTCCTAAATCCCTCTAAAATATTTCAAATATAGAAAATCATTGCAAGAGATTAGCATCTCTCAGCATCAGCATTGTATTTAGGCTTACACTAGAATAGAAAAAGATGTCCTGTGTACACCAAAACCAACTTTTGCAGTAGATGCAGTCCCAAAGCTGTGTCACTAAGCTCCTATAAACTCCATGGTTAGCAGATCACAAGCCAAAGAACTACTGTAGCAGGTCATTTTCCTCCCAGATGTGACATTATTAAAGAATGTATGCATTCCTGGGCCTGGTGTGTATGACTTGTGGCAGCAGTCACCACTATGTGCCCATGGTAATGCCCCCAGCATCCCATATGGACAGTGAGTCTGGGTGAGATTGGAAAATGTAAGATCCTAGGAAATTTCTGGGCCCCCTCCTTTGGCTCCTGGGTCTCCCCCCTCCGACACTACAAATTACCCCCTTTACCCCCATCTCCTAGACCCTGCTTGGCTCCTCCAAGTGTCAGTGAGGAGTCTCTTTCTCTTAGTGCTGTAGGAGCAGGGAGTGCCCTAGAGTTCCAAAGCCCAGGCTTTGGGAGTTCAGCCTGCCTGAACTATAGGGATATTTGCCACCCAAGCAGGGTCTCTTCAGGGTCCTTAAGAACATCAGAAGAGCCCTCCTGGATCAGGCCAAGAATCCATCTAGTCTAGCTTTCTACATCTCACAGTGGCCCACCAGAGGCCTCAGGGAGCACAGGAAACTACAAGATACCTGCATCCTGTTGCCACTCCCTTGCACCTGGCATATCAGAGATAGCCTACTTCTAGAACCAAAATGTATACATCATGGCTTGTAACCTGTGATGGACTTTTCCTCCATAAAATTGTCCAATCTCCTCTTAAAGACACCTAGGCCAGGTGCCATCACCACATCCTGTGGCAAGGAGTTCCACAGACTAATTACACACAGGGTAAAGAAATATTTTTCACCTCTAGGTCTCCATACCTAGGTACGCAAATTCTTCTCCCTGCTGGATTTCTTCTTGTTGTGAATGACAAATTGCCTCCTTTTTCTCCTGGAGGGGCTCCATGTGCAGAGCAGGAATTAAGCAGATAAATTTATTTTCATGCTCTGTGGATGCTGAGATGAGAAAAGCTTGTCCAGCTGGAATCCTCCTAGCCACCCAGGCAAAGGAGATCTGCCAAAAAGCTAGTGGTCAATGTTGTTGTGAATCAACAAAAAGCTGCAGGGTTTGTTAACCCTGCCTATGGGACGGGGGTCCTGAATATGTCCCAGAAATCCTGGCCTTGTCTTGAAAACACTGGCACTTCCTAGACAGCTGTAAGGGAATTGCACCAAGGCAGCATTTGCAGAATTGGGAGAATATGGACTGTCTTGGCAGTCTTTGCAGAATAGGTTGCATGCGCATGCCTGTGGGGTTATCAGGGGGAAAGGTGGATAAGGATTTATCTGGTATCCTGCTGTCGTTGGGCAGCTTGATTCCTGGAGCATGTTCCTTTCAGGCCTGAGGAACAGCTCTTAGGAAGCAGAAGGCTAAAGAGTCTGCCATGCTTGCCTCTTGCCCAAGGCCAGCTAAAGCAGCTGCCTCATACAGCAGATCGGTGGGGGTGCCCATCTCAGTCCACCTCCTTGCCTCCACTGGAAGAGGGATACAGAGAGGAAAGAAGTGGCAGGGGGGGAGTAGCACAGATTGGCACATCATTAGATATGGGAGAAGCACTTGACATGCCACCTCGGGCATCAGGAGGTCTTGGGCCTGCCCCAATGGCCGGTATAGTGTGTCTATCAGGACATGGAACTGACCTGAGAGGAGCTGGGTACAAATTCACAGGGTTGTCTGGATGATGAATTGAGGTGGCAGATTTATAGCACACACACACCACACACACAAAAAGTCAACATGCTCAAATACTGGATTATTTCAAGAAGTCTTTGAGTGGAGGATAGAAAGGGGGGCTCTGGAGTTACAGAATTGGGAGAGCAGACCATTGTGGGGCCCACAGTCTACCTCTGTGGGTGGCACATATCCAGTAAATCAGAGTGCTGGGGCATGTCCCTTACAGTGCTTGGTGCTTGCAGTTCATGCTCTGGACACGCTCCTGATTTGTAAACTGGGCTGTGCTTAGGCTTTCCTATTTCCAAGTGCTGTATATTCCTTCTCTCCCCTCTGCCTTCCCCGTGCTGGGCTTGCACAACACTTTCCACCATCGTGAGACTACGCTTGTGCAACATCTTGTGTGCTCTGCTGGAGCAGTGCCACATCACAGTTCGTCCTCTTGCACTGGCCCACGGGCCTCTGCTTGTGATGCTACATGTGAATCCTGCCCACCTTTGTGCAACAGGCCAGAGGGTCAGCGCCTGCTTGCTGGGTGAAGGAAGGCAAAGCCCCTCTTTTGAAGCCATCTGTGGCTGCTCCAGCATCATGACAGCTGCTGATTGTGACCGGGTGGCTTTATTTCCTCCTGAAAGAAGGCTGTGGGCTTGCAGCGATTATGCTCGTTATTTTGATTCTTCTAGGGAGCTGGGGGTGGGGGAGGTTGATGCCTTCAAAGCCTCGTTTCTAGGGCCACAAGCATCATGCTTCAATTGGAGCCTTTTCCTGCTGAATCACAATTGAACGTGGTTGGCGAGTGTCTCTGTGCAGCCAGCACCGACTCTCTCTTGCACACCCACCTGCTGAGCTGTCTGTGTTCCTCTCTTTGTCGCTCTCTTTTAAACCTGTTCTTTCCCTTTCTTCTTTTGCCCGCTTTTGCAGAGCTCCCATTCATTTGGAAGAGGCTTGTGCAGGGGAGCTTCCTGATGGGACCGCACCATTTTGCTGTTGGGGATATGCAGGGGAAGAGGGGAGCATCTGCAAGTATCTGACAGAACTATGCTGCCTGTCTTGTCTTTGCTGTTTAGATGGGTGGCAGGATATCAGAATCGGGGGGGGGGAGAGCCCCCTACTTGTTCCTTTTGGGTGCTCAAGCACTGCAATTTGCGTGCCCCTTTCAAGCAGGCCCAGGCATGTGTTTCTATTAGTCCCCTCCTGAGGAAAGCCACATTCCACACCATGTTTCCATATCTGGCCAGTGGCTCTCCAGGGACTGGTTCTCTTGGCACAGCGATCTTCTGATCTAAGGGAGGTAGGCGAAGCTCCCTTTCAAGTCCTGTGCAGCTCAATCGTCTGACTGGACTTTGAGCTGCTGCCTATGTGATATAGCTGGCCCCTCTCAGCTCTGCCCGATTTGCCAGCCTGGGGGCCTGTCATGAGGCTAAGTAGCCTTTGATGAGGAGGGGGCCATAGCAGCAGGCTACTGTGTGTGTGTGTGTGTGTGTGTGTGTGTGTGTGTGTGTGTGTGTGTGTGTGTGTGTTCCAGTTTGTATGCCCCACCAGTTGCCTTCCTTGCCTCAGGATGAATTGGGTCACAGGAAACTACCAGAAATGGAATCTTCTGCCCCTGCACACCCATCTCCACAATGGCGCACTTAGCAAAAAAGGATGGAGCTGCACAGATAAACTGCCATCTTCCAACCTTCTTCCCCACCCTGAGTAGTTGCTGGGCTCCTGGGCTTGCCTCATATCCTGTATGCCAATCTGAGATCTTTCTCACTTCATGGGTGGGATATCTTGAAGTTGGCAATAAGGAGCCACCATACACAGAAAGCTCCTTGGTAGAGCTAACTCTTGGAGCAACAGTGGCCCTCCAAGGCTTCCATCAAAGAATGGGGGGGATTTTCCCCAACCCTACATGGAGTTGCTGTCAAGGACTGAACCTGGACCTTCTGCATGCAAAACATGGATTCTACCACTGAGCTGGAGAAGCTTCCTCTGCAGTCAGTGGGTGAAGTGAAGTCCTCAGCAGTCGGGGGAATGAGACCTTGGGCATTGCTTCTTGGGGGTACGATAAGCACTCCTGTTTATGTCTGTCTAGCACTGCATGGTGTGCTTTCCTCAGAACCATGAGAAGTGAGACTTCACACCCTCCCTAAGCAGCATATCTAGTTTTTTAATTGTGCAAGTGGTAGTGATGATGATGAGGGTCTTTTATCATTGGTACCAGCTACAGGGAAGAAACAAAGGTGAGAGTGTGCCATTGCCTCCCACTTGTGGGTGTCTAGTTGGGGCATCTGTTCAGCCACCATGAAAAACAGGAAGCTGGAACCCCCTTCATCTGAGCCAACAGCCGAGGTCTTTCATGTCCTCGTCTTTTACTGGTCTCCCTCCTTTTGGGTCAAATCCCACAGCTTCCTGCTCTCTCCTCACGTGTTCCCCTTTTTCTTTCTGAGATCCTCTTAAAGAGCTGTCAGGCCAATCCCTTTAACCTTAGTTTCTTTAGGTGAAGGGCAGGCATGTTTCACTAGCCTACTTGCAAGAGAATCTGGAACCAACAGGAAGCAAGGATCATCCCTCCAAAAGGCAAACAAGTGTCATTGCCTCTTCTGTTCTCCATTGTAGCAATCTGCTCCAATCTTGGAAGCAGCGGATGGGGTCTGAATGCTTTCTTTGAAGTCAATGAAGCAAGAGATTATTTGTTTTTTTCTCAGGCAGCTGTTGACAACTGCATGCATTTGAAAGATGCACAGGAAATCTTTCATAGATCATTTTGTGCTCTGTTGGGTGCAGGGTGATTCTTTTGTTGCAGAGCAATTTGTGAGAGCAGATACACCCTCTCATGAAGTAATTGTGTGTGTGTGTGTGTGTGTGTGTGTGTGTGTGTGTGTGTGTGTGTGTGTGTGTGTGTAATTGGACTATTCAAGCCGATCCCATAAGAACAGCCTCACTGGATCAGGCCATAGGCCCATCTAGTCCAGCTTCCTGGATCTCACAGCGGCCCACCAAATGCCCCAGGGAGCACACCAGATAACAAGAGACCTCATCCTGGTGCCCTCCCTTGCATCTGGCATTCTGACATAGCCCATTTCTAAAACCAGGAGGTTGCACATACACATCATGGCTTGGCTTGTAACCCATAATGGATTTTTCCTCCAGAAACTTGTCCAATCCCCTTTTAAAGGCATCCAGGCCAGACGCCATCACCACATCCTGTGGCAAGGAGTTCCACAGACCCTAGAGAATGCTATCCTTCAGATGGACAGTTAGTTGAAGTTTGCCCAACCACACATAAAACTGTGTTGCAGCTGTCTGGCAAATCTAGCTGGGAGACACCAGGGGGCAGCAGAGTCCCATGGCGGCACTTAGAGGTGGAGAAGGCAGAGCCCACAGCAGGGCAAATTCTGTGATAAAGCCGGTGCAGGTTTCAAGAGGACCCAGGATTCAGCCTCAGAGTCCAGGGCAGAGCCACTGGACCTCTTCTTAATGCTAGGCCTCAGTCAAGAATATGCAGAAGGACGGCAAGAGTACCTCTGAGCACAGGCATGTTCTCCCCGACATGGTCGAACTGCATTTTTCCTCGGTTGGGTGGGATGGAGATTGCGCACTTGAAGCATTAACCACTACAGAAAAGCGCTACAAATGTCCTCAGTAGAATTGTAGCAGCTCTTCTCTGACCCTTAGGATAACCTGCCTCCCAGTTGATTTCCACCTAACAGTTCTGTGCAGTGCTTCTCTGAGGAAGTGTGTTATATTCAGGTGAATCCAAGATCCAGGACAAGCCAACAGCACTTCAACAGTTCAGACCCCCCAATCCTTGTATAATACCTGCTAATCAGCATTAACTACTCCTCCATACAGGTTCCTTACTCACACAGCCGCTCAGGTTGATTAGAGAATCCACCCTTCACCCACAAGTGTGCTTTGAGAGCAGTGGGGTGGCCCCTTTAGACTGTGATGTGTTTAAATGGTGTGTTTAAACTGAGAGGCACCTGACCTCCCACCCATGTCTATTACAGAGATCCAACGTATGCAACAGACATCACTGAAGCTGTTGTGAATTTTGGAATATAGTCTGGGAAGGGCCCACTCAAACATGGAGCTCTTGCAACAGTCACTTGCTGTTTTTGGAGAGGTGCAGCAGCCATAGGTGTGGAGACCCACACCTGCCAGAGCCTTGCCCCCATCCTTTCTTTCCATTAACCTCACAGTTTGGCCCCTCTGTTTTGGAAACACCCTTCCCCACCTGCTCCACATCTGGGGTAGGCTTACCCAAAGCTTTCCTTCCCCTCAGCCCTCTTTCCAGGTTTTGCTCTCCTCATGTTTCCTATACTTAATTTCCTATGCTTTGGCATAAGCTGTACCCACTCCTGTCCCAGCACCCCCCCCATACCTATAATGATAGGCTGTGCCAGTCACCTGCACACTGCAGTCAGTACAGCTTGCCCCGCAGGATGCCAGGAGGTGGCCACGCAAAACAGGCCTCCCTCTGCCCACGCAAAACAGGCCTCAGCCTCACCTGTGAGCCACCACTTTCTTAGTCAGGTTGATGTCTAGAAACTGTCTGAAGAGGAGTCCCGCAGGATCACAGGTCCAAAGTGCCTGAGAGACTGTCCAAATGAGATCCTTGCAAGACCTGCAGCACTCAGGGGAGCATCAACACCTGCCAGTTCTAACCCAGCCCTCCCTGGGACTTTCTGCTCTTCCTGCATTAGGGACCCAGGCAAGTAATGGTGGAGAGTCCTCTTTCCCTCTGGACCCTGCCCCACTTCTGTGAAACGGGGGGGGGGGGTGAGGAGGAAACTAACCATGCCTGGTTCAAATACTGCTGTTCCTCCTTGCAGGTTGCTTACACAGCTCTGTGTTGACTGGGGAACTGGGCAAAGGGAACAACTTCCAATTCCTTGTCTAAAGAACAATGCCCTTTTCAACATACTGTAAGGTTTGCTGATTATGTGTCCTCCCACACCAGTTAACAAAGGCAAAATGTGCAAGCGGGGTGTGGGGTGTTCAGTGCCCTGCACACCCCAAGTCCACCTTTGTTTAAAAAGCAAAGATTTGTGGTGCCAGCGAAAGCCAAAGCTGGTGGCCAACCAAACCCGGAGGCATGGAGGGTAATTTGGCTGCTAAGGAAATTAAGAAGTGGGGTTCCTGCCATTGGATCTGTGCCATGAATGGCCTGTTGGGAACTCCCCAAAACAAAACAAAACCCTTGCATGCCACAAGAATACAGGATGAGCAGTTGGTGGCTATGAGCAGCAGAACTGGCAGGGTGGGGAGGGGGGCTAGACTGTGGAATTCTCCCAAGAGAGGCTTGCCTGGCACCTCCACAGCTTGCTTTTAGATCAACTCGGGAAACTGTTTTGTTTCAGCAGAACTTAATGCTCTTCATGAATTTTAAAATTGACCGCTGCTTTTAAATCATTCCTGTGGAATGTGCATGTAGAAGGGGAGCTACATGTTGAGGGGGGTCAAAGTCTTGGGTGCAAAAGTCTGTCAGCTGCAGTTCCTTGTGTATGCTTCCCATGCAGGTTTTTGTGGTGGGAAGAGCAGGGAACCAGACTCTGAGTTCAGCCTCCTCTTTAAACATCAGTGGATGGGGCAGGACCGTGAGGGAGGAGGGAATGGGGAGACATGTGCTGGCTCGGTTTTTACAGACAAAAGCAGAAAATTAACTGGACCAAGCAGGAAGTTGACCTCGATGACCTCCAAGGGCCCTTCCAATGTTAACATTCTATGAGTCAGTGAACCTCTGGGCAGATTAGCTGGAACATGGGCACCCATTCAAGACACAGCAAAGGTTTCGCAGACATCTGATGCACAACCTTTGCGTCTCCACAAAATGCACATGTATCCGCACAAGCATGTGAGGGCCCTGTTCCATCTCGTGCAGAGCAACGGCCCCCCACCTCCTGCTCAGGACAGGAATGGCATTAAAAAATGATGGTGACAAAGTGCAAATGGCGTTAAAAATTCAAACCACTGATTGAATTAAACATCCTTGTGTTGCTGATGCAAGCAAAGTGCTTCAGGGGACCCCAGGAGCCCAGCCATACTTCAGGGGCTATGGGAGAATTTCTAGGCAACTCTGAGCCTCAGGCACAACTTTTTCTCAAACATTAAACACAGTCACTCAGCACACAGCCCCCAGCATCTCTGCAACACAGAGTGCTTCAAGGGATGGTGTTGGATGGGGACTAGCAGAGTAAATTACCAGTGGAAATTCCCTTCCCATAGTCAAAGGACTTTTCCCCCACCCAGGTTGCTTGCTGTTAATCAGGCACACACAAAAGAGACTGAGACTAGATTCAAAGCTCAAAGAAAAAGTTTACTCACAGTTCCTCGATGATTCATAATACAGCTTCTGGTTATGACCAGAGGTTCCTATACACTTTATTAAGGACCAGGAACCCTAGGTAGCTGCTCCTGCTTACATGGAGATCTGGTGGGATGGTGGCCAAGAGCAGGAGCTCACCAGCACACGTCCACTCCCTTGGAAGATCAGGAGGCAAGAGAGCAACTGAAGGAGAAGAGGAAATGGTTAATGGACACACCTCCTGCAATGACCACTGAAGTCATCACTCCAGGTCACCACTCCATCACCTGGCAACACACTATTCCCTTCTGACACATGCAGATGGTGTTGCTCTTTCCAACAGGTGGCACCTCAAAGCAGGACCTCAAGACGTTCAGCTTTGGTTGAGGAGCTCCACTGTGCACCGGAGACAGTGCTTCCTTGCCAGCAAGAGTGAACCATGCTTTTCCTGCTGGCCCTCCTCATAAAAGGGGCAGTGCTGTGGGGCTGACATCCTGTGTAGCCACAAGTCAACTTTTCTCAGCCAGGTGGGCAGGAGAGTGGATGCTGAGCACTGGACTGTAGGGCTGGCAAGATGGGCTTTCAGGGGCACCCTGAAGCACTTTGCTTCCATCAGCAATGGAAGGATGTTTAATTCAGATGGGCCTGAATGGGATGTGAAGCATGGAGAGAGACGCTCCCTGTAGTCAGTGGTGAAAGACAACACCTTTTGCACAGGGGCACCTGCCCGTGCCTCCATGTCATATTGTTGAAAATAATGGGTACAGATTAAGTTGTTTTTATATCTACTTATCCTTGCATCCCACAAAACGGAGCCCCACAGAATCCTCAGGCCAGCCAACAACATGGTGCACCACTGGACTTCTAGTGAGCAAGGAGAGCCCTGCTGGTGGGCTCTCCCGCAAGCTGAAGGCATCTGCCTGGCTGCTGGTGGATAGAGAGGAGATGGACTTTGGTTTGATCCAACCTCAACAAGGTTTTTGTGATAAAGAAAAGGTTCTTGGACACCTGTTTCCATCTGCACAGGGAATAAAAATCAGGTGACCCCCTCTCTTCCAATCAAAAAAGTGAACTCATTTTTGAGTTGCACTGATGCTGAGTTGTCTTGCTGTGCCAACAGGTAATAATGACTATGGGCACAATCCTAACCAGGTCTACTCATAAGTAAGTCCTATTTTGTTCAGTGGGGCTTACTCCCAGGAAAGTGTGGTTAGGATTGCAGCCTCAGTCTACATGTTATATAGCATGGAAATCCGCCTCACAATTCACAAGGAGTGTGCAGGAACTTAAATAGCACAGTAAATAGCAAGCTATGAGGAAGGCTGCAACTCGTCCAGGGGTGCTCTTGGAAGCATGTGTTTGGTGCACAATATCTTTGCCAGGCAGAATGCAGAGACAGCCAAGCCCATCCACACTGATCTGTACTCTGTTGGGTTTGCCTCTGCTCCACTCCACATTGTCATTATGCAGGACAAGTTTTGTTGTTGGATGGAAATGTGCAAAATGGTGATTTTGCTTGGGGTAGATTGCTCTAACCCGTATGCCAAGAAGCAGGCTGGATTGATATAAAAGAGCCCAGCTCCAAATCATACTGGTCTAAAGTGTAGGAGTTGGAGGGATGGGTGGGTGTTTGCTGCTGATGTATTGGGGGAGGTTTGGGGAGGGCCGTGGGAGGGGGGTACACATCCTTATGCATGCACCCTGCAATCATTTCCACTCCCCGCCTTAATAACTCCCTGCAATTAGCAGTGTTTTGTGTCTTTCCCAACGCAGCTGGCATGTGCTGTGGCTGGACTCACAATGCGGCTCCCGCCACCTCTGCTCATTGCCGGGGAAGGAGGCTGTTGGGGAGCCATGCGTATCGCTGGCTGTACAATAAAAAAAAAACACGTGCGGGGAAGATCGTCACAATGAGCCACAATGGTTGGAAACAGCTTCTGAAACTGTGCAAAACTGAGTCCCAAGGGCTGAAGACAAGCAGCAGAAGGAGAGCATTTGCCATCACGTTCCTCCTTGTCAGTGTCTGTTTAACTGAAGAACATAAGAAGAGCCCCACTGGATCAGGCCAAGGGCACATCTAGTCCACAAAGGCCCACCAGTTTCCTCAGGGAGCACACAAGCCAACAAGAGACCTGCATCCTGTTGCCTCTCCCTTCCACCTGGCATTCTGAGACAGCCTACTTCTAAAACCAGGCTTATACCCATCATGGTTTATATCCTGTGATGGGTTTTTCTTCCATAACATCGTCCTTTTAAAAGCATCTAGGTAGGTGCCATAAACACATACTGTGGCAAGGAGTTCCACAGATCAATTACACGCTGGTAAAGGCATATTTCCTTTACTCTCCCAACACTCTTGAAATGCCATGGATTGAAAAGAAATGTGATGGCACGGAGATGGATGAAGGCATCCAGCTGAGCCATTTGTTAAAGGCTGTACCATCTACCCATTAGCCTCTGGGCAGCTCAACATATGCAATACAGGCTGCAGTGAGCCCAGCAGAGACACAGGCACCTGTTGACCAAATGCCTTCATTTCATGACTCAAGCTAATGATCTAGGCCACTAAATACTGTTTGGTTGGCATCCTTCAGTCTCGGAAGACTATGGTATCGCACTCTGAATGGTGGTTCTGGAACAGAGTGTCCTCTCCAGTGCGCGAAGCCTGGGTAAAGTAGGTATGGAGGGTAGGCTGTTACCCATGCAGCAAATCCCCCCTCTCCATGTCGCTGAAATGGTCCAATGGAAAGGCAGACGCCAATACGATTGGTTCCAGCGGCGTTGCAGGAGTTGCCAGAATGTGACTGTGTTCAGCCATGAACTGCCTCAGGGACTCCGGCTCCGGATTTTTCCTCGAGGTTGACTCCTGAAGCCTTTTCCATAACTGGATGTAGCCACAAGGCAGTGGAGGTTTGGGATCAGAGTTTTCCTTCTCTCAGATGAGCTGCCTTCCCAGACTAATCTACCCGGTGGCTGTTTAGTCGCCTCTTACGCAAGTACAGCCAAATTGAGGGCGTATTCTTATCCCTAGCCCCCAGGGGAAATACTGGTAATACTAAATACTAAGGAATGCATAAACCAGCCTGGCTCACCTGTCCAAAATCTTTCCCATGCCCAAGTGGAGAGATCAGTCAGGGGACATTTGCAGAACTGCTCAAGAAGAGATTTCCTCTGTTGGATGCAGCCCATGGCAGTCCTCATTTGGTCTCCAGTTGTGGCATTCCTGGAGCTAAGTAGAGGGTGGGGGAGGCTGTACTTTCCAAGCTGGAGGCAAGACCTGGATTTCAGACCAATCCCCTCTTGCAATCTACCTGGGCATTTTGCTGCCCTAACCACCTCTTTACAGTTTCCCACAGTCCTGGTAGCCTGCCTGGAGCCAAAGGGAAGGGCTGGAAAGTGCTTTTATGCAGCCCCAGCTGGATTCTTCCATTTAGTATAGATTTACCACTTAACCCCAATCAGAGCTCAGTGCAAGTGCCAGTGGCTGAGAGCCGGAAAAGAGGTCTTGATGTGGCAGCACAGAGAAGGGGGCCACCTGTGGCGCAGTCCTGCTGGCATTATGCAGGCCTAGGGGTGCAGCTCCTGACCATAAGACTTCCACTGTCTCTGGAAGCTGGTTGGCCTTTCAAAAGCACCCCCCCCCCATGGCCAGGTGAGGTAGGCAGGCTTCTGTTCCCTGCTCAAGGTGATTTTCTTTGAGACTCTTGCTGGGCTGGCCATCAGGCAATTGGACCAAATTGGACCCTGCACCTGGAAGGGCCCTGCACTGGGGCGGCAAGCGGAGCACCCACAGCCACAGCCAACCACAAGCAGCTATCATTCTGTAGCTGGTGCTCCAGCGTAGAATCTTCCATGCTGAGGTGTCACAAGTAGAGCGCGGTGAGTGGAGCGTTACTACTGGATGGCCCTCGTCTGGGTCCAATTGGCTTGAAATTCCTCCCCCTGCAGCAGCAGTTGGCGATGCTGCTGCTGCTGGGCACCTTGCTACTACTGCTTATCCTGGTGAGTGTGGGGGGAGGGGTGCAGGGAGGCCTCCTACAAAAATGTTTTGCATTGGGCTCTTTAACTCCTAAGGTTGGCCCTGGGCTCCAGAATACCAGGATTTGTGTCACATAAGTAGTCTTGTTGCTTTATATGAAGCTGCCCTTTCATGCCTGCTTTCTTCTTTGGCACTTTACCCACAACCCCCCCCCCCCCACTTTGTGTTTCTGCAATTAGCAGGCATTGACAGGCACTGCTGCTAATTAGCCATTAGATCATGGACAGGTCACTTGAACCTCTGGGCAAAGCAGGATAATCAAGACTGATGGAGCTGGCCGTTAAGGCCAAACAAGTGAGGGGGCACTATACAAACTGGGCATGTGGGGGGGGGGGGCAAGACAAGACATTCCAAGCAGCATCCACTCTTGCACCTGACATTTGCCCCCAACTCCTGGGTTTAAAACATTTGCTCATGCCTTCCTTTGCAATGTGCACTGGGGAGCTGCAGCTGCTTCGAACACAGTTCAGTGCACATGCATGTACACCTCAGTCTACTTCCCTGATCAGTAATAAGTGAGACTTGCAGATATGTGTGGGGGGGGGGGAGGTGGATTGCTGAGGTGATCCACTGAGCTAAGTCTGAAGCCCAGTTCAAGATCCCACCTGCTGTCCCCTGAACCATAGTGAGAGCCCCTGTTTGCTCACCGAAACCTGGTGAGTCAGATCATTAGACCATGAAATCCAGCATTTTCCATTAGCAGAAGCTCTCCAGGGACTTGGGCTGGGCACTTTTACATCATTTGATGCCTGACCAGTTTAGCTAGAGATGCTGAGAACTGAATGTGGGAATGTTCTCTGTGCAGAGTACATGCTCCACCATTGGGCTGTGAGCAAAGCAAACTCTGAGTGCAGTGAAGAGCAAGCCCAGATAACTTGATGGGACAGGTGACCAACCAAGGGCTCTTGTGGTGTGTTGGGGTTCAGCTGAGCAATGCCAGCATCTGCCGCAGTGCAGACCTGCTGGTGCTGCATCAGGCTGCCCTCCTGATGCTCTTGGTTCTCCTTGCTCCTCCCTGCCCTGCCTAACCTTCATCTTGTGGTTTGGCCAGTCTAGCGAGCTTCCTCCTTCTGCGGTCTCGGATGAAGCATCTGCAGTCCTGGATGGGTAAATCCTTTCAAGCAGAGTTCACCTTCGCACAGCGCAGAGAAAGGCAAACTGCCTCCCTGCCCACTCTCCTCCTTTCAGCACCAACTGGTGTGCCATCAGTCATTTATGTGGAAACCTGAGCCTGTGTTCTTTCCAAAGAGGTCTGCTCTGGCAAGCACAGAGCACGCTCCAGAAGCCTGAAGTGGCAGTGTTTTGGGATGTGGATGCAGGTGGGCTGACCTGCCTGTCTAATGCTGGCAAAGAGAGGAAAAAGGCACACACTGGCCTATGAGACCACAAAAACTCAGTGTTTGACATTGCAGTCCTGAACAGCCCATTCAAGCAGCAGGCACCCTTCAGTCACACCCCAGGGGATTTCCTTGCCACCAGAGTCACTGTGTTTAAGGACAGCACTGTCCAAGCCAGAGAGAGAGAAATCTCTCTTCTCCATAAGTGGCATGGGCAACCAATGCTTTGTGGAGGATCACAGCATGTCCCAGGCCCTGGCTTGGCCACAGGACAGAGTTGCTGGAGAGAGTACAGAGTGGCAGGAAGTCAGTGGAGGAAGCAGCACCTCTTTCTCTCCAGCAAGGTGGCCCATTCTTCTGCAGAGACGGTGGCCGCCAAGGGAGCCTCTGGTTCTGTCTTCCTCCAGGAACATCTGCTTCAAGCCCAGGGACAGGCTCCAGCGTGAAATTCATCAGGCACAGGGGTTACTATGACAACGTCTATTATCCCTCTTTATAGGGAGATGAATCAGGAGCTATAAATAAGAAATCTGTAACAGATTGATCCGGGAGGGGTGCCGTGTGGCTGCTGGGAAAAAGCGAGTGATGGAGATCACAGCACAGGCATTCAGTGATCATCACTTTACCCCTCAACTTTTGAAGCAGTGCCCGGGGGCAGTTGGGAGGGAGCATTTCAACAGCCAGACCACATTTGCTACAGGATGAGGTGATGAGATGAGATGGCACAGAGCAGGCAGCAGCAGAGATGGATTCCTAGGGATAAAGCCAGGTTCCTGGGGGTTCTCCTTTGAGGACTTTATTTTTGTGACTGGCCTGAGTTGGGTATCCCTGCATCTCTTTGACATTTGAAACTTTGGTCTTTTCTTGTTTTTATGGACCGGATTCTATTTTTCTGTGGCTGGCACGGAATAGAACTGAACGTACTTCACGTTCAAAACCATGTGCTCCTGAACATCCCACGAAATGTTTGTGTATTTATTTTAAAAATGTTACATCCTGCTCTTTCCCTTCCCATTAGGCTCAGAACACATTTTAAAAACAAAATTAAAATAAAAATTACAAAACTGAGATTGTGGTATCAGAACAGCAGCAGAAATTAAGGGAGCCTAACTGGAACTAAACAGTTTTCTGCTGGCACCAGAACTGTAGCAGTGACCAGCTAAAGGAACGTGGTGCTGTGGGAAACTCCCTGGCCTCACCAAAGAGAGGCCTGCTCCTTGCCCAGCAAGCAGCAGAAAGGTGAACTCTGGTGTAGCTTTCAGTTCTCCCTAACATCGCCAATAAATTCTGGTGCGCAAATAGTACAGACGTAAAGCAGTGGCTGGTTCAAAGGAAGGGATACCACCGTCCTGGTTGCTGTTTCACATCTTTTGCAACCAGTGTGCTTAGTCAGACACTGGGCTATGAACTGCCTTGAGTCTCTCTTCTCTGGATATGGAGTGGTTTCATATTTACTTCTCATACTGCTCCCTGGGTGCACATGGTGCCTTACAACAGAAGAAAATCAGGCCCCTGCCCCAACATCCAGAAACAGACACAAGGGAGATGACAAAGGAAAGAGGGGGAGGTGGTAGCAGAGAGATGGTTGGGTGTACTTGTAGTAAGGCAAAGAGACCTGGGGTTGTGCCACCCTCTTCTTCCACCCACCACCATCATGTCGAGCGTGGCCTGGCATTCTCTCTTTGGTGCGTTTGCCTCCTAAGAGGTCCAGGGGCTTTGTGCATGTGTGGTGATGAGAGCGACAGGCATCCTCAGAGCTGTTCACTCGTGGAAATGAGGCACACGCTGGTGAACCAGCCCCCTGCTGAGACAGGCTTCCAGAAAGCCATGAGCAATCGTGGCAGAGACAACCCACTCAAACAGTTCCATGTATCAAGTAAGAGAAATATCTACCTCCAGCAGTTTCTGCTGGAGTTTCGGGTTCATGTGAGCCCTCTTTCTGCAGCAGGTGCTTTCCCATCAAACTTCACCCTTGTCAGCATGAATGCATCTCGCTTCAAGCCCCATTTATTGTTAGAACAATTTGAGCAATTATCCTGACAGTCAGAAATAATCACTGTGTCCCTGTTGAATAGAGCTGTCTGTAGCAAAATCCTGTCATGCTGGTTGGGGGGTCAGGCGGGGGAGAGCTGAGATTGTGTCACTGATGAAAGTCCAGCTCTGGCAGGCTGTTTTGGCAGTCCAGGCACCTGAACTGCTCGCCCTGCCTGCACTTCCCTGCATTAGCTCCTGCTAACTGAGTAAGAAGCACTTTTTCAAGTGGGTACTCCTCTTTTATTTAGCAGGGGGAGAGTAACTGGCCCTCCTCATCCCAGCAGTGTCTTTTCTACTGGCTGTCTGCTGGTGTTCTTGTCTGTCTTTTTAGATTGTGAGCCCTTTTAGGACACGGAGCCATCAGTTATTTGATTTTCCCTGTCAACCGCTTTGTGAACTTTTAGTTGAAAAGTGTATATCATCATCATCATCATCATCATCATCATCATCATCATCATCATCATCATCATTTTACTTCCTGGTGGGGGATATTGTATGTTTACCCAACACGCAGAAGGAAGGCTGCCTCCTGGAACACTTTCATGTGTCGAATCCTATAAGCCACTTATACATTATGTGAAGAAACCTTTCCTTTTGGGTAAAGAGGCACTTTATTTTGCCACAAGGCATGAGGGTGGCCCACAGGCTTAGATAACAACAAAAAGGTAATTATAAATAAGAGGCATATCAGTGGCTCTTGGCCACTGTAGCAATGTGAACCTCCTTGGTGAGAGGCAGAATACCTTTGACAGTGGTTCCCAAGCCTTTTAGCACTGGGACCAACTTTTTAGAATGGCAATCTGTTGGGGACCCACCAGAAGTGATATTAACTGGGAAGTGATGTCATGGCCAGGAGTGCCATCATCAAGCAGATATATTTCTAACACCTCCCATATGACAAAATCAAATCAAATCAAGTAAGTAAATTAAAAGTTTACAATAAGTAAAAGCTGCTGATCTGTTTTTAAAAAAATTCCCCAAACATCCCTGAACATTGAACATTCAGTAACACTGAATATTGGTTGCTGGTGAGCTATAATGGAGTAGGGCTGTTTCCTACATGTCCGGGTATAAATTTCCTGGAATTATCTGGCTGGCCACTGCTAGAATCAGGATGCTGGGCTAGAGAGCCCTTTGATCTGACCCAGCAGAGATCTTCTGAGAGCCTGTAGCAGAAGGAGAGTGGGAATATGGGAAGGACACAGGGAGCTGCTTTACACTGAGTCAGCCCCTGGACCATCAAGCTCAGTATTGACAATACTGACTGGCAGCAGCTCTCCAAGGCTTCAGGCAGGAATTTTTCTCTGTCCTACCTGGTGGTGATGCCTGGGATTGAACTTGGGACCTGCTGCATGCAGAGACCTCCACTGAGTGATAGCTGCCTCACCTTGGTACTCCAAGCCCCTTGAGATAGAAAGGAAGGTGTGAGTGAGACAGAGAGCTGGCAGAGAGGCTGTAGTGTAACAGGAGGAGGCAATTCCCATCATTGCAACCTACCTTTCTGGGTTTCCAGGCACATCTGACCACAGCGAAAGGGAAGCAATTCAAGACCCTTTATTCTGAGTCTGCAGGGCAGGCTGGAGATTTTCATAATTTTCCCTGGCACCTTTTGTGCCTCTGATGCTGTAAACATGTTGGAACTATTCCAGCATAATAATTCCCATGTATGGCATGATATGCATGGAAAGCACAGATGGTAAGATCCATGTGGGTTGTTCGAGCATTACTTGGGAGTAGGAATCAGAATCCTCTTGGCAGATATTTCCTGAATTTTATATTTAAGTATAATTTTCACACGTGAGTGAGTACACACAGTAAAAAATCATTCCCATGGAGGAAAATGTCAGTGAAGGCAGAGGGAGTCCGCATGCACTGTCCATGGTACTAAAGGGTTGTGAATAATAGTATAGAGCACTCTCCAAGGTGCTGAAAGGACGGATGAGACCGTATACATCAACCAGATAGTTCAACTGTTAGGAGTACGTTGAGCAAATCTCTCACCCCCCCCCCATCTTTCAGACTTTATTGTGATGGGACATGGAGGCCTTGATGCTCACTCACTTCAGATTTCATTAAACAGTCCCCTTGACTGTTAATGCTTCCATTATCTGGAGCTGTATTTATTGCAAATGCAATGAAACACACTTTTAATCACACTGGAACAGTGACTGGAGTACAGCTCCCACCCCTCCTACCCCAGTGTTTGTGTGCAGCCTGCCTGCAATGAAAAGGGTACAAGATAATCTGAGCACAGGTTTGCTGGCTGAGAGTATGTGCATTGAGACTAGAAATAAAAATAAAAATTTGAGGCCATCCACCAGGAGAAGTTCCATCAAAGAACTGTGGAAGAAATAATAAGAAAGGGGAGAAGCAATCAAGACTGGTTGCAGTCTTAAAGAATGATATTGGTTGTCTAGTTTCTGTCTATTAACAATGCAAGCAATCTATGGCAAAGACAGTTCCCCCATCTATACAAATTGATTTGATATTCTCTCCTGAACCTCCCTCTGCTCATAGCATACAAACAGCATGGTATGGACTAGCTTTCTCTACAATGAATGCCAGTATCCACCAGTCTGAGTTCTAGAAGGGTAGGGCTGTGCCACAGGGGGCAAAAGGAAGGTAGTGCAAGATGGGCCAAGCACGGAACAATAGAGGACTGCAGGACTTGGGTGTGCTGCTGACCAAGCCGACCTGCTCTTGTCAATGTAGAGCAGGGGTGTCCAAAGTTTTTGGCAGGAGGGCCACACTGTCTCTCTGACACTGTGTCGGGGGCCGGGGCGGGGGAAAGAATTAATTTACATTTAAAATTTGAATACATTTACATAAGTTTACATAAATGAATATATTAAAGATGAGCTTATACGAATAAATGAAGGTCTTGCAATAGCTCAAGGCCTATAAAAGGCCTTGCACAAAGCAAGACTGTCCTTTCCTTTTCTGCCACTACTGCATCACAGACGTGAAACAACAAGCAGTGGAAGGAGCCCTCATCCCACAGCTAACATGAGAGGTCAAACAGTCGCCATCATGCTGAGAGCAGTTGCGTCAGGCCAGTGTGGGCTCAAACGAAGCTCCAGAGGGCCAGAGGCTCATTGGAGACTGGGGGCTCCCCAAGGGCCGCATTGAGAGGCCCTCGGGGGCTGCAAAGGCCTCAGTTTGGGCACCCCTGATGTAGAGTAGCACAGTTTTTGCATTCTCTGCCCAATGAGATCCAATCTAGCTCAGGAAAGGCCTGATAACTGTAGATCCACATCCTTGCAGCTGGTACTGAGAAGCCCTGTGCATGTGCCCAAGAAAGAGAAGAGCCACAGATGCCAGCAGGGACAGGTGATCTGGTGGATAGAGGACAGGTGATACTAGCCTTCAGATGCTTCATCTCCCCCATTTTCATGAATGTGTGACTAGTGGAAGACGTGGGATGGGAGCACTACTCTCTGCTCTTGCTTCCACTGGTTCCTAGCACTTGTCTCCTTATGACACACACAGGCAGCCTCCATGTGAAACTTCATTGCAAGCAGGCTGAGCAGGGCTCTTTTGCTTCCTGTAGCCAGTCACTTGTTCCAGCTATCCCAGGACTGACTGGCGGTAGAGCTTCAGCACCTCCGGTGGAGAAGTCTCCAAGTACTACTACCCCAAGACCCTTTGAACTGAAGACTTTGGGAACTGAAAGCCAGGCTTTCTATCTGCAAAGTGCATGCCCTGCCAGGGAGTCCTGCACCCAGTGACAGAACTCAAGCCCCCTCTCCCCAGGCTGATCCCAGCATTCTTATTATTCTATATTTTTGCCTGGGGGATGCTCCACTTTCTCCACCACAAAGGTATAGAGCACAGAAGAAAACATAACATATCCTTTATTTGCCTCTCTTGATACATCAAGAACAGTAGATTTGTCATGCAAACCTTCGGCAAAGGACAACACCATAGTGAAAGACAATCACGTACCACATGGGGTGGGGAGGCAGGCCTGGACACCATACCTCCACAGGAGCCCAGCTAGCTTCATGTGTAGGGTGGGATTGTGAAATGGACAGAAATGCAACTGCAGTGTGGCCAAGATCCTCTAAACTGGCAGCCATGCAGGAGAGCCAGCCCACCAGGATTGTCTCCCCCAGGGCTGCTCTGCACATTGAGGAAAAGGTGGAGGACTCCAGCCTGTACCCCTGGAAGTTAAGAAAGGGTGGCTGTTGTGCCCAGTTCAACTGGCAGAGCAATCTGTTGAGTTGGTGCTTCAAGGGCCTGTGGATCCCAACTCCGTCATCAAGTACTATCCAAGCAAGAAGCCTCCCCAGCAGAGATCTTGGGACCCTCCACCAGGGGGCTGGAGCATGAAGAATCCCATCCCATGAGCTGGTGCCTCCTCTTGCTTGCCTGCCCCAGAGAACCAGCCTGCTTCCTTTTATCTTCTGCTTCTACTAGGCCTCTCCCTGGAAGTGAAGGGTGGAGCACAGGGTTCCCACAGCACCATGCAGGATAAGTCACAATGATAGATACATCCACCCTGCTTTCCTGACGGTCAAATTAATGTCCCAAACTCAGTGTGATGGGGTGACAACCACTAGCTTGGGTGGCTTTAAAGGGAGCTAGACAAATTAATGGAGGCCGAGGAGGAGGAAGATAGGACGTCTCGTCAATGGCTAATTATCATGATGGCTGTTTGAGACCTCCATGGCCAGAGGCAGTGTACCACTGAAGACCAATTGCTTGTGGGGGGAGGAGCAACAGGAGGGGAGAGCTGATGTCCTCATCCCTTACTGAGGGACTTCCTGGAGGCAGCTGGTTGGCCATTGTGGAAAATAGGACCCTGAACCTTTGATCTGACCCATCAGGTTTCTCCTTAGAACAACCTGAAGCCCATTGGTGAGCATACACATGTGCATATGTGTGTGTGAGAGAGAAAGGGAGATAGCTATTCTCTGTCATTCCACTATCTGCAGCCTTCTCTGCATTTGCTCCTCCACCATCACCACCCCAAGACTTGATTCAGTTTCCCCTGGTGGTTCTTTAAACATTTCCCAGTTTGGAGAAGCTAGGGTTTTACTCCCATAGGGGCATTTCTACCAGGGGATGGCCACAGTTCCCGTTTCCCCCCTGGCAAAGAGGCTTCTCCAGTGGGACAGCTCTGCTCTCTTGCTGTGCCTCTGGGAAGGGACATGAGAAAGGTGTGTGACTGCGTGCAAGGCCCACCGTGCCTGTTCAGGGAGGAATCTTCTCTGTTGCCAGCTGCAGAGGAGGAATTGCCCGCCCACTTTGCCCTCTCTTCTCAGTGTCTTGTGCTTCTTCTCTCTTTCCTAACTTTGGGGGGGGGGGCACGAGCTGGCAGATGAAGGGGAGACAGACAATGGAGCTGGAACCCAGGGCCCTCATCACTGGGGCGAATTCAGGGTGGCATCAGGCATGCCGCCCCTGGAGCAGCGGGGCGGGAAGGCTTTGTAGCTGTAATATTCCACCACCTGCTTGGGCACCTCTGCCAGCACGCACTTGGCCAGGGCAGTTGGGGAGGCCTGCAGGGTCAAGAGAAGCAAAATGTTAGTGGTCTCTCCTCACCCCTTCCCCCAAACAGTGGCACCATCTCAGTGTGTATCCAAAGGGCCATTTGGAAGGGCAACTACTTTCTACATGGTGAGGTGGAGATGGTCCCTAAACACTTAGCAAAACATCCCCTCCCCACAGAACACAGCCACAACTCCCCTTGTTCCTGAGTAGCGCTGGCAGTGTTGCCTGCCAGGATGACTGCATGCTGAGGAGGGGAAACATTCCTCCCTCTCTCCCTCCCTCCCCCCACTTCCAGCCAAGAAAGCTCATCTGTTGTTATTTAAGAACATGGCACCATGAATACTCATGGTGCTTAGCACAGACTGAGAAAACAGGTCCCTGCCCAGAGAGGCCTACATTTTAGAGAGATATAAGGGATGCAGCAAAGGAAGGGGGAGGGGGGAAATGGCAACAGTTTCAGTTACACAGGTTTAATCCTCAGCACAGAACAGATCCAGCTCCCCACTAATGGCTTGTGTCACTTCGCCTCAGATCTTCTGGAACAAGAGTCCAAAGGGTTAATCTCGCCTTCCCACTCCCCAGCTTTATCAGGCTAAGAAGGAACAGACAGCTTGTCTCCCAAGGCCAAAATTACTGGCAATCAGACCCAATTAGGCCTTTGCAACGGTCAAGCAGCTTGTGCCTCAGGCTGTCAGAGAAACCCAAGTATGGATTTCCTGTTTAACATGCTAGCCTGTGAGATGTAGACAAAGTGAAGGAGAAAATCCTCAGTGGCCCTCCCCTGGACCCACACACAGACCTCTTCACCCGCCTGCTGGCCTCCCATGACAAAGACTGGGCCTGGGGAGCACAGCAGCTGCCCTCTGTGCCTCAGAGGCTGATTCATCCTTCAAACCAGAGGGAAAGGAAAAGTCTCAGGGTTATGAGGGTAAGGTTATGGCTCACATACCCAGGATCCTACCTCCTCCCTGGCATCCACAGTACTCCAAATTCATCCCTCTGGGAGAAGGCCCAGAGTTCAATGACAGAGCACAGATTTGACACCCTGACAGTTATGGGTTTGGTCCCTGATGTCCCCAGTTAAGAGGATTTCAGGCAGTAGAAGACATTGTGAGCCTGGAGAATCACTCCCAGCTGGAGCCCTGGGCAAGAGGAATCCAGGGCTGGCCTTTCCTTGAAGCTACAGGAAAGTGTTGTATCATGTGGCAAGTTGGAGGACACACCTCCCTCCACCTCCTTATATGCCAGGGGTTGAGCATGTGTTGGTAGTGGTGGCAAAATTGGAGAAGGGGATCAGGGACAGGGAGGCATGGGCTGTCAGCTGAATGGATGAACCATCTGGCTCAGCAACTTCATCCATTCATCCGGCAGATCTCTTCATCTGAACTTTTAATCCCTGAGTGACTGACCTCCAGACTACTGGGCTTAGGACAAGGCTGGTCAGGACAGAGAGTGCAACAGCCCCAGTGAGCAATATTGCAAAATGCTTCTCCAAAGACAGAAGACAGTTCAGTTAGTGCCTGACTAATGAGGCAGTCATGTCCGTGCTAAGCAAAAGAGAAGCAGAGCTGTACATGACCCTGCGAACTCTTCCTATGATCTACTTGTTGCTAAAAGTCACATCAAACCAGCTGGTAGAGGCCTACCCTTACAGAGTGGGAAGCCCAGGCAGAGGATGCATGGGGGGGGGACTGGACTGTGGAGCAACTTACATTCTTGAACTCCCGGAAGGGCACAAACTGGACAATGTCGCGCAGGACAGGCTCGCCCTTAGGGGAGCGCAGGATGCCATCGTCCCCATCCAGGATCTGCATGTCAGTGAAGTCTGCATTGCCCACGCCTACGATGATGATGGACATGGGCAGGTAGGAGGCCCGGACAATGGCCTCCCGCGTGTCAGCCATGTCGGTCACGACCCCGTCTGTCAGGATCAGCAGGATGAAGTATTGCTGTGGGAAGAGAGGTCAGGTAAGGAAGTGAGGAAGGTCCCCCAGCCCCAAGAGCACCAACTCCCAGGTTGTTGCAGGGGCTCTGGAGGGCTGCTCTGCAAGAGACGATGTCTTCTGCCACAACCTCAGACATTCCTGATCTCTGCACCTGTTCCTGCTCTTCCCTCCCAGAGTCACTGTTTTGCACTTCTTTCTGCTGCTTAGGGTGGGGTTGCCAGGAGCTGACAAGCAGATGACATGGAGGGTTGCTGTGTCCCATTGTTGCAGATCCCAAGCCCGTCCACAATCTCTCTCCCTCACCCCCAATTTCAGGAGTTGGGTAGCATCTGTACCCAGTTCAACCCAGATCAGCGTAGTGTGCTGTCCGGGCAACCTTCCTGCTCCCTCCCAGCCACTTACAGCTCAGGCCTTTAACAGTGCATTAGACACTGTCATTAATTGATAGGCTCAGCTGCAAAGCGCTCAGACAGAGAGCTGATGAGATTCCAGAAGGAAAAGCTGGCATGCCCTTCAATCTCTGAGCACTTGGGTGTCTAAATAATGAAAGGGAATTTAGTTTGAGTCCCCTTAGCTTTCATGCATACAGAAGCTCAAGGAATCCCTCTGTCAACCGCCTCCTCTCCCTCTGCAGCAATAGCATAGCTAGAGGGGGGCAAAACAGTACATACTGCAGGTGCCGCAACACACCATGCAAGCAGCCCCTCCCACTCACCTTTGGAGCCATTCTGGGCAGCGACAGCAACATGCAGGAGATGCTGTTTGGTTTGGCGGGCCCTTGCATGTTGCAGTTGCTGCCTGGAATGGCTCCAAAGGAGGGTAGGAGGGGTGGCTTACACAGCATGTTGCAGTGTCTACAATACTTACCGTTTTGCCCCCCTTTAGCTATGCTACTGCTCTGCAGCTTTTCAGCAAGGCAGTGGGAGGAGCCTGTTTGCAAGGTGTTCAGTGTAGCATTTCTTGGGTCCAGGACTGTATGTCAAGCACCACGTTCTCTAGTTGTGACACACAGCAACCCTTCCCGGCCTGGAAACTGCAAGATCAGAGCAGCTTCCCCACCACTACCCTCCTGGAGTCGGCCCAGCCACAGATTTCAGCCCACTCACCGAAGCCTCCTTGGTCTTCTCCTCCTCTGCAGCTACTCTAGCAACCTTGGAGATAATCGGGGCCACGTTGGTTGGGCCATAGAGCTGTATCTTGGGCAGACAGTTCTGATAGGATTCCACCACACCCTGGATTCCTGACAGGGAGACAGGAAGGTTGAGCTGGGGGGTGGGGAGGTGGTCACAAGCATCTGTCCACAGGGGGAGGGCATGTTGAGTAGGCCTCAATATGCAACAGCACTGTGGCAAAATGGGGGTGGCTCTCCATGGAAGAGAAAGGAATGGCAACTATGAGAGCTGCCATGTCCAGGCCATTAAGCCATTTTTGCCCAACATTGCATATACACAACAGGGACCAAATGTGTATACCTGTGGGCCAGGTAAAAATGAGTTAATCAATCAGGTTAAACAACTTTATGCATTCTGATAAAAAAGGCCCTGATTAACCAGATTTAAAATGTTTTTAATACACATACATATGTATAAAAAGTGAAGATGGTGAGCAAAAGAGGCATTCTCTCCACCTGAGAGAGAGTGAGGAATGCCTCTACTAAGATTACACCAGTGTAATTTGTCTAAAAGCAAAGCGTGACTTTTTTCTTGTAGAATATTGTTCTCATTGGGCACACTGATGCCAATTTAGTCAGCTAGATTATTTGACTAATGCATTTTTAATCAGGCAACAGTCTTGCGGGGAAACTCAGTCCTAAGTAAGTAGTGCTACCCTATCCATCTACTGGATCCCAACTGGACACAATGAGGCACTGGTCCAGAAATGGCTAGTGCCTTGTCATATGTATTCATCCCATTTTCTCTTTAATCCAGGGATGTCCTTTGCACATCCATCTCTCCCAGGGAGACTGTTCTAAGGAAGGCCACCCCTGGGGAGGAGAGCAAGTACTGCCTCCAGCATAGCTGCCATGGGATGTCCCTGATGCACGCAGAGTCTGCATCGGATGGCTTTCCACGTGGGGTGGGGCAGACAAAAAGGGGCAAAGGAAATACCCTGAAGCCCAGTGGCTTCCTTACCTTCACACTCATCATCTACTGGATTGAAATTGATGGCAAAATCGTGGGAGACCTGCCCCAAAAGACAAAACCGTGCATGAGAGGTGCATCTCTGAGGCCTTTTACAGCAGGAAGTGCAGGACAGAGAAATCTTGAGAGAAACCACTGCAGCAAGAAGTAGTGAAGGGCTCAACCCTGCCTCACAGTTTAATGTACTTACCTGGAACAAGCCTTGTACTCACATCCCAAGCCTGAAGAGGATGTCTGTGGCAAAGAACTGGTACTGGGGGTGTCTTGCACTGGAACTTGTCCTTTGACCTGACAAACCAGCTATTTCCCATCCCCTCCAGCATTTCATGGATGCCATGGCATGCCCTCATTTTCTGACCAGAGGGGCCCCCCAATGCCACTGTATACTGCTCCCTCTTCTGCAGTCCTTTGCTCTGAAAGGAACAGCCTGCTATGTGCTGTTTTAAGAGCCAACGCAGTGTGTGTTTGTCATGAATATGTACAGTTTAGGTCTAGGTTAGCATGTGAAGCCTGAACCAAACTAAGTCAGTAATGGAGAAGTGGCCAGCAGTTCCTAGCTGCAAGAATGTGAGTAAACAAACAAAAAGATTGTTGTCTCTCCTTTGCTGGCCAGAAAGGACAGACAACAAGAATTACAACCCCTTGGAATGTTTAACACCTCAGTAGACTGAGGGGTGCCTGATCAAGCGGAATGGAATGCAGCTATGGATCTCCAGTTGGGAGGGGTAAGAACTAGGAGGGCTAGCAACCAGACCCACTCCAAGAAGGTTCTGTCCTCAAAAGTTTCTGATTGGACAGTCTAGATAAGTATGAAGTCACCTCAGTACTATTAGCATAAGAAGTATAATAATGAGTGCCCCAAGGGGTGTGTCCGGTTCCTTCTTGAACAGAGTTTTTGGGTGCAAAGTCCTGCACGCTGTGAGCTCCATTGTCTACCATGGGCATCTGGCCTCATAGGTAGCCTTGGGGTTAAAAGATCTACAAGAGTAACTGACCCAGGTGAGAGATAGGTATTAACAGATAGCCAGCGAGCTTTATTATTTTATTGCTGATATGTTTCCCAGATGTTTATGCCTCTAGAATTTGCTGCCTTATGTAACCTTATGTACTTAATAAACTAAAATCTCTTTTACTAAGTTGTTTCATTGTCTGTTGGGGACAAAGGTTCAGAATCCTGCCTAGCAGTTCAGCAAGCTACCAAGTGCTCATTGAGGTCTAGTAACTTGAGGACTGAGGCTTTAATTGGAGAAAGAGCTCAGTGCCTGCAAGGGATAGAGTTAAGCCTAGAGGGTATCAGTGTCCCTGGACTGAGGCACTGGCACATACAGGGTGGTGGCAGTACTACTGGATGGGGGGGGGCCTTGAGGGCTTTAGGGTTTGAGAACCAAGAACTCTGAGCACCCCAAACCCCCCTAAGTTTGCGACAGTGTTCTCTTGCTTACAAGATGAACATCTCATTGTCCCACAGTCCGTTATCAAGAGTGCAACATGAGCCTCAGCAGTGGGTGAGATGGCAGGCTGCACTCCATGTGGTGGAGCATTGATGCTCTCAAGTGCACGTACTTGCATGCTTACAGACTGGAGACGAGCAGCGACTTCTCAAGAACCTGGGAAGGAACACTGAATCCATCCAGTGGCATAACCACTTAAGGCATACTAGGGCTGCCCCAGAAAGGCGTCTCCCCAGTGGCAAATGGGAACAAGGATTTGCCAGGAAGAGGCACCAAGAAACAGGGGATGTCCTGAAAAATGGGGGAGGGGCAATGCTCACTGGCAAAGCAGGTGTTGTGCATGCAGAAGGTCCTGGGCTCAAGTGCTAGGAAAACTCACTTTGCCTGAGACCACGTAGAGCCACAGGCAGTTGGAGTAGCAAATGTTGAGCCTGAGGCAGGGCACCAGCCTGACAAGCAGCCTTGAATGTTCATGTGAACTTGTGGCCAACGGCAGTCATGCCATGCTCCCAGAGTGCCTCTCCCACTTAGTTGTGCAGTTCTGCACTTGGCTAGGCAAAAGGCCATATGCTCCCCCCCATCCCTCCAGCAAACCTGCCTTCCTGGTTTTACATGGTCTCTCTAGGATCTTGCCCTGCACAGCTCTGGATCTGGTTTGTCTGACTTCTTGGCAGCGAGCAGTCTGCCTCCCCACCCCCGCTCCTGCTATCTATAGTAACAAGAGCCAATTTGATTCATCAGTGGGGAGTCCTCTGAGCCCCACCTTCCCCAGGAGAAATCACAGGGCGGGGGAGGGTCTCCTGCAGGAAAGCATCAAGTGGACAGACAGACTGACTGTCGCGATGCTATTCTGGAGTTTCAGAGCTGTCAACCTGTCAGAAGCCTCCTTGGCAGTGTGCTAATGCACACAGCGTGGAGGCAAGAGGGGGGCAACACAGGAAGGAACCACTTCCTGTGTGACACAAGGGGGGGGGAGCTGGACATGAAAAGCCACTGGCCTTAGGCCTGGAGGTGGTGACCCATCTGCTGGGCTAGGGATGGTCAGGCATCAGCCAGGTTCTTAGACTGCATGATTTGTTGCTAGAACCCCCAAATCCATCAACCAAAACGGTGGTGAGGAGGATGTCTTTGGAAATGGGGCCAGGTACCACCAACGGTTCTCCATGACCAACATTCTAGGACAGGCAGGAGGCACAAAGGACAGAGGCTCTTTTCAACACAACTTGCACTACTGGGGTTATAGCGATGGTTTTTGCCCACCCTTCTTACAACCTCGTCTTGCTTCAGTGTCTGCCTACCACTTTCAAATCCCATCTAAACCAGCCAAGCACCTCTCCCTGCTGCCCCAGACCCCCAATTTCACACACAGCCCTTGACTCACCTCATACTTGGGTGGGATCCTGGCTCCAAAGCCCAAGGCGGAAAATTTCTTGTCGCTGTGGAGAAGCAGGGTTCAAGGTCTCAGAGGTGCACCCTCAGTTGGGCACAATCCACACAGGAAAAGATGTCCCAGGGGAAGGCTACTGGAAGTTGGCTACCCAGGAAGGCAGGGACTGCTATGAACCACAGCACCACAGGCCTGCCTGGCAGGGCTCAGAAGTGGGCACCTGGGCCCCGCCACAGGAGATTGCTAGAATAGCTTGGTCCATTGGGGTTTAGTATATGGTCCGTTGGGGTTTACAGGAACCTCTGTACTGGGAAGTGTGAGGCTAGCTCCTGCATGCAGCTATCCTTCCCAGGGTGTGTGTCCCAAGCTTGTTCCAGCTCCCCTAGAATATGCACAATGCTCTCCCAAAGCACTCAGCTACTCCATGTAACAGGGGGAATGTTGGGGGGTGGGTGGGCACTCAAGCAGGCTAAAATATTGATAAACACGCTAAGGCTTTCACAGCTGGAATCCATACTGAACTAAAGAGTTTTTCGGGCTAGGTGCCGTGGTCTGGCTTTTTTGTCTAATGAGCCTAAACCAATCCTAAAAAGGGGGGGGGGGCTAACTATCACCAAGACTAAAACTAAGTTAAAAACTGAAAACTTAAAACAACAACTAAACTTAACCTAAAAAGTTAAAACTAAAACCAAGCTAAAAACTCTTAAAACTAAAAACCAAAGGCATTTGAAGCTAAAATAAACTAAGGATTAAAACTAAAACTAAACATCAAATAAAAGTAGAGACTAAAAACTAAAAAGTCTTGAATAAGAAGCTAAAAATTCAAACCTAAAAACCCTGACATTTCACATTTTTTAGTCTGTAGTTTTATTTCATGTTTAGTAGTTAAGGGTTGTAGTAGTTTACGGTTGTAGTTAAGTTGTTATGTTAAGTTGTATGTTCTATGTAGAGCCTCTGGCTTTACACTCCAGGTACCTTAAAGTAGAATTTGATTAATGGTTCTTTTGCAGTGGTTCCCTACCTTTTTTCACTTGCATACCCCTTGGCAGCCCATTTCCATAAATTGTACCCCTCATATTAGCAAAATGTTCGTAATTAATATGAATAATATAAGCCCTCATCTCATCTATATGAAAACCCATACTTCAAGTATTCATCACAGTATTTTCTCTTTTTATCTGTTGGAAGAACTGAAGACTAGGCCTTTCACTGTTTTGCACCAGAAGTGTGCTGAGAAATTCTTGGTGGTTGATCACTTTCCATATTATGTTTCAGCTTTTTACTGTGCTGTATGAATCACTGATACATGATCATACATGATTCATACATGAACTGATGACCAAAAACTAGATATTGGTGGGGCTTTCACAGCCAACTAGCCACCTCCCTTCCTGCCTTGCTGGCCCTGCAAGGCATTCGGGAGCACTACCTACCTTTTTCTGCCTTCTCAATTCTTTCTCAAGTTCTTTAAAGGTCCTGTCAAGTGCCCCTGGGGGTACATGAACCCCAGGTTGGGAACCACTGTTCCATTGGTTTGATGTTTACAGTGCACTTACTCTGATACTGTTTACAAAAAGGTCATGAAGATCAGAATTTAAAAAGTTAAAGAATAAAAATGTCTTATGATCTTTTACTATATTTTTCATAAATTAGAGATTGTACAATTCTTAGGTAGCAATTACTGGTAGGTTATTTTTCAGGATCTGGCCTCAGGTAAAATCAGACAAAACTATAGTCAGACACCCCCCTAAGTTTAAACCCCCAACTTATCTGAAGGTCATAGAAAATTCCATGATTTTGGCTCAAAACATGCCCTTGACTTATCTGTGGGATCAAGTTGCAGGTGAGTGTCTGTGGTATTCCCTAAGTGCACCCTCCAGCACTTCACAGGATCTGGAAATAGGATCCACACAATTTGCACCAAAGATGACTGATTGAGGGCACAATCCTAACCAGATCTACTCAGAAGCAAGTCCTATTGTGTTCAATGGAACTTACTCCCAGGAAAGTGAGGCTAGGATTGCAGCTTGAGTCTCCCCCAACCCCCACAATCACACATTGCTGCAGGTTCTATGTGGGGTTCATTTACTTGGCTGCAGCTCTGGAGTCCCCACTCACCTGTCGTAATCCTGACAGATCTCCCCCACAGCAACCAAGGCCTTCAGGTACTCATTAGGCTGGTAAGGGTTGATGTAGTGGAGGGAGCAGCTGTTTTTGGGGTCCCCGTTGGAGGCTGTGAAGTCAATGGCCACCTGGGAAGGGAAAAGGGTGGGGGAACATGAGCACTTCAAGGCTGCTCTACCTGATAAGTTGGACTGCCCTCTTGCCAAAAGATGCATCACCTGCCCAAGGTTGCCAGCTCTGAACTCCTGGGAGGAAAGAGGGTTTGGAGGAATTAGCATCTCCCTTCAAATCAAGGACAGTCTGAGTTCATCACTACAATGGAGAGGCAGAAGGTTGATGGGAACAAAAGGAGAGGACTCCATGCAGCCAACCATTCACCCCTGCACTGGCTTCTCAGAAGGAAAGGCAGACAGGAGCACCCTTGGACGGAGAAGCCCCACTTGGATGACATTCAGATGGAAAATCACTGCCACCCGGGGATGGCCACCTGGTACTCTTGACAGTGTGGTTCACCCTCTAGCTTCCTCTTCCCTTGAAGGTCACTTGCAGTGAAGGCAGAGCAGGAGCTCAACCTGCATTTAGGAACCGTTTGTGCAGACACAGGCCAGGCCGGGCCAGTTGAGAAAGAATCTCCAAGTGCAGAAGCTAAGCAGCAGGAGGAAAATGGCCCCAAAGTGAGTGGCTTGTCTCCCTCCCAACCTGGCAGAACCCAACGCCAGTGCTAAGGGCCACCCAGGCCCTCCACCTGCCTGCCTCTGTCTCTTTCCCTTACCAGGTTTGTAGAGAATTCAAGGAACATATCTGGGACCTCTAGCCTGAGCCATGCTAACCATTTTTTTCGGACTGGGGGGTGTGGGGCCCAGCTAAGCAGCTCAATTCCTCTCTCCTTGCCATGTAGCTGGACTCATTTTACACCGGCCCGGAACTTGGCCTGGAACTTGAAACCACATCAGCAGAGACCCCAGAGGAGGAGGGAAGGGGCATCTCCAGGCTCTTTCTCATTTTGCCCATCAGGGCAGAGGCAAGCAGAGGTCAGTGTCACGTGCCCAACTGCCCCTTCACCTGTAACACCACAGTGCCTGCAATCAACAGGACTTGCACCCTTCCAGCACCTTGGTCCTCTCACTTCTGGGTCTGTTCCCAGCTCCTCTTCTAGCTAGCAGAGAGGCCTGGAGCCAGCAATCTGTTATCTGAACATTCTGGAACCTGACTCACTCAAGGAAGGAGATGCTCTTTCAAAACGCAATCTGGGTGCTGCTTGTTTTCAAGGGAGAAATCTGTGCAAAGCTGCAGCAAAGGTCTGGCAGCCAGGCCTGTGGAGAGCTGAGGAGGAGAAGGAGCTGCTCTGCACACACGCCTGGCAGGTTCTCGAACAGAGCTGGGAGGAGGCAGAGCGGGAGAGCCAAAGCCTGCATTTGCAGAGCCACCTGCCCGAGGCTGAGATGGCAATTCATGGACTGATGCAAAGGCAACATGTAGGTGTGCAATGGCCTTGCAGTGTGTGGAGTGGTGAGCAGGGCTGCGCATGGAAGAGGCCCCCTTTGAAAGTTTCCCTTAAAATCTCAAGCCCATTCAGCAAGCATCAGCTGATGCAAGGATGAGCTCTCTGCCCAACAGCCCCCTGGCATCCTGGACTGTTTGCTTCCCAAGAGCTTCCACCCTCTACCAATGGGCAAGGCAGGCATTGCGACTCACCGTGAAGTGGATCTGGCAGCCACCCATGATGTAATCCAGGAACGAGTAGACCCTATGGATCTTCCAGACAAACAGTGTGTTAGCCAATTCCATGGGCGGGTACAGCTGCTGTTCTTCTGCCATCCTCCAGGCATGACCAGCCTTGCCAAGGCTGTATGCCCAGGGAGGGGGAGGGAGGAGGAAATAAGGCAGTGGTCCTCCTAGCAGTCCAGTAAACCCACCAGACACCAAGGCAATGGAGCAACTGTGGGATGTCAGGGACACAGCCAATGGCACAAGTTGCCATGCCAGGCAGGCATCCTAGCAAGGCCCTCCTGGGTTCCTGCCTCTGAGGGCAGTGTGTAGCTCCCTCCTCCAGAGGACCAAAGAACTCATCATTCTATGGTGTCCTCCCAGCTCACCTTCAGGTCCAGAAGAATGACCACCCCTGAGTTCTTGTAATTTTTTTTCTTCAGCTTATACTTTGGATTTATACAGTCCCACTGGATCTGATTTCGGGAGGAGAAAGAGAGTGAGCTCAAGAACGCTCAAGACAAGTGAATCAAATCGGGGGGGGGGGGAAATGAGCTTTGATTTTTGCACAGGTTTTTTTTTACCAAAAAAAGCTGGGTACAAAATGGTAGGTTAGAGGGCAAAGCCAACAACCTCCTGTACCCCATGAGTCACGCACTGGAATAACTTGTACAAGGACTGAGTAACTACATATCTGAAATTCCAGCTCTGAACCTGGCTGGCAGAGCTGCACAAGGACCTGGCCAAAGGCAACCAATTATTATTCCCATTTTACAGGTAAGAAATACTGAGATGAGAAAGACCAGTGATTATGGCAAAAGACCAACCATGAGAGAGAATGTTTTTTACATGCATGTTCAAATGACAGCAACTTGGGCAGTGTTCTTAAATATACAGTAAAGTCCTATTTTACAGCTGGAGACTGAGGCTCAGAGATAGACAACTTGCCTGGATGAGCAAGATAAGCATGGTACAAGATCAGACAAGTCCACATGCGTTCAGCTATAGCACCAAGCCTTTTGCTCCAAAGCTGGGAATCAGAACCCCTTGTCAAGCTAATGAAAGTCACCCAGAGATCTACCAGGACAGCCTGACCTATCCTCCCCCACCCTCCCCCACTACAGGTGTCTATTGCTTTGCAAGGCAGATAGAAAAAGGTGAGGGAAGGCAGCTCACTTGCTGTGCCCTTTAAAGTGGCACACCTCTCCCACTCTCTCCTTTGGCACCAACCTTGTTGCCCCCGGTTGCCTTCTGCATCTCCTCAAAAGTTGTGTAAAACTCTCCAATGAAGTCGTGTTTGCCCCTGGAGTCATAGTCAAACACTACACACTGCACAGACAGAGGGAGGGAGGGAGGGAGAGCAAGCAAGAGGGAGAAGACTCCTTAATGCATTCAAAGGAGGAGACCACCACCACCCCCGGCTGACCTCCCCTGTGCTCCCTCTATCCCAGCTGGCCAGCCACAAGGTTCACAAGCCCCACCCAGCCCTCTTGTCGTCATCCCCACTCTCACCCGCAGTTTCCGCTTCTCCTCACAGCTGCACAGCGAATTAAGAGACACTTTGAATGGTTCCCAAATGGGACTCAGGTTGTTCTTGACAAACTGCAGAGCAAAGACAGAAAAGGGCACATGACTCCAAAAGGCAAAAGGTCCAGGAAGGAGCCTCATCAGGGAGGCAGAAAGGGGCCTGCCCCACACCTGTCTCTCTCTTGCTCTTTCTTCCCTGGAGACTCGCCACAGTCAGAGCCTGGACAAATGTCCCTGAAGTGCCTAGAGGCCAGGGCCGCTTCCTAACAGAGTGAGATGGGGTGGGACACCCTTCAACTCAGCGGCACATCCCAGGATTCTGGCTCTGAATAGCCATTGTGTTTTTACTGGGTCTTTTAACCTTCAGTGCTGCTGCCTGTCAGTATTGCAAGTCTTTGGTGATGGGGTGACCATGGAAGGGAAGAAAGGCACATAGACACTGGACACCCAATTTGGGAGGTGAAGGGTTAAGGTGGTTTCCTCCTATCCAGAGTAAACTTGCATAGGACTTAATCCTGGCAAGGTTAACACCCTCTGGTCATCTCAAATGGTGGAACATGCAGAAATCCAGCCAGTGGGAGGGCTGCTAAGGAAGAGGGGCACCCTTCCTCTGCCATAGGGTAGCCCTATAAAGCCCCCTTGGACCAAGTCTAATATCTGATTTCATGCTGCACACATGGGCAGGCAGCAGCTGCAGCATCCCAAGGGTTTCACATAGACCCTGTAAAGCAGTAACAGGTCTTGGTCTTTATCTCCTCCTCTTTTCTCCACTACAGGCCACAGGCCATTCCCTTAGCTGGAGGTTCTTACCTCTGTGCGGTGCACCAGTTGCTCACTGCCATCATCATTGATCCGGTAGATCTCGAGAAAGGGATCTGATTTGCTGAAGAGGTCCTGTGGGGGAGGCAGGACAGAGGCCCCATCAGGTGGTTGGCTTCACCCTCCCCCAGGCATTCCAGGGGGCTCACATGCAGCCTGGCTGGGCTGGGTAGGCAGGGACTAGCCAGGGAATTGCCCACCACAGCTGCCTGGTGAAATGCTCAAGGAGCAAGCAGGAGTCCTAGTCCTGTTTTGGATACAGCAGCACAAGTAGCCTGAATAAGAAGATGAGGTTTGCATAGCCTGGACCCCAAAATAGGCTTTGGGCTATCCCCTTGACTGGGGAGTGAGGGAGCCTATCTCCTTCGAGAGGTATAGAGGGATAAACTGCAGCCTGGCACAAAATACATCTGGCTGCCTTAATCACACTGGTGGGCTCTTCCACTGCTACACTGACCTAGATCATGTTGCCCCCCTCCCAAGGCCCATCTGGGCCAAGGAGAAGGAATGGCAGTTTCCCACTGGGTACCACCCCTCCCCCCCTGTGTGCCACTCCAAGCCCACCCTCCCCATAATGCCCTTGATCTTAGAGGCACTGCTCAGTTTGCCCCAGAGGGTGGATCAGGCCCCATGTGGCCTCCTAGCTACCTTGTCATCCAGCTTCTTGGCTCGGAAGGAAAGCTCCACAAAGCCGTTGTCCCCAGAAATCTCTTCAGAAGTCACCTGTTGGGGGGGTCAAGAGGGAGCCTGTCAGAGGCCCATGACCAGGGGAATCAGGAGGGTGCCAGATGAGGGCAAGGGGGCGGAGACAGCACACTCACTGTGATGGTGGACTTGCCAGCATATTTCCCATACTTCAGAAACAGTGGCTTGCTCACCCTCTTCTGGGCCACAATCTGCAAAGGAGGATAGAAATGCAGGACATGTGTGCATCAGATGTGCCTTGGTTCACTCAGAAGAGTCCTCTGTCACTTCTCGGACTGAACGACTGGTGTCACCACCTGAATACTTGCTCTCTGAGTGAGGTGCCCTGGCTGATGTCATGCCCTGGAATAAATTTGCATTCTGCAAACCAACAGGATCTGCAGGAGCAAGAAGGGGCCTGGTGGCTGTGCTTCCAGAAGAAGAGGCTGTGCAGCTGACCTTTGGGGAGTTGGGTCCTTTGTCTTGAGCACCCTCCAAAGGGAACTATGGTTACTCAAGGGTGAGGGCAATGCACTCTGTACATGCCCAGAGTCCTTAAGCAAAGGGCTTCCCTGCAAGAGAAACATGCTCCTCACAGCATCTCCACGCAACAAGTCACTTGGTGGGGGCTGGACAGCAGGTCGAGGAAGCTCGGCATGCAGACTTGTGGAAGCTGCTCTGAGATTCAGGAGACATGCTCATCACACCGCATTGGCCTCCAAGCAGAGCTGCGGGGGGATGCGTGTGTGTACCACTTGCTTGTAATTACTTGCCTGCGGCGAGAGAGCAGGGAGTACCAGAGCTCCCTGTGGGTGCCATGTCTTGCTTTGAAGGGACACTGCTGTGCAGGAGCTGCAGAAGGCAGGCAGGGTTGATGGCTCCAGAACTGCTCCTCGCAAATCTTCCTTCCCTTTGCTCCCCCCTCTCTTTTTCAAAGGAAAAAAAGAGCAGTTCTGGCCTGCCTCCCCTCCCCCATGGCCCCACACTTGGGGATGCTTTGTCTGCCCACCCTCACCTGGCCCACGGTGCATTCCATGCCACCCAAGAAGTCATCGTCGTGAGTCCCGAGGCCACTCTGGCCATGACTGTCGTACACCTCAAAGCGCAGCTTCTGCACCTCCTCGAAGTAGTAGTCGACCATGAAGACCTTGGCAAAAACGGGGTTCAGGTTACTCTTGATTACCTCTGATCTATCCACCTGGAATGGAGAGAAGGAAAATGAGACTCTCTGAGACAGGTGGGTTGCTGGTATGGAGCTCATGGCAGGAAGACCAGGCCTGAACCTGGAATCTGACCTCGCTGGGTTGGCCTTGGTCAAGTCACTTGGCCCCAGACAGTTCCTCACCTGTAAAATGGACACAAGAGGCAGCTGCCTCGCAGGGTCCCTGTGCAAGTGGCTCTAATGTAGCTTGCACAGCATTTTGCACAGTAAATGTAGTGTAGCCACTTTAAGGAGGAGGAGTGATGACCTGAATGGAGCTTGCAGGAGGCCACAGAGCAGGGCCATTAACTCCAGAGAGTCAGAACCCAAGACCAAAGTAGATGCTGGGCACTGTGCTGGAGCCCCCAGGGTTCCTGGTCTTGCAAGTCAACTCCTTCCTCTATCCATCCTTGTTTCTCCTACAGGAAAGGGTGGAGTATCACAACCTTAGCCCTTCAGGCTCCCAGCACTGTTTGCTTCCCTGGCGCAGGTTAGAGAAGAGTGCAAACTGGCAAGCTGCAAGAGCCTGGTGTTTGGCCCCCACAACTGCAAAGTCCTCTTGCAACAGTCCATGGGCCACCTGAGAATGATGCTGCAACAACCCAGCAAGGGTCCTCCAGAAGCAAGTGCTTGTGCAAATAGGCCCTCCAGCCCCCATCCTCACAGAGACAGTTCAATTTCATAAACAATTCAGATTTGTAATAAAACATCAGAGAAAATGGGAGAGCCACAAATCTTCAGGACTGAGCGCTGCGTTACAAATATTGGAGCTCTCCTGGATTCAGAGTGTAATTATGCTGCTGGAGGAAGGATCTGAGAAAAGAAAGGAAGAGAGAGCAAGGAGTGGACACCTGTCTCTGGTTATTGTGGGCATATCAACAGAGATACCCTGGCCCCCTCCACTCCCCCTTCTTAAAGGATAAAAGCTGCCATCATATCTGCCTGACGTCCTAAAAAAGACAGAACGGAAATTTGTTTAAACATTGGGGGAATGGAATCAATAGTGTAGTGAATGCAGATGAGATGCTAATGAGCCCTTCCTCAGGCACTGATCCCAGTTACTATGGGGAGACATTGTGAGGATGTCAAACTTGTGGTGGAGGAAAGTGGTCTCAAGCAGTGTGTGTGTGTGGGGAGGGGGGTGTCTCTTCATGTGCTACAGTTTCCTTATCTGCTGCTCCACCATCACCTGGCTCTCCTCTCCCACTGTCCTTACTCACTTGGCCAGTAATTAACACTCCCCAATTCCTCTCTTGTCTAATACAGATCCCAAACCCCTGGAACAGCTCCTGGCACTGGGTTCAAACTAGATTCATGACAGGTGGTATTAAGTGGTACATAGTGAGAGATTCTATCACGAGCAGAATGAGGCTTTGCTTCCCCTTTTCCCCTCCATGCACAATGATGGTGTCCAGTCAGTATAACTCCATTATACATGAAACTGTATTGGGCATTTGGCAATGATACCAACGCCTGGATGGGTCTTTCCTTGCAGGAGGAGGTTAGGTTTAAGTGACTCCTTAGCATTTCTCAGATCTGTGATCCTACTGTAATATGGCAAGCAGCAAGCAAAGCATCATTTTAACCAAGGGCACCAAAGAACTTGAGAGCCAGATGGAATGAGACTCTGAGCAAGTGTAGAGTGCCTTTCTCATGCTATTAGGGACTCCATATTTCCAGGATTAGGGGAGGATGTGAGGCTTTCAGGTCAAATAATATATATTTGAATCTCTCTCTCTCTCTCTCTCTCTCTCTCAAAATTGCAAGAAACAAGAAGCCAGAAAGGACCCAGCTCACAGGCGCAAGCCCCATGAAGTGAACGGGAGATGTGCAAGAATATCAGTGTGCTTTGATCATCTCTAATTCATTCCAACAAGGCTCAGGCAGGAGATGTTCCCAGCCGGTTTTGTCCAAATTTTACTTCACCACCCCCCTTGTGAAGACTTCTAGAGCTGAACCAAAGCCGCCCTCCAGTCCAGCAGTCCCTTTTCCCAGTAGGAAAAAGAGAGCACAATCTCTCCATAGTTTCCTAGTTGGCAAAGAAAGCATCAAGATTATGCCACCGACAGCTCCACTTTCCATATTGATTGCGCAGCAGGGCTTTCCACTTGCTCCCCCAAATCCTGATTTCATTTGAATTCCAATGCTCCAGCTGGAGGGATGCGTGAGCTGTGGCAATCAATTTCCTTAAAGCTCCTTTATCTCATGAAACCTCACCAAATAGCTCTTCCCTAATGAGTGGGGATTTATTAATTAAATGCAATAACTGTCAGCTCTATCTCATCCTGTTACACACATCCTGCAGCCTATGCTTGGCAAGAGCCTATATGTGGTTCCAAGAGTCAGTTATCAAACCTGACAGGCTAGGCTGGACACTTCCCCACCCTGGTGTATAGTCTGCTACCTGGCACTGTGGGTGGAACCCTTGGTTACTGGATCAGCCTGATGTGATTAAGGTGGGGGGGGGGGGTCCACACTAGGCAGGTTTCAGAGTGGCTGGTTCAGTTGCATGGACGATTTAGTGCCTTGGAACGAACCAAATCGGCTGTGGCTTTGTGGCTGAGCTCCTGTTTGGCATCCAGAAGGCTCTGGGTTCAATCCTTGGCAGCATCTAAACACCCCTGCCTGAAATTCTGTGTAGCTGCTGCCAGTCAGTGTCAACAATGCGGAGAAAAACAGACCAGCAGTTTTATATACAGAGTCTGAGTTGGAGCCTACTTGTGCTACTGGCTGAGAAGTCAGGTTTTGGAGGAACAGCTTGTTGCATCCTGGGCAGGTCTGGATGTGCATCACCCTGACTTGAGAGTGAGCCTCTAGAATGCCTCCTTAATCCATTCATTTGCAAACAAGCACATCTCTACACAGAGCAGGCAAATGACCCCCTGGCCCTTGCAGAACAATATCCCAGCCAAACAGGGACTTTTCTTCCTCCTGGGTAGCCCTGGGGGCCAGTGCCACCTGCTGGGGGCACCCATGCATGGCAAGTGCCAAGTCATGCTTTTGTACCAGGTGCCAAGACCCCTTTGCCCACTGACACCTGGCCAGCTGCTCACAGAGGAAGTCGGAGTCACCACAACATTGTCATTGTGCTTCATAATGATTTTTTAAATAATGCTGGAGCACAAAATGGTGACTTGATCAATGTCAGGGCAAGGCACCCATTTGGGACACCGTCCAAAGTGATTTTCCATGGCCGTTGTGGGCCAAGACGGCTGGACTCCCTTGAAAATACTAGAGCCTATTTCATATTGATTTTTGCCCTCCTGTGCACGCAAAAGTGGTGATTTGCACTGTCTCTTTCAGAAAATAAATTAGTCTCACCAGTAGCCAAAGAGGCTCATTCCAGGAAGGTAGTGGATGTTACGAGCTGCATAACTCTTCTGTGGGGTCACTTCAGTGGGGCAAACTAAAAACACTCCATGCTGTGTCAGGCCAGAGGCCCACTTAGCCCAGAGCTCCGTCTCTAGCAGAGGACAGCCAGGTGCCCCAGGAACCTTGCAAATAAGACTAGAGGGGGAGCACCACCCACCTGCCTGACCCAGCATTGTGTACACAAATGCACTCTGCTTCTGAACATAGCAGCAGAAATTCACTGCCAAAGGAAGGAAAGACAGTGCAAGTGTGTGGGTCATAACTCTGAATGTGCTGTGGGTATGTTGATGCAGAAGGATGCAGAGCCATGCCTACCACAAAGAAGCATGGTGTGCTCTTGTGTGATACCACCACTGCCCTGCTGAGCACATTTTGGCAAGGCAGCTCCACTCCAGAAGCCCCTACAAATGCACCCCAGAATGAGGGGCAGCCTTACTAGGGGAACCCCCTGTTCCCCAGGAGCCAACTCTTCTACTTTGGTGACAATCAATCTCAAGGCTGCCCCTGCTTGGTTTCAGTTCTGGAATCCACTTGCTTGGCTTTGCCTTTCCTGAGCTCACTGAGGGTCCTTAAATGTGCTGGGTAGTTTTGGACATTTAACTGACCATGCTCAATCAAAGACAGGTGCTGTGCAAGGTCTTGCTGGCAGTGGCAGCTTTCTGGAAGGTAGGTTTTCCTCGGGCTCAAGGACTGACTGATGCCATACACGGAACTGGGTTTTAAGCAATGTGTATTCCTGAATTTGGGGAGAGCTTTGGGATAGGGGGTTGTTGCTTTGCCTAGAATCCTTAGTGTCACCAACTATTTTACTGGATCCTGCTCCTATGCCTTTAAGTGCACCTCAATATACAGGTATTAACCCACAAAAATCTTCAGCTGCTGATTTCTACAGACCAGTCTGCCCATAAAGGTGCATCTTCTTCTGGCCAGTTGGTTGTATATTTTTCAGGATTTTAAATTATGTTAATTTTAGTGTCTGGTTATCTCTACACTGCTTTGAATGTACAGTATTGCAGAAAGCAGGGGAGAAATAATAATCCATGCAACAGTCTCTTATCCATCACACTACAACTGCTGTCTTGTAAGGAAGCTATCATTCACTCTCTGTGTGAGTGTGCAGACAAACAGCACAATTAAAGTAGCTCTCTCTCTCAGTCCGTAGCATCCACTAGGCACGTAAGGAGGGCAACCACACAGTCTGGGCAGGCATTGTTCTGCCTCATGCATTTTATGGCTATTCAGCCCCAATGTTCACCTTTTTTTTTTTCCTATACCGTCCTTGTTCGTGCAGTTTTGTCTTGTTTTGTCTGTGCATAGAGGCAAAGAGAGATCTGAAAATCTCTTTCTGCATCCAACAAAATGGGTGCAGATGGCCAACAATAATTCTGCTCATCTTTAAGGTGCTACAGGATCCCTTGTTTGTGTTGGGACAAACTAAGGCTGCAATCCTATACTGTACACACTTTCCTTAGAGTAGGTCCCATTTAGCACCATGGGACTTGCTTTTTAGTAGACGTGCATAGGATTGTGCTGTAAATCTCCCTCCTGGAGAATCCCTCCCAAAGTCATCCTGTCTTGGCCCAGGTCTTGCCCCTAAAGATAAGGATTGAGAAATCTGCCACCAGGTGGAACTGACAGCAAGGCTCCCCCTGAAACCACCCTATTTGGTTCTTGGTTGCTCTCCCAAGGCCAGCCTCAGCCCACAAACTGAAAGTGCTTGCCTCTGCTTTGGGACTTGGCTAAATCCTGCATTGCCAGCAGCAGGCCTATGCAATTCCTTTGCACTGGTGACCAGTGAGAGATGCCATCTGCTTGCCCGCTTGCCACTGGACAGCAGTGGATGTTGGCAGACCTGGCACAGACTGAACCAGAAGGCCCACTGGCCTTTGTCTCCAATAGATCCAGTGACATAGCTAGATGGGGTCCAGAGCAAATGCCTCTGTTCTCCTCCAACTGCCCGGAATGGCTCCGAAGGGGAGGGGATGGGGCCGCTTGCACAGTGCGTTCAGGCACCTGCAAAATTTAGTGCTTTGCAACCCCTCTAGCTACACCACTGGATAGATCAGCCCAAAAATCCTACCCCACATTCTCCCGACTGGGTCGTCAAAATGCCGGCTCCAAAACACGAAGCCTTGACAGAGAAAAGGCCTTGGAAAGTTCAAAGCCTTCATTGTTCAGCTCTCCCGGCCCACCTGCCTTGGCTTTATTTCCATTGCCTGCTCAGAGACTCAGAGGATGAAACTCTTCAGTGCCAACATCTAATGAGCATCAGAAGCTACAGGCAATTAACCCTGAAGCCGTTACAAAAGAGCCCTGTGCCGAGAAGCGAGGAGGGAATCAGCAGAGACCTCAGCAAGAATGCCAGGCGCTCAGCCTTGTTGCAAGCACAAAAGCGGAGGGTGCCAGACAGGCAGGCGCTGGCGATGGGCCCAGCAAAAGGGGGCAGGGAGCGGAGTCACTGCAGGTAACATGACCCAGGAGGGAAGCTGTTGTGCCTCTGTGAGAGCCAGCCTGGGAGTCAAACACACAAGCCATGCCAAGGAAATGTGGGGCTCAGGCTGAAGCCACGCTGACCCAAGCTTAATTCAGTCACCATATTCATCAGTTATATTTTGAACCACCCCCTTTGCCCCTAAGAGTTCTCTCCTCTTCCCTCTGCACATTAACCCTGCGAGGTAGATCCGACTGAAGAAAGCAGCAATTGGCCAAAGGCTACCTAGTGAGTAATATGGCAAAGTGGGGATTGGAGTACAAGTTCCCCCATCTAAATCCATCACTTCAATCCTCTCCGTTCAATGCTTCAAGGCGATGCCCCTGAGCATTGAACGAGTGCATTTCCTTCCCCACTGCATAATCACTGCATGCATTCACACTGCTGGGATGAGGCAGCAGTGGCCCCACCCTCCAGGTGGTTTGTCCACTGAACGCAGGGGTGGCTCTCAGGGCAGGAGGGGAGTCTGTCACTTCTGTGGGTTGCGCAGCCCTAGACACTCCAACACCAATGCAGCAGCAGCAGGCATCACCACCAAACCTTACGAGACAAGCAGGGCAGCTCCCTATTCTAGGACATGGTCACAAGGATGAACAGAAGTCCATGCATCCTCTTTGCATGCGTGTGAAGCCCCAGCTTCTCTAGCTCTTGGGGAGCAAGGCTGAGAAAGCTCTTTGCTGCCGGCCTAAGACTCCAGAGAGGTAGCATCACTCTGGGTAGAGAGACCAACAGTCTGGCCCAGTCCAAGGCAGCTCCTTTCAGCAGTATTTGCCCAGCCTTGATGTGATCACAGGAGGCAAGTTCACCTACAGGAGGGAAAGGCAGTTAAAGCAGCAGTGCCACATCACACTTGCGCATTTTCCTTCAGACACTTGCAGCACCCTTGCTGTACATTGAAGGCAGTGGGGGAGGAGTGAGCCCCAGAGTGGGGGACAGTTTTGTTGCAGGACCAGGAGAAGGGAGGGCTTGAGACACAGGCTCAAGAATAACTAACATGCAATGGAAACAATGAAGAAGGGAGAGAGGGCCTCTGAGCACATGGAGAGTGCATTTCCTTCCCTGAGCAACCATATAGCCCAGAGTCCCACACAGGAGACCAGAGGTCTTCAAGGCAGGGTCATGTCTCAGTGCCTGCATTCAGAAAGCAGCCACTGGGCTGGGACTCCCAATGTCCTCTCTCAGTCCTGCCATTTTTGACAGCCACAGTGACAGAGAGTTGGAGTCCACTTCAGAGAACTGCCAGGGAGTCTGGCAGAGCAATCCCCCTCCCACGGCCACCTGACTTCAGCAGCCATAGGCACTTCTCTGCTTTTCATAGGGATGGGATTGCATTTAATCTTGTAATGCACTGTCAATAGGCAATGTATTAATGTTAGTTTAAGACGTCATGTGCCTGAGTGGAATTTTCTGGCACAGCCTTCAATTCACCTGCTGCTTTTCCCCCCGAGGCTTTTCTTATAAGGGATAAAAGATGTCAAGGAGAAGCTTGTTCACAAGCACTCTGCCAACACGTACACACGCCATGGCCGGCAAAGACCAGCCACACTTTGACCCCTTATGATGTCTCAGCCTCTACAGTCCAGCCCCCCCCCCCAGCAAATGCAAGGCAAAAAGGAGCCTGGAGAGTTGATGGGTTCGGGTCAGGTGCCTCATAAAAGCTCCCCATATCTAAGCTCCCCAAATCTCCACTTGAGGCAGAGGCTCTCAGGCGCCTGTGCCTGCCATCTTGGGGAACACCTGCTAGTCAGAGCAGGTGAGGCACAGTGCTCTGGGGGGATAATCTGACTCAGCAGAAGGCAGCTTGGTGCGTTCGTAAGCCCACGACCATTCACCGCAAATGTGCTGCCTCTTTCCTCCAAAAGTTGGTTCCTTAAAGAACAGGCGGTCCTCAAGCCCTCCCCCAAAGTCATGAGTCACTTTGCCACTTTGGAGCAACCAACCAGTCCCCCATCCCTCAGCTCTATGGGCAGAGATCCACCAGCACTGATCAATGCTTTAGGACTGCACCTGCTGCCATGCTGGCAAGCAAGCAGCAGAACTCACTTTCTGCATTCCCCTTGAGGATGAGGCAGGCCTGTCATTCAGGGTGCCAAAAGGCAGGGAAGGAGCTCAGTGGCAGAGCCCTGGCCTGGCCTGCAGAAAGGCCCAGGCTGAATTTCTGCCCGGTTCTCACAGTAGGGCTGGAAAAGCTGTTGCCTCGGTTCAAGTCATGTGGAGTGAATCTGGGACTACCACTTCCTATTTCTTAAAGTATTTGATGAGGGCCAATTTCCCACTAAAACTAATGCGAGATGGAGCCTCTCTTGCCCTGAAAGTCCCCTAATGGGAAGGCTTCAATTTTCATGCCCCACAAAAGGGTTCTGCATAGGAGCTGGGACGGTCTCAGCAACCAGCTATGTGCTTAGGGGGTCCTGGAAGCCCCTGGCTTTACACACCCATGTCACATAGTAAGACTTCCAGAATGAAATGGAATTCTGGGCCACTGGGGTAGTTTAAAACACAGTAACATCTCTGGGTAGGGCAAGAAAAAAATTCCTGTCTGAAACACAAGGGAGCCACCGGCAGTCAACATTGACAAGACTGAGCTTGAGGGGCCCAGCCTCAGGCAGCTTCCCATGTTCTTGGGCGTTAGCTGAGGGCTTGCCTGCACGACCCTGAATTGGGCTCAGAATGGAGGGTGGGAAGTGAACACTTCTTTCAGAGGCTGCAGCTACATTCTCCCAGCACCTTTCCCTTGTCCCCCTGCTGACAACAATTTTGGAACCCTGAGAAAAACTCAGCCAGGCCATCCAAGGCCCCATCCTGCCAGGCTCAGACAGAGAACTTCCCCACATCCCTGTCCATTTCCTACAACTCGTGGCCTACCTCCATCCACTGCCCTTGGGACTGCATGAGGAGCACCACGCAGGGGTCTGATTTGTTGAGTGTGTCGCGGTCCAGGAGATGTTTGCAGCTGACCCGCAACTCCACCTTGGACACGCAGGTGGCAGAGACCACACCCAGGTTGGCCTGGGATGCTGGGTCCAAGAGCTCGTTCATCTTCGCTGGGGAGAAGGGTCTTAGCTCAGGGGGAGCTGCAGGAAGCAAAGGTGGAAGACGGTGATTTGTGGGTTGGGCTGCCCGGAAGCATCCACAGCCAGGACTGGGCTTGACGACAAAGTCTGGCAACGGGCAGGCTGGAGGTGCAGCAAAATCCAGGAGCCCAGCTCAGTGTCAGCACTGAGCCAGTGCCCAGTAGTGGGAGAACACCGTGTTGCGTTCACAGTCTGTGTGGTCAGTGTGATCCCCAAAGAATGCACAGCACGGCCTGTAGGAGGCGCTGCCACCTAGTTGGTTGGCTCCTGCCAGGACAGCTGCCAAGTGAAGCCAATTAAGAGGATTTTCTCTCCCTTCTCCTTGCAAATTAACAAGCAGGGCTTGTTGTCATCGTTCTTCTTCCTCTCCCGGATGCTGGATCCCACTCAGCCTCCCTCGCGGCTGGCACAGATGTCGATTGGCCACGCGTCTGTGCCCTGGCGCTCTCTAGATGGCTGGAGGGAGCGTGGGTGAATGAGAGGGTAAATGCCCTGTCTTCAGGCTCTGCCAGTCTTTGGCAGGAGAGGACTCCAGAGAACAGCCAGGCAGGGGTTGGAGGGGCTCTTTTTCCAAGGCACCAAGCACCAAAATTGCTCTGTAGTCTCCTCAGTTCCTGGGCACTGGGTTGGCACAAGGGGAGATTTCCTTACCCAGGCCCCCTGAAGAAAATGTTGGCTGAGTCAAGGCGCCAGAACGTTCTTACATCTGAAAGAGGCGGGTTCTCCGGAGAGAAGGGCAAAGGGCATTCCACTGGGAAAAGGAGTTGCTAGTGCCACTCTGCAACGTTCACAGATGGGTGGAGATGACTATCTTGCCAAGGGGGTGGCAGCATCACTCAGGTAGCTGCCTACAGGATATAAAAGGGAACAGAGATTGAACAAACTCACAGCTCTGGAAGGACTCGGGATTGGTAGGCAGCTAAGGAGAGCCCGGTGGGCACCCTGCCTTCTGCGAGGACCAGCCAAAAGTCTCCGTAAAGTCCTCCAGCAGCAAATGAAGGCAGAAGCCACTCCTGTGGGGACCTCCCCACAATTGGCTTTCAGTGGCATTCTGTTCCATTTAGCCATTGGGACTGTGTGGAGTTGGTGATGCCAATTTGGGTGAGTCTTCCCCACACTGCTGCCAAGTGGCGGGAGCTGAGCCCAACCTGGCCTGCAACTCCTTCAGAATGCCAGGATCAGGCTCATGCGGGGGACGTTTGAGCTCATCCCTTGGCAGCAAGATGTGAGAAGATTAACAAGGAACTGCACCCACCTGAATCCCTGTCTGCCCTTTCCCCATCATTGCCCCCCCCCCCACCTCAGCTCATTTGTACCTGCCGGCATTTTAGTGGCCTGACCAAGACAGACCAGCTTGGCCAGGTAAGCAGCACTTGAGAAGCCAGGAGGCTCTGTAGACCAAACTCTTTTGCGCCAGGACCCACTTTTTTAAACGACAGTCTATCAGAACCCACCTAGGTTTACCAGACTTTAAGAAAAAGGTGATCTATAAAGAAATAATATTTTATAATTAATAATAACGATAAAAAGACCCTCAAACATTTATCTCCCTATATTTGCACATGCTTTCAAAAACTGCAGGAGCTCTTTGCAGGGTAATTAGCAGCTACTGTATCTGATTTTTGAATATCCTCAGGGCTTGAGGCAATTAGTTATCTGATCTTTCCATCTCCCTTTGGCAACCCACCAAAAATCAGGTTGCGACCCACAGTTTGGGAACGACTGCTCTAGACTATGACGGCCGAGATGAAAGGAAGTCCTGCTACCCACAAAGTCTTGTGAATATATGGAACTTCCTTCTGCCGATGGTGGTGATGGCCACTGGCATGAATGGCTTTAGAAGGGGATGAGACACATTTGCAGTGGAGGAGCTCTGCCAGTCACAATTATAGCACCTCCACAACTCAGAAGCAGCTCACTTGGAGGGTGGCCATTTGAGATGCGGGTGCTGCTCACTGCCAAAAGCAGAACCAGAATAGGCATCACAGGGGACAGTTTTTTGATGCTTGTCCAGTGCCCGTCTTTATGGCATCTGAGCACATCTCTGCTTTCAGGGATACATGATGTTGTCACAGTGAGTCAGGGGTGCTCATTGTAGCTTTTTTCCCTGCCTGTTCTGCCAAAGCACCCCCCCCCCCCATTACTTGTCTCATTTTGCTCAGAATTTCTTTGAGCAAAACTGCCCATTTTGGGGGCTCCTGGAAGTTCCAGATCTTTGATCCTCCCACAACTGAGAAGCAGCAGGTGGTCCCCTCAATGGGGAGGAAGTAGGGAGAGATTCTCCTATTCCAAACACTTACTTAATTGCACACAGCTGGTGTCCGGGTCTGTCAGCGTCTTAGGTCCAGCAAGAAGACTTTCCGATACACATATCCTCCCACACTACACACACTTGCTGGTATGCAGAAACATTTCCACATGCATGTCACCACATTCAGGCACATGCAGAAGGTACTACATCCACAATCTTCCATGTAACATGTGCATGCAACTGCTGGTCATGTATGCACACCTCCATCAACAGTCCCACAGGCCTCTTCGTTAGTTACAAAGTTTGTGAGTAATTTTTGTCACCCCCAAAGAGAAAGACACATTTATGAGAGATGAACATTAAATCACAGTTATTTACGGGGTAGAATCAAAACCCACAAAGTCACTAATGACACTTCTTGCCATCCCAACAATCAGCAAACATTTGTGCAGAATTGTGTGTTCCAACATCCAGGCACACACTCAGAGTGCCAACTGTGGTGTGCTTCCTTTCCAGGGGTGGTATTCTCTCTCTCAGACACACAGCGGTACACCATAATGCAGGAACATTGATGTGCTTTGTTTTGCTTCATCTTCACACATTGTGATGCCAGTGAACATACTGTCTTGGTTTTCTGACACAGAGTCATGTGTGCCATTCACACATTCAGGTGCACCCAAGTCTCCCCAACAGAGGCATTATTAACACATACATCTGAACAAGTAACACAGGAAGCGGCCTTCGGACAGACACTAACTTGTTGGCATTTGCGCACACACACAAAGTTTGAGATCACACCCTTATCCACAACAATGTTCACACACACACATGCATGCAAGATGGTAGTATGCACACATGGGTACAAGCGCACCCTTGTTCACTCACACCAATCCAACACAGGCAGGACAGTTCTGGGCTCAGAGTCTTACCCACGCTGATACCTCTCAGCAGGCAGGCAGGCAGGCAGGCTTCCATCCAAACTGTGCCCAAGTGCTTGTGCTCTGATGTGCCACATTTGTGGCAGGCAGGTCCACCCCGACGCACTTTTGGAGTGTTCACCCACACACATGTTGCCCAACATGACTAGAGCTGAAGCCCCCCTCCTGCCTCTTGTACCTCCTAAAGCTGGGCACTGACACCCCTCTTGGCCCCCCCCGTCCTGCTTGAGTCCAGCCCCACAGGCTGTGCCCTCCCTCCCTGGCCAGGTTGGGCAATGTCTTCCTGACCCCCTCCCCCTGGAGTCCCCAACTAAGGCTGCAACCCTATCCACACTTACCTGGGGTAAGCCCCATTGACTCTAATGGGACTTCAGAACAGCCATGGATAGGACTGAGCTCTACGTAGGCTTGGGAGGTAATCCTACCCACACTTACCTGGGAGTAAGCCCCTTCAACTTTAATGGGGCTTACTTCCGAGTAGACATACATAGGCTTGGGCTCCAACTCCGACCGCTGGCGCCCCCCGCTCACCCTGCCCGGGCGTCGCTCCTGCAGCCTGCCGGGCTCCCTCGCCGAGCGGCTCCTCTCCGCGCGCGCCCTGCCGCCTCCTCCACGCTCTGGCAGCGGAGCCCGCGAGCAAGCGGCAGGCTCGGCAGCGCCGCCGGGATTAACTGCCTCGGCGCCAGCCCGGTCGCCCCCGGGGAGGGGAGGGGAGGGGTAGCGCACGCGGGGAGGGGAGGTCTGTTGCCCGTCCTGTTCCCTTCTGCGCGCAGGTGGCCTCGGACTGCGGAATGGACGTCCCCTCTGCCACCCAGAACGGTGGCGTAGCTAGAGGGGGTGCCAAGCACTAAGTTTTGCAGGGAGCCTCACCGCAGCGTGCAAGCGACCCCTCCTCTTCAGAGCCATTCCAGGTGGAGGGAGGCACACCTCCGTGTTGCTCCCCCCCCCACCCGGAATGGCTCCGAAGGGGAGGGGCCGCTTGCACGCTGCAGTGAGGCTCCCTGCAAAACTTTGCGCTTTGCACCCCCTCTAGCTATGCCACTACATCCATTTGAGAGGAGTGGGGGGGAATCCCCCTGGCACCAAAACATCCCAGGGTCTTCCAGGCTCTTTGAAGGGTGGAATCCTACCGGGAGAGGAAGAGGAGGTCTGCTGCTACACCCTTTTATTCCGGGTTAATTGATTCACAGTAATGAGCCCCCACCAACAGTTTTGATGCACAGTCAGCCACTAATTAGAATCCTCCTCCTAAGTATGTACAGAAACACTAAGGCCCCCCCCCCTTCTTTGCCCTGCCTGGCTGCAAGCCCAAAGGGTTTGCTGGGTGTTTTGCAGTGAACTGGTCTGTCACTGTGCCCCCCTCCCCCAGAGATGCATGTAACCCCTCCCTGCATTGGAGGCTGGCTTATGGAACTCCTTGCCACGGGATGTGGTGATGGTGTCTGGCCAAGATTAAAAGAGGATTGGACACACTTCTGGAAGAAAAGTCCGTCAACATTAAGTACATGCAATCTCTTGGTTTTAGAAGTAGGCTGTCTCTGAATGCCAGTTGCAAGGGAGTGGCACCAGGATGCAGATCTCTTGTTGTCTTGACTGCTCTCTGAGGCATCTGTTGGGTCACTGTGTGATGCAGGGAGCTGGTCTAGAGGGGCCTTTGGCCTGATCCAGTGGGGCTCCTCTTCTCCTCCCAGCTCTGGCCTTGGCCATGGTGTGCTTCACATGATGGTCTGACCCTTGTTCAACCATTTTGGAAGAAACCCCTTTCCCTGCACCCCCAGGCATCTGAATGCCTTTCCAACCCTCCAATTTGCACTCAGCTGGAGCCAGAGGATGACTCCCTGCCTCAGTTTCCCCTCTTCTTTCATGTTGGGCCCTGCACGGCATCACGCCTTGGATTATCTCCTCAGCTTGGCACCTCCCAATTCCCACCTTCAACTTTCCAGCACAAATAATTTGGCAGGAGTCAGCCTTAATTGTTTCACACCTTCCTCTTTGAAAAATAATTGGCAGTCCTGTGATCATTCTGTGCAAAGCTCCAACTTTGAGTTCTCCTGCCTGGTGGCTCCTTTTTCATTTTCCTTGTCCAGACACTTTTTCTGGGGTGGGCTTTATGTTGCTCTTCAGTCTACATACTGAGGAAGTTTTGGAGTAGACAAGGTGGATATCTAAATGCTTTACAGAGTAGTGGATGCTGAGAAGATGAGACCAGCACCCAGCTTCTCAACAGTGGCCAACCAGAGAAGCCCACTAGAGATGCAGGAGTGCAGCAGGGCTTCCTCTCTGCTTGCCCCTGAGCATGTCACATCACCTTAGAAGGCCTTCAGTACTAATGTCTATCACCTGCTCTGGTGGCAGGGAGTTGCACTGGGTAAAGAGTCACCAGGTTTTGTTTGCTTGCTCCTTCTTATTGATGCTGGTTCTGTCTCCCATAGGCATTTGTTCCTATCCCCCTGCTAGTGGCTCAGGGAGGGCCAGTCCATCTATAGGCCAACTGAGGCAGTCACTTCAGGTAGCAATTGGGAGGGGCCCCACCTCTGTCCACCCATTCACCTCTACTGGACTGGAAAAGGAAGAAGGGAAGGTGGAGTGGAAGAGGAAGCGTGTAGAGCAGAGGTGTCCAAACTTTTTGGCAGGAGGGCCACATCATCTCTCTGACACTGTGTCAGGGGCAGGGGAAAAAAAGAGTTAATTAACATTTCAAATTTGAATAAATTTACATAAGTGTATTGCAATAGCTCATGGCTCATAAAAGGCCTTGCACAAAGCAAGGCCGGCCTTTCCTTTGCTGCCACTGCTGCACTCACAGCTCACAAGAGAGGTCGAACAGTTGGCTGTCACACTGAGAGCAGTTGTGTCAGGCCAGTGTGGGCTCCAACAAGTCTCTGGAGGGTCAGAGCTCATTGGAGACTGAGGGCTTCCAGCAGGCTGGATTGGGAGTCCTCGAGGGCTGCAAGTGGCCCCAGAGCCGGGGTTTGGGCACCCTGGTGTAGAGTGTGGGCTAGAACATCTGCCTACTCTCCACTGCTTCAGGCTTCTCCTACTTACTCCCTTTTCCAATCCAGAGAGTGGGAAGAGTGGAGGCCTGCACATCACTAGATAAGAGCAGGGAGCATTGGGACACACTGCCTCAAATGCCAGGAGGTCTTGGGCTGGCCCTGGGTTCAAGGGAGAAGCAGGCTAGTTGGAGCACTGTGCAACAAGATCAAGTGGCCCAAGACATGTCAGGGATTTAACCTGAAGAAGAGGAGGTCAGATAAGAACCTATGCAAACAGAGTGTAGCAGACAGGACTTGGATGCTGCTGAAAAGCACTGCAAGCCACCTGTGGAAAGGTCTGGGTGCAACCTTGGGGGTGACTCTCTGCCACAACTGAATTCAGGACTTCAGTTGAGCACAGCTCTGTCATATGACTCATTCTTAGTAAAATTGATCCCACCCGTGGGCACAAGCCTTTGAACACACCTGGGCCCCCCTTGAAGGCCACACTGTCCTCCATCACACACCTATCTTCATCGTTCACATTGCTGCAGGGGAGAAAAGAGGGTGCTGAGAGATTTTGGGTTTGCACAATGTTGGCATTAGCCAACATTTGAGTCATCTGCAATGTAAATGAGCTGCCTGGTACACTTGACGGGGGGGGGGCCACGGAGGGAGCTAATCCCCTGCCTTCCTGGCAGAAGTAGGCCACCCGTCTCTTAGTGTCCCGTGGCAGGGCAATGCTGTTGGGGGGATTTGCACTGTGGGGTTCACGTGTGCCTCCCTGTACCAAACTGGGAGGGGACCACTGTGCTCTGCTGCAAGAGATAAGAGGAGAGAGACAGGTGGAGATGAGACACAAGTTCCCAAGCCTCTGTGGACTGCTTGGAAGCATCTGGGCAAGTCGGTGAGACAGGGGAGTGGGGGGGGGGGTCCTGGGCTCTCATGTGGCAAGGGCTCTCAGCCAGCACCTGTCCTTTCCCTATTGGTTGTGGGAATGTGTCCCCCAAGGTGTGTGACCTGGAAGCACACCCAGGCCTGATTGCATAATACATGGGGGTGAGCACCATGGAGCTCGTGGGCTTCCCACTTCCTGTCTGTCTGTCTGTCTGTCTGTCTATATTTAATCACATTTCTATATTGCCCTTCCTCCAAGGAGCTTAGGGTGGTGTACAGGGTTCCCCCCCATCCTTTTATCCTCACAACAACCCTGTGAGGTAGGTAAGGTTAAGAGAGAGTGACTGTCCCAAGGTCACGCAGGAAGCTTCATAGCTAAGCGGGGATTTGAACCTGGCTCTTCCAAGTCTACATCCAACACCAGAACCACCACACCATCCTATATGGGTCTGGGTGTCCTTTGATTTGACCTATGAGGAGTTTTTTCTGTCCGCAGCTGAAGGGGTAGGTTGAATGCAAGAAGAGTACAGGTGGATGGTAGAATCTCTGGCCAACCCCAGAAGACAGAGCAGACGGTGCTTCATCAGGTTATGGCTGGAGGCAGGCAGGCAGGGTTGTGTCTCCCTAGATACAACATGAAAGGCAATGGTCAAGAAAGGTCACTGGCTAGTGAGCTGGTGCACTGGGGATGCAGTTCTGCTTGGAAGGGAGCCTACCTGTGGTCACATCTTGGGTCCATGAGGACCCACTGGAGCTGTGGTCATATCCTGGGTCCATGAGGACCCACTGGAGCTACCAAGCAGTGAGGGCATGAGATGATCTTTATGCCCAGGAACACTCTCAAACTGTCTTGCAAATGCATGGTGGGGAGGATCCCAGTCAGTGTGTTATATTTGCTGTACGGGTGCCACTAAATTCTGAGTCTGTGTCTCCACGTACTGTCCTGCAGCTTGTGCACCATATGCACCGGTGTTTCCTGTTTGCAGCCACAGATGCACTGGCAACATTCCTTTCACACAGACAGCAGTTGAACTCTTCTGCGTTTCTCTTGTTATCTGTTGAACCTGGGCCTGCATCTCTCACAGACAATGGTGCAGGGACACTTCTGATCCTCCACATGGGTAACAATTCTGCTGCTGTGTTGCTGTTCTCAGTATGAACTGTTTTTGCCATTAATAAATGATTCCCAGGGGTTGTCTATGGCAGCTTCATGTACTGATGGAAGAGCCTGCCTGTACTGTACCTTTTGCCTGTAAGAGAGGCCAGGGTGAATCTTTTGCACCTCCAGCTAAAACAGGGTCCCAAGTTGTAGGCTGGGACAGTCCCTGGTCAGGCACAGGACCCTGTCCTTGTGCCTGAGGGCCAGTCCATTGCAGCTGTGACTCCTTGTGCATCTATGAAATATGGTCCAGCAGAGTGCAGTCAGATGTGAGCCAGGCAGGAGGGAGCAGGTGAGAGGGCTCTGGAATGTGCCTCTTCCTGAAGACATTGGCCCCCAGGATCAGTGAGACGTGTGACCCTCATTCACACTCCTGATGCAATGTGTTCCTTCCCTCCATGGAGCGCGAGAGTGTAGTCCACTCATCCACCCAGCTCAGCTGCATCCCTTTTCCAGATGCTACCATCTAGACCTAGAAAATGCCAGTGATTCAGACTTCCCTATCTGGACCTGTGAAATTCTTTCTGCTCCCATTCACCAAGAAAGTGCTGTGAACTGTTCCATTCCTGGTGATCCTGCTGTGGTCATCAAGTACTGACTCTGGGTCTTTTTGCATGCAAACCTGTGACTCTTCCACCAGCTACAGTCATTCCCCCAGTCTAGCTGTATAGGAAGTTTGGACAACACAAGCGTCCTGGCATTCTGAAGACAAACAGATTTATTAAGGTTCTGCTGGCTGGAGCCCCCTCAGATTAGATCCCACTAAATGGGATTAAGCCATTTCTGTCCAATGTTGCATATACGCAACAGGGGCCAAATGTGTACACTTGTGTGCTGGGTAGAAATGGGTTATATTTCCCACTATAGGAGGCAAGCCTGGATTCTTGCTCAGCCTGGATGAGGTAGGAGTACACTGAACCTTGCAAGCACAAGGATTCAGGCCTGGAGAGAACCTGGGGGCTCAGGGCTGCCAGATGATGGGTCCTGGTTGCAGTGACCATGGCTGCTGCTCAGAGCCTTCATTTCTTTAGCTTTCCCGCTCACTCTGCCCCAAAGATGCAGTATGAATCCAAGTCTACAGAAGTGAAAACTATACACCATTTATAATCCGACAGCCAAAATAGGCAATGCCTTCTTGAAGAACCAGCTCATCACAATGTCGTCAGCAAGCTGTTGAGAATCACAGATCTGTTCTTTGGGGGGGGGGGGCGGAAGGAGGAGGAAAGAGCAGAAAGGGCTGATGGGAAAATTCTGAAGATCTGCAGTGTGTAAGAGGTTTGAGGTGGTGCAAGAAGTCTTGCACACACTTATTTAGAGTAGCCTTTCCTAAGCACAAGACAAGTTGTAGAGAGGACTCCTGCATGAAGAAGCAAAAATGGAGAGTTCCCTTTCTTTAAAAAATACAGAATTAACACTTGACTGAAATTTGAATCCATCTAGATCCAAGCACAGAAAAAGAGTAAAGAGAAATGCAGTATCTTTATATTAGCAACTAGAGATTAATTTTAGTCTAGGTGCGGAGTCAGGTGCGCTAGGTGCGGAGTCAGCAGAAGTCAAATAGATAGTAGTGCCTAGTGGTTTGGGGTATATATACCCCCCGTTAAGTCTCCTCTTCAGGCACTAGAAGTTCATTTTCCTTCACAGATAGAATAATTGGGTTTACCCAGCTTGATTTCCCCAAAGTAAATAAAATTAAAATTAATCACAGCCTCCTGGGACTCAGAACATTACCTGATTAACAGCCCAGAATAGCCAGCTGTTGAAACAATCTCTGGAGAGCTAGAGGACCATCAGAGCTGGGTTCAGGTGACCCACTCCCCCAGCTTAGGGTTGGGGGCATAGACCTCTCTCTTCTTGAAAGAGCTTTGCTCCATCACAAGCAAATCACCACCAAATCATTCGATACCTTGCTGCACTTTGCAATCTATGCTACAGCATGCTGCCGGATCTCAAGGAGGAGCAAAAGGTTGGGCTGGGTCTGTCTCAAGGAATCAGGGCAGGACCAGGGCAGTTGACAGCACCAAAGGGAAGGGAGAGGGAAAGAGAATGTCAGGGAACAAATGGAAGGAGCCGGTAGCCATTCACCCGCTGCTCTGTTGTGGCTATGAGGGACTATAGCTCAGAGAGGGGAGAAAGTGAGCCGAACAACATCCAAGCACTGAAGGGACTTTGTTCTTTGTTCTTCAAAGTGCTGATCTGGGCCCCGGGCAATTATCCATGTTGAAAAATAAGAGCCAGGGGGACGGTAATTTTTCCTGCATTGATTTTCCTTCTGCTAATTACAGCCATTTGTTACAATTAACCTGCCTGATGGCTCTCATGGGATACGGGCTGCTGCGAGTTGCTTAGCCAGACAAAGAAAAGAGCCTCTTGGGGGGAGGGAATGTACAGCCCCTTTCCTGCACAGCCCCAGTTAGTAGCAGGGGCCTAGGACGAGCTCTGGTTGAAGAGACCCCTTGTTGGGCCAGAGCCATTCTCCCCAACAGGTACAGGGGTTATAGTGCAGAAGGAAGAGCTGCAGGTCTCGGATTCAACGGCCAGCACTCTTCGCTCAGAGGTCTAGGGCTGCAGGGCTGGACGGGACATTTGCCAACTATGCTGGGTAGCTGCTGCCAAGTCTGTGCGACCAGGCCTGGGCTAGGTGGTCTGCCTTGGAATGAGGGGGCTTCTACATACCGGAGATCTGTGACCAAGTTGCAGAGCACCTGTACCTTGCACCCAGAAGGGCCCAGGTTCAGTCCCTGGCTGAGGCTCCAGTTGAAGCACTCCCTGTTTGCAAGCCTGCAGAATGCCCCACCCCCCTCAGCTTGAGACCTTGGAGAGCCACTGCCTGTCAGAGTTAATCCTGGGTCAGATGAATTGAGAGGGTGGGATGCTGTTCCCAGGGTCTTCTCATTGTTTGGTTCGAGACTCCTGCTAAAGTTTTGCAGGCATTTTAGCCCACCTCCTTGGCACTTGGTTCTTTCTCCGGATTTGCAACAGGAGAGAAGCTACATTTACAGACTTTAAGTGGGTCCTCCAGGCACGAAGAGTTGGCCTGGACAAGCAGCCGGTAGTAGTTGGGCATGAAACAGTTAAAATATTTTGAAGCTGAAGATAGCTTGCTGCTTCTGCAGTGTTGGAAAGGTTTTTAAAAACCTTAATCTGCCTGGATAAACAAGTAGTGGGTTCAAGGGAAGCATTGTGGCATTCTGCAGAATCGCCTTAATTTCTGGAAGATTATTTTGAATTGACAGAAATTCCACTATTGACAGATTTCAGCTGCCTCCAAGAATTTATCTTTTTGGGAGCAACAAATCATTGATGAGTCACTCCTCAGCAGCTCTCCTGCCTCAGTAATTCTCCTCCACTTTCGTGTTTGTGCATTCGGGTTTTACATTTTTTTAAAGAGAAAAAAAAACAAAAAACCTGTATGCGTAATGCTCCATTTTTCCACGTACAATTTCAGTTGTTTTCCACCACATCTGAAGGTCATTTTGACTGCTATATTTGTCCCCCAGAGTGCCTGTTTGCCCTCCACCTTGATGCCTACTGCAACTCTGACGCATTCCACATCCCTTGTTCCAAGGCCACGATTCTGTCCCTGAACACAGTTACGGGAAAGTGAGCTCCAATTAAAGCTCCCCCCCATTGTGCTTAGAATAGGGACAACAGCGCTTATAGGAAAAGCAGACGGCTGGATTGGATTCTGCAGCACAGCCTGACACACCTCCCTATGCCAAAATGATCAAAAAGGGTGCTTTCGTTTTCTCATTGGGTCCTTGAACACACACAGAGTATCTTTGTATTGTGTCCTCACTCAATGGTGAGGGACGAGCCCTTTGCAAATGCTCAGAGGCAACTGGTGAGTACAGGACTCCTGCCTGATGATTGCTGCTAGTCACAGGCATAGAGGATGAGGAAGAGACTCACAGGAAGAGCACATGACTTGCATGTGCCGGAGGCCATGTTTAATCCCTGGAAGCATCTCTGGGTCAAGCTAGTAAACACTCTGCTTGAGCCCCCCAGACAGTAGCTGCCAGTCAGGGCAGACAATGCAAAGCAAGATTGGTCAATAGTTTTAGTCTGTGGTGGGCAGCTTCCTGGGCTTATATTCAGCACCATGGGCAGTGCGTCAGCACCTGGCCAACACGACAGGGAAGCCAAGCCACCACAATGGTTGACCAGTAAGAAGTCTGTACATTGCAGCGTCACCTGCGCACCTTCTCTCCACGGGGGCTGCACCCATTGTTCACTCAGAAACCTCTGAGACCTCAGCACTCTTGGGTGATGGGCTGCAAGTCCTTTGAGTAGAGGTAACATCACCTGCTTTTTGTACAGTGCCTGGCACACACTGTTGCTAACATACAAGCTATAAGCAGTCATGAGCAGGTTCCAAGAGAAACTGGAGGCTACTTGGAGACAGACAAGGCTCGGTCTCCCGCTTGTGGTTGGGATGGACGCTGCCTGAGCAGCTACAATGTGGAATTGACTTTCCTGATCATTTCTTGCACAGAAAAATAACATTTGCACATGTTTTACAGTGGGCTCTGAAGAGAGGGTCATCACAAACAACAACTCGTGTGGCACAGCACAGCATGACTGATGAGGGGTAGCCCTGGCTGCAAAGTCCCATTCAGGCATCCAGCTGGCTGGGCCAGTCATCCTCTCATAGGGCTACTGCAAGGAAAAGGTGGGGGCAAGACCACCCATGCTCCTATAGTTAAAATGCAAATTCATTCGTTGAAATGTATTATTAAAGTATTCTGAACACTGGCACAACATGTCCTGAAGGGGAGAGAACCTCTCTCCTCTGATGTCAGCAGGCTGTAGGTCTCTATCCTGAATATGATTCCCACAAATTCCCTACCTGAGACTTTGGGGTCTGCACCGCTGAAGACCCGTCTCACTCCACCATCCTGGAAAAGCAGCTCATCACAGCACCTGTGCCAAGATGCTACCCGCAAGTCAGCCTGATTAAGCCACTCAGTCAAAAGGCAGGCATTTGCTAATTAAATGAATGTTAACAAGAGCCTGGGAGTGGAGTGGGAGAGTGTGTGTGCATGGGCTGGGCTGGCTCAACGGGAAGCCTAATGACAGCAGCAGGAGCCTTTTGTGATGGGCAAACGTACCCCCACAGGTAGCCCAGACAGACTCCCAGGGGAGCCCAAGTGCTCAGCCCCAGTGGAAAGGTGACCCTGGTCTGTGGTTCTTGACAAGCCCCAGGAGGCCTCTTCCTCCCCTCTCCAGCTCATGCTGGGCCTCTTTCTAGATCATAGCACATGCTAGGAACCTTCCTGTGGCTTCAGGATAATGGATGGCTCTGGGGAAGGTTCTGCCAGCAGCAGGTGGGTGAGAGAGGAGCCACTGTGCGGCTAGAGGCTGGGGTCTGCTGGCAGTTTCTCTCCTTTCCAGAGAGGTGCTGACAGCAGCAGCACCGAAAGGGCTTCATCTCAGAGGTAGTCCAAAGATTCTTTGACTTGGCCAGAAGAGAGTGCTGTGGAGCAACAGGCAGCCACAACATGGTCAAATGTCCCCTTGTCCTAACATACCGTAATTCAGAGCCACCCAGTGCCCCATCAAACATCATGGATGCTCTTTGTGGGACAGCACTGCCGAACATCATGTGGAGGAAACTTTGACAGTCAGAGCACTGAGCGACCTAGCCCAGCAGTGCCTACTGACTGGCAGCCCCTCTCAGAGGCTTCAGACAGGGATCTTGTCCTGCACCTGGTCTCTTTTGCAGATCAAGTAGGACTCTGCCTGAACCACATAGCCCCTTCCCTTCTAGTCTTGTTCAAACTTCTGATGCATTTTATGAGCCGACTCAAAAACTGCAGCAATGCAACTCCTTTAAGGGAAAGCAGAGGGTTCTGCCTGGCAATCTGTCCCTGGTTGCCTGCCCATTGTTGCTGCTGGGCCCATGAACAGGACTGTGGGGCAGGGAAGAGAAGGGGCCTGAAAAATACCAAGCAGAGAAAGCCCTCTCTTCCTGTTGGGATGCACCTTGCACCATTGTATTGGCAACCTTCAATCTCGAAAGACTATGGTATCGCGCTCTGAAAGGTGGTTCTGGCACAGCATCTAGTGTGGCTGAAAAGGCCAATCCGGGAGTGACAATCCCTTCCACACTGGGAGCAAGTGCAGTCTGTCCCTGGTCTGTCTCCCTGGCTATGGGCCTTCCTTCTTTGCCTCTTTGCCTCAGACTGTTGGCAAAGTGTCTCTTCAAACTGGGAAAGGCCATGCTGCACAGCCTGCCTCCAAGCGGGCCGCTCAGAGGCCAGGGTTTCCCACTTGTTGAGGTCCATCCCTAAGGCCTTCAGATCCCTCTTGCAGATGTCCTTGTATCGCAGCTGTGGTCTACCTGTAGGGCGCTTTCCTTGCACGAGTTCTCCATAGAGGAGATCCTTTGGGATCCGGCCATCATCCATTCTCACGACATGACCAAGCCAACGCAGGCGTCTCTGTTTCAGCAGTGAATACCAACAGAGAAAGCGTCACCCACCAACACGTCCAATGCTTCCCTGAGTGAATTGCAGCATTGCATGTGGAAAGGGTGAGCTTCACCTCCACTATGCCCTCATCAGACTCTGCCCCCACCAGGTGAGGCACTGGCTCCAACAAACTGAAAGTATCAATCCAAGTTTTCTCTCCTTGTCATCCTCGCAGGTGCCCAATAGTCTGGCCAGAATGTCCAGAACTGAGAAAGCTGTGCTGGCAGAGCACATTGAGGGGGAAGCATTTCCTGTCTCTAATGAGAACAATTGGCAATGCTGGCTGCTTCCTGGAGAAGTTTCCAGTACAGACAGTCTCCCTTGCCATTTGCTTCACAGAGCAGACAGCCTGCTAACATTAATCTTCCAAGGGACCCTAACACCCAACATATTCTGCATGGACATTCAGTTACTTCTGAAGGGGGGGGGGGTGAGTCCAGCCACCAAGGCAAAAAATGGGGGGGGGCAGGGAAGAGATATACAGAGACATTCAGGACCAGGAAGAAATTTATCACAACGGCAGATTGGCTAGTGACCATGCTGGCTATCTGCCCTTTCCTGTTCCAGATTGTGGTCCCACTTTTGATATTTTAACAGATAGAATGCTTATTCTAAAAGCAGGTGAACAGTTAGGTCCTTCCCTGTTCTTTTCACCTTTCTGCTAGTTCTTTCTCGCTTCTGGAGCAGTCCAAGCCAAGCCATGAATCACAAAGTTCATAGTTCAATTCCCACCCCTGCCACCACATTGTGGGGGGCAGGCAGGGGAGCACTTAAGCAAGCAACCTCATATAGGCAATATACTGTATAGCAGGGGTGTCCACAGTTTTTGGCAGGAGGGCCACGTCTCTCTGACACTGTGTCAGGGAAAAAAAGAATTAATTTACATTTAAAATTTGAATAAATTTACATAAGTCTACACAAACAAATATATTAAAGAAACTTGTATGAATGAATGAAGGTCTTGCAATAGCTCAAGGCCTATAAAAGGCCTTGCACAAAGCAAGGCTGGCCTTTCCTTCGCTGCTGTTACTGCAAATATGAAATAGCAAGCAGTGGAGGGAGTCCTCATCCCACAGCTCACTCAAGAGGTAAAATAGTCGCCCTCACGCTGAAAGCAGTTGCATCAGACCTGTGCGGGCTCCAGCGGGCCAGAGGCTCATTGAGAGGCTCCCTAAGGGCCACATTGAGAGGTCTTGAGGGCCGCAAATGGCCCCAGGGGCGGGGTTTGGGCACCCCTGCTGTATAGACATAATGCACTACCTTGAAGGGTTGCTGCAGTAACTGAGGTGATGTATAAGTGTTTGCAGTGCTCTCAACTAATATGCAAACAGGGAGCTGTATGGCCAGCAGCAGCCCTTGCAGCTGGAAGCAGAGGGGCAGGGAGTTTGCCCTAGCTCCGCTATCAATTCCCATGCAATTAATATTTGCCACAGGCACAGGAGAAATTAGGAACCTACAGTTCCTTTATGCCATACTGAAAGGGAGAAAAATACACCTCCTGTAACTAGCTTTCTTGCATCACTCCCTCAGCATGTTGAATCAGACAATACTGGCAGAATTTGCCCTGCTGAAGTACAGCTAGAGCAGAGCTGAGGACAGACAAGTGGGCGGCCAAGAGACAAAAGAGCTCAATGTCAAACAAGCCAGCACACTCACATGGCATTTCCACTAGAGGAAGTTTCACCAACACTTCCAAGAGCTGATCTCCCCATCCTTTCCATAGGAACAGGAACACTGAGGACTTAGCACCACCCAGTGGAACAAACGAGCCCTGCATCGCACTCTTTAGTTATGATGATCCCTAGATTCCATTAACCTAACCAAGGCAAAGATTCACCATCATTCAACTGTTTCCTCTTTCAAAATGAAGACCATGCAGGGCATTGTACAAAGGGGCTCTTCGGGCACAGCCCAAAAAGGGTTCTCTTTAGGTTTCCTTAGTGTAAGCATTGCCAAGGCTTCATCCAAGAGAAAACCCCTATCAACAGCGCTGTCATTACTCATCCACCTGGGTTGAGGAGACACAGTGGACACACTACCCTGCCCACTCCTGCCTCCCCTACTGCAGAACAGAAAGCATGTTGACATTTGCCCAGGAAAGAGACAGCTCCATGACCCAACCAAATGATAAAATCCTTATAAATCACATGAAGAGATCCAGCTTAAGGAGCTCTGATGTGCCCCGAACATGTGTTCCTGCATTATATCTGAACAGCACCAGAAGAGTGTGTGTGCATCCTTGCTCCATTCATAAGCCTCCACATATTTGCTCACCGGTATAGAGGCCCTTGCACAGAACAGGAGCTACGATCCCTTCCCTGTGTCAGTGGAGGGATTTCTCATGATACACCACTGAACTTTGGAGAATGTAGAAGCAGCAAGAGCAAGGAAGTTCAAGTGTCAAGAATACTTGGAAACCTCTTGTCACAACACCGTCATAGCAGTACAACAGCAAGGGATTCAGATAGGAAAACCACCAGCACCCCTCCACTCATTGAGTCTCAATTAGAGTCTTGCTGTTCAGCAGCAGGTTTCACCAGTGGTGAGCCTCTAAATTGCAATTCAGTTAGAGAAACAAATGCCACTGAAAGAGGCACAGGAGCATGAAGGCTATCCCAAGTTCCTCTCTTTTGTGTGCAGGGAAACTGACACATGCCACCTTCTGGTCTGGACCAATTAACCAGCTCTGTATGAACAGATGGGAGGCAAAGTTGCTCTAAGGCAGTACTGCTCAATCTGTAGGTCAGGATCCACCAGGTGGGTTGCAAGCCAATTTCAAGTGGGCTCCCACTCATTTCAATGAGTATTTTATGTTTAAGAACCACTGCTGTAAAGGGATGGGCTGCCCCTTTCTGCACCCAACTGGATTGGGCACTAATTAAAAGCCTCTTCCGCTCCAAGGCTGCTACAATGCAAGAGGAGTCTGCATGCTCCCCTGCCTAGCCAGTGTGCACATGAACAACAATCCGATCTGTGGGCACCAAAAGCAACACAAGAGGGGGAATGCAGTCTCCCACGGCAGGTCCCCAAGCAAGAGCACCCCTGAACCTGGTCACAAGACAGCATTACACAGCTCCCACTGATTTGCATTTATTGAGAGACCTTGACTAAACAGTTTATTTTTTCTTCTCCACATCCTGCTCTGCTGCTTCCTTTGCTCGCTTAGCCCGGATGCCAAAGAGCCGAGCATTTGCCCGGGCCATGCGCAGGCTGGCAAAGGCCTTGAAGTTCTTCTCATCCTCAGAGATAACCCGGGCCTTCTCTCTCTTATGGACCTGAGGGGGCAAGAGAACCAGAATGACATGAGGCACACACTTACGGAAGGCTGCTCTCATCTTACTTCTGGCAGTAGCAGTGGAACCCATAGAGACACTTCTTAGAAGGTCTTCAGGTGCTCCTGCTCAGAACTTCACTATTCAACCACATCCACCTTGCAGTAGACAAGGGAAAGAGGCCCAGGAAACAAAGCTCCCAGGCACAACAACAACATTAGTCTGGTCCTACAGGAAGTATGCACATCAAATTCTCCTCCTTTTCTTGCCATGCCAAATGTTGAAGATCAGTTGCTTTGACTGGGCAAAACCACCCTTGTCCCTGCTGGCATCTCCCGAGCTGTTCCAACCAGTGCCCTGCATTGTGCCCAAACATTGTTGCAATGTTTTACAATGCATTAAGTCACCAAGACATCATCCAGGCTGCCCCTTTTCCGTTGAGAATGACAGAACAGCATTGAACCAAATACAAGAAGAAGACAAGGGGAATAATTTCACCTAAGACAGTGTGTCTCATTCACAAGCTGGGAGCAGGAAGCATTTCCTCACTAAACCTGAACTTTAGGGGAAGAGAGCTAGAGTGGTCAGGGGGTCACTTACGTTCTTAATGGGCATAACCGCTCCTGAGAGCTGAGTGGCCATCTTAAGCTCTTCTGCCTGTGGGAGAGAAAAAGGTGGTAACAGAGGTTTACAACAGCCCTCCCACCTTGCCTCCTCCTTCACTAGCAATAAAACATTGTCGCAGGGCAGGGAGATTGTCACTATCCACCTGGGGGGGCCCCAGGTCAACCAAGGGGCCAAGTTACAGTCCAGGCTCCCCACCCAGAAATTCAGGTTCTTATTCCCAACTGAAGACTGTGGCGCCATCACTCCACTTTCCCCTCACACTTCCTACCCCTTTCCCTCTTGTGCACACAAACTTCACTAAAACCCTCGCCTGCACACCAGCAGCCAGAGCACTTCCCCTGCTAACAAGGGCCTCTGTACTTCCAGGAAAAGCTTTGCTCTTGTGGGAGAAACAACTTCTCCTGTCCCCTCACCTCTTGCACCCTCTGTGGGGTTTGAATACAGCAAGAGTAGCTGTCCACATAAGAAATGGATTCTTACCCGACTTCCTATAAATGATGCTAAATTCACAAAAATGACAGTTTAATTCAGGGGTGTCAAACATAAGGCCCAGGGACCAGATGCAGCCCACAGAAGTTTTTTTATCTGGCCCTCAGGCTCTCAGCTGCTGAGCAGTGCTGAGGTGTTACTGCTGAAAGGGTATCCAAAATGCAAATTGGATTGCATATTTTCTCTCTGGTCATTTGCAGCAAATGAGTTCCTAAGCAAGAAAAAGTGCTTATTTTTAGTTATGGCCTGTTTAATGATATGACTTCCGGCCCTCAGGAGGCATCATGAATGTTATTCGGCCCTCTGTATGAAATGAGTTTGACACCCCTGGTTTAATTCATTTGGGGGTCAGTGGTCAGTGAAGAACACTAGAACTGTTCACCTGTGTTAAATGACTGCACACAAGTGTGGTTAGTCTGCCCTGGGTGCAGACATTTGCACGTTCCTCTCAGTGCAGGCACAACCTGTGTACAGACTAAGTGCCTGAACTGAATTTTATATTGTTTTATGATCATGATATGTTATTTATTATGAATTTAACCAGCACCTTGAACTTTAGGAAGGCAAGATATTGATCTTTTAACAAGATCAGTGAAAATCAACTTGGGTACAGTCACTCCCCTGGAAAACACACTCTGCATCTGAATTCAGCCCTCATATGATTCACATCACAGATTTATCAACCAAACCAACCAAAGAACCACGGCACACCTTTTCATGTATAACCCTGAAACATCCTACAGTGCAAAAAATACTACCACTACACATCAATAATGTGACAACAAATAAGAGCACAGAACAGTTTTGTTTTCTGAAGCTCCTCATGTACCAGAATAACAAGAACAGACAACCTCTGGAGCTCCAGTGTGCTGCCTAGTCCCAGAGACTCAGCTGGAACATTGGCTGCTTAAGCACTCAGCAATCACACAACTGCTTTTTGTCATCAAGAAATTCCTTGCTGAAATACTTAAGGCACAATGTGTTTTTACTGGTTTAGTGTTCCAAAAGGAAATAAAAGTTCCCCAACACTACCTTGGTCAAAAAAGAAAACAACAAAAGACGCTGTTGGAAAATATCACCAGGCATGCTGTGTATCTTACAAGTTTTTTGTGCTCCAATTTCATGTCCTCGACACACACTTCTTGAGAGTCAAGCGCAAGATCTGTGCATGAAGAACACTTCTCTTCTTCCACCCCCCCCCCCACAGCTACTTCTACACTTACCGAACTGTCCCCTTTCTTGGGAGCAGAAGGCTTCCGGGGAAAGAGGATGAGCTTTGACCGATACTCCTTCAGCCTCTGCACATTAGCCTGCAAGGCTTCTGTAGACCTGTTGCGGCGCCTGGGGTCCACCGAGATGCCAATTGTTCGAGCAAACTTCTTGTTGATGCCAGCCATCTGGGGAGACAGTGCTCATGTGAGCCACAAGCAAAGACAACTCTTGTATCACCATTGTCCCTTTGTCTGCTGCAGAGCCAAAATAGTCATCAGCTGGAAAAGGGTTCAAAGGCAGTCATCACAGAGACTGCAGAGATTCCGGAGACAGTGTCATCACTTGACTATAAGGCTCTTTGCAGCAACACAAGCAGCAGTTTGCAAGGGCAAAGCAAAGGCAGGCGGCAGCTGGATTCCAAGGCACTGGACCTGGTTTAACTACCTGTGTAATTTAAGTACCTGTGCAGAGAAGTCAGACCCTTCCCCAGCCAGGCTAATGCCACCTCCTCTGGTGGTGGTGCTCCTAGTGGAAGGTCTCCACAGGGTCCTTTCCAGTGTTACTAAGCAAACTGCCTAACCAGAAGCAGCACCAGATAAGGCTGAAACAGACTCCGAGACCTCAGCCAAGCATCTCTCCGGTGAGAAGCCAAAACTACCTACATTTCAGATGAACACCTCTATTTCAGATGAACACCTCTGCAGCATGCACCATTTTTACTCACTCTCAGCTCCTCCAGGCTGAATCCTCGACCAGCACGTACTTTTGTGTGATATCGAACAGTAGGACACCTCACAATTGGTCGGATAGGCCCAGATACTGGCCGGGGAGCAATGCGTCGAGCCTTTGCCTGACGGGCCTTCCTCCTAGGCAGACAAAGCAACAGAAAACAGTTGGTGTCACAGCCCTCCTTTTCTACCCAACCACAGCCCCAGTCTGGTTTCATACAGATCAATTTGGGGAGGTTTCTGAAATAAGGAGTTTCAGACAGTCTTCCTTACAGCTGAGAAATAATTTTACCCCTAGCATCATAAGCTTCAGCCATCAGCTAACATGGGTTCAAACGGGATCATCAACGATGTACAGCGATTCCGGAGAATTTTCATCACTTGGCTGAAGCATGAAGCCAGCAAGCCTTGCAGAGGCTGAAAAGCCATGGTCTTGCTCCCTTGCCCTTTTGTTATCCAAACAGCACGTGCCACCTCGCACGCAGAACACGAAACTCCTGAGGCTCAGCAGCTGCAATAGCTCACCTGCGGATCTTCCTGGCGGGCTGGTTGAACCATGTGGCCACCCGTCTTTGCCAGTCTTTGTGGAAATGGGGCTTTAAGATCATGCCATTCCGGCTGGGTGCCATGGCTGCTTACAGCCCTGAAAATATAATGCAGACAATCTCTCAACAACTCGCTAGATTACAGTCTCAAAAACATTTCATCGTACAAACTCTGTTGCCATTTTTGTTTACACTTACAACCCTGAGAGGTGGACAGCTCGCACTAAGAGATTCAAAACTGGTATTCCAACCCCTATGTTCTGTATACCACGCACTCTTAGCTAACAGAAGCCAGTATTTCAGATCATGTCCAGCAGCAACAGCTGAATATATAGATGGACAGAAGATAGCACACAAGAAACTTCGCTACTGTATCATTAATTACGATACCCCCTGACCCCCCCAATTAAAAAGTCCTTCTCTTGAGAATCCCCTGTCATTGCCTCCTGCCAACACAAGGATGGGCAAACACTCTGGCCCAAGGACCATCTTGGGTATGAAAATGCCACTGAGGGTTGCAGCACATACGTGACTTATTTTAACTCTCATTCCAGAATGGAAGACAAAACATTCTCAACAATCAACATTCACTGTCCAATGTTTTTTTCTTTTTCAGGATTTCTTTCTCCACCTCACAATCAGTTCTTTTAGCCCTGCACAGGTCAGAAGTTGGGTTCCCCCCCCCCCCGAGTCAGTTGAGTGCGCCTGCACCCTCAAACCCTGCATACAGACTGACGGTACCTCTGGGTGGGTAGCACCGGTGGTTACCTACATGAACAGAAGAGTCTGGAGACTAATGTCAGCCATAAGGGAGAGCAGTCAGAGGTTCTCACGGGCCAGATCCAGTCCTGGGGCTAAACTTTGCCATCTCTACCCTAATGCTTAGGTCAGAGCCTAAGCCAATAAAGCTACATAGCTCTGAACAGCTATCCTCCACATGTGGACTTTGAACTGGCAGCTACTCTCCAGGGTGTCATGCAGAGCTCTTTGCCAGAACTGCTAAGATTCAAGGAATGGGGCATCCAGACAGGCTGATGCAAACCATGGATGCTACAACTGAACTGAGAGCCTGCCTTTTAACATCAACCTGGAAACCTCACCAAGATGCCTACTGGGACTTTACTGAATGCTCTTGCTGGTCAGCCATGAGCCCTTCCCAGCCTCTGGTCTGCAGAGTTGGGCCACTGGTCTGCCTTGTCCAGCTACAGCCTATTCAGCAGCTCCAGCAAGTCTCAAGCAGGAGCCCTGCCACCAGCCAAGCACTAAGTACAGATGCTTTGGGGGGTGGGGAGAGAGAAGGGCCAGCTTGGGAGCTTCTGCATGCAAACTAAAAGCACTGGCCCTGAGCTGAACGTCATCCCCACATTCTTAGTACCAGCTGCCAAAAGAGCCTTTTCCAGAGCAGCTTTATCAGACACAATGAGGGGATGCCAGGCACTGAATGGACAGCCAGTTCTGCTTGCCAAGGACAGCTGCTGGCCAGGGGCTACAGGTGACTCCCCCAAAGGGCAACACCCCACAGCCTCCAGTGAGTGCCCTGCTCCCAGGCCCTTTTCAACTGCAGATGCTGCAGGCCTGAAAGCCCAATCCTTTGCATGTTTGCTCAGAAGTAAGTCCCATTATGGTCAATGGGGCTTACTCCCATGTAAGTGTGGATAGGCTTGTAGCCTGAGAGCTTGATCCTGTGCATGTCTACTCATAAGCAAGTCCCATTATGGGCACTGGGGCTTACTCCCACTTCAGCGCGGCTAGGACTGCAGCCTGAGCGAGGGGGGGCTGAGCTCCAGCGATGAGCCAATGCAACCAGCGAGCCCAGCGCAGGAGCCCCAGTCTCAAGCGGCCTCTCCTTCAGACAGAGGGATGGCCTGCGGGAGGCAGGGCCCAGTCGCCTACTCTCGCGTTCTCCTGCACCTCCAGGCCCCTCTCGCCAAGGCCACTTCATTCGGCTGCGGCCGCGGTTCCCTCTCTCCTCTCCCGTCCGTCCGTCCGTCTGTCCCATACTCGGCCCGCCGACACCGCCAGATCCCCCGGGATCTCCCGCCCGCCTCCCCGACCCCCATTCTTAACGCAGGGCGCGGATGGCAACGGATGCTCCACCAGGCCTCTCCGCAGCATGAGAACTCACCTCCCGGGACACAAAATGGCCAGCCGGAAAAAGAAAGAGGTGCCGCGTGGTACGACGGGATACCCCCTTTCCGCCACGTGTCCCTACTCCGGAAGTTGAGGCTGCGTGGCCAATCAGGGCGAGGGAGGCGCCGTGCCCTTAACAAAGATGGCGCCGCACTTAAAGCAAACTGGAAACGTGACACCTGTCACTGGAGACCGGCCTGTGCAGTGGCGGCAGCAGCACTAAGCAGCAGGAGAGGTGCATTTATTGGAAGTGGTGCCTATTAGGGACTGCATTGCTGTAGTCCATGGCACCACCTATGGGCCATGCAAAGTAATTGTGTGCTGAACTATGATTGGGAAATGGTTCTTTAAAGTCTGCAACACGAAGTTTTAATTGAGTTGACCAGTGTTTCCTCAAATGGTGGGTCACGAGCCCATTGCAGGTGGATCCCCATTCATTTCAATATTTTATTTTTTGCTACATCAGACTTGATGCTACTATGATACGTGACTGCATTTGGGGAAATGTGACACATCTGTACTTTTAAGAGTATATACATAGTAGCCTGTTAAAAAGGACAGTAAACAGGCTACTATGTATATGTTTTTAACAATTACTGTCAATGGGGCTTACTCCTAGGTAAGTGTGGGAAGGATTGCAGCCTAGGATTGTTAAAAATTTTCCTGCATGATGTTGTCACTTCCAGTCAGGACATCACTTCTGATAGTCCTGACAGATTCTTATTCTAAAAAGTGAGTCACAGCGCTAAACGTTTGAGAATCAATGGAGTAGACAAAACTATAAGGCAATGAACTGAAAGATTTATCCTCAGAAGAGACATGTGGCACATATCTTAAGCTCTGTGGTCTTGTTACCTAATACCTGGGGGGGGGGAATCAAGGACAACCTGCACCAGTTCTGATACACACGTGACTGGGCCAGGTCAGGTCAGAGTTCCACAGATAAAGGCAAATGGACTCCCAATACAGATGCCAAAACAGGTAGGAAGAATGTGGAAGCAGCAGTGTGACCCTGCCTCTCCTCTCCCTGCCAGCCTCCAGGGATATGAGGGAGAAAATGTAGCTGTCTCAATCCATGTATGCACCCAAGCTTCAATCTCTGCAGCAGTTTCCAAACTTTATTTTGTGGTACAGCAGTCCACTGATGCCTCTTCAGTGTAAGAAAGACCTGGCAGATGCTAGGACCAGTACCACTGACATTACTTTCAATAAGATAAACAGCCAGAGCACAAGTTATCCATGTTCTTCCCCAATGAGTCTTATGGGTGGATTTGGCGGGGGGGGGGGGGGAATGGGACAAAAGTCTACATAAAAGCCAAAGTGGAACTTGGCCCCTTCATTGCCATACATACACAGCAATTCTGTGCAGATTTCTCAACAGACCACTAGGTGGCACCCAATGACCACTGTTGAGTGAGAACTGCTAAGACCCATGGGGCATGGTTGCCGTTTCATGAAAAGCACTAAGATGCTGGTTTCACCATGCCCAGAAAGGACAACATCCCACTTTACAATATACCACTTGCAGAGATTCCAGTCCCAAACCACCACCACCCTCGTCTCTTGACCAAGACACCTCAAAAGCCTTTGCTTCATTCAAGTATTGGAGGGTGGGTGTCACTGAAACAAGAGGCCAGAGAACTACAGGTTATGCTGGCAGGAAGGAAATCGGGACCACAGTGATTCAGGGATACAGATCACCCTTAAGGAAATAATTCTCATTAAGGTGGGGGGGGGTATTTAGCAGAGAAAGACCAACTTTCCCTATTCACCCCAGCACAGCACTTTTCCCCATGCTGCTGCTTTTTTTTTTTTTTTTTTGCAGTTTTTAGGATCACAAGCCCTTTTGGGACAGGGAAGCACTTATTGTTTTATTTTGGTACATAAACAGTTTTGTGAACTTTTGTTGAATAGTGGAATATAAATGTTCTTGGTAAAACACTGCAACTAGCTCAACTTGTCCAATGCATTAGTGTTTCACCTGCTGTTCCCACTCTCTGCCACTAGCTGTTGTGAACACCCAGTCTGAAGATCCCCATAAGGAAGCAGATGCTCCTCCTACCAGCTCAGAAAAGCCTGACACTTTGGGGGGGGGGGCGCTTTCTCTCTCCTCACAAAGCCAATCTACAGAACCCTACCAGCACGCTTGGACTTAGTCTTCCAGTTGCACTCAGCTCTGTAGTTGGAGTCAGACCTGGTGATACAGCTCAAACAAACTTTGTGCAGAGTTCACAACAATTTTGTAATAAATACGTTTATTTAAACTTTACAATTAAGAGTTTGCACAAAAGATACACCTTTCACAACACCCCTTCCACATCTCAAGAGGCAAGTGCAATCAACACAGTCAGGGAAAGGCCTGGGTCTCAGCGGCCAGGGACCCATCCCACTTGTCATTGACACTGTGCAAACTGAGGGTTCCAGTGCACCCCAGAAGGATGAGGGAAATGAGGCAATGCAACTGCACCACCACACCCTTCACTGGGTAGGCTGTCACACGAGGACCATACGACCCTTTGGTAACAACATAGTGACCCAGAGGGGTCTAGGGCTTTCCAACAAGCCTTCAGAACAGTAATGCTGTTTCAGCCCTAGCAGGAAGCCCAGACTGATAAGTTCCCCTCACATCTTTTCTGCTTCTAGGAGCAAGGAACGCCCACTGCTGGCCCCAGACCACCACAGAATCTGGCCAGAATGGCTGAGACATGGCAAGGAGCAAGTCTCCTAGTGCCTCCAGTTCCAAAAGGAGGCCTCCTGCCCCTCCCACAGCTCCGCAACAGCTTCCTTCAAAGTGGCCGCATGTTGGGCTCCTCCTCCTCCCCCTCCAGGCCTCGTGGCTGCTGTGGGGGTTCCTCATCTCCCACATCCTGCTTGTCTCTCTCGGCTTCAATCCAACTCTGGGGGGCGATCATCTTCTTTGGCCCATGTGGAGGAGGCCCAATCAGGGCTTCAATGTCATCATAGTTTATTACTTCCTTCTCCAGCAGGGCATTGGCCAGCTAAACATGAAAAAGAGGGCAGAGCATGAGCACAGAAGCAGACCCTGGGACCCAGGTCAGAACCACCCTTGGATGTGAGGGGTCCAGCAGCCTCCACTCGTTTGCAAGGAGGATGAACCAGCTCCTGACGCAAAGGAGAAGCCAGGAAGCCACTCATAGAGGAGTGGGGGCTGTAGTGAAAGTTTTAGCATCTCCACCTCATTCCAGCTGTTCAGGGATTCCCCCCCCCCGATTTATTCAAAGCCTCTTTTCTGCACAGATACACCTGAAGACACAGCTTAGAGCCTAACAGAGCCAGAAACATTGGTTAGTGTCTCCCACCCCCAAGAGAGCAGCCTGCTTGCTCACTCTGCAGCTCTGAATCCTCCTTCCATTGCTTTCCCTGGTTTTCCAAGGCCCAATGGTGGCTATGATCCACTTTGTTCCTTGGCACTACAAGCTGAGAAAAAATGCTTTCCAGCCACCCTTCCCAATACAAGTGTCTGTCAGATTGGGCCCTGCCAATGTAGTCTCTTAGCACTGGTCCGGCCTCCTCTTCTGAGCAGTTCCCACCCTCCTTGCAGGGAGAGCCAAGCAACCTGCCAAGCAACCCTGGCAACTATTTTAAGAAGCAGGTTATGCTGAAGGGACGTGACCTGCCAGTGGACAAACCACTATGTTTCCACAATAGGGCAGGGATCTGACCCTGGGCTTCTGTGCCCCTCTACTACCCCCAGACACAAACCTCAGAAACACACACTCTCTAATTATAGGGTGGGAAAAGCCATACCGCTCTCAGCTTGTCCTGATTGTCCAGCAGCAGTTCCTCTGTGCACCTGTAGGCTCGTGCCACCAACATCTGTGCCTCCTAGGAAGGAAATGAAAGGCTCAAGTACACAGAATTGGGAACTGGAGCTGCAAGACTGAAGAGGGTGAGCTGCAATTCAAAACCCTCATCTGTCAGTGACCCACAGCAGAAGCTTTCTAGCCCCAAAGTTTGACTAGGAATATGGGGTGAAGATTATTATTATTATTGGTATTTATATACTACCTTTTTTGATCACTGGATTACTTCTTTGACTTTAATCCAAGGTGGTTCACATAGGCAGGCTTTCTCTAAACCCCCACAATTCTGAAGGCCACCCAGAAGCATATACTGATGCACTCCCTTGCAATAAGGAAGACAGGAATTCACACAATGGTGTCCAGTCAGAAATCAGTGCTGCTGGGTAATCAACTCTCCTTCCATTCCACAGTTATAGGGATGCTCTGAAACATTCCTGCCCACTACAGCCAGTCTTTCCTGCCTCTCATCTCCAAGATTAATGCAAACCTACACAATGAAGCCCTCTCTTCTGAAGAGATGCAGTTGCGCAGTGACCATGACAGGGTCAACAACTATTACCTAACAGAACCAACCTTATTCCTTCCTGCGAATAAGTTTCAGCATGACAAAGAAGGCTCTTGCATCTGGACCCCTGGCAACCCAGAAATCAACCAAGCATATTGTCTGTTGCTTTGCATCCAAGGGAACCTACGTGGTCCATGATTTGTTGGAGTCCATGGCTGAAGGGGCGCCGCCCAATCCCTGGAGTACTTTCCAAGTCAGGGAAGGAAATGTGTCCAACACTGGGCACCATCCCATACTGCTTCACCATTGAATAGGCTATTTTTGTTACTTTCCGCAGGTCGTCCTGTGCCCCTGAGTAAGCACAAGATAAAAAGGAATTCAAAGTGTGAGGACACAAAACATCAGAAGTATCAAGGTCAACTTCACCTTCTTCTAGGACCAGCTGTCCATGAGAGCCACAGGTCCCAGGTTTCATCCCTCAAGCAGAACAAAAAGCTACTGACAAATGGAAACCAGCAGGCCAACTAAACAAGTATGGCCAACAAGATTCAGCAATGCTTCCCCTTGCTTCAGGAAGAGCCCCCCAAGCCCCTGCAGCTTTCCACAGCTTGGCCTGCCCACTGATAGCCCATCCCCTCACCTGTCGTGACTTTGTTGAAGGTGATGGCTTCCGACACCCGCCCTCCCAGAGCCATGCACATCCGCTCAAAGAGCTGGTCCTTGGTGAAGAGGTACTGGTCCCTTGGCAGGATCTGGGCAAAACCCAGAGCAGCATTTGTACGAGGAGCTATGGACACCTGCGGCGACAGGAGCAGAGCACCGCTGATTATGGAGAACAGAGTCTCCAGCAGGTATCCCCCTTGGCCCCGACTCCCACACATTCCAAGTTCACGACAAAAGATAGCCTACTTTCATCACTGCCTCCGTGTGCTCCAGCAACCAGCCTACGAGCGCATGACCTGACTCATGAAACGCCACAACCCGCCTCTCCTCCTGTGATAGGATCTTGCTCTTTTTGGCGGTTCCTGAAAGATGAAAAAGTCATGCTTTCTGCCAACTCTGCTTCCCAAGATTCTGGAACTTGCCCTCATCCTGCTCTCAGAGGCTCTCCACCCCCTCATTTGCCACTACTCTGCTCCAGGGAATTGAGAGCTCTCTCCCATCAGGACAGCCATGTTGCCATCCACAGTCCAAAGCAGGCAGCAACAACCTTGCTGGTGAAGGTAGTTGATGAGCAGCTTCTTTTGGCAACTGCATAAGCCAGCAGTCCAGTCCCAAGACCTAAAATGCCTTCTTGGATGGTAACAGCCCGTTACACTTTAATCTGCTGGAACACATTTGTGAGCCAGAAACACACACATAGGATTTGTGTGGGTGATAGTGCAGCCCCACCAAACACCTCTCAGGAGTCAGTTGCTCCATTGCACAGACTACAAACCTGCTTCCAGACCTGATCTAAAAGGGCAAAGAAGTCCTTTGCCAATTGCTCAGGTGCAGTAAACCTGGTATCGGTCTGATCTCATGGTTATGGACAAAGGGCAATCAGAAAGAAAAGGGTTTTTAACTGGTAAAGTGAGCTGCAAAGAAACCTCACCTGCAATAACTCTCTCCACAGCATACTCAAAATTGAAGGTGTCAATAGATTTGTGTCCTTCCCTTGCAGCATGGAGAGCTGCCTCGTTACAGATGTTGGCTATGTCAGCTCCTACAACAGAACAGAGCACATGCTCAACTGACTTTGTTAGGAACAGTGGACTGAAGTTGCTCTCCCAACCAGGACCCTCCCCACCCCACAGCTCCTTCTATGATGTACCATCAGTAGGGAGTGCAAAGCACATCACAACGATCCCCAAAAGAGGTGACCTGCTGCCAGTACTTCCAGGTTACATTAGCCAAGCCACCTCACTGGCAGGACACCAAAATCTTCATCCCAAATCAATGCTACTCAGACCCAAAGGAAGCAGTTGCCAGACTGGGCCAGTTCCATTCAACATCCTGTTTTAGCTGCCCCAGTTCCTTATTCAAAGAAAACTGGGAGGGTGGCAAGGAGAGAGAAGGGAGAGTATCAGAAGTGAACTGGAAGGAGGGGCCATGCAAATCAGGGACTCCAAGCTGCTGCAGTGCTGTTTACGCAGGATTCCAATTACAGGACCGGCCTGGCTGTCCTCCTCAAGATGCTCCACAGGGGAGAGTGATGAGTTAATCAGACCCAGCCTCAAGCTGGGTCTAGGGCTGGAGAGGTGAGGGAAGCCTAGGATCAGCATGGCCCACTGAGCTCTCTTGACCACAGCCACACAAGTGACTCCAGGGAGGAGAAAGAACATCTGTTCCCAGTTTGAGTGTGTGGGTGGTGTGGGGGCTGCTCAAAGGAGCCAGGGAAGAGGCAGAGTGGGGGCCAGCTGGGGGGAGGGAATGCACACAGGATACTCCACAGTCTCTGTGCAAACAGGAAATTCAGAACCTGGGGCTCAACCACAGAGCTCTACGTTTTGGATGTAGCTGGAAGAACTCAGGGTCTGAGAGCCTGCAGAGACCGCCCAATTCTCCCAATTCAATCCTCTGCTGAACTGTTCAGTGACCAGGTTTTATGAAGGTGGAAATATTTTCCCAGTTCCCTGCACTCATTCTAAACAATTAAATTATTAGATACAATTTGCAGGTACAACCAGAAGCAGCAACTTCTATCTCACAGAAGACCGAGTCACACTACTAGCTGTTTATATTTACATCTAATTGCATCTTTCACTGGTTAGTCACAAGGCAACTAACATACTTTTGTTATAAACAGCATAAAACAATATGCAGAATGAAATCGAATTTGACAATTTAAGAAGTAATCAAAAAGAGAGACAAAACCACAACACTCCAGTTCAGCTTTCCAAACCAAAGGCTTGGCAGAACTGGTGTGTTTTGAGTGCCCTTTTAAAAGCATGGTGTTCTGCACAGCAGGGAAGAGAGTGCCCTCCCAGCAAAGAATCTGTCCCTCACACACATCCATTGAGCCTCATGGGGCACAGGTCCCTCTAAAGGTCTTAATGAAAGCAGGAAGCCTGGCAAGTTCACAGGCTTCCAAACATCCCATTCAGTCCTCCTCCTCGTACCATTTGCACCCAGCGCAACTGCAGCCCCATGAGGCCTCAAGCCTTTTCTCTCTTCCTGCAAGCACGAATGATCACAGAGTGCAGCAGCCAGGTGAGAGGTTGCCAAGCCACCCACGACTGAGTGTGCTGCAGAGATCGCATCAAGTCACACATGAGCCAAAGGGAAGGTGGGCAAGCAGCTTTTCTCCACATACCACTGAACCCCGGAGTCAGCTCAGCCAAACGCTGGGAATAAAAGCTGCCAGCCTGGGACAGCTTCAGAGCCTTCAAGTGCTGTTCAAAGATCTCTCTCCGCTCCTGTAAAGAACAGAGAGTATATTGGTCCATTATTAAGCAGTTGAAAAATACAGTGAACTCTAGGAACAACACTTGTGTTGCCCTGCTTCCCAATATGCTCACGTGGGATTGAAAAGCAGGATAAAAATCAGCTTCACATACAAAAAGGGAGGTGGGTAGCCCACCAGTGGGTCAATTTCCTGGGGACTAGTCAGTACCTCCAGTTAAGCTGGGATTCTTCTAGAGCTTCTTGGTGAATTTGGGACACCTTGGCCTGATCCTGCAAGGCAATTCTCATATCCATAAGGAAAAGGGCAGCCTCAGTTATCAGCTCTGTTATGCCATTTAAGCCTTCCCACGTATACAGACTTCCTTCACAAATTTAACATACTGGGGAAGGAAGGCAAGGGGGCTAAAGGAATTCTAGATTTTAAAAGAGAAATTACAAGGAGGAGAAAGCTGACATTGAAGACCATACAAGAGTGAAGTTGGGCCCACTCTGGCTCCAAAGACAGGATGCTAGGTGTGCCCTGCATCAGAGCATAACTACCCCATTGACAAAAAGCTTGCAATATCCGCAATGCAGGCAAAAGCCATGGAAAGAGAAGGGAAGCCACAGAGCTGCAGGGGCTCCACCATAGGATTTAAACATGCCAAACCAGGAAAGAATTTGCACGGGGCGAGGTACAGAAGCGTTAACACAGATCCCAGGAGGGGAAATAATGGTCTGAAGCTCAGCTTTTGTGCCTGAATCAAGATGTCTTTCGGGGATGAAGCCAGATCAGTCCAGCTCCGTTCTGTCTGCACCGACTCCCAGCAACTTTCTAGAAGATGCCTGCCTAGCAGGACTTGCCTCACCTCAGGAGAGCTGCTGCTGCTCCAAAGGAGGGAAAGAGGATGCTTGACTCCACAGAGGGGTAATTCCACCCAGACTGTGCCGCCAGGGGGCAGCTTCTTTCCTGCTAGATCCATCCGTGGCTCCTTTCAAATGCAAGACAGACGCACACAGACCTGCAAGGAGCCACCAACTCTTCCGCTGAGAGGTCATTTGTCTTGCTACCCCCCTCCCTATTAATTTTGATTTATTCTTTAACATTTCTATCACCATAGCACTTGCATGGGGGGCAGAGGGATGAACGGAGGCATCACCGATGCTCCCCCCCCCCCCGCCAGCCTGAAAAGAGGAGGTGGCAATCTGCAAGGCTGGGGGAGGTGGGGGGCAGGATCAGGTTGGCTGGAGGCCAGCGAGTGACTCATCCAGCTGGTCCAGGCGGTCCTGATTAAAGCAGCAGGCTCAGCTGCCAGGATTTCCTCCTCTTTCCTCCTTCAAGGCAGCTGCACAGCTCACTGTTCCGGTGCCAGATTGTATCAGGCATTCAAGGTATTTTAAGTGAAAACCTGGAGGGCCAGGAGGACAGCAGAGTCCCAGATGGGAGCAGAAGGAAGGGGTGCGGGGGGGCTTAACACAAAACAGACAGGTACTCTTTCATTCATGGCCTGCTCTCTGCCTGCCTGGATGGCTGCACGTCTTCACTTGCGAGCTGCTCCAGAGACATAGGCAAGTGAAGTGCAGGTGAGGAAAATGTGCCCATTTCTTCTCTGGGTCCGGCTTTCCACTCCTGCAGTTGTGTGCACTGAAAGCACCAGCCGGATAGCACGTGGAACCCCCAATGTCTACAGGAAGCCATGCAGGACCCTTTCTGCCAAGTCGCCAGCTTTGTGCCTGGGTCAGCCAGGAGCAAATTGAAATCCAGGTGCATGTTTTTATTTTATTTTTTAAAATAGAATTTGTCTCTGAAAGTTGTATATAAGATACTACTTTATGAAACACAACTACGTGCTCTCAGATTTAAGGGTCAGGACTAGGGTAGAATGCCAGCTGAACGCCTTCTAGCGGGCCACCACCAACTGCCAGCTGAGACATTTGGTCCCACTGCCCAGGAACACCACAGGAAGGGCAAAAAGAAAGAGGCATATTTTTAGAAGCCCTCAGTGGAATACACACGAGAGGTGGTCTCAGGCAACCACTTCTTGCTACAAAGGGGGCTTTCTGCACCTGTGGGGGAACAGTGATACTGACCCGGAGTCCCTGAGACCCAGGCAGTGACAAACTTCCTGAACTCACACTGGTCTGCATGATGGAAGCACAATGAGCTGTTCACAGAACAGAAGTCAACATTGCTTAAAGGACTCATGTTCACTGTCCTTTGCCACTGTACAAGTTCCTTGATCACAAATTCAAAGAGCCAACTCAGAAAATACCTGCAAAGTGGGTAGATCAATGAAGATGTGACGGTCGAGCCTTCCAGGTCTCATGAGAGCATTATCCAGGATATCTGCCCGGTTAGTGGATGCCAGTACAATGACGTGGTCGGTGGTCCCCATGCCTGCCAAGGAGAAGATTAGATGAGCGCAAGTGGACAGAACGGAAGCTCAGCAAGAGCGTCCAGGGCAACGCACTGCTCCACATGAGGAATAAGCCTGCAGGGAAAGCACACAGGGATGTGAACACATTTTAGACAGGCACACTCTGTCAAAGAACTGGCACCCTGCACCAAGCAGGCTCCATAAATGCTCCCATGCCAGAGGTTTGAGACACTGGCCTATTTCTGCTTCCATTTTTATAATATTACTACTTTGTTATTATTTAGACCAGTGGTTCCCAAATTTTTTGGCTCCAGGGCCCACTTTTTAAAACTATATTGGGACCCTCCTACGTTTATCATACTTTTTAAAAAGGAGATCTAGAAAAAAATACTTATAAGTAATAATAGCCAGAAAGAAGGACCCACAAACATTTATCTCCCCATATTTACACATGCTTGCAAATGGCAGGAACTCAGGTCCTTGCAGGGCAGTTAGCAACTACAGTATCTGATTTTTAAATAGCTTCAGGACTTGAGGCAATTAGATACTGATCTTTCTATCACCCTTTGGCGACCCATCAGAACTTAGGTTGCAACCCACCAGTAGGTCCCAACCTGCAGCTTGGGATCCACTGATTTAGACAGTGCCATCTGTGTACAAGGTATTTCTGCAAGTGTGAAGAGACAGGTCCCTGCCTCAAGGGACTTATGATCTCGAGATGGACACAAGGATAACAGCAGAATGATGGAGGAAGAGGGAGGCAGATTCTGTAATATGCACACATTTTGAGCCAAGGCCAGCACAGTTTCCCTCTTGAGCAGCTGAGGCACACACTGCTGCAAGGCCACAGTCACCCCACAAAGAGCCTAGCTCAGGAACCCCGTTGCTGCCTGTGGCATCTCACTCCACCTTCTTTGCTGGATGTTGCTGAAGGAGGCTCCAAAGAGGGATTAAACCGGGGCTGTGCAGCTAGTTGGTCACTGCAGTTGACAAAGCACAACATGAGAGGGAGGGAAGGAAGGAAGCTGAGTCACATGGACTGTGCAGCTTCATTCCCATGGCAAGATTATTGCACACAGAGCATTAGCTGCTTGGAAGACGCATTCTCAAAATAGAGCCAGCAACCAATGGACCCACCACCATTAAACACAGCAAGCAGCCTTTCTGCCTTTGCTGCAGTCACCGTGCTGGACACAGTACACTGCAGACTGAGTCTCTCCACTCCCACCCTCTTGTCAACCTCCCCTGCCTCCCCACCATCACAGTTCAGCCTCAGGGTGCTTACTGTGCCTAAAGAAGAGTGAGGGCATAAGTAATACGGGAAGACACCGGGAGCGAAGCCCCCTCTCCCAGGGCAGAAAGGTCCAAATCAAAAGGAGGCAACACAAGGTCAGGCATTATGGGGCTCCCCACATGATCTGCCAGTTCCCTAATCCCATTCATCCCATTGTGGGGCATTCATGTCACTCTGGCTGTTTTCATTCAAAGCACACCAAAGTTAACCAGCAAAGCCACCCTGTCTCTCTTCAGGGTCTGAGGGACCAGCCTACTTGCCACACATTTGCTGGGAGCAGAGAGGTGTTTCTGGTCACCTTGTGGGCAAGCAGTCAAGTCACAGAATGTCTGATCACCAAGACTTGCTCCAGTGCTCACTTTCTGCACAAGACTCCTAACCAAAACTGTACAGTTTCAAAGCATGGTTAAGTACCCATCATTAACAACAGCCTCAATACCTTTGGCCCCTGTCCTGGCTGAAGAGACTCTGAAGTTGCAGTAAATACAAGGAGTTTGGCAGATTATAAGTAGCCAAAAAAGTGCCCAGTCTTATCAGCCAGATTGGGGAAGAAAGAAATGCTGGGCAGTGGGGCTGCTCTGAAGCTCAGAAAGAAGAGGGCGAGTAAGGAAGACAGCAGAAGGACCTAACTGTCTTGCTTCCTTCCTTTTGGGACTCACTTCCTGAAAAACTGAGCCAGCTGAAAAAAGGCCAGCTGAGTAACACAGGCCACATCTCCACGTGAATGGCTGACAAACACCAAAGGTAACCTGGAAGAAGCAACACACTCCTGACCCATATAGTAAAGGAAGGCAGAGCCGCAAAGCAAATACACTCCCCACTCATAGCACAACACTGACCGTCCATTTCCACCAGCAGCTGGTTTAAGGTCTGCTCTTCTTCAGTGTTGGAAAAGCCAGACACGTTTGTGGAACGCTTCTTCCCCACAGCGTCAATTTCGTCAATGTAGACAATGCAGGGCGCACGAGCCCGGGCCTCTTTGAAGAGGCTCCGCACACGAGCCGCCCCAAGACCTGCGGAGACAAAAAGAGAGAAGGGGTCGGTCAGTTCTAATAAGCATCACATGCTTTGTACAGTGGGCTCTGGACTGCAAAAACTTCTGCCACAATAAGACTTTGAGATGCCATCGAACTCTGTTGCTTTTGCCGTAACAGGTTTGACATGGCAACCCCTCTGGGCGATAGCAGAGCTGCCTTTTGTCAGGAGCCAGCAGAGATCAAAGGAACAAAGAAAAGGAAGCCACCTGGGCTGTGTGGACTCTAGCCAGTTTGTGTCAGGCAAGGGAACAGAATTCCCAAAGCTCTTTTCTGGACCATTTCTACAGAACACGGCCTCCTCCTTAGGAGAGCCACTGCTGCGCTCTGTCCAAAACTGAGGCCCCCGCAGGACCACTCCCATGCTCAGAGGTTTAGTACAGCATCACTTGTAAGCAGATGAGGGGAAGAACAGCAGTGCAGAAAAGTTATAGATTAAGCAGTGAAAATCTAGGTCTGCTCCAATGTAACAGATGCTGTCCCCATGAGGGAGCCTCAGGGTTTCTTCTTCCTAACTGGTCAAAAGGCCCAGGCAGCTGTGGTGGGGTAGGTAAAGAATGTGCTGACATTCTCTCAGATGTATCTTCATCACTGCATTTTCTTTGAGTGGGTATCTGAACTCTTACTCAGGTCAGCTCCTTGTGGGCCACACACACACCCCTTGAGAAATGTGGATTGTAGGGATCACATTCCTTCTGCACATGGTCTGGTGCCCAGGTGGTACCAAATAACAATTACACAGTATTAGACAACTACTCAGGCAACAGCCCCCATGGCAGATAGCAGTTGGGCTGGGCAAACTGCCTCTGATCGGACTCAACCCTCTTCCTTACCTCCAATCACCTCCACGAACTCGGAGCCAGCCATCGCCAGGAAAGGCACTTGTGCCTCTGTCGCCACTGCCTTTGCCAGCAAAGTCTTGCCACAGCCCGGTGGTCCAAGCAAGAGGGCACCCTTGGGCACTTTGGCGCCAAGCTGCAGGTAGCGCTCTGGGCTCTAGAAACAAAGGAAAGACTTCCTTTTTGAAGCTGGACACACTTACAGCATCTCTCAGAGGAGGGAGGAAGTTGTAAGTTCCTCTCCTCTTCCCCACCCGCAGCCAGCCCCCTCTCACTTCTCTCCATGAAGGGGCAAGCAAGAAAAGCATATTTCTGCAGAGCCACATCCTTCTCTCACACAGAAAGAGGCCTTCGGCTGATACACCCAGAATGTGCTACGAAGAAACAGACCTGCCTCTCCTGACATGACCTGCGGCTGTTAGCATGGTAGGAATGACCCAGCTGCTACAGGAGGCTGGATCCCCCAAATCCACATGTCCCTGTGCAAGCTTTGCTGAGTTTTACTATGGTGAAAGGCAGGCTGAGAAATTCCCCTTCCGGAATCATATGATTGCCTGATGGGTTCCCCACCTCCCCTAGAGCTCCATCTCCCAGCTCTGCATCTCTTTGTTCCACTGGTGCTTGCAGTTCTTACCTTCAGGTAATCCACAAACTCCCTGACCTCCATTTTGGCCTCGTGCATCCCTGCCACATCCTTGAAACTGATCCCTTTCCCAGATTTGCCATCCACAACAGTGAAGCGAGCCATCTTCAGCTGGTTCTGTTGGGTGGAAGAATAAAGATTTCCAACTGCCCAGGCAAAAATATATACCTCTGGTTTGTTGAGAGCTTAGAGGAAAAGCAGATTAGACACTGGCTCCAAGTAACACTCTCCTACACAGCATGTGGCAACACACACACATACTATTTTTCCCAGGGCACAGTCACTTTAAAACTCTGCTCAATTTCCTCCTCCAGGTAACAAGGGTTGGAGTGCTGTTGACTCAGCTGCTGTCTTGCATCTCCTTCTGATAGTCAGTAGCATGCTAGAGGGAGACCTACAGTTACTTCCACCATGCCTCAGTCAAGATCTTCAGAGAGATCAGATGGCATTCCTGAAGGGAGCAAAAAAGTTTCTTCAAGCACCTGGCCACTGATAAAAAGCAACCCCTCCTCCTCCCCTTCAGAACCAGTTATGACTGCAAACGTTTTTGCTTTTGCTCTTGCAGTCAGGATGAGCTCTGAAGGCAAGGAGGAGGGGCCACTTTATACCAGTGGCCAGGCGCCTGAAGAAACTTACTGTTTTACCCCCTCTCCAGGAACGCCAGCGATGAGATGTAGAAAGCTTTCCCCAGAACCCCCAGCCTCCTCATTTTACCTGGGCCAAACAACTGTGTGATCCAGTCAGGCATGCACAACCCCCTGGCTCCCACAATGCTGCCCCAACAAGAAGGACCCTTTCAGTTGGTCAGAACAGGGAGAAAGGGAGAAGAGAACAAGATCAACAGGCACTGCATTCTAGCCTCCATTAAACCACAGTTACAGGCAAAACAACAATTTAGCTAAACACCCTCTGCAGAACTGCTCATTATCCTTTGCCAAAAACAGAGACTAATGTTGGCTTTTCAACTGAAGCTTCCAGCAGGCTTCATTCTTAGAAAATGCAGCAACAAAAATGCAAGGAGGGTGCTTGGGTGTACACATGAATTAGGGAACCAGACCTCTCTAAGGAAGGAAGGAAGGGACCCCTGAAAGGCTGTTGGATGCTTTGCTCAACTCTCCTCTTTTTCCCCTGCAATGGCCATGAAATAAAAGGAGTTGCCTAGGCCAGCTTAGAAAATGATGTCTGGGGTGGAGAAAGTTGTTACAAGGAAGCTTTTCCTCCTGTCTCGTTGTTCAGGACTTTGCCAAACAGCACACAATTAACAGATTTCAGTACCACAAATGTGGCGATGCTGGTTCTGAAAGAGAATTAGACCAATCCACAGAGGCAGCAGTGGTTGTTGGTGGCAACGAGTGGCGAGAAGAGTCTGTTCAAAAGGAGCATGCACTGCAGAGCACTTGCTGGAGAGTAGAGCAGGAGACAGCTGATGCCTTCACCTCTTGCTCAGAGTCTTGTGAGAAACAGAACCGCTGGATGCAATGAATCTGTCTTGAGTCGATTCTTAGGGTCTTTCTACACAAATGTCCCAGTCCCCCCTCCCCCGCCTTTCCCTGCCAGGCAGAGATCACCAGCCTCTCCTCAGCTGACTGATCGGCAGGGGTTTGGCCAATGCTGAGAAGGGGAATGTGACAGGAGGAAAGGAGGCCAGCTCACAGCACAGTCCAAAAGCTTAGGCGGCTTTACAAACTGAAAAGTTATCTTGCTAAAAGCAAAAGGGGGATTTGTGTCCGATGCTGCATGCGAGGTTTGCTGGCAAGACAAAGGCAAAGGAATGCCATTCCCAGCTGCAAGTCATTAGTGCGTCTTGAAAACAGCAGAGAGCAAGCATGCTGCCCTGCACATTCTCAAAGCTCAGCCCTCCTGGCCTAGAGAAAGGCCTCCCCTCCTGTCCCACGAGACCAAACACTGTACAGTCCCATCAGCTGATAGGAAAAGCAGCAAAACATAGCATGGGACCGCCCAGTCTCCTGGCACAGTTTGATTCTCATCCCCTGTTGACTTTCCTGGGGGAGGGAAGAGGAAGTCCAGCCCACCCGAAACAGAACTGCAGCAGAGGAGCTGCAGGCAACAAAGGCTACTTACAAAGGCACTGAAGCCTCCTTCCCTTCCTGCCATCCCAGCCAGGCGAAAGATGTACCACAGGATGCCCACACCCACGGCGGCCATTCCCAGGGCATAGAGGGCACTGAAAAGAGAACAGCAGGCCAGGGTCAGTCCCAACCACTTGGTAACAATGCAATTCATGAAGTCGCACACACACACGCAGTCAGTCCTGTGCCTATGGGGTGGATCAAGAATGTAGCTACGGCATAACTTAGAAGAAAAGCTTTTTATGCAACAAAACAGAACCTGTTTAACTAAAAAGATTGAGAAGTTGGTTGAGAGGAAAGTATAGCAGACTTCTCAGGCATCAAGGAAAACTTATTGTTAGCGCAGCTAGTCCCACAAAACCCCCACTGAAGTGCATGAGTGCAGCCCAGCAAATGGCCTCAATGACCCCATCAAGTGAGTAAGGCTGTTCAAAGACCCCAGAGCCACAGATGGGCAGTATCATTCTGTGCTCAAGTAAACCTTACAAGTAAGCATTAGGAGGAAACATGCTGGAAATTGCTAAAGGACTGCCCATCATCATACAGGTCACACACCCACTTGCCTCTTCTCTTGCATAAGGATGTATGAGAAAAGCCGTAAAATACGCAATGCCAATACTACAAAGAGCGTTCTAAACTGCAGCCACACTGCACTCCTTTGCAAGCCTTTCTTCACAAGAACTCCTGCAGACCCTGGCATAGCAAATCAAACTCCCAGGACCTCATGCAGTTAGCAGAGTGCAAGTTGGTTTCCTACTCCCCTCTCTCCAATTCTGGAAACACCAGAAGGCTGATAATATCACTCCACCCAGATATTCCCAGGAGCTGAGACATACAGTCAAGAGCCAGCCTTTCACAGGTTGCCAACCACTACCAGCTAAGCTTTAGTACAGGTCTGCACAAGGGTCGATGCAGGGATGAATGACAGAAGGACTCCAGCCCCCTCCTCCACACTGAGGCAACCTATGGCTTCCTCAATGTCACTTGAGGGTCAAGAAACTGTCCAGAATGACAGGGAATGGGGGAATAAGAGAAATTCAGGGGAGAGAGGAAGAGATGTGCCACCTTGTGTGAGCCTTCCTGCCACCCATGCAAGGTACTTCTGGATCCACCATATGAACCCCTGAAGTTCTCTCATACAGAGTTCAACTAGTGATCCCTCTAGTTCAGCACTGCCAACCCAGGTCTCTCCAGGGTTTCTATCATGGTCCTACCTGAAAATCCTGCCAGGGGGCTTCTGAAGCAAAACATGGGCAGTCCCATCAAGTCAGAGCCCCATCACCAATGTGGCTGTTGAAGGCACATAGTTCATTCAGCAATGAGACTAGCAGCATGGCTGCTGTTTGAGGTTCCACATTCAGTTTTAATGGCAGAATAAGCAAAAATGGAATGGAACAAGGAAAGGAGGCCATCGGTCATGATTTATGGAGTAAACAGACAAGGCTGAGAGGGTCCCATGGAAAAGCACAAGGAACCATGGAGACCAGTACTCTTCATCCCAGCTCCTGAGGGTCACTAAAGATGGTAATAGTCATATTATCAGCTCTGACAGCAGGCCAAGCTTATAAGGAGAGTAACAGCAACTGCCCCACCAAGCAAATATTGTTCCCATGAACTTCTCTTCATAGCCTCCTTGGAAAAATACACACACACTTGCAACTCTGCAGTAAGCTTGCAGGCTTCTCCCATTTTTATTACCGGGGAACTTTATCAGTCAGACAAGACAAGATTTCACCTCTCAGATTCTGTAAATCACCTTTTGTCAATAAAAGCTGCCACCTTTAAGAGCACAAGCAACCTACAGCAAAAGGCAGGCAACTAATGGCACAGAGTAGGCCCTTGCTGCTGTTCCAGAGCAGAGGATCAGCAAAGTCCCAGGCTACCATACCTGCATCCTTCCATGGAGGCTTCTGCCCCCTCCCCATTTTCTCCTTACTTCCCAAGCTAACCTTCCACTAGTATCAAAAGCTTCAATCTTTGCAGAACCCCAGCAACAAAGGATCTTGGGCTCTGCACAACAACGCCTGCACACTTAATGGCAGCAGCACTTGCTTCCTGTTGACATTTTGGGTTTTATTATTAAGGCAGCGGCTGCTGCTCAGCAAGGGGCTGTGAGTCGGCATCTGCCTGAGGAATGGTTGGTTAATGCTTTCAAGGGCAAAGGCTCAGTGTTTATTTTTATGAGCCAGTGTGGGAGGCGCACTCAGGCTCTCCCGGCATTATCTCATTTGCCCCGCCATTCTGCAATTGCCATTCTGCAATTACTGGTCATGTTCACCAGGCCACTCTGCAGGAGTCACTGAGAAAACTGATCAGTACACTCTGCACAGAAAACTACCATTTTGCAGAACGTCCATAATGCGCAAGGCAGGCCTCTGGCTTCTCAGGGGTGCTGCAGGTCCCCCCCCCATCCCCAAGAGCAGAGGTTCTCAACCTGGGGCATCATAATGCCCCAGCCCAAGAAGCCCTGCCTCTGCCCCCTGAAGGGGCCGGGGGGGGGGGCAAAGGCAGCGATGCAATCCCCAGGATCGCACCACTGTCGGGGCTGAACAGGGTTTTAAAAAAACTTACATTCTGCAGTACAGACCACCAGGGGGTGCAGGAAGCCCATGGAGCTCTCTACAGGGCTCCCGAAACCTCAATATGAATAAAAATAGCAATCGGAAACCACTTCTGATTTCACATTCAAAAACTGGAAGTGGTTTCCAATCACATTTTTCCCCCCACAAAGACTCCCAAAGACTTTGGGAACCACTGCCCAAGAGAATTCCAAGAGTGTGGTTCTTAGGACCTATTACAGTGCAATCCTACGCATGTTTACTCAGAAGAAAGTCCCATCATGTTCAAGGGGGCTCATCCCAGGAATGCGTGCATAGGATTGCAGCCTCCATCAAATAATATACATTTGAGCTGATTAATGGTACAACTTTTAGTTAAATATGCATGCAGCAGAGCCTGCTCCACTTTTTAGATGAGGATCACAGAAGGAATAACTGAGAAGAGAACACGCTCCCTCCTACATGAGGAAGAAGGGGAAATGCCTCTTCAAAGATGGTGCTTGCCATCTGCGGTTTTGATCAGCATTTATATTAAAAATTTTTTGAAAAAAAGAGTACAAATCTGCTGCCCAGTTAAACACAGGCACCTCTTCAGGTGATTAAAATTGTTTTCAATCTAGCCAATTAAATACTGCAAACCTAGCAGTAATATAATTAATTTTGGACAGGCAAATGCACCCCTGAGTCTGCCACAGGTTCCATATGGTTTGTGGTAGCTACTGGTTTCCGGCCTGAGCCTTCCATGTGCTGTCCGTGCAGCCATGAAAAGCAGCAGAGAGCAGTGCAGTAGTAGCAGCTTGGAAAGGAAAGAGGGGAGGGAGGCGGGTGGGCCCTAATTGGAGCAGGTGTAGCTGCTGCTCGAAAATTGAGAAGTTGCAAAGTTGGAGGAGCCACCCCCCCCCCCACACACACACAAACATACTTTCCAAAGAAGCCAGTTCGCTTGTAGGAGACTGGGATTCGGTCCTTCATGTCAACTTTCAGCTCTTCTTCAGCTGCTCGCAGCTTTTCCTCAAACTTGTCAATGTTTGCTACCTGCATTCTGTACATCAGGGCAAGCCTCTGGAGACAAACAGGAAACACCATTACAGCCCGACAGCCACAGCAAGGACACTGGCAAGGGTGAGGGCAGAAAAAATGCTCTTGGGTCACAACTCACCACTGTGCATAGGAGTGGGGGAATTCCAAAGGGAATGCAAGGTGCTTTCTGGGGGCAGGGAACCGAAAATGGCAACAGGGCTTCACTCTAGAGCTATATGATCTGCTACGTTTGCTGAGATGGAAGATTAGCCTTCATAGACATAGATTTATGAGTCAGAGGATGAGCTTATGTAATCAACAGGCAAGCCATTTGGCTATCTGCTGCCTTCTCTTTCAACATCCAAGTCCACGAGGCTGGGGAGGTTGTGGCATGTGGATGTGGGAGAACCCGTGGACATTATATATCTGGACTTTCAGAAGGCGTTCGGCATGGTCCCTCACCAAAGGCTACTGAAAAATCTCCACAGTCAGGGAATTAGAGGACAGGTCCTCTCATGGATTGAGAACTGGTTGAAGGCCAGGAAACAGAGAGTGGGTGTCAATGGGCAATTTTCGCAATGGAGAGAAGTGAAAAACGGTGTGCCTCAAGGATCTGTCCTGGGACCCGTGCTTTTCAAACTCTTCATAAATGACCTGGAGACAGGGTTGAGCAGTGAGGTTGCAAAGTTTGCAGATGACACCAAACTTTTCCGAGTGGTGAAGACCAGAAGTGATTGTGAGGCGCTCCAGAAGGATCTCTCCAGACTGGCAGAATGGGCAACAAAATGGCAGATGCGCTTCAAAGTCAGTAAGTGTAAAGTCATGCACATTGGGGCAAAAAATCAAAACTTTAGATATAGGCTGATGGGTTCTGAGCTGTCTGTGACAGATCAGGAGAGGGGGTGGTGGTGGACAGGTTGATGAAAGTGTCGACCCAAAGTGCGGCGGCAGTGAAGAAGGCCAATTCTATGCTTGGGATCATTAGGAAAGGTACTGAGAACAAAACGGCTAATATTATAATGCCGTTGTACAAATCTATGGTAAGGCCACACCTGGAGTATTGTGTCCAGTTCTGGTCACCGCATCTCAAAAAAGACATAGTAGAAATGGAAAAGGTGCAAAAGAGAGCGACTAAGATGATTATGGGGCTGGGGTACCTTCCTTATGAGGAAAGGCTACGGCGTTTGGGCCTCTTCAGCCTAGAAAAGAGACGCCTGAGGGGGGACATGACTGAGACATACAAAATTATGCAGGGGATGGACAGAGTGGATAGGGAGATGCTCTTTACACTCTCACATAACACCAGAACCAGGGGATATCCACTAAAATTGAGTGTTGGGAGAGTTAAAACAGACAAAAGAAAAGATTTCTTTACTCAGCGTGTGGTTGGTCTGTGGAACTCTTTGCCACAGGATGTGGTGATGGCATCTGGCCTGGACGCCTTTAAAAGGGGATTGTACAAGTTTCTGGAGGAAAAATCCATTATGGGTTACAAGCCATGATGTGTATGCACAACCTCCTGATTTTAGAAATGGGTTATGTCAGAATGCCAGATGCAAGGGAGGGCACCAGGATGAGGTCTCTTGTTATCTGGTGTGCTCCCTGGGGCATTTGGTGGGCCGCTGTGAGATACAGGAAGCTGGACTAGATGGGCCTATGGCCTGATCCAGTGGGGCATGTTCTTATGGCATATTCAATTTAATGTCAGGGTCATTGCCAAACAGTGGATAAAGTGATCTAGAATCATGAGAGTGCCAAAGCTCAACAAAGGACTAATTCACTAAATTCTCAATTCCTGGAGTTTTTCCAATGGTAACTCCAAAACACACTTTAATCAGAATGAGCCCCAGGACCGGCTCAAACTTTGTGCTTTTAAGACTATGGAGAAACCTATATTAATGATTTCAATTATATTCTACATTGGAAGCTTCCGCTGATGTTCTTTAGGCTAGCCATGAAGTGACAGAAGTTCAGCTGCTGATTTCTCCTCAAATAATTTACTAACATCTACAGTGAACTATTAGAAAGTTTCCTCATCACACTGAAGGGGATGCAAGGATAGATGGAAAGATTCGGGAAGTATCCTAAACTTGGAGTCCAGACAGGAGCATTTCACAGAAATTACAAGACCATCTTGCCGCACCTTCGAGACTAAACATATTTATTTCAGCAGATGCTTTTGCGGAGCTTCTGCTGAAACAACCAAATACACCTTGCAGTGCTAAGACTAACATGGGCTGCGACCCCTGCAGGTTATCACAGAACTTAGTTTTCTGCCCAAGAGAGTGAAAAAGCAGGAAGAAACAGCCTACATTTCAAGACACCTCTTCCAATTCACTGAAGAGTGCACCACCCTCACTGGGCCTATGCAAGCTACTGCCATGGACCTGTGATAGTCAGAACATTTTGCTGAGATTTCTGAAGACTGGGACTGGCAGACCCCAACATCAGTCTCCAGAAGCCTGAGTACAGTCACTCTGTGATCTGCTTTCCAACACTTTAAAGGACCAGTCTTGCTGGGAGAAACACTCACAGGTCGTCCAAAGACAACTGCCCCCGGATGCAAGTAGATCTCCACGATGTCACTCTCTGGAACCACCTGGACCCGCTGGACCTCCCCTTTCGCCAGCATCTCGTTCACAAAGTCATTCCAGGATATGTTGCCCCCACTTGTGCTCAATGAGTTTAGCAGGCTCATGATGACAGCAATGAGGAACAGGGTCCTCAGGCGCTCCCGATACATCTGGTCCTCCCGCTCCCGGCGTCTCTTTTCCTCTTGAGAGGGGAAACGTAAGAGCACATCAAGATTAGCATTACGAGCTGGAGAGTAGATTGATTGGGCCCCAAGCCACAGCCCACCCCCTCCCTCCCAGTCTGTTTCTTGTTCACATTTTGTTTTCCTAGGAAAGCTAAGCTGGGCTAGGAGAGGCAGCATCTGGTCTGCAGCACGAGATCACATTACAGCCCCCTTTCCAGGGACTGAATGAGAAGAGGCCAGGAGCAAGGTCACGCAGCAAGCAGGGCTGTCTGCAAAAGCCCTTTTCAAACTAGGCCAGCAGCTCAGGAGCAGAGCGTGTTTACAGAACTCCAGGTAGGCAGCTCCAACATCAACACTGGCAGGGAAAAAGGGAAGTTTGCATTCTATTAGCCAGCAAATATTTGCCCTGTCCAACTCCAGCTCTCTACACGTTGTCTTTTTCAATGGCTCTCCCCCATGAGCCAGACCAGACAGTGTATGTGAAGCAGCTCAAATTCTGCATGGAGAACAGAGGAGGAGTCACAGACATGTGCTGAGAAGACTCTTCAGCATTTACTAAGTGTTTCCACTCTGCACTCATGTCAATGCAAGACCCTTAGAAATGAAGCCCAGCTGCAGAGCAGCAGTGCTCTGTCCCCCCTTCCACACTGTAGTGCGTCCCTCCCCTCCAATACTTCAGCCCCTTCTCCTGGCTACATCCTAATAATTGGGCAAGAGTGTTTCTAGCACTGCTAGAGGACACCTTAATAGCTATGTGCTGCTTAGCAAGCCCTGGAAGTTGAAGCCCTTCAAACTGCCCTGAATTTACAAGTTCAGAACACATTCCCTACGCTTCTGGATGTTTGCTCTTATAGCATGATAAGTACAAATGCTGTGTCATCCACCAATCAGACCTGGGTGCTCCGAAAGCTGCCCATTCTAAAACAGTGCCATTAAATAAAGCCTTCAAATAAATTTTGGCTGTTTTGTTGGGCCATCTACCCTCTGTAATCCAAATTAGATTTATTCCCAAATGTGCTCCCAAGGCAACTATCAGCAAACACCACCTGTTGAACCCCGGGTGCAACAAAAGCCACAGAGCAGAGATACATAAGTTTTCAGCAGACCCTACACACCATATTTTGTTCCTGCATTTTCCATGAACACCTACAGAGGACAAGTAGAGTCCTTCAGATAAAGCCGTCCTTACCCAAACAATGGCAGCTCAGTATCTGTGCCCTGCCTCCCCCACCTTGTCCCCTTCTGCCCACCCACAGCCCTTCGTTATCAGGCACAGCAGCTACAAATGGATGAGCAAATTCAACACCAGGTTGCAGGCAAATGCCCAATGAAGTGTTTGACTGAGAGGAAGCACCACTGTCAAAAGAAAAAACAAAGGAAGGCACTCCACAACATAGGTTGGATAATACACACAAGGCCCAGACTTCTCCATTTACCAATGACAGAAGCAACATGGTAAAAAAAAGGGACTCATGGAAACACCAGGTGTACACCAAGGATGAACTGACTTATCTCAAGGAAGGAGGATCCTCCTGTTTGCAGGCTATCCAAAGTCCACAAAACAGCACTAACCTAGTTTCTACATCTTGCCCTTCCAGACTATAGCCACCCACTCATTGTGGGCCAAATGGAAAATCTACTGAGCAGCCAGGCCTATCTGTTGCCCACAGAAACTACCAGAAGGACACCCAAGAAGGTATCCCACCTTTTCAGCTCCAAATACTCATTCTGCCTGGCAAGGACCTTCAACAGCTTGCACCATCTTTAAGTAACCAGTAAAATCAACGAGATGCACCAAACCAAGCTTATGCCTCTAGATTCTAGGTTAGGGCAGGAGGTCTGGTCTAGAGGGTAGAGCCTCCGTCTGCCTGAAGATAACATCCACAAGGTCGCCAGTTCAAGGCCACCGGCACCGTGCGACCTTGGAGCAGCTGACAAGCTGAAGCCGAGCAATTCCATCTGCTCTGAGCGTGGGAGGATGGAGGCCAGAATGTGAAACCAGATCGGAATGAAACACCTTGAATGTAGTCATTCTTGAAAGAAAGAACCTTCTTTGAAATTGTAAAAATCCCTATTTAATAGGGATTTAATAAAGCCTGCCTATGTAAACCGCCTTGAATAAAGTCTTGAATAAAGACCAAGAAAGGCGGTATATAAATACCTGTTATTGTTGTTATTATTATTATTATTCCAAACAGCACATTTCAAAATCAAATTGAAGCCCTCTAAGACTATGAACCTCCTCACAGGCCTTTAAGAGTCAGCAGGGGCTCACCCTGAGAACTTTCCTCTCTTGTTCTGAACTTGGAGCCCCTCCCCCCATTCTATAGCATGGGGTTCAGAGCTCAACATGCTTTTAGGACCTACAAGATGATCAGCACCTTTATGCTAATGTCCTCAACTAAAGTTCTGATGCTCTAACAGAAACAATGCAGAAGGGAAAAGGGACTGTAAGGGAGGATGCCTACAAGCACATTCTAGTCCCCTAACCTCTTCAGGAAAGAATGCAAAATGGCCCTTGATGGCTCAGCCTCAGGTCATCAGGTGGAACAGCTGCAGATGGGGCCATACCAAGAGAAGATGCCAAACAGCAGCTGGTCCCAGCCAGGACAGCAGAGGTTCCTTCCCGCCTTGCCTCTCCCTCTGTTGCAGCCAGGTGGGAGCAGCTCATTGCCCAATGTCAAGGCAGGCAATGAATCTCTTGTTATAGTAACAACCTCCTCTTACATACAAAGGAAATTCTGATAAAGCATTTCTTCCTCCTCTGTTTCAGAGGCCATCAAAACAGATGCATCCCATCTGTCCTTTGATCAGGGTAAGGAGCTTACCCCACCACTGGGGCCTCTCTTAAAAGGAAGAGTTGAAACTCGGAGGCTGCTACTGCAGTGGAGTTGATTGGCCACAAACCTTCCTTGGTTACAAGGCATCTGAAAGCTGCAGTAAGGACTGATGTGGGAGAAGGATCTTCGGCGTCTTGGCCGGCTCAGCTGCTCAGAGCCTCTGCCAGGCTATGGCAAGGGCAGCCACTCCTGCAGAGTGGTGTGCTCCTCAATACTGTTGAGCAGCCACACCAAGCATTCTATGAATAAGTGATGCACTAGCTGAAAGAGCCACTTGCAGGCAGCAGCTGTGGGACTTGTTCTGGTCTCCCAGTCTCAGAAAGCCTTCATGAAGAAATGATTTGCCATTAACCTCAAACCTGAACTCCATGATTAAAAGCTTTCGAGGGCTGCAGTGACAGGCCACAGAACTCTTTCTGAATAATTACTGCCAGGAGGATCTCCCTCCCCCCACTCTCAGACACAGAGGAGGATTCCACCTTCCAAAGTCAACGTATCCATCCATCACAAGAGGGAAAGAGCTGCAGCACTCAGCAGGGCAGGGTTTACACAAGCTGGAGGCCCTGCACTTCTCACCAAGGTGCATGGCACTGCACACGCAGAGCACAAACTCCGAAAAAGAGTTCCTGTAAAGACCTCCTGGCATTTGGACACCTCTCCCTGAGAATCAGGCTTTCCTTTGCTTAAAGACTGTTTTCTTCATAGTATTTGGTCAAGACAGGAAAACAAGGCAGACAGAGACCCCATGGCTGCTCTGAACTAAATGCAGACTGGTGTGAAATGCATTCCAACATATCTCTTCCTCACCCAAACACTACAACACAGACTCCCACTAATCTCCACTCCTACTGGCAGCATTAGAATCCTATTTATTTTGAAAAGGAACCCAACAATGATGTTTTAAGTCATTGTTTGACCCAGCAGAAAGAACATCAGGCTTAGACCTGGGAGACCTAGACTAAGGTTCTATTTCTACCAGTGTGCGCACACACAACCTGTCCCTCTCCCCAGGAGGAAAAAATATACATTTGAGCCATTGGGGTCCAGGGCCAAGAGGCTCCTGTGTTAGTTCAGGGACTAGTCCAAAGTGTTCCACCAAGCAGGAAGGGAAGGGTTAAAAAGGGAGGGAATGTGCACAGGGAGGAGACACTGCCTCTTGCCCTTCCAGCAGTGCTGCAGGTTGCATGAGAGAACAGGAAACATCCTGCCTGGGGTGTTTCTGAGACCTTTATCAACAGGCAAGAGGAGCAGGGCTAGGATGTGGCAGGCCAATGCAGCCCAAGCAGAAAAGCCTGGGCCAGAAGCTGTTCTTCTAGTTTCTCAAAAGAGGGATTTGCACACACATGCGTCTTATGAAGGACAACTCTCTCCCTTGTAAAATGCAGAGTCAAATTACAGCAGAAAAACAAGGGAGAACTGAGCCACCAGAGTTGCTCTCCTTCATCCACGAGAACTGCTGAAAGCTTCAAAGGAGGGATGTCACACTTGGGGGCACTGTCAGGTCAGCTCAGATTCAAAATGCAAGTTGTGTGAAAAAGAAGAGACAAGCTACTCTGAAGCTGAACATCTGGTGGAGGCCCAGGTTGTCTTTCTGAGAATTCTGCAGAGCAAATTTTAAAGGACCTGTGCAGTGTACTCTGAGAGAGCCTGAAGCTCAACCAGATCAGCAAGAGGATGTGTAGAGATGCAACTTGGCAAAGTTGCAGGGTAGTGACACTATCACTGCCTAAAGTGGGTGTTTCTTCAGCCCTGTCGCAGAATGATAAAACCAGCTTACAGGTTTTTAGTTTGCTTTCCCCTCAACCTTGGAAGTGCCAATATCCTCCCAGAAGGGAGATTAAGGCCAAATGCTCCCAAGTGTGTACGGCTACTATGGGCACCCACTAGCTGGTGCCTACGGCTGGGTCTGCACTTGCAACAAAACAAGATGGCAGAATAACCTGAAACACTCTACATTATGGGCAGGGGATACAACTTCTCTCCCTCCTCAGTAAAAATTGTATGTTAGCAGAATTCTATTCTCTCCCTCCTTGGTAAAAATTGTATTCAGGCAGAAGCCTAGCCCATCAGGAAAGATTCCTGCTCAGTCCCTTGCCTGCTGTGCTCTTCAGAAAATGTTTAACACAGGGGAAGATTCAAAAGCGTGATCACCTATCAACAGTCCAAAGTGTGGCAGTCCTTTGTCACCTCATTCTTTGGTACATGCAGACCAGACCCACAAGATCATTTCCCCTCCCATATTCCTACTGTAGTAGTTCTGCACTTTGAAGTTTTTAATAAGGTAAATGATGAGATCATAAAGTGTACCATGTATACATTTAAAACAAAAACACATTCCACACACTCAGGATCCATTTTCTTATTTCTTAAAAAGCAATTTTCACTGAACAATGTTTGACCTTTCTCAGTAGAGAAAATACCTCCCAGGTTTTAAAGTACTTGCAAAGATGTAGACAGGATCCCCACACCAGAACTCTGTATTTTTACACCCCAGTATTTCCCTGCTTGTGGACTTTGTTAACCAGCTCCAGTTTCATGTGCAAATGTCTCCTACGCCTTCAAACAACTCAACCTTCTCTCCCTTGTTGCCCCTAAAGAGAAGAGTTATCTTACTGCCTTAAAACCCCTCCTCAAAAGCCACCTTTTCTGTGAAGCCTCAGAAACCCCTAGTCTCTATAAACAATATCATCTCAATTAAAGTGGAGTAATTGCATATTCTTCCACAATTCATTCACAACTTCATCTCCCCTCCCCCATCCCCTGCTATCTCCCTTGCATCTATTTCCCAGTTTGCAAGGCCGTTGGGAACCAGTCCCCTCATTCTTTGTAAAACAAGAATGGTACATGGATGAAAATGAAAGCACGAGGCCAGCTCTATGATGATGATATACAAAGGTACTCAAAGGATCAATAATGCATTCCCAAGTAAACATGACATCAAGTTACTATGTGCTTCTAAACAACGTGGACACTTAAAAAACATACAGAAACAAAGTGAAAAACAACAGGCTCATTTCTGTGGCAAATACCATGTGTTACAGTCATCAAACAACTGATTCTGGCAAAAATAAAAGGTTGAGTTTTTTTTTTTAATAGGCCAAGTGAAGTAAAGCAATCATTGAAGAATGGAGGAGCTGGAATCCCTTCATCAACCTCTGACTGGACAGGCACTCAAAATTAGGATCAGAAAGCCCTACCCCTTGGAAAACCAACACTATGCCTTACATGACATGGGTAAGAGTATAAAAGATTCTTTTTCAGCCTCTAGAGTCACTCCTGCAGGAAAGGTCACATTAAATGTTTAATCTACACTTACCCTCATCCTCCTCTGGGGATTTCCCTTTGGACCCTTCACGCCTGCTGCCATTGTGATGAGAACCAGAGGTGGAGAAATAGTAAAGGCCACCTGTAAACAAGTATATATTGTCAGAGTTCTCTCTCATGTATGGCACAGGGTGCCATCTGGGATTCCAACCATCTCAGCTTTCAAACAAACCAGTTTTCTAGTTCTCATGCTCTCCAACTTTGCTATGCCTGCTGAACAATGTCTGCTGAACTCTTAGGCCCCTAGAGCAGGGAACACGTCTGGCTTCCTGGCAGTTGAGGTTTCCACGACCCACCTTTCACTTATTTATAAACTGTCTTTTAGCTCAAGGTGGGTTATAAATTGCACTAAAACCACATTAATAAGCCATCATCACTAAAACCTCCACATAAGAGTTAATTTTCCCCAAAAGTGATTGAAGCAAAAGTTTTCCAGAAGAGGACTACCTTAGCGTGACACTTGGAAGACAGTTAGAAGGAGCAAGGTAAGCTTCTCCAAATGGAGTTCCACAACACTGGTGTCACCAACAAGAAAACCTGCACTGTCACTCATCGTATTTCAGACAGGGGAAGCACACAAGACTTCTTGAAGAGGACTGTAACAAAACTGGGTTGACAGAGGAGCAGGCAGTTCTGAAATGACCTAGGCCCAATCTAAGACAGTGGTTCCCAACCTTCATTCAGGCACTACCTCCTTAAGAAAGGTAGCGACCTGACCAGGGACTCATAGGTGCCACTGCTGACTCCCAATTGGGTTGCTTCCCTTCTTAAGGTGGTTTCCCTTCTGCATCAATATTTTAGTTATTATCATGCTGGGAATAAGCATCAGAAAGGGCAACAAGGTGGTTTTTTATTACTCACGAAGAAGCTTCCAAGGCTGGAATGAGACAAGCGGTCTTTTCACTACAGACTGAGCAAGTCCTCCAGATGTGGGGCAAAGCATTTGTGATAGCAGGCTCTAAGGAGGAGACACCAGAAGAAAGTTTAGTTCAGTGATACAGGCACAGAAAATGAACAGGAAGTCATTATTAATCTATCAATAATTCCCAAAGCTCTTTAGAGGAAATTAGGTCCAGTCTCACGTCAAAATAATTAAATGTGAAATGGTCAAAACTTCTGGGGACGCTCAACAGCAGAGCTACCTGATCTTCCATGGCATTGCAACACAATACCGTTAGGCAGAATACAGTATTTCCAACAGGGCATTTGCTCCAAGGCAAGCATCTGTCTCAGAGTGTTTTTGCTCAGATATCAGCAACAGCCACCTTATCCCAGGACATAACTCTCACAGGATAGCTGAAAAACCCAAAGCCAGCTGGGGCCCGATCCACTCTGAATCCAGACCAGGCATATCTATTATAGACAACCACTTTTAACGGTGCTATGCTGACAGCACTATCACAAATGGTTTGAATACAACACAAACGCATCTGAGAGGAAGACAGCAGAAAGGGGAAAAGGAAGATTTTCCAGCCTACCTCATATCTGCCTGTCTGAACTGCCAGATTTTCCCTTCAAAAAAGGGATCCCCATCCTGCCCAGAGCTTATCCTTTGAGGGATGCCCACATAGGACACTCTGTTGCTGTCTCACACTGTGGATTTCTTTATGAAATGCTTCTGGACAAGTAGAATATTTCAGATTTTAGAAACTTAAACCAGTGCAAACCATGTTTGCTCTCTGCTGCAACATTTCACATAGTCCACCTATTCGACCACTAGAGGTTATGACATCATAGCCAGTTTCTTCTGGGTTGCAAGGCCAGATGCAACATGACAAACATCCGTTAGAGGCCTATGGTGGATGGGAGGGCTTTTTGAGTGCAGAAAAGCATGCTTTGGAGCTCCGCCCGCCAAGCTGAGCCTTCTAGGACTGTTTGTTGCATCATGGTCTAGCTATCAGGCAGCAGGTGTCCAGGGGTCCCACAAGTACCACCAGACACCACCGCAAGTACCACTGCTGGTATCTATTGAGAAACGCTGACTTCAACTAAAACACTGCTTCTCATACTTTTTAGCACTGGAACTTTTTAGAATGACAATCTGTCCGGACCCACCAGAAGTGATGTCATGGCTGGAAGTGACATCACAAATCCACAAACATCCCAAAGGCTGCAATTTTCTATCCACACTTACCCAGGATTAAGCCCCATTGACTAGCATTGTTAAAAGTATATATATAGTAGCCTGTTAAAAATACAGATCTGGTCCCATTTCCCCAAATGCAGTTGCATGCCATGGTAGCATCAAGTCTATTAAAAATAAAACACATAATGAAATGAATGGGGACCCACCTGAAATTGGCTTGCAACCCACATAGTGGGTCCTGACTCACAGTTTGAGAAACACTTAACTAAAGGTTTGGAACCTGTTTTAGAAAGCCTAGAAAAATAGCAAAAATCTTCCCTTGTCTGGAAACATCCACAAGGCAGAAAAGACAGCAGCAGCCCAATCCTATGCATGTCTACTCAGAAGTAAGTTCCACTGTGTTCAATGAGACTTACTATAGATAGGACTGCAGCCCCAGACTTCGTCTGCCTAAGGGAGGCATCTCCTTGTGGGAGGTCTAAGCAAGGATGCTGAGGTCCTGGTCCCCTTGGAGGGCAAGCTGTACATTCTCTGGGGGTGTCTTGGTTCACACCCACATGTAGCCTCCTTGGATTCCCCCCACCTCAAAACCCAATCCTAGTCACATTTACTTGGGAGTAAGCCCCATTGACTCTAATGGGACTTACTTCAGAGTAGACATGTAAAGGATTGTGTTTAAAGGCTGCAGAGTAAACCCCATTGACTCCAATGGGACTTACTTCTGAGTAGACATGCAGAGGATTGGGCTCCCTGCCTGCAGTCCTATCCACACCTACCTGCGAGTAACCCCCATTGACTCTAATGGGGCTTACTTCAGAGTAGACACGCAGCGGATTGGGCTCTCAGGCTGCAGGTAGGACCGCGCTGCCGTCCCACAGCCTCTTGGAGCACGTCCCGAGCCTGCCTGCCGCTCCCCACGCCCGCGACCCCGCTGAGAGAGAGCCCCAGCGAAGGCCCCTGCTTACCCGAGGGCCGCTCTCCCTTCGCGGCCAGGGCCGGCCGCTGCGCAGAGCCCGGAGCCCCGCCACGAGGAGCCCTGTTCTGGGCCCGGCCAGCCATGGAGCGGCGCGACGGTAGCGGCCGCGGCCCCCCGAGAGGCCCAGCAGCAGCCAGGCCGCCGCGCTCATGCTGTCCCCGCAGCCGCTCTACGCTCCGCTGAGGGCAGGCCGGAGAGGGGACGACAGGGGCGCTGCCATCTTGGAATCTGGCAGCGACGCCGCCGCGACCCGCTCTCAAGATGGCCGCTCGGCTCGCTCTTGCCCGGCAGCCGCGCGCGCTCCAGCCCCTGCTTCGGCGCACAGGGCTGCGGGCCTACGCACAGTTACCTGGGAGTAAGCCCCTTTGGCTGTAATGGGCTACTTCTGAGTAGGCTTGGACTCTGAGGCTCCACTCCTATCCACACCTCCCTGGGAAGCCCCATTGGCTATAATGGCAGTTACTTCTGAGTAGACAGGCCCAGGCGGACTCTGAGGCTGCACTCCTATCCACACTTACCTGGGAGGAAGCCCCATTGACTATAATGGGAGTTACTTCTGAGTAGACAGGCATAGGTTTGGGCTCTGAGGCTGCACTCCTATCCACACTTACCTGGGAGGAAGCCCCATCGACTATAATGGCTCTTCTGAGTAGACAGGCATAGGCTTGGTCTCTATTCGGAAGTGGACAGTCCACAACTTGTTAAGTGACAAGGTCTTCAAAAACTATGGAAGATCATCATTCAGAAGTCAGCCCCATTATAGTCAATGGGGTTTACTCCCAGCTAGGTGTGGATAGGATGACAGTCTAGGAGTCTGAACCAAAGCTGCTCACGCACACTGTTGCAGGCATGCCATAAGGTCCAGTGCCAGAGCTGGCTCAGCATAAGCCTGCACTGACCTGATGCCGCCTGGTGCTCTGTTCACGTACCAGACGTTGGAACAGTAAGTCAGGCCAGGGAGGGAGGCATTCTGGGGCAGGGAGAGGGTGGGGGAAGGCAGGGCAGGGCACAGAACCAGCAGAGCTCAGCACTGTTCGTTCCAAAGCCCTCCATCTGGCCTCCTGGCCCAATAGGTGCTGGCTTAATAGAGAGAGCAAAGTTGAGTAGCCTCATTGCAGGGCTGCTTCCCTTTCCCTGAGGAGACGTTGGAACCCACTGGTGGCTGCCCAGCATCCATTGGATGCAGCAGCAGCAGCAGCCACCATTTTGGCTCCACTTCAGCCCTGGGTACCAGGCAGCTATTGGGCTGTAGGCCTTCCATCTAGGCACTAACCAGACCTACACCTGTGCAGCTTCAAAAGGTGTCTACAGCATAAGCCATCAGAACATAGGTTATCACCGGTTACCAAGTCATTACACATTATTCTCCAAAAATACATTTTCAGCAGTCTTAAAACACAAGCACACACATAACCTCATAAAATATAGCAAAAGCTGAAGGAGGCAGAAATTGGGACATTATCCCTGCCAGCTGCTTGACTGTGTTTTTCTTACACACTACTGAGCTGCAATAGTAGAAAGACCTACTTTCTGTTTAATAGGTGCCGAGTTATTTCAGCTACATTATTTAAAAGAGAGAGAAGTTGCTTCAGCTGTCCATCTGTGAAATGAGGATAGCAGCATTTCCCCCAGTGACTTGCATTTGACATTGTAGCTGATGAAATCTACAGAAACCAGTCAAAGTGCATTACTTGGGTTTTAATGTATTTCTGACATGGGTTACTCACAGTAGCCTTTCAAATAGCGGTCACATAAAAACATGCTGTTGCTATTTGTATTTCAGGTAGCATAGTTGTGCCATGTTTATTGTTCCAAACATTATAGTCATTACAACAATTGTATACAATGACAGAACCATATTATCAACACTGATTAAGCACTATAGTATCTATGGAATTCAGATAATGCAATCAATATGCTTTTCCCTCAAATGTATAATAACAGACAAAATGAGCTGTAGTTCATATTACATCTTTACAATCTGCTAAATTTAACTCCACAAACTTTGTCCTGAATTTGAGATGCTGCTACAAATCTGGCTACTGTTAGGAATTACAAATTTTTCTTGATTAAAGTGAAAGAATATTTTGTGCATTGGCACTGGGAAATACCCAGCCATCATTCATTACACCCTGGATTAGATGTACAATAGAATAGAAAGTACAATAATCTATATTAATCTACAATAGAATAGAAAGTGCCTGTGCAATAATCTAAATTATCCAAATCTTATACTGTTTGTTGAATAACACCACCAAAACTGAGGTGGTCTTCTGCTAATGCAATATTTTATGATAGTGTCCTTCTATATTGTGAAGACATTGTGTGAAATCTCAGTGCCAAAACATAGGCTAAAATCCTGTACACGCTTACCTAGGAGTAAGTGCCACTAAACTCAATTGGGTTTTATTTTGAGTAGATACACATAGGATAATGGTGTTAGATAGCTGACTGAAGGCCAGGGACTATCCCACCTACCAGTTAACCATTCTGTACACCTTCTGACATCACTTTGTGGTGTTCATTGTTTGTGGATTCTATGACCAAAATATGTGGCAGGCAGCGAATCAGAATCAAGAACTGAATGCCCTGACAAAGAGGCCTTATGGTACTTTCTTTAATGGAACACACTACAATCCTGCATTACGCAGCTTCTTTTTAAAAATGTATCATATCAGCTGTCTTAAATTGGCATGCATGTACAGCTTTATGTCCAGAAAATACTTAAAATACTTAAAAGTGCACAACAGAGCAGACCAGAAAGTCTCAAAACAGCTTATAGAAACTGTAGAGACCAGTTTATAAAAACTGGGACAGAAACATGTTTTAAAATCATAAGAACATAAGAACAGCCCCACTGGATCAGGCCATAGGCCCATCTAGTCCAGCTTCCTGTATCTCACAGCGGCCCACCAAATGTCGCAGGGAGCACACCAGATAACAAGAGACCTCATCCTGGTGCCCTCCCTTGCATCTGGCATTCTGACATAACCCATCTCTAAAATCAGGAGGTTGCGCATACGCATCATGGCTTGTACCCCATAATGAATTTTTCCTCCAGAAACTTGTCCAATCCCCTTTTAAAGGCGTCTAGGCTAGACGCCAGCACCACATCCTGTGGCAAAGAGTTCCACAGACCAACCACACGCTGAGTAAAGAAATATTTTCTTTTGTCTGTCCTAACCCGCCCAACACTCAATTTTAGTGGATATCCCCTGGTCCTGGTATTATGTGAGAGTGTAAAGAGCATCTCCCTATCCACTCTGTCCATCCCCTGCATAATTTTGTATGTCTCAATCATGTCCCCCCTCAGGCGTCTCTTTTCTAGGCTGAAGAGGCCCAAACGCCATAGCCTTTCCTCATAAGGAAGGTGCCCCAGCCCCGTAATCATCTTAGTCGCTCTCTTTTGCACCTTTTCCATTTCCACTATGTCTTTTTTGAGATGCGGCGACCAGAACTGGACACAATACTCCAGGTGTGGCCTTACCATAGATTTGTACAATGGCATTATAATACTAGCCGTTTTGTTCTCAATACCCTTCCTAATGATCCCAAGCATAGAATTGGCCTTCTTCACTGCCGCCGCACATTGGGTCGACACTTTCATCGACCTGTCCACCACCACCCCAAGATCTCTCTCCTGATCTGTCACAGACAGCTCAGAACCCATCAACCTATATCTAAAGTTTTGATTTTTTGCCCCAATGTGCATGACTTTACACTTACTGACATTGAAGCACATCTGCCATTTTGCTGCCCATTCTGCCAGTCTGGAGAGATCCTTCTGGAGCTCCTCACAATCACTTCTGGTCTTTACCACTCGGAAAAGTTTGGTGTCGTCTGCAAACTTTGCAACCTCACTGCTCAACCCTGTCTCCAGGTCATTTATGAAGAGTTTGAAAAGCACGGGTCCCAGGACAGATCCTTGGGGCACACCGCTTTTCACCTCTCTCCATTGTGAAAATTGCCCATTGACACCCACTCTCTGCTTCCTGGCCTCCAACCAGTTCTCAATCCATGAGAGGACCTGTCCTCTAATTCCCTGACTGTGGAGTTTTTTCAGTAGCCTTTGGTGAGGGACCGTGTCAAACGCCTTCTGAAAGTCCAGATATATAATGTCCACGGGTTCTCCCACATCCACATGCCTGTTGACCTTTTCAAAGAATTCTATAAGGTTTGTGAGGCAAGACTTACCCTTACAGAAGCCATGCTGACTCTCCCTCAGCAAGGCCTGTTCATCTATGTGTTGTGAGATCCTATCTTTGATGAGGCATTCCACCATCTTACCCGGTATGGATGTTAGGCTGACCGGCCTATAGTTTCCTGGGTCCCCCCTCTTTCCCTTTTTAAAAATAGGCGTGACATTTGCTATCCTCCAATCTTCTGGCACCATGGCCGTTTTGAGGGACAAGTTGCATACCTTAGTCAAGAGATCTGCAACTTCATTCTTCAATTCCTTAATAACTCTTGGGTGGATGCCATCAGGGCCCTGTGACTTATTGATCTTTAATCTATCAATGAGGTCTGAAACATCTTCTCTTTTAACCTCTATCTGACTTAACTCCTCGGTCAGGAGGGGCCGTTCGGGCAGCGGTATCTGCCCGAGGTCTTCTGCCGTGAAGACAGATGCAAAGAACTCATTTAATTTCTCTGCCATCTCTAAGTCTCCTTTTATCTCCCCTTTCCCTCCCTCACCATCCAGAGGACCAACCGCTTCTCTGGCGGGTTGATTAATCTTAGAAATAATAGTCTAGGAACTGGGAAGAATCCATTACAGAACATATATGTACTGACCGCACAAAAACTGGTCGTAGCAGGGTTCAGTTTTGCAAGCAGTTCAGGTTTTGATTAGGCTGGATAAACAGGAAGCACTTCTTAATAGTTAAGCAATGGGGGGGGGGGAAGTGGATGCTGATAAGTTAGGGCCCAAAGAGCACTAACATCACCTTCAATTTACTGACATACTTCAGTCTACTATTGAATGCAGGATCATCTACTTCTGCCTGACAAACAGATGTGTAATACTTAGTGTTCACAAATTCACCAGCAGAAGTGCACCTGATACTACTTGCCTAAATGTATTGTTCCTTTCTCTGCAACCACACAGCCACAGGGATCCAAACAAGAAGCAATTTGCTGAGGAACACTCCCTTCTCCTACTGACATATCTCAGTGACCATCTTTGTGACAGACTCCCAGGATGTTAACTGGATTCCTCTGGGATGTGTCTGGGTGCACTTTCTGGTCTGCCAGCATTAACACATGTAGCTATCTTTAATGCCTCCTCATGTTATTGATTTAATTGACAAACAGATCAGTTTATAGACAAATTAAAGTGGCTGCAGTTAATCAACAAGGATGTGATTGACTAGCATGTGGGAGCTCAGGGGAAAAGTCAGTCTAAATAAATGGGTACAACAAGCCCCTCCATCATCAGAAGAAACACTAGAAACCAAACAAATGAGAAAGTATATGGTTGAAGATTGTACATGGGTAGTGGGTATATTTTTTTCACTGCATATACTGTACCACCAAATCTGGAGTACCTTCAATCAGCTGTAAGTCTCACACACCTTTGTTAGGGGTGTGAATTCTTAGTAGGTACACTCTGTGTATGTATGTGGGTGCCTGTCCTCCAGCTCCTCTTAAATGATAACCTTGGCAATGTTGTTTCTAGTCCTGAGTTTTTGTGGCTAGTGTAGCTGTTTATGAGAGTTAACTGTGATTTGAGAGGTTGCTAGTTCAAATGTCACCTTAGCTATTAAGGGCCCAATCCTATCCAAATTTCCAGCTCTAGTGCAGCTGCCCCAGGCAAGCGAACAATGTTTCCCTTTCCTTGTGGAGGCCTCCATAGCTACCTTTCCGCCACATGATGCAACACACACCCCATTGGCACAACTACACCAGGGCTGGAAAGTTGGATAGGATTTGGCCCTAAGTCCCTGGGGGTGAGACTAAGGGGAAAGCTTGTTTTGCATACAAAGGTCCCAGGTGCAGTCTCTGGGCAGGGCAAACCAAGGCAAAACAAAACTTCATTGAAACCCTACAGACCCACCACCATTCAGCAGAGAGGTAGGTTTGGCTCCCTATGAGGCACATTCATGTTTCTACAATACAGTATATATCAGGCACCTCTAATACCAGAAGGTGCTGTATGAAGCTATTAATTAACTTGATAAATTTTCTGTGCAGCTCAGAAATTTGCTTCCAGCATTTAGGTCCCAATCCTAAATCCAGCTCCCTTAGTGCTGGCACTGACCTCCAGCACCGGTGCCTGGTGTTGCAAATGTGCTGTAAGGAGGAGGGGGCCACTGGCACTGGGTCTCAGTGCTGAGAGGAGATGCTGCGAGAGTGCCCAGAGGTAAGTCACACCACTGGGCAGCAGTGCAGGTTTTTGGGGTGGGGAGTGGCATTCTGGGACTGGGGGGCAGAGGAGAGATTGACCTGGGAGGGGGTGGGACTGGCAGAGGCCTGCTCCACCAGATCCTATGTGTCAGGCTGTGAAGTCTGACATGAAGGTTCTCCAGTCTGCACCAGCAAAACAGCTGGCGCAGACTTGAGTAGCCCCATTGCAGGGCTTTTGCCCTTACTTGGGGAAAGGGGATGAAGTCTCCTTCCCTAAGGACACCTCCAGCAGCCTCCCCAGGGCTGCAGGATACAGTGGTTGCCATTTTGGCATCACTGCATCTGGCGACCCTGTTGGGGATAGGATTGGGCTGTTTCCCGGCCCTATGAAAGCTCTTATCTCACTAACTGTGCTGTAATATATTTTGAATAAGCAAGTCACTGGACATTAAGAGAACAGTGTTATCCCGTTAAATAAAATAATATGACTTTTCCCCGCATCTGTCAAATGCCAGTGGATATCAAGTACAGACCCATGTCAACAGGCAAAGACTTCCTTACTAATATACCATACTTTCTAGCCAGAGATAAAAGGACAGAAAAAGATATGCCTACATGTTTTCTTGTGAAGCTGCTTGGCACTAACTTGTAGAGATCAGAGTCTGGTTCTGGCTTAATCAATCCCCATTTCTTCTCTGGTACAAAATAGGGTGAAATTAGCCCAGGTCACTCATCATGGCTTCTATTTTGTCCTGGATGAGCACTCATGAGATATTATTAGCATGACAATCCTGTTCATTTTGGCTCTGGAATAAAGCTTAATAACAATTCAGAATTAATACAGCTGGAGATGTACCACATAGATTGCCGTCCAGTCTTTGTATGTACAAAATGCAACCTTGAAAAAGGTCACTTAATTCAATGTCCTTTGAGCAGTAATAAGGTTTCTTTTGGGAACATGTCCAATATTCACAGAATATAGATATAGCCTGATCTAGGCTGGCTTTACTGGGATATATTCCAGCTATGACATCACTGGAAGATATTGGCAGGGAAGAAGGTAGACTTTTGCAAATAATTTTACTGCTGTTAAAAGGAGCCGGGCTAGGGAATAATTTAACTGTGACAGCCAATTCACAGGTATGCTGTGCGTCCTACAGTAAATCACAGGAGGGAATATTGCCAGATCCATAAGAGCCACTTCTCTCAAGACCTGTATACTTCTCAGAAGGTCACCTTCTCCAGACTCATTTGTTGTTGGAAAAATGGCACTCCTGATAGCTGATGGACTTCAGATCCTTATGGGTGAGGCAGTTTTTACAGCAACCTTTTAACAGGGCTTTGTTTTCAAATGTAGATAAGTTTTAGGAAGTGATGCAGGTGGGAACCACAGAATTGCAACATTACAACTCCTTGCTAATACCAACATCTAGATTTGGGTGGCATTGTCAGTACTGCCAAGCTTAGAGACCACAGCCCAAGGCAATGCACTGTGTCATTAACAGGTCAGAATAGGCAGCTGCCACTCCGTTGCTCCTGAACAAGCCAAGGTGGGTAATTCTGTGCCACAAGAATAGTAATTGAAATAGAAAACTATTACACAATCAATGCCTCCTGCTTAGAAAATAGAAACCAAGAAGCTTACCTAGCTGCAGGAGACTGGACATTACCAGCTTTGTACACCTTTTGGCCATTCACAGCATTTAGAAACTGTTTCAGAGGAGCTTTATTACAGTTCCTAGGAAAGAAGGGCCACTGAAATAAGTGGGAATGGTTTTTAAATAAGATAGTTGACATGTCACCCAGTCCTTTTCTTGTAAAGGTGCCAGGTAATCGGCTTCTAAAGAATGCCAGCCACACTCTGCCCCTTTCTCTAAGGGCACATGTCATCTCCCCGTTCTCTTCCAGAGGGGGCAACTCTAGCTCCAAGGGGGCTTGTAACAGGAAACCAGACAAGCTCCTAGCCAAGTCAACTTGGGATTTATGGGACAATTCACCAGGTTACCTCACCCTCTTTCGCAATAGCCTTGGAGCCAAGAGTCAGGCAGAGGTTTTCCATCCCAGGGTTATTGGAGATGCATGCGGGCACACTTTCTACTCCATGTTGGTAGTGCAACAAGGTGGGCTGCACTTTCAGGACCACCCTCTGGGTTCACACCAAGCTAGGTAAGCAATCCTAGCTTGCTGCTAGGAGGCTGCAATCTCTAAGGCTGCAATCCTATCCACACTTATCTGGGAATAAGCCCCATTGGGCTCTAACACCACCAGCCTTGCCTTCAAGGCCTGTTCCTCCCACTGCTGGGTCTCTCTTTGACCAGTCCTGGTTCTCCCAATAACCTGTCTTTGTGTTCCCTCCACCTCTGCCTTATCATGTGAACCTTAACTCCTTTTCCCCTTGCCACTGACTGGTCTGAGGCTCTGCTTTAAAGCCTGACCTTAGTCCCACTGGCTGGTTGTCCCCTAGTCTCTTGTCAGCTGGTTGACATTGGCTGCCTTTTCCCATAGCTGAGACTATCACACACTAAGGGCTCAATCCTGTCTAACTTTCAACTGTTGATGTAGCTCTACCAATGGGACATGTGCTGTATCCTGTGGTGGTGGCAGGCAATCATGGGGGCCTCCTCAAGGTGAAGGAATATTTGTTTCCTTACTTTGGGGCTGCATTGGCACTGGAAAGTTGGATAGAACCTCCTATCTTATCACCTCAACATACATTGGAGATACCATCACCCTCTACCCAAATATCCACTGATAAGGGAAGGGTGATGGGGCAACCAGACCAGGGTGACCAGATACATGGAGGACAGAATGCCTTTACCTTTAACCATTATATCAAAGAAGGAATTTTGGTAAGTGCAGCTTTTTAAATACCTCCATGTTGAGTTGCACCTGCCAAAATTCCCTTTTCTATACAGTGGTTCCATACTGTGTCCTCCATTATATCTGGTCACCCTGCCAGTAACTGGGCAAGAGACACTTTTTCAAGTGGTGCTTCACTTATATTTAGCAGGGGGAGAGTAACTGTCCCTTTTCATCCCAGCACAATGTCTTTTCTAGTGGCTGTTTTGCTGGTGTTTCTTCTGCATCTCTTTAGCTTGTGAGCCCTTTTGGGACAGGGAGCCATTCAGAGTAGGGATGTGAGGTGGGTGGGGAAGCAGGTGAGGCAGAGCCTCCTTCCTGCAGAGCACATGAATTGAGAGTACTTGCACACCTCACATGGTGGCGGTGCTTTTCAAAGGATTCCGTTGGGGATGCTCTGCCTCACCTGCCTCCCCCACCTCACTCTGGTGTACCTCATGTGCACATCTCACACGTTAGTGATGCTTTTCGAAGGACTCTGATGGGGAGGCTCTGCCCCATCTGATTCCCCCTATGCACCTCATGCTGTGGTGCACCTCACACGCACACCTCACACGGTGGCAGCGCTTTTCGAAGGACTTCGGTGGGGAGGCTTGGCCTCATCTGCCTCCCCCCATGCACCTCACGTGGTGGTGTACCTCACAAGGTGGCAGCGCTTTTCAAAGGACTTCACTGGGGAGGCTCGGCCTCATCTGCCCCCCCACCCACCTCAGGTCCCTATCCTATGCATGTCTACTCAGAAGTCAGTCCCATTACAGTCACTGGGGCTACTCCCAGGAAAGTGTGGATAGGATTGTAGCCTTAGGGCCCAATCCCAACCATATTTCCAGTGGTGCACTGGAATTCCAGTGGCTGCATTTCCATGCAGCCAAGCCAGTGGGGTGTGCACTCCATCCTGTAGTGGTGGGGCAGTCACAGCAGCCTCCTCAAGGTAAGGGAAGGTTTATTCCCTGACCTCAGTGCCACATTGCAGCTTCATTGGTGTTGGGAAGTTGGACTGGACTGGGTGATTAGTGATTTGACTTTGTAAACTGCTTTGTGAACTCCTGTTGAAAAGCAGCATATAAATCCTGCTGATAATAATAGGTAGGTCTGGATTGCCATTTGACAGCCCAATCCTATCCACACTTTCCTGGGAGTAAGCCCCATTGACTCTGATGGGACTGACTTCTGAGCAGACATGCTTAGGATTGGGCTGTAACATGTGCAGCCAGGCAACACTTGCAGGGACCACTGTGATGGTGCTTCATTTTCTGTGTTGCAATACAGTTATTATTATTACTTTGTGTTTTGTTTCCCTATAACGTCAGTAAATGTGTTTTTATTCAGAGAAAGGGAACGTTGGAGAGAGTTACACCAGCCCCTTGCAAGGGGCTTAGGGTGGGCTGCAGGAGATTAGGCCTTGGACTGGTAACCCATGGCAACATCAGCCCTGGGAGGCGGGGGAGCAGAGAGAGAGAGAGACACACACACACACGGGTGTGTAAATTCCCAGGTCACGTGAGGGTGATCACGCGCTTCGCTTCGATGACGCCGCTGATTGGTGGATACAACCCCAGCGTTGGCTCCTCCCCCTTCCAGCCAGAGAAATAGAACGCTCATCCCGCGCACGCGCGCTAGGGGAGGGGAGCGAAGGAGAGGCGTGTGCGCCTGCGCCTTTTTAGTCCTTACGTCATCGCGCGCACGCGCAGATCCAGGCTTCACGGCGCAGCATGGCGGCTTGTGCTCCGCCCCTTCCTCCCTCACCGTCGCTCGGCCTGCCGACCAATGAGACAGGCTGTCTCATCGGACCAATGGGGAGGCTCGTCTCTGGCCGCGTCGTCGTCGCTGCCTTCGTCGTCCGAGGCAGCGGCTCCGGCGTCTGTGGAAAAGGGAAGAAAGGAGCGGAGCGCAGGCCGGAGGCGACGCGGCGCTGGCCTGGCTGGCGGAGCGGTGGGAGCCGCCGTCCGTGGCTGCAGCAGCAGCAGCAGCAACGAGGCAGCCAGAGCCGCCCGGAAGGCGGGCGGGCCATGGAGCGGGGGGGCCGCAGGAGGCGACGCCGGCTCTGCTAGAGGCCTGAGGCCGCCGCCCCCCGTCGCGCAGGCAGGCCGGGCCCGGCAGGCGGCCGGGCGCCAGAAGGCCTCGCGCTCCTCGCCGCGAAGAGCCGCCCGCAACACGCCCGCGCGCCGGTAAGCCGCAGGAGAGGAGGGCGAAGTCCGGGAGGGGGGCGCCCGGGTTGCCGCAGTCCTCGCGGCTGCCTCCCCTGGGGGTGGCCGGCCGGACCCCTGCCTGCCTCTGGGGGGCTCTGCCCCGCGGGATGTCCTGGCTACCAGGGGGAGAGGCGTAGGAGCCGGGGGGCGGACCGGTCTCTATCGCAATGCAAGAGGATGGTGGACCCACCAGCCGCAGCCTGTCATAGGGCGCAAGGGAGGCAGGATTGAGGCTGCACTCGTATCCACACTTACCTGGGAGTAAACCCCATTGGTTGCAGTGGGACTTGCCTCTGACTAGACGTACATAGGATTGGGTTCCAGGGCTGCAATTCTGTCCACACTTACCTAGGAGTAGGCTCCATTGACTGTGGTGAGGCTTACATCCAAGTAGATGTGCATAGGATTGGGCTCTAGAGCTGCAATCCTATCCACGCTTACCTGGGAGTAAGCCCCTTGGACTATGATGAGACTTACCTCTGAGACGTGCATAGGATTGGGCTCTAAACCAGGGGAGGGCACGTGATTGCTGCATTCTGCAGGCTCCTGTTTTGGGTTTCCCTACAGCAAGGAATGGGGGTAAGGGGTTGCAACAAAGGCAACTTAAAAAACAATTGCTAGTCCCCATTTTGTTGTAATGCCTTTTTATGTTGTGCATGTTAACATATTTCCAGCAGTTGGGTTATTTCTGTCTCTTGTGTGGAAAAGCAGCACGCTTTGATTGGTAGCAAACGATGGAAAGGCATTATTTGAGGCATAATGTAGGGTAAGCCAAGGAAAGAATGGAAAGGTTTAATTAGCTGCCCTGGAAATATTATAGTATTGACGGGTGGGGGTTTAAATTAGGAATTAAATGTTTCTTCGGTCATCTCTCATGTTTACAAAAAAGGTCATGGGTTTTGTAGAAGGCAGGGAAGGAGGTGGAGGAAAGTGGGACAGGCCAAGGTAACCATGCCTTTTGTGTATGGGGGAGTGGAAGGAGGAGCTGCAGTTTATGTGGAAAATTTAACGGGGGAGAGAGGGAGGTTGGGCTGGAGCTGTGTGGTGGCAAAAGGGTCTGATGACAAGTGAGCCAAGCAAGTCCTTTCCTCCATTTGTGGTGCCTGCTTGAGAGCACTTAATTGTGGTTAATTTTCCTTTAAAACCCTTCAGGCTATCCTTCCATAGTCACGGAAGTGTGGTTAAAAGAGAGGGTGGTTCTCTCCCACTTTTAGGGGTGCTGTTTCTGATTTGGGTGAACACAACATTGTGAGGAAGTAGCTGTGCCATTCAAATCCTGTGGGGTATTTTATGTCTCTGTCACAATCCGAATGGCAGAAGTTGGGCAGCCAGGGTGGGGAAGTTAGTTTGCCTTGGGTTGGTGTGACAGAAGGAAAGGTGGAATGGGTGTTGATGGCGGGGCACAAGTCTTGCAAGGAGGCAAGTGAGTTCAAATGCTGCAGCTGAGTCAGAGAATATATAATGGGATGTGGTGGGTCAGTGATCTGGATGTGGGTCAGTGGGCAGGAAACAACTGAAATGTGGAGGTGCGATATAGTGCAGATAAACCTCATAGTTGGAAATGACATGAGATGGTGGAGCTGCAGAAACATGGTATAGGATTGATGGAATTTGGTGTAACTCACAACAGGAAGGGGTAGAAGTTGAGGCCTTGGAAGCAAGTGATAACAGCAGTGTGTGTGTCTAGGAGAGGGTTGTGGTACTTGTGAGAAAAAGGCACAGTGAAAATTACTTTGCCTGGTAATTTCCGTTTCCCGTTTCATCATCTGTGGGTTGGCATTGGTCCTGTGCGTGCGTGTGTGTAGCAAAGAGCTGATCAGCCTGTGAGGCTGGCTGAACTGCATTTATTTTCTTGTTTAATCTCTAAATTGCCTAGCCTCTTCCTCTTGGGCTGCTCTCCTTCCTTTCTCTTGAAACAAGAAATAAAAAGCAGCTGTGTGTCTCCACACAGAATTTAAATCCCACTCTTCCCCCCTCCATCTCTTAAGAAAGAGGATTGATTACATGTTTAGAAAGGCAAATTGTTTCTCCCCTCACCCCCAAGAAGCCTGGAGGAGCTGAGCCCTTCACTGCCCTCTGCCCTTTTCCCAGAGAGAGCAGCTGTCTTGTGAGGGATGTGTGCCTGTGGATTGAAAACCAGTCTGTTCATTGAGGCACAAGGGCTGGTGTGTTCAGATCAGCTTCCAGTCTTAGCATTGTGGCTCTGGTTTGATACTCAGTTGCAGGAAGGAACTTCTGTCCCCTCCCCCTCCCCTTCATGGTTTTGTACACAGATCTCCCTTGTCAATAGGAAGGAACCTGGCCTTACAGAGAGTTAGCAGATCCATCACTGTCTTTTGGAGCCAAATGCATCTGGGGGGGGGGATGGCTCCAGAGGGGGATGGCTCCAGAAATACAATATGGACAGACTGGCCTAGTCAGTTAGGCAAAGATCAGCCAACAGGATTATCGTGTTTGTGTTTGAAAAATGTTGTAATTCCTAGAAGTAGTTCAGCTGTGGTGGAAGGGGGTGCATTCAGTTTTTCCAGCTGACAGTGGTTCTCTTGTTAATTTGTCATCTTTGCTTCTGTGTAGTCAGTTGTTCCATTTCCTAGGGAAAACATCAGGACAGGTGTAGATTTTTGTATGGACTATAAAAGTATTTATAGCAAAAGTTATTTTCGTGTTTTAAACAGAAGTTTAAAACTATGAGATTCTGTGTGTGTATATTTATATACTGTATATGTATAGTGTGTGTAAACACACACACATATGTATTTATATACGTGTGAGTGTATATAAATAAAATGAATGGGCTTCCAGTATTGCTGCTAAAGGGAATTCCTAAAATAAAGGGCCAAATTTTGAGGTGCTTTTAATGGATAAGAAAGTTAGAAACCAAACTCTTGTTGTTTGAACAGGGAATTATTTAATATTCTGTGATAGTTTTGGGGGGCCTAAATGAAGCATACTTTTTGTTACCAGAGAAATTCATGGGATTTCCCCCCCATATAATGTGCCGACGTTGGAAGCCTGCCTGCCGTTTATAGATGTGCTGTTTGCTGCTGTGAATATTGGAGAATATCTTGGTTGTTACTGGAGAGATACTAGGGCAGCAAGGGAAGACCCGCACAAGTGGTTTCCGTACTGCAGTCTGGTGTTTACACCCCCATATTTCCCTCTGGCCTGAAAGCATTACTGGCTAAACTGGTTATGCAGGGCTGGGTTATGGAGGGTTGCTTTGTCTTTCCACTCTTAAAGAGCTGCTTGTGCTTGAAGGTGAGAAGTGTGGATGAGCCAGCTGCCTGTGCAGTTGTCATCAGTAGGCAGCCTCACGGCAGCTGCCTGAGTAGCCCTGTTCCCTTGGCAGAGGGGGTGTGCCTAGTTTCTTATAAGCCTGTTCAAGAGAATGTCTAATTAAATACATAAATTAACAGGATAGTTACTTTTGGGTGTTGTAGCATGCCAGTGATGGTGCACAGGAGGGGGTCAACCTTTTCACACAGATGTTCAGATGGACATGATAAAGGAATGATTTTCTGGCACATAGCTTTGCCACTCCACAGGTCATTCTCTGTTGGACTATCTAAATATAGAAAGTCATCAAGGACAGGCTGGACATAAGGCTGGGTTCTCCTAAGTGTGAGGTAAGGTTGGGTTCTCCTAAGTGTCAGTTTTGGCAGGGTAAGGACAAGATGTGCTGATGGCTGCTTAAAATTGGGTGGGAGCCTGAGAGAGGGCTGTGTGTGTAGTTGTCATATTGTGATGGCACATGCATGTGAATGCATGAGGTTACATGGATGTCGTTTACTTAACCAACATGAAACTACATTACGTGGGGGCAGCCTTATAATGTTTTCTGTCCTGGGATTATCAGAATTGGTGCAATTGTGATGTAACCCCCCAATTGATCCTTGGCTCATAGGGCTCCTTGAGGATTGTAAGGCTCATGTTGGGTATAACCACAAACATGGCTGCTTTTCCCATTTTGTCTTTGTAATATTCCAAGTTCTGCAAATCAGTATTTTTTTTTCCTGGAGAAATGTCTTGTGCACATACAATGTCAAAACCTCTAATTGTTGCTTTGTTTTTAACCTGAATGTAATTTTGGGAAACTGTTTATTTTGTTCCAGAATATAAAATGGAACAAACTCCCTTTCCTAAAAGCTTTTTTTCTCCCCTTTTTATATTGTGGCAGGTCTTTGTTGTTCAACCAGGCAGGCAGATTTTTCTCCAGTGAGGGTCTGCTTAGCGGAGCCTTGCTAATCACACTGTATGAGCAGCCTTTCATTCTTCAATAAACTAGTGTATGTATAACTAACTGAGATTGTTTTAACTGTATAATTATGATGTAGCTTCTGCAAGTATAGTGCAAATGTTCCTAGATTGGAGACTGTGTTGCATATTTTGATGCAGTTCCAAATGTAGTTTGTGAACATAGGGTTAAAATATGAGTGTGTGTGTGCTGCTATAGGTAAAACAAGTGACTTTAACCTTCCATATAACAAGAAACAGCGGCAAGATAAACTGCTACATCGAGGAGGCAATTGTCTGTATTAAGACTCTTAAGTACAGCAATGAATATGATATGAATGGTTTTGGCTACCAAACCGATAGTAGAGTAGGAAAACCTGCATTGTCCTTTTATTTAAACTTGAGATCTGCAATATTCTGCAAAATGCTTTTGCCATATTAACGTCTGCCCTCCTTGTTTTGTAATTGCAATATTTTTCTTGGGAGATAGGCTTCCTTGATATGGCTCACTGAAAAATGGATGTCTTAATGATTTTGGTAAACCTTGTTGCTTGGAGAATGCACTGAGTTAGAAGTGATCTTTCCCCCCACAGGAAAGCTTTTGGAAATGTCTGTTTGCTGCTGTTCTTTGTAACACCTGATTTTCAGATCCTGCATTATAGATTGCGGTAGCAGCATATTTTTGGAAAACGTGCTAGATTGCTTGGAGTATTGCAGTAATTTTTATTGCTTCAATTACTTTAGAGGGAAACTGACCAAAATATATGTAAGTAGCCAGATCTAGTGATACTTGTAATCAGATATTAAATCTTGACTTGCAGTTGCTGAAGTTAAACCCCATTTGGAATCCTGTAAAGGTATCCTCTTTCTGATTGTCAGTACCAGACTTGACAAGCATGTCCGGTTGTTTCGTTTTTCATTTCAGAGGGTGGAAAAGTGAAGTTGGGTAGCCTTGTAGGAAAAAGATCTGTTGAATACTGTGGCAACCCCCACAATTGAAGTGAAGGTGGGAAGGACAGGAATCCATAGGACTAACAGGAGAAAGCTGTGCACATTATTGTTATTGTTATTGTTATTATTAAAGCACCATCAGTGTGCATGAAAGGAGGTGAGACAGCTCCCTGCCCTCAGAGGCTTACATCTAAAAATAGGCACAAGGGGCACTCCTGAGGAATGAGGGGAGAAGTGGCGCCTCGGTTAATGAGGAAGAATATATGGTTATTTAATGGATGTATGCTTAGACTTGGTTACAGTAAGGTAAGGGGCCAATGCCCAATGGAAAAGGTGAATTTTGAAGAAAGATTTGGAAGAGGAGGTATTCCACAGGTGATCAGGGAGGGAGTTTCAGACATTAAGAGCAGGAAGGAGAAGGGGCGGAACTTTGAAGAGAAGCAGAAGACCTCTGAGTGACTGGGGGCAGAGTAACCAGAGGAGCAAGTGTCATGGGCATGCTTGTGGTGGGATATGAGAGCATAGGGGGAAGGCTTTGGAGGCCTTGCTTGATGGTAAGGAACAGGAGTTTGTGTTGGATCCAAGCAAGCTAATTAGGGATTTATAGACGTGCATGATGATCAGCGGGATGAGAGAGGTGAATGAATTTGGTGTTAAGTGCTGGATTAAGGTGTGAGATTAAGATTAGTATTAAGGTGAATTTGGTGTTGAGTGCTGGATTAAGGAGTGACCACAGAAGTCCAGTGAAGAGGCCTTGCAGTAGGCAGGGGTGGATGGGTGGGATTAACTAAAGTGTTAAATAAAGATTTTGCTGGAGGAGCAGAGAGGAAGTCCTGTATTTTTGAGGAGTTGCACAGGGAGAAACAGTGTGGATGACAGAATGGAAATGAAGAGAGAGGAGTCAAAGATAAAACCAAAACATAGAGTTTATTCAACATCATGGCTGTTGACATTGTCGGTGGAGGAGGAGTGAGTACAAGGAGAGGTGGCATGGGGGGAAAGTTGAGGTCTTCTGTGCTGGGCATGAGATAGTGATGAAACATACAAGCTGAAATTTCTGATGGTGATGCAGGATTAGGCAGAGAGAAAAATTTCTAACTCAGGGTTGGCCAGCCTTTCAACTTTAGGTCTCTGAATCTTTAACAGTTGTGTAGAAAAGGGAATTTCAGCAGGTGCAGCTTGTCATCTCATAGAAGACAAGCTGCACCTGCTGAAATTTCCTTCTCTACACAAGTCTTAAAGGTCCAGGAGCCCTACAGTTGAAAGATCGGCCACCCCTGTTCTAGGTGATTCTGAAGCATGTGTAATGACTCATAGTAACTGAAAGTTGCTTGGTCAAATCTACCTGCCTCCCAGGTTGCCAAACATGAATGCAAAGGGTGTATGGAGAACTCTATGCTTATAAGTAGAGGTGTCTGTTTCCAGTAAGATAGGATTACAGCCAAGTCTTACAGAACACAATGGGTTTACTCCTTTCAAACGTCTCTATAAGAGTTTGGTGTGCACCACCCAATAGGGGTCGAAACCCTGACTTGCAGTACCTTTTTGTGATCCTCCAGGAAAACTGTTGGCTTACCAGGGCCATACGGTGAACTGGGATCACAGAGATCATGTTACAGAGTGGCTGAAAGTCTGGTGTTGGAGATCGGATCTTCTGCTAGTACAATCGGTAAGCAGTGATGGTTTCTAAAAGGGTTCATGACCAGTTGGGAGACAGCAAAATCCCTATTATGAGAATGGCCAACATGGACAAAGGTGGAGTGTAATGTTAAAGCACTTGAGGTTATTGCATACAGTCAGTACTTGTTATTTGCTACAGTTTTGTTCCTGAAAAACCTCGTGGATACTGAATCATTGAACTTATGGCGAAAATAGAGTTAGGTTCCAGGGGATTCTCTTCACCATACACTTTATGAATTTGAATGTTGAAGTCTATGGGGCTGGGCGACAGCAAGGGCTCATCTCCAACACTTCCTCCTCCGTGCTGGCTATCCCTTGACTCTGGCCCAACATGAGGCTTCAGAGTTCAGTAGTGAGGAGGGGATTGCTTTACCCTTCCTCCATCTGTCTCTTGTCTCCTTTCCTGGGCTTGCCCCAGCCTCATTGTAGCCCTCAGGCAGCCTTCCATAGGCCTCTTATCATCACCAAGGTTGTGAAGGTTCAACTGAAATTCCTGAGGTGGTGCCCAAGATGTTGGGGCAAGTCTGGTAGCTGATGCAAATGTCTCCTATTCTCCATGGGCCAATACCCCCCATTAGCTGTATACTGTTTACTTGCATGGTGCCAGCACTGCCTTCTGCTTGTGAGGAGACCACTCTGTCTCCTCCTCCTGCAACCTCTCTCACCTCTGCCTGCCTGTTCATGACTGTCAGCCTCTCACCCCACCATGGGTGCATGGCGCATAATGAGAACCAAGTCGAAGATAAGAAGAGTAGATGGCAGTTCTACCCCTGAGATAAGTGAATTTGCAAATAGCAAATTCACCTATAAAGAGAACTGACTGTTTTAAGTGCCATTGCTGCTTAGAGCAAAGTGAAAAATCAGCAGTGGCAGAGCATGCTGTAAGGACTGGCCACTGAATAAATTTTAATCAAACTCATGTTCTTTCCACAGTGCAACAGCACCATACTAGAACCTATAGAGAAACCACTGAAATTCAAAAAACATTAAAACAATATGAATAAAAAAGAGATTCTTGGTATAAGTAATGTCTGGCTTCCCGTGCTCAAATATACTGGAATAAAAAGCTTTGAGGAGAAATCTATATTGAAATTGTGGTAATGATAAACAGGCAGAGAGTGTTAGTGTGCCTTTAAAAATTCAAGCAGGAGCAGTCAGGTTAAGCTGGTGGCCAGCTAACAGATGAGAGGATACAAATTCTTTGTTACACCCTAAGATGCTTTCCACAGTTAAAAGTGAAACATTGGGACTAGATCCTACAATGTGTTTTAATCCATGGCTTAAAGACTCAAGCAACAATTTAAATTATTAAAATTAATTTTAAACTCATGCAATCATGAAAGCCATAGTATGTTTGTAGAACTGACTGTATTTGTGAAATCTAAGACCCTGTCATACATGTGTAGAATTGTGACAGTTAATTGATTTTATTCTCAGAGGTATTTCCTTTCACCATTGCCAAGTAGCTATGAATGGTGAGTCTTTTTGAATACACTAAAGCAACATACAGCTTGATACTATGTATATTTACTTGGAAATACCTCTTGTGGCTTATGTCCTACGAAAGATGGAACTCCCCAGTCCCTCTGAAATTAGTGGGATTTAAGTTAGTCATGACTTTTTGCAGATTTTGGTGGTGCTTGACTAGGTTCCTTAGAATACAGTCTTCTGTTCAGTGGAGATTGTCTTCCAGATAACTGTGAGTGGATTTGTATCCTTGTGAATCAGATTACCATGCTTTGATGTATGAAAAGCCCATTGTCTGGGTTTGTCCAGCAATTTTCAAGATATAGTTCATAGTAAGCTATTAAGGTGGGTCATCCAGATTTTCTGCTTTGTTAAGATGTAGTTGCCTTGTGCATATTTTCTTGAAAGAAATTAGAAAGTTAAGGGAGGCATCACGAATAATAACCCTTTGGTTACCAGCTGTCTGGATACTTTGCCTACATAATCATTCTCCTTAGCACTTTCCTAGCAGTTGAGGTATGCAAGAAGAACCAAGTGCTTCTTAGAGTAGTGGAAGGTCTGTTCCGGCAGAATGTTGCCTTCCATCTTTCTGGCCGTGCAGTCAAATTCAAGACTTGAAAAGCATGTTACTGGAACTTGCTATTGTAAAAGAATATACTGAAATGCAAATTGCAAGGCTGGCCTAACCTTACAAATCTTCTTTATTTCTTCTATACAAATCTTTATATGTATATTCGCGTATTTTCTTTTCCAAAGTTTTTGTTATAATTTTTGATCAAACAAATAAAGCTAATGGCTGTTTCAGAAGTAAAGGGCTTATACTGCGTATTTTACATGAACACTTCAGTTACACAGGCCAACACCCATTTTGCTTCCTTAAACGTTACACCAATTCCTGGGTATATTTGGGGTGCTGATTCAAAAAATGGCATCCGTTTTGCCCTATTGCATCTAGTTTTGGAGATATAGTATAGCCTCATTTGTGAATAGTTCAAGCAGCTTCCGCATGAGGAAGCCTACACCATGGCTTCCTAATGAGGAAGCTGCTTGAACCATTCACTAATGAGGCTATACTTTATCTCCAAAACTAGACATGATAGGGCAAAACGGATGCCATTTTTGGAATTGGCATCCCAAATTCATATCCAACCGCCATAAAGTTTGGGAAAAACTTTTCTGACCCTCAATTTTGTAGGCTTATTTTAGAATCTTATCTTACCTTTTCCAACTCTGATGGAAAAGCTGAAGGCAGCTGACATCAGCAAAAATAAACCAGCAATGAAACAAAGCCAGATAGAAAATCTGTTATGTCCAGGCTATACTGTGGAGTTGCGAAATGTTAATGAGAAGGAAATGGTGCCCTATTATGATTGTATTGATTCCATTTTCAGTTTGTCATCATTGTGGTGGTGGTGTCAGATTTTGCAGTTATAATGGAGCAGTGTCTGAAACCTGTTTACCTTCTTACCAAATTTTATTCTTTCTTTAGTCTGTTCTGTTAAGCACGTTAACAAGTATAGTAAGTACATGTAAAGTTGACCAGTGTTGGGACTTAGCTGATGCTCCTATGCAAATGTGCAGTAGTCTTTAGTGTATAGGGGAGTGAGCACTGGAAGAGGATATTTGTATTCAGGTATTTTCTACCTGTCATTCTCCCAGGTCAGGTTTGCAGTGACTTTGAGGTAGTGATGTGAGGAGCGCACAGTTCTGTCTGCATTCTCCCTGCCACCTGGATAAATGCAACCCTTCAGTATGCTGCACTGCCCTTGGCATTTAGGCTTTGAATTATTTATCCTCAAGGAGTCTGCAGGCAGTCCCTTTGCCTCTTTAGAGAGAGTCAAGATGGCCTGTTGGTTAAAGCAAAATTATTTCTTTGTAAAAAACAGGTTGCTTCCTGGTTTCAAAGACAAATAGCTCTGAATTGCTTAATGATGCAGATTAGAATAAGAGAATCAAACAAAATTTCCACTTCTTGAAAAGGCAACCTGGTTATGCTTTTGGTCTCCGTTTCCCTATTGAAGGCAGGTTTTATGTTAGTTGGAAGCATGCTTTTAATGTAGAAAATATGACCTTGGAAGGGTTCTTTTCACACAAAAAAGATGGAATTAAATGCTACGAAAGAACAGGGCTTTGTTTCAGTGTGAAAGTGATAAAAACAGAGCTTATTTGGAGAGACCAAGATGCTTCATGACCTGCATCATGACCTGTACCCAGGATGCTTCTTGACCTGCATCATGACTAGACTAGTGTAGGGAGTCTTATATGCACTAGTTTTTCAGAGGTGATAACTGTTATGTTCAACTAGTGAAAGCTGCTGTGCAACATTTGCATGTGTTTATGTAATGGAACTGAGCCTAGGGTAGTGAAGTGGCCCACTGTTTCTCATATTTGCTGCTGCTGCCCCCAGCCTCCGAGAAACTGACCTGTATCTAGGAAGTTGTCTGCAATGATTGTCCATTTAGGACAGCATGCCGCTGTTAATCATTAGCCATATCGTGAGTGCAAAGCAGAGTTCATGGGTGGGGGAGGGGGTGGCAGAATGGAGGAGACCCAGCTTGCCAAAGGCAGTGAGTTGCGGTTTGTAGCCTGGGTGAGCACCAAAGGCTAGTTGTAAATATTTCATGCTGTGTATTTTTTGAAAGAAGTAAATGCATTGTTGCTATACTGTGAAATGTGTACTTTGCATGGTAAATATGTTGATGTTATTGAGAATGCTTTTTCTTTAAATACATGAGTTTGTTTGTAACTGTGGCTCCCCCTACATTTAGTCAAAATGTCTCCCAACAGTGTGGTGTATACTGCTCTGTAAATAGCTTTGGGGAAAATGTACAAAACCAAACTCATTCAGGGGTGGTTTTTTTAGTGTGTGCGTGGTAGTGGGGGTGGGGGAATCCAGCACTGAAACAGTGACATTATTACTGAGTTTGCTCTGTGATTCTTTATTGTGCATTTCCAAAGCCTTCAGAAGATGCCTTGTTGCTTTCTTCTCTTCTTATAGCTACCATCTTGCTTGCAGGGAAACACTCTTTTAGGTCTCGTGTTAAGTCTTTTCAATCCAGACTAATAAATGGCTTAAGCATTGCATAGAGAATTGTTTACTTCCTGACATAGTATGCTTTGTGCTACCATTTTTGGTCCGTATCAAGGCCATTTATTCAGGGTTGTCTTCTGGAGAGAACTGGTGGCTAACACTAGCAAGAGAAGGGGAAGTCTTATGTGCATTAAAACATTTCAAATATGTTCAGACTGGTTTTATATTTGCAACAGGCCTTTTGTTGTCTGGACGTTGGTTGCCTTGAGTTTGCTACAGCATTTGAACAAAGAAGTCGTCTACATATTAGATTTGCTAGTAGCAATATAGTTAGTGATCCCTGTTCTGACTGTGATGCTGAGAGCTGCTGCTTTGCTTGTAGGAAAAGTGGAATATGACTATCAAAATAAATTTGCATTGGTGACTACATGGAATTATCAGTACATTGATTGTCTCCACAGTTCTGGGTTGGGAATTACTTACCATAGGGATCCTGTTTTCTGGGGAACTACTATGGTTTGTCATGAACTGAGAATGCCTGGATTCAAATCCCCCAATCAACCATGAAGCTGGTTAACTATGGACTGGCCTACCAGCCAGCCCCCTCGTGGAGCTGAAACTACCTAGCAGGGGTTTCGTGTGTGTGTTCTGTACCTTAAACTCATTGGAGGAAGGTGAGATGTAGTTGTAATCAATTCAGTGGCATTCCTGTTTCGAATGTAACTTGTGCTCCAGTTCTGAGCTTCTGTTCCTTACCATTCTTTATTGGGTTTAGGCCACCGTTCTTTCCAAAACAAAAAATTTTTTTTGTCAACAGGTGGTGGATCTGGACTTCAGAGAATGCTAACAATTATTTTATTGTTACTGTTTAACATGTTGCTAGTGAAGGCCTGATTGCTGCTGCCCCAGAATGTGGCCATTGATGCTCGCAGGCGTGAGTCAGCTTTTTGTAGCTAATTGGAAGCTGCTTCCACATTTGAAGGCTTTCCGTTTCACCTTCACAGCACCCACAGAGAGGTGATGGTGGGACAGTGCACTGCTGGGTTTCAGCTTTCTGGCTAAAGCATTGATATATTTAATCCAGTGGTTAAAAAGGCATGTCCAATATTTGTGCACGCTTTTATCTGTATTACTTGTCCTGTGCCTAATAATATTTTCAGTTGACACATTAGGGCATTCAAATTCATCACAGAAAGCTGCTTTTGATCAAGATTGGTGACTGTATGTGTATGAATTTGAACCTTTAAAAATCACTACAAGGCATGTTCCCAAGATGCTACTGTGGAGCACTGTGGCTGTTTTAAAACTGCCAGGCTTTTGGGGAGGGGGTGGGTGGGAAACAGTATGGGGGGTTAGATACCTGAACATCAGCTCTCTACCTGAAACAAACTGTTAACAGAACAGTCCTTGGAAACATCAGCATATAATTTAAAGGTCTATTTCTGTTTGGTTTCATCTGCGGTATAATACAAAATATGTACCTAGTATTAGGACAACCTGAACCTATTGATTTGTAATTATTATAGCAGCCATCTGTCTTAGTGGCAAAAGTATGCATCACTTCCCAGACAAAGCTTCTACAGGGCCCTTCATCTGATGCATGGAAGGGCGTTGTTGACGTGACTTATTTCTTGCTCCTGACCTACCCTGCTTTTGGCAACACAACATGTGCCCTTATGAGGCAGCTCTGGACTGAATTGGGGGCAGGGAATAAACCCAGTGGATGGGTCTGATCTTGGTACAAGGCTGAGGCCACAGGAACCCTGTCAGCTTTGGGCCCCAAGCACTCTGGCAGCAGAGCACTGCATTACACGATCAAATTCTTAAGGAGTATTTATTTTTGTGTGCAGTGCTCAGTCTAGCAGCCGATAATGCATCTAAAAAGGAGTGTTCTGTTGCTATATGAAGTCAGGCTGTCTCCTTACCAACCAAGATTAGTAAGAGCTCTGTTTGCTAGAGGAGGGGGGAGAGGGAGTGATCTGAACATGTAGAAACCGCAGTTCAAAACAAGATTGCATTCTTGGCAAGATTGTAGCTAAGTGCTTTTTCTTCCGGTATGCAAGACAACTTCTTTTTGCCCAGGAGGATTCTAGAAGGAAATGTCTGTAGAACCCCATTGTTAATGTTCAGTCCTGGCATTGCAGCTTTGACCTTGGTCATTATGTGTGTGTCCGTTCATGCTTGGACACGGTCTTGTTTGTAAGTTGTGCTCGTGGAGGTATTAGAGTTTTAAGCATAATGCATGCCTGAAGAAGTAGGCTTACCTTTAGACATAGCTACAGCTAGAGCTATAGCAAGGGGCAGTACTGAGAGAGCTCTCTCACGCAAGGCTGCAACGCATTCTGTGTTGCATATAAGGTTTACTTTTCCTAGTGAATGGTAGTGCACAACTATAGTCTTCCTCTTCAGCACAGCTGATATTTTCTCAATCCCAATTATTTAGGCCAAATTCTGTTGCATGTATTTACTTAAGTGAAATAGTGTTGCCAACACAGATCTGAACCCACTGAAGTTTACTGAAGTCACTGTGCTTAAACATTAAGCTTCATAGGAGATAACATCCTCCTAGTACTGTCCAGTGAGCAGATTTATAGGTGGGGTAGGGTGAATTTTTCAGGCCCTTCTACTGTAATAATCAGTTACAGTCCTGCTGACTCTTGCATGAAGAAGGGAAACACCCAGCATGTGCTGTGAGGGTTCAAGGCTTTGCTGTTTCCTTGGCCTTGTTTGGCGGCAGTGTCTCATATTCTCCTCCCCCCATGACAGTCTTAAAGGCGGTTGAACTGTGTGCTGTTTGCTATGTGAGAGGCTGCAGTCAGTAAATCTTTGCTAAAGCAAGTAACAGTTTGGAATAGTGATAATTCAGTTTGGAAAACAGTGCATGGGGAAAAAAAGGATAGCATAAAATGATACAATGTTTTTGAAAGGTTTTTCTGTATCGTAACGCGTAACAAACATTTCACTTTATCCAGTAGCACATAGAAACATTTCTACCAAATTTAAGATTACGCAAATTAATCTTTTGCATTTTGCCCATTTCAGACTACTACACTTGCATTTGCCAATTGTTGGGGGGGGAGGAGTAAAATCTTTGATAAATTGTTGGAGGATGAAACTTCGACATAAGATTTTTGTCCTTGCAGTTTTGTAAGAAGTAGTCCCCTGTGTGGTGACTTTTCTGCTTTGCACAAAATGTGAATTTCTAAAATGTGGTATTTTTAGATGATCATCCGGTGAGGAGGAGCCCAAGTCCTCAAACAATGTCTTGTTCCAGTTTTAACCAAAATTGCTTCAAAATTCAAAGCATTTTAATACCTAATTCAGAGTCATATGATTTCCTGGGAAACAAATGAGCAAATGCTCACCATCTGCAATGGAAGCAGCAGCCTCAGTATTCTCAAACAGCATATCCTTTTAAGTTGCAGTGTAAAATGACAGCAGTGTCTGTTGCAGATGTAAATGTTTTGTTTTCTCAGGATTTCACACCTTTAAGGTGGTTTGTACCAAATGGGGCAAGAACAAAAGTGCCAAATACATAAAGAAAAGGATTCCATGATTAAGAATTATCTTAATTTTGAATGTTTCATCAGAGACATACTGCAAATGTTCTTGCATTTTGTATATTTTGTCGTGGAGTATAATTTTCGCTTAACTGTAGTTTGCTTTATATTTTTTTCCCTCTGGTTGTCATGGAAACTCAGTCCAGTGTGGCACTGACTGCTAACAAGTGCTGGGTTACAGTGCCTTTTATAATGGAGCTGTGTTAGTCATGCTGCAGTTTTTCAGTGATGGAACCCTGGCTGTTTGGAGATGTGCTTCATAAAATTATAACATGATTGCAGCATTTTGAATATCCTTTCAGAAATGTAAATATCAGATATTTTACAAATAGTTCCTTTTGTCACATGAGTTGGGTGCCTGTGGTGGAATTTGCACCGCTTCCATTGATGACAGGGTTTGAAATCTTGTATTTTATATATTCATGTAATCAAATAGCTTCATTAGTCTCATTTTCTTCCTGTGTTGTGCAGCTCCTTTAGAAGACTGTAATGCTTCGAAATGGAGAAGACAGTTGTTTCTTTGTAAGACATTTTTAATAATGTATTTCTTAATGGTAAAGTAAAAAATGACTTTTACTGTGCTGAGTCTTTACTGTTTCATTCTGAAGTTTTCCGTTTTCGTTCCGTAGAGAAACGGGTGCCATGTTGGTGGCTCAGGTATTGCTGCTTGGGGGAAATATATTCCTCTTCTGTCTCAGGCAACTTTTCTTAGTTCCTTGTTGAAAAGATCCTGCTGGACATGGAATATATTTAACTGTAGGGCCCTGCAGTTTTATTTTTATATGTAAATAAATATTTTAAAATGTGGTGTTCTTATGCAAAATAAATCAGACTGAAATTCATGCATTTGTAACCTGACAGAACAGATCTTACTGGTACAGAAGGGTAAATCATGGCCTGGATGTTGCATGGTTGCTACAGCAAGGCATACCGCACGGGCAGGGAAAGGGTTCTGCAGCCTGGGACCCTTTGGAGAACATATTAGGGGTAAGAAAACCTAGTTGTTGTTTGTACCAACATTGTAGGTGCCTGGCCATTGGTGATGGAACGAACCCTGCCTCTCAACTTAAGTGCCTAAATATCCTCAGTGGTTTAGTCCTTGATAATAGTGTATGAGCTTAGAAAACATGATATTGAAAACAGCACAAATGTGTTCTTATGCCCCTCTGCTGTTGGGTATTCAAGCCTTTCTTCACAGCCCTGTGAGCTAGAAACAGAAAAAAGATGATATTTCAAGAATTTTTTCATTAAGCTGTGGGCTGCACAAACCTCTCAGCTTGTGGACCTTCTCTTTCTTGCTGCTGGCCCAAACTGTTCATAATTTAACATTTTTCAGGCAACCTTAGATAAGATAGGGGAGAAGACCGCTTGTGTAATTCTCTAAAACTGTAAATGTACACAAATGAACACAATAGAAGCAGCTCCTGCTTTCCTAAATGTTTTTTTCCCATTATACCTGGGTGTCCCTAAAAAGGGATATGGTCCTTTCATGTTTTTCTGAGTGGGGAAATCTGCCCTTCCAAGTCTTAACGACCAAGTAATTTTTCAAACGGCTTTCAGATGGAATTTAGTAAAGAGGAAAGGCATTATGTAACCTTCAGATTAGAGATGCATAGGCTTTAACCAATCAAAATGTGAATAAGGAGATGTTAAGGTTGTGTTTAATTTTGAGAACCTATTCTGCTCTTTCTGTTTTTTCAGTTTATAGTGGGGATTTTGTTGATAAAGGATGGCATTTTGGATCAACAGTATGTTTGGAAGTTGACCTTGGAAGGTCTGTATGTTGTCTACAAGACACAAATTCATTCTGTTTGTAGAATTATTTGAAAGTGCTTCTGAAAGAATCCCATTCTTGTGTAGACTTCATGGGAAACTAGGAAAATCAAAATCATGGGAAACTAGGAAGCCGCCTTCTACTGCAGATCCTGGTGCATCTAGTTTCATCATTGTTGACAGTTATCAGCAGTGGCTTGCCAGAGTGTCATGACAGGAATTTTTCTTTGTTCTACCTAGAGATTGACTCTTGGGCCTTCTGCATACAAAGCAGATGTCCTTCCACTAAGCTTCCTCCCCTCTTTGATATCCTGCTGGTTCTGAAAAGTGTGCTGTTCAGATATTGGTCAGGATTCAAAGTCCAGTGTGTGCACCTAAACACCCTTGCACACGTATGTCCACTGGGGTATCAGGATTTGCCCTTTTAGAACACAGTTCATGTAACATTCTTATTGTAAAAGATAGAATGCGTGATTTGCTTTAGCTTCCCATATGGTGATGTTCTTTGTATGTGCTGTGAATATGTTTATAAGTATTTTATGCCAGTAAAGGTCTAGTAAGTAATACAGTTCTCATGCTGCACTGGGGGCTTAAACAGGAGTGTTCCCCTGACTTTCCAGAGTCACTATTTTGGTTGAATGGAGCAGGAAAACATCAGAAGCTGAAGCAGAGGCAGAATATTCCATGCATGTTGGGGAAATTTTACCCTCAGCACTTTGCGTCTTAGAACTGTAAATCCTGATTCAAGCAACATTTGTCGTTTACCAAAATAGTATTCTGTTGCTGCTTGTTCTTCCTCTGCCCTTACAACATCTCCCATTGTGACTCGACTGCCATACCTGCTGTATGTTCTTTTTTCTTTTTTTTAAAAGGAAGTCATAAATTCAGGGCTTCATTCTTAAGGGACTTTGCTGATGAACATGTTGCTCATTCATGTGATGGAGACTTTTTTGTTTAGGAGTGCATAGAGAGTTGGGCTGTACAGGAAGTTTGTGAAAGTAAGACAGCAGAACACATTGGACTGTGAATATGCTGCATATTAGACATTGCAGGCTGCAAAACAGGAAAGGTATGAACTACAGTTTATTCTCTGTGCTTTTGCAGTACGAGTCTTTAGTTGTTTTCTAGAATATCAAATGCAACTGGGATTTTGCAGCTTTCTTTAACAAAACAAGATAGCAGAGGCCTGCATAATTTAGCCTCCAGTATCTGCACTTTAAACTTTGAGAATCAGTGCAGTTCAGTATTGGTCTTTGAGACCAGTGAAACATAAGAAGCAGCTGTTATAATACAAGATTGAACTGTTGGACTAATTGTTAAAGGGAAACCTTGTGTAAATAATATAGGTGAGATATTGCATTCTCTGGGATCTAGTCAGCAATGGCTTTATGCATATCAGACAACTCCTTGTTTACTAAGTGGTCTTGGGGACATTACCTTTAAAAATGCTTTGTCTCGTAGGCTTTTTACAATTTTAATACTGAAAATGGGGGACAATAAATGATCAAAACATGCTCGGAGCACCTGAAGGAACTCAGGTTTTCTTTCTTAAGGTTTAAGAGCTTTTCTTCACAGTCAAAGTCTATTATTTCATTTTTAAAATGAACAAATGCAAGTGATTTGTTCACAAAATCTACAAGTGAGCCTGATTAAGATTATGTGTGTTAACTGTAAGAAAGTCAATAACATAATTGATTTAATAAAGCTGATGATTGAGTGCATTGATGAAAGCTTAGTAAAATGAGCCGGTTTGCCCTAAAAGGTGGAGGCTATATGTCCATACAAGATGCAGTATTTTAACCTTGTGATGTAAGTACAAGTGATGATGATGTTTATCATCATCATCATTGTCATTATCAACAGTATTTATGTACTGCTTTCAACAAAAAGTTCACAAAGTGGTTTACA